>NC_090648.1:472455433-473157099 GCF_040937935.1 Hyperolius riggenbachi
GCAGAGCATAAGTGTCCTGGCTTCGGGGGATGGGCGAGCCAAGCGAAAGAGGAGGGGGCCTGACAAAAAAGTATATATGCAAGTGAGTGTGGCCTGAGAACAACATCCGTCCCAGTTAAAACAGCGCAGCAGTAAGGCCTCTTGCACACTACATGCAATTTAGATTTGCGATTTTACAGGATTCCAATTTTTAATCGGTACTGCATGCTGTGATTTTCTTTTTGTGTTGATAGCATCCCGGGAAAAATCGGAATCGCAAATCGGATTTGCAGTGTGCAAAAAAAAAAATAAAAAAATTGGTAGCAGAACAGCATTCAAACTGTTAAACACAGCACTTTCTTCTTCAGTGGGAAGCTTGTTTCCAAAGCAGAAGATGCAGAAGTGATTACATTATCTCGTTTAGGTTTCCTTATCGGCTACAATTAGTAAACATTCCTGGCAATGCTTCAGCTGAATACAAGCAGAAAGTGAAACAGAAGTCAGATTCTCACTGGATATAATATACAGATGCAGCAGCTATGCAATACAATGTGCTTTCAGAGCAGATACACTGTACATTGGGAACTTGTAATTTGTAAATGGACAATAATACTTGTGCACAAAAGCAAAATGATAACTGTATGCATAATAAAAAGTAGGGAAACCTGTTTTTATTTAATGTTAATCTCTAATAGCTTCGAGAGAAGGATTAAATGCCAAGGATCTGCACAGCAGCTCGACAAGTAACAATTTTTACAATGAAGTCAGCAATTACCTTTCACTTCAGAATTCCATTAAAGGATCCCCGAAGTGACATGCGACATGATGAGATAGACATGGGTAAGTACAGTGCCAAGGACACAAATAACTATGCTGTGTTCCTTTTTTTCTTTTTCTGTCTGAAAGAGTTAAATATCAGGTATTTAAGTGGCTGAAATTCCAACTATAAAACACTTTCCAAGCAGAAAATGGCTTCTGAGAGCAAGAAAGAGATAAAAAGGGGAATTTCTTTTCAGTGAGGGTCACACTGTAGTCATTCCTGTCTGAGTCAGGACTGAGTCAGCCACTTACATACCTGATATTTAACTCTTTCAGGCAGAGAAATAAAAAAAAAGGAACACAGCATAGTTGTTTTTGTGCTAGGCACTGTACATACACATGTCTATCTCATCATGTCACATGTCACTTTGGGTATTCTTTAACTATTTGACATTCCTGGACGTGAAACTCACGTCCAGGATGCCATGTGCGCTCCTGCGAGTTCCCGCGTGCACGCACGCTCCCGGCCCGCGGTTTGTTAGCCAGCGAATCAGTGAATCGGGCAACGGTGCCCGATCACTGATTCCTCTCCCCCGCAGAAAAAGCGACAGCTTCTCTCGGAAGCTGCGCTTTTTCTGCTTCCTGTGTTCCCCTACGTCGCTCTAAGCGTACGTGTTACGCTTAGAGTGACGTCACTGTAAACAAAATCATGGCTGCCATCTTGTGGCCAAAAAGTAAACTACATCTAAATGTTAAATAAAAATACACATATTTATAAAAAAAAAAAAAATTTCAATCCCACCCTCCCAAAAATACCATAACATAAAATGTTTAATAAAAAAAAACAAAAAAAAACAAAACACAAACAACAAATATTTACCTAAGGGTCTAAACTTTTCAAATATCTATGTAAAGATGAAATATTTCTATTTTTTTTTTTTATTATAAGCTTGTAAATAGTGATGAATGCAAAACGGTAAAAATGCACTTATTTCCAAATAAAATATTGTCGCCATACATTATGATAGGGACATAATTTAAACGGTGTAATAACCGGGACAAATGGGCAAATACGTGGGGTTTAATTATGGAGGCATGTATTATTTTAAAACTATAATTGCCGAAAAGTGAGAAATAATGATTTTTTTTCCGTTTTTTTCTTATTCTTCCTTTTAAAATGCATTTACAGTAAAGTGGCTCTTAGTAAAATGTACCCCCCAAAGAAAGCCTAATTGGTGGCGGAACAAACAAGATATAGATCAGTTCATTGTGATAAGTAGAAATAAAGTTATAGGCTAATGAATGGGAGGTGAACATTGCTCGGATGCATAAAGTGAAAAACGACTGAATGCGAACTGGTTAAAGGACCACTAAAGGAAAAAAAAATAAATAAAAAAAAAATAAATAAGCAGTTAAAAAAACAAATCTGAGAGAACTGACAGGTTTTGGACTTGTCCATCTCCTCATGAGGAATTCTTAGCGTTTTCTTTGTTTTAAAAAGCATTTCCTGCCGGGCATTTTCTAAGTCTAAAGGTGGGTACACACGTCAGATAAAAGTCTTTGGAAAATGAAAGATCACAGACCAATTTTACCCCCTTCCATGTAGTATGAGAGCCATACCCACACAGTCTATTCCAGTGTTTCCCAACCGCTGTTCCTGGAACGTTGCCTGGTGTGCCGTGCTCTTATCCCCCCCTCCCGCCCGTCCCCGCGGCCGCCGCTGTTATTACCTTAACAGCGGCCGCTCTCCCCTCTCCGGCGCGTGTATATTCAAGCAGCGTATCTCCGGCTGCTCTGTGTGATGCACTGATGCGGAAGGAGGCAGGGCTCGGTTACCATAGTAACGGCGATACATATCGCCGTTACAGGAAGCCGCTGCCCTCCTTTCTTCCGCATCAGTGCATCACACAGAGCAGCCGGAGATACGCTGCTTGAATATACACGCGCCGGAGAGGGGAGAGCGGCCGCTGTTAAGGTAATAACAGCGGCGGCCGCGGGGACGGGCGGGAGGCACTAAACTGGCTATACTGGGGCACTATTCTGGGGTACTATACTGGCTATCCTGGGGCACTAAACTGGCTATACTGGGGCACTATTCTGGCTATACTGGGGCACTATTCTGGCTATACTGGGGCACTATACTAGCTATACTGGGGGGCTATACTGGGGCACTATACTGGCTATACTGGGGCACTAAACTGGCTATACTGGGGCACTATTCTGGGGCACTATACTAGCTATACTGGGGCACAATACTGGCTATACTGGGGGGCTATACTGGGGTACTATACTGGCTATACTGGGGCACTATACTGGCTATACTGGGGCACTATACTAGCTATACTGGGGGGCTATACTGGGGCACTATACTGGGGCACTATACTGGGGCACTATACTAGCTATACTGGGGCACTATACTAGCTATACTGGGGCACAATACTGGCTATACTGGGGGGCTATACTGGGGTACTATACTGGCTATACTGGGGCACTATACTGGCTATACTGGGGCACTATACTGGGGCACTAAACTGGCTATACTGGGGCACTATTCTGGGGCACTATACTAGCTATACTGGGGCACAATACTGGCTATACTGGGGGGCTATACTGGGGTACTATACTGGCTATACTGGGGCACTATACTGGCTATACTGGGGCACTATACTGAGGCAACTAAACTCCCTACACTGGGGCAACTATGCCAGCTATGCAGCCGCAACCCAGCCCCCCCCCCATAGCGGCACTGTCCACTAGGTCGCGCAAACAACCGGGGGCCGCATCGCCCCCACCGCGCGCGCGCCGTTCCCCGGAGAAAAATTTGGTCAGACAGTGTTCCCCGGGCCGGAAAAGGTTGGGAAACACTGGTCTATTCTATAGAGCTGAACTCTCCATCAGATAAAAATCTTTGCAAGATGCTGCACACACAGATGCTGTACAGACACAAAAGATCAGTATCTGCAAAAGATCTGTTCCTGCAAAAGATCCGTTCCTGCAAACCGCATTCATAGTCTATGAGATCTGCAGATCCCATACACACCTTGTTTCACGGACAATTATCTGTAGACCAGATCCACCAGGTTGGATCTTCAGATCAGTAGATAATGGTCTGATCTGCAGATGAATGTCCATTAACCACTTGAGGACCACAGTCTTTCTACCCCTTAAGGACCAGAGCCTTTTTCTCCATTCAGACCACTGCAGCTTTCACGGTTTATTGCTCGGTCATACAACCTACCACCTAAATGAATTTTACCTCCTTTCTTCTCACTAATACAGCTTTCTTTTGGTGCTATTTGATTGCTGCTGCGAGTTTTACTTTTTATTATATTCATCAAAAAAGACATGAATTTTGTCAAAAAAATGACTAACTTTCTGTGCTGACATTTTTCAAATAAAGTAAAATTTCCTATACATTTGAGCGCGAAAGTTATTCTGCTACATGTCTTTGATAAAAAAAAAAAAAAAAAAAAACCATTCAGTGTATATTTATTGGATTGGGTAAAAGTTATAGCGTTTACAAACTATGGTGCCAAAAGTGAATTTTCCCATTTTCAAGCATCTCTGACTTTTCTGCCCACCTGTCAGGTTTCATGAGGTGCTAAAATTCCAGGATAGTATAAATACCCCCCAAATGACCCCATTTTGGAAAGAAGACATCCCAAAGTATTCACTGAGAGGCATGGTGAGTTCATAGAAGATTTTATTTTTTGTCACAAGTTAGCGGAAAATGGACACTTTGTGACAAAAAAAAAAAAAAAAAAAAAAAAAAAAATTTCCATTTCTTCTGACTTGCGACAAAAAAAAAAAAAAAATGAAATCTGCCACGGACTCACCATGCCCCTCTCTGAATACCTTGAAGGGTCTACTTTCCAAAATGGGGTCATTTGTGGGGAGTGTTTACTGTCCTGACATTTTGGGGGGTGCTAAATTGTAAGCACCCCTGTAAAGCCTAAAGGTGCTCATTGGACTTTGGGCCCCTTAGCGCAGTTAGGCTGCAAAAAAGTGCCACACATGTGGTATTGCCGTACTCAGGAGAAGTAGTGTAATGTGTTTTAGGGTGTATTTTTACACATACCCATGCTGGGTGGGAGAAAGATCTCTGTAAATGACAATTTTTTTATTTTTTTACACACAATTGTCCATTTACAGAGATATTTCACCCACTCAGCATGGGTATGTGTAAAAATACACCCCAAAACACATTATACTACTTCTCCTGAGTACGGCGATACCACATGTGTGGCACTTTTTTGCACCCTAACTGCGCTAAGGGGCCCAAAGTCCAATGAGTACCTTTAGGATTTCACAGGTCATTTTTGTTTCAAGACTACTCCTCACGGTTTAGGGCCCCTAAAATGCCAGGGCAGTATAGGAACCCCACAAGTGACCCCATTTTAGAAAGAAGACACCCCAAGGTATTCCGTTAGGTGTATGGCGAGGTCATAGAACATTTTATTTTTTGTCACAAGTTAGTGAAAAATGACACTTTGTGAAAAAAACCCAATAAAAATCAATTTCCGCTAACTTTTGACAAAAAATAAAATCTTCTATGAACTCGTCATACACCTAACATAATACCTTGGGGTGTCTTTCTAAAATGGGGTCACTTGTGGGGTTCCTATACCGCCCTGGCATTTTACGGGCCCAAAACCGTGAGTAGTCTGGAAACCAAATGTCTCAAAATGACTGTTCAGGGGTATAAGCATCTGCAAATTTTGATGACAGGTGGTCTATGAGGGGCCGAATTTTGTGGAACCGGTCATAAGCAGGGTGGCCTTTTAGATGACAGGTTGTATTGGGCCTGATCTGATGGATAGGAGTGCTAGGGGAGTGACAGGAGGTGATTGATGGGTGTCTCAGGGGGTGGTTAGAGGGGAAAATAGATGCAATCAATGCACTGGGGAGGTGATCGGAAGGGGGTCTGAGGGGGATCTGAGGGTTTGGCCGAGTGATCAGGAGCCCACACGGGGCAAATTAGGGCCTGATCTGATGGGTAGGTGTGCTAGGGGGTGACAGGTAGTGACAGGAGGTGATTGATGGGTGTCTCAAGGTGTGATTAGTGGGGGGGAATAGATGCAAGTAATGCACTGGCGAGGTGATCAGTGCTGGGGTCTGAGGGTGTGGGCGGGTGATTGGGTGCCCTAGGGGCAGATGGGGGTCTAATCTGATGGGTAGCAGTGACAGGGGGTGATTGATGGGTAATTAGTGGGTGTTTAGAGGAGAGAACAGATGCAATGCACTTGGGAGGTGATCTGACTGCGGGTCTGCAGGCGATCGGATGGTGTGGGTGGGTGATCAGATTGCCCGCAAGGGGCAGGTTAGGGACTGATTGATGGGTGGCAGTGACAGGGGGTGATTGATGGGTGGCAGTGACAGGGGCTGATTGATGGGTGGCAGTGACAGGGGGTGATTGATGGTTGATTGATGGGTGATTGACAGGTGATCAGGGGGGACAGATGCATACAGTACACAGGGGGTGGGGGGTCTGGGGAGAATCTGAGGAGTGGGGGGGGGGGGTGATCAGGAGGGGGCAGGGGGGGGGGGTTAAAAAAAAATAGCGTTGACAGATAGTGACAGGGAGTGATTGATGGGTTATTAGGGGGGGTGATTGGGTGCAAACAGTGGTCTGGGGGGTGGGCAGGGGGGGTCTGAGGGGTGCTGTGGGCGATCAGGGGGCGGCAGATCAGTGTGTTTGGGTGCAGACTAGGGTGGCTGCAGCCTGCCCTGGTGGTCCCTCGGACACTGGGACCACCAGGGCAGGAGGCAGCTTGTATAATACACTTTGTATACATTACAAAGTGTATTATACACTTTGTAGCGGCGATCGCGGGGTTAACATCCCGCCGGCGCTTCCGTATGGCCGGCGGGATGTTACGGCGGGTGGGCGGAGCCACTTGCCAGGGGAAGCGCCCGTCATCAATGATGCGATCGCTCCCCCGGCATGTAAATAGGACGCAACGCCCTAAGGCGTATTGCGGTCCTTTAGCTATCCACTTTGCCGCCGCCCATGGGCTGTGGGCGGTCGGCAAGTGGTTAAACAAGGTGTGTATGGGATCTGCAGATCCCATAGACTATGAATGCAATTTGCAGGAATGGATCTTTTGCAGGGATTGATCTTTTGCAGATACTGATCTTTTGTGTCTGTACAGCATCTGTGTGTGCAGCATCTTGCAAAGATTTCTATCTGATGGGGAGTTCAGCTCCATAGAATAGACTGTGTAGAGTATGGCTCTCATACTACATGAAAGGGGGTAAAATTGGTCTGTGATCTTTCATTTTCCAAAGACTTATCTGACGTGTGTACGCACCTTAAGGCTGCATTCTATGCGAATTTCCATGCGAATTCGCATGGATGACGATGTATGCGACTAACCATGGCAGTGCTGGTGTGCTTTTCCATTGTTTCTATGCGAATTCGCATGAAAATTCGCATACCAAAACCTCATGCAAATTTCTTATTAAATACATTGTATGCGATTCGCATAGCAGTATGCAGTATGCGAATTCTGATGGCTCTGCCATGCGTATTTTTTCTGCACAGAAAAACGCAAAGGAATCCTGACAAGTGGAAACAGTCCCATTCACTTGTATTGCTATGCGAATTTGCATGCGAAAAACGCATGCGAATTCGCGATCGTGGAAATGGGCCCTAACTGCCAAAATAGTAAGATACCAGCCAGCCTCCTTAATCACATGCACAACATTTTAACAGTTAGAAAACCCTCAGAATCCCCCTTGAGGGGATGAACTAGTCCAGAACCTGTCTGTTTTTAACTGCTAACTTTTTATGCTGTAGTGGTCCTAGCCTTGTAAACACATTGAATTTAGCCGAGGCAACCAATAATGACCACTTCTAACAAATCTTTAGAGTGTATAGTGTCCCCTGACACCCAACTTCAGTCCCCCGCATTGGTAAGCAATCCAGCAGATCAACTCAGCCGAGGGTATGGTTCTCCCTACTCATCAACTGCTCTATTCTACCCCACCACACATAGCAACAGAATGCGTCGCTAGCCTACAGGCTAGCAATGTGTCCGTATAGACTCAACTTCAACCTGTCACCCAAGGGATCAAGTCCTAATCCGTACCAGGTAATAGACCTTGTGTGCTGAAATCTCGATTCATACAACTCTACAAATATAGCAAACACCATGCTACAGCCTTCCCACCTGCCCAAGTGTGAGCTGGGATAGAGAGGACATGAGGATGGCAAGGGAGCAAGCGTTCCATAATCACATGACTGTCAGCCAGAATGAAGCCACTCATACCTCATAGAACAGGTTGGGTCTGTTGAAGGATGCAGTGAAGGTGAGGGCTTTCTGGACACACAGAATTTTCTGGGCATCCTTCAATACGTGGCTGGTAGCTGTGGCTGTCAAGCCAATCAGAGGTGTGTTGGGGAATTGTCTCTTCAGGATTCCCAGCAACTTGTAATCTAGTGGAAATGGGGGGGGGGGGGGGGGGGGGAAGAATACACAGTATTACCAGATTTGCAAAGCTGCTTGGTAGAGACAGCAAGCAACAACAAACCTGTGCAGAGGAAACTCCTCTATACTCATATATAACATAATATTATAATAACACTATACTTTGCAGTAAAGAAAAAAATAACTGCAACAAAAAAGAAAAAAGTTTAGAGTTTCTTAGAACACAGTGTTTTATTCTAATATCTGCCTTCTCATAGTGGCTGATGGATGCAAATCCTTACCAGGCCGGAAGTCATGACCCCACTGACTGCAGCAGTGGACCTCATCCACGGCTATTCTCGCCAGCTGCCCAGCATGGTACGCCTTCTCCAGCCGTGACATGAAGAGCTTGCTCTTGGCGATCTTCTCTGGAGTGACGTAGATGAGTTTCAGCTGTGAGCGGCGGTCGATCATCTCGCCATGGACCCATTTCACATGATCCTGGAGCGGATGTACAGAGGATATAATGGGTCACTCACACCACCAACACACGAATCACTCAATAGGGCAGGGCAATCAATCACATAGGTTGCAGCTGAAGGGTGTGATGAAAAAAAAACTGTGCTGTCAGAAACAAAACCTTTCTCGTATGGACAGTAACCAGAAGTAAAATACTGGAGATGAGGTTTGGTGAAACCACCTCATTTGTATCAACGGCATACATACTCTTACATACTGTCTGTATTGGCGGTACATACTCATGGCTGGATCACACTGCAAGAACTTTTTAAGCACTAGTCAGGGTCTGATTTACCATAAGGCACGTGCCTACATGCACCTCATGATGGAAAGGCGGCTCATTCCCCTACCCAAGTGCAGGAGGGAGGCCTTATCTATGCAGAGTCCCGAGCGGAGTGTAAATGAGATGTTACTCACCCGGGTCTTCATATTCCACTGACCAGATCTCCCTTCAGTCAGGGGGCACCTCTAGCTACCTAATACTTGAGGGCACCTTTAGCTACTTAGTATAAAGGTAGCCAGAGCTATCCTCTGCATTAAGGGGTACCTGTAGGTACTGTACATATGACAGACAAGGAAGTAAGGGAGAAGTGACAGCTGGGACAGTCAGCACACTTGCGGTGCGGTTCAGCGGGTGTTTGTGGGTTCATGAAGGGCGAAGTCTAGGGTGCCTTGACATCTGTGCCTATAGGCTCCAGGGATGTAAATCCAGTCCTGGCACTAGTAATTTGAAAAGTTCTTGCTAATGCAATGCTATGGAGTATTTTTTTCAAAATCACTGGCAATGTGGGAATTGGGATAGTTACCACGGTGCGATCAGGTAAATGCAAAGAAGCCCTGTAGATCCACCATAAAAAGTTCAAAAGACAAAAGCTCTGAGATGAATGCAGTAGTGCCCAACCAGTGCGTGTGTCCCCTTTAAGGTGCTGTGTTCCAGGGAGTGTAGCCAATATCCAATTAGGGATGGTGTGATGACAGCAGCGCCATATTGATACATGACTACAGGAAGGTTTATTTGATACCACGTTTCTCAGAGGAACACCCTCCATTTCTTCATGTTATTTACAAAGCAAGTCGTCGTCATTCAGATAAACCATCCTGTAGTGTATACAGCCTCCCGCTGTACTTCTTCCCTATACTTCTGCGTTGTCTAGCAACATCCTGATGCTCTTTCCACATACAGAGCGGGCAGGGGTGCCGCTCCCCTGCTCACTTGGCCCTGGAAGAGAGATGGCAATCTGGCCCTTCTGTTCCCTCGACAAAGGGGATCCCCTGGATCCCCCAAATGGTCGTTGGTCTTTGTAAATGGACTATGGGCATTATTGGTGAATAAACAGGTTTTATTTTAAAAGAGTGTGCGGATTTGTTTGATAGCTGACACTGCTCCAGCACCTCAGGAATGGTGTGCGACTCCTCTGCTATTGCTGTAGATGAGAGGTAAATCACACATCAAGTATGGGATACCCACCTTACTGCTTGAAGCATTCAGGGAAGTGGCGGACACCCCCAAACGCTCCAGAACCATTAGTTGATCCTCCATTAGAGACACCAGAGGACAAACCACCAATGTGAAGCCTGGAATGAAGGAAGAGGAGTTATGAGGACTCTGATAGGATAGTGGAGCCTGGATACTGCAATTCAAAGTAATGAGGGGCGGAGTAATTGCCCGAGCCTACACAACTTTCATCCTGTCCTACTTTACTTTGAAGACCAAGCACGTCAAAGCAACCCAGCATGTGAACAGTAGCCTCTGCTCAATGATGCCAAAGTGCTCTTCGATATAAATTTTACAGCTATGAGGAAATCCAGCCACAATTTACGCCTAGCTGCAGCACAACGTCTTGTCTCAATACCTTATCTGTATGCCCATTGCCCTGCCAGCACCATGATCAGCATAGTAGGTCTAACTCAAAGTCTGGCATCAGCTGTAATTGCAGCTTCAAAAAACTACTGCAGACACATCACTGGTTGCAGCAACTAAACTAACTGCACTGAAGTTTTCCATTTTTCTGCAAATCCCTGTGTTGTGACACAGTTTTAACTAACTGAATGCACAGCCAGTTCATGAACTCCACTGTCGCTTCATGATGCCACCCTCAGATTTCTTCCCCAGCAATGCAGCAGCCTACTGCATTCTCCTGGTGTTTTGCACTGATTAAAGGGACTCCGAGCAGTGCAGAAACTATGGAAAGATGCATATCATTTTAAAGCTCTCTTTCTCCTCTTTCCAATGATATATAAAACCGCCGCCCTACGCCTTTTAATTTTCGCAATTGAAATTGCTGCTGCCGCGATTTTAATCACGAAAATAGAGAAAACTAAAAGGCGTAGGGCGACGATTTAGGTGTCACCAGAAAGAGGAGAAAGAGAGCTTTAAAATGATATCCATCTTTCCATAGTTACATTGTATTACACAGGGCGACTTTTTCTCAAAGTCAGCAGCTGCATTCAGCAGAATGGAACTGCTGACTTTAGGAAAAAGTCGCCCTGTGTAATACAATGTAACTATGGAAAGATGGATATCATTTTAAAGCTCTCTTTCTCCTCTTTCTGGTGACACCTAAATCGTCGCCCTACGTCTTTTAGTTTTCTCTATTTTAGATTTTTTTTTTTTTAAATAGCGAAAACTAAAAAGGCGTAGGGTGGCGGTTTATATATCATTGGAAAGAGGAGAAAGAGCTTTAAAATGATATGCATCTTTCCATAGTTTCTGCACTGTTTGGAGTCCCTTTAAGACCTGTGCCAATTATTATTATTTTTTTTTATAACTGAATCTAACCTTTTCATAAAAATGTCCTTTGTGACAAAGTGGATGCGCTTTGAGTCCTATGGGAGAAAAGCGCTTTACAAATGTTATTGTATTATTGTATTGTACCTTCATCGATTAAAGGGTAGGACATTAATAGGGAGGTGTTTTGGGGTACAACACCAGATAGTGCCCTTGAGTTGCAAAAATATGTGCCTAATGGTGCCCATACACGGTACAATAAAAACTTTAGATTTTCCAGTTTATTCGACCAAAATGATGGAATGAAAGTCAAAAATATTTTTTTCCTATCAAGGTGCAGGTACAAGTATTTCTCTTCATCGCTGGCAAATGGCTCTGAGACTCTGCGCTCAGGGACAAGATCTATTATGGGGATTCTACAAATGCTGTCACCGTCATCGGAACAACCGCTTCCATTCATTCTAATGGAGAAGCCGTTAATCACTTCTCAAAAACGCGGTGACTGAAGGCCGTTCATTTCGCCAATGTCAAATGCTTTTCTGCTACCAAGCAGAAAATTGTATTGCATCATTTCCCATCGGTTCATCATCGCATTGTGTTTTGAGCCCCTAGGGCAGCCTTATCAGCCTTCCAAAAAGTATTTGCAGGGTTCCTCCAGTTTTAATCTCAAGGAACCCTTCTCTTTATTTTGGAGGAGGCATGGACTCTAAAAGTAGGTGTGGCTGATTATTTCACTACCGCCTATTACAGTGCCCCTCATACGGTCTCCTTATTCTAGTGCATTGTAATAATGTGCTCATTATTATTCTGACTCCCAATTTAGTGCCTCTTTTTACAGTACCCCCTATTATATTGTGCTCTATCATATTTCCCCCACGATGGGGGAAAATACCAAGGAACCCCTGCAGAGTACTCAAGGAACCCTGGGGTTTCAGGGAACCCCGGTTGAGAAAGCCTGTCCTAGGGGGACACGGGACCGTGAATGCAGCCTGCGCTAAAAACTACATGCAGCATCCCAGAAAAAACAATGGACTGTGGAGATTTTGTAACCATTGGTAATCACACTGATATGAATGCTTCCATTCACCTCAATGCAGGACACAATGAATCCCAGCGGTAAACGACTTGCACAGACGCTGGCAGCGATCTATGTGAACTGGCTCTTAGTGTACAGTAACGCCTTCATGAAATCACACAGCAGACTCCGCCCTCTCAGCCACCCTGGCAGGCCGTCACCACAAGACTCACCCTTGGAGCAGACCGCAGGCAGCTGGTAACACAGACTTTTCCCACCTCCAGTCGGCATGATGAGAAAGAGGTCTCTCCCGGCCATCGTGGCATTTATGGTCTCCAGCTGTAAATTCCGGAAGGTGTCCAGCTTGAAGGAGTTGCCCAGCTCTTCTCTCACCTTCTGTGACCAGGCAAAATCTGACAAGAAACATTTTGAATTAAAGAGAACAGATCTCCAAGAACAAAAAAAAACAAAACAAAAAAAGAAACAAACAAACAAACAAACAAACAACTACCCTCAGGCCTCAATGTATGTAGGCAATGTCATAAACACAAGTACTAACTAACTCATGGAGAAGCGTGTGATCAGTTTGATCAGGTGATAGATTTGTAAGGCTCCGATTTGCCGGTCATAATCATATGTTAAACCGGGAAGTCATCACAGCAAATCAGAGCCTTACAAATTTTATCAGGTGATCACATGCTTCTCCATGAGTTCTAAGCATTGCCATCCCTAGTGCTCACCTGAGCAAACAAATCACGTTTGCTTATAAGGTACAGGGATGGAGAGGGGACAAAAAGCTGCAAGCAGTCTTGGCAAATGCAGATTGTCTTGGTAAAGAAACACCATAATAAAATAACAGACTGCTCCAACCTATAACTCTCTATCCCCTCTTTCCCATGATTCTGGCTGGAATTCACCAGTTTCATCCAAAACTCAACACACTACCTGATGAGCAAAACACAGACTGGATAGCAGACCATTCTTATCCCATTAGCAGATTCAATAGGGTTATTTCGTTTGCGATAAGTGCACTGCTTTTGACCTCTGTCTGAAGAACTTCTTGTGCTGTAAATTCTTGGAATGCTTTGATCGCTCTCTACTAAAAGATAATATAGAAACAAAGCAGAAGGCCTCTTATTGTCTCACACTGCCCCTTAGTAACAACTGGCCATAAATACACATTACAGCAGTACTAATTAGAAGCAGGGAAATGTAACAAATAAAGACATAAAAAAATGTGCTAAAATAAATTAGCCTGGAGCACTTGAAAGCCTTTAAATACATTGGCTGCTAAAAGGAAGCCATAATACTGTACTGTCTTCAGGTCCTGCAATCTGCGGCTTCTGCATGAACTGGGATACTCAGTTAGTCCCAGCATTCTAGTTTATGCTACACGCAATGGAGCGAATCTGAAAACAAGATGCACAGACAGACACTACCATCTCCCCACAGCGAGTAGTTAGTGGTGTGAAATCACCTTCTTTCTTCCAGTCCTCTGTGGGTTGTGACCCTGCGCTGCTTTCAGCCTCAGCATCCTCCGTCAGGCTCTGGATCTTCTTCTTCAGCAAGCCCTTCTTATGGTTCAGCTCCTGCTGTCTCTCCAGCAGCTCCTGAATCTGGATCTCAATGGCCGACAGCTCTGTGGTGACCTCCTCCAACTCTGCCACCAGTGCTGCAACAAAGTACAGAGAAGCACTGAGCAAAGGGGACTCTGGAGGCAGCCAGCACTACAGGTCTAAAGTATGCATGCTAGACAAGACGCAGAACATTTATATTGCGCTTTTCTCCTGTGCCACAAGGGCGTGCTCAGTAGGCATTAGCAGTGTTAGGGAGTCTAGCCCAAGGTCTCCTCACTGAACAGGTGCTGGCTCAATGATAAAGGAAGAGCCGGGATTTGAACCCAGGTCTCCTGTGTCAGAGGCCAAGCCCTAGAACCCGAGGTGGGATTTACTTATGCTAGTGGGGCACAGAGGCTGGTTGTGCACACGAACACCAGCCTCTGTTGCCCCATGGTGTGCCTCCAGGACCCCCCTGCGCGCCACTATCCAGCCACTGCTTACACTATATCCAGCATACAACTGGAAACATGGACTGTGGCAAGCTCGGTTTGCCACATGTGCCCTTGCCTACTTCTAAACATCCCGTTTTTGACTGCCTGGCTACAGAGTCACCCAACACAACTGAAAAAAAAAAAAATCTGGAGAGAACACTGAACTTTATACTGCTAGGGGATCAGAAACTTCTAACAAAGACAGTTATTTGATATAAAGAACAGCAGTTGACCATAATGGTAAGGTGACTTGGTGGATTATTGCCCCGGTAGCCCTGTAGAGAGCCGGTTCTCTAAGAGGACTCTACATACCTGAAAGTTCATCAGATGCCATCTTGTCCGCTGTGTTGCTGTAAGGAATGCAGAAGAGAAAAAGGTCAGTTCAACATGCATTTACCTGTATAAATACTGAAACATTCTATAAATAATAATAATAATAATAATAATAATAATATATAAAAATACCGGGCAGAAAAACAGAAGCAGACTGCATGGAAAGTTGGAAACAGACTAGGTTTTGTTACAGATAACAGTTGGACAAAGACTAACGTAATGTTCAACTTCAATCAGTTTACGTCTGGCTGGACAGCAGGATAAATTTCAAAGCTCCAGGCAGGGAGATTTCCTATACTAGTGATTAAAGCGGATCCGAGATGAAACACTAACTATAACAAGTAACTTGTCTATATATCTTATCTAAAGTTTAGATAGTTTACACAGCATATCTAGCTGCAAAAGTTTAAAAAGTGTATGATTATTTATTCCTGTGATACAATGGGGGCAGCCATGTTCTTTTTGTCATATTGTCACAGGCTAAGAGCTGGAGATGGTATCAGATTTCTTGTGTGTAAATTCAGTCCCCTCTCCTCCTCCCTCCTCCCCTCTGCCTTTGAAATCAATGGCTAGTAACACCTCCCCCTCCTCCTGCCCAGACTGAACTCCTGTAAGCCCTTGCTATTGTCTGAAAGTGCCTTGGCACTCTGAGACCTGTAGGCGTGGCTTTTTTAGTTTATAGGGAATTAAACTATTAAAACAAAAACAAAAAAGTATTTGGCTTGAGGAATGCCCTATAAACTATAGGAAAGGGACACAATTATGCAATGAGTAAAAGTTCATCTCGGATCCACTTTAAGGCTGCTGGGAGCAAGAATACAAACCTGCCCCCAGCTCGGAGTACCGGGGAAACTAGTAATAATGAAGGAACACACCCCTCCACCAGCTCCAAGTACCAGGATGCTGGTGACAGCACAAACAATCCTTACTCCAGAGATCGTGGTAACAATACAAGAACCCAACCCTAAGGCCCCGTTCACACTGCACGCATTTCCAGCCGCATTTTGGAAACTCATGCAGGGGGCAGACACGCACGACATCAGACATTGCATAGAGTGCACTGTCTGATGTTCACACTGCATGCGTTCCGGACCTGTGCGGTCCAGGAACGCATGCTGCACGCATTTTTTTGTAAAAACGCATGGCTGTCCCATTCACTTTTCAGTGATGGGATCAGCCCCCCCCCCCCCCCCCCCCCCCCCAGCTTAGAGAAGAGTTTTGGTAAATGGCTGGTGGACTCTGAATTGCGTCTGAGCCAGGTGATGCAGGGGGACTCAATTGCCTCTTTAGATACTCTCCGCCATGAACGAGGGGAATTTCCAATGGATTTTTGGAGATGGAGGCAGTTGGCTCACTTCGTAGCCTCTCTGGCCAGG
Source organism: Hyperolius riggenbachi (assembly GCF_040937935.1). NCBI lineage: Eukaryota > Metazoa > Chordata > Amphibia > Anura > Hyperoliidae > Hyperolius > Hyperolius riggenbachi. The sequence goes on from NC_090648.1 coordinate 472,471,602, forward strand.
CCAATAAGGACGACAAATCAAAGTCACAAATTTGAAATCTTGGTTAATAGTAAAATCAAAATTAAACATGGTATTTCTGTATTATATAGACGGTTGATAAACTCTGTGTACCCAGACATCCCTAAATATGTGGCAGAATGGGAGAATTGGGGATACCCGGCTCAGATATGCAAAAGACTGCAGCCTTAGAATTGGCACATACATCCTCTTTTGGATCACCTATCCAAGAAATCAACTTCAAGCTGCTTGCTCGGTGGTATATGACCCCGGACAAGATACATAAGATATATTCAGAAAGTTCGGATGAATGTTGGAGAGGCTGTGGGGGTTTGGGAACACACTTCATATATGGTGGACTTGCCCAAAAATCACGGCTTTCTGGGATGCTATTCTTGAGGTGATGGAATTAATTGTGGGAGAAACAATCTCGAGGGATCCTTGGTTTATCCTATTACATGGTATTAAAACAGGGGTAAAGAGCTATAAAAAGTCGGTTATACCGTCATTACTTAATGCAGCTAAGAGTCTAGTACCCAGATATTGGAAGTCGCATACAGTCCCTACAGTAAAGGAGTGGTGTGAGGTAGTAAATAGACTGTCGACATTTGATGAATTACATTTCCTAAAACTGAATAAGCCAGATATATATTATGCAAAATGGAGAAAGTGGCTAGAGTTTAAGGAAAATGAAAGATACACAGAATTTTTTTAGTATCAAGAATGATAAGAATAATTAATCCATTTTCTCTATATGATGTATTAAACATTTAGTCAACTCTCCCTGGCAGATAGATGAATAAAGATAATCAATGCTTGGTTTATGGAGCATGGGAAATGGATATACCACCTCGGGGGATAAGACAGGAAATAATAAGTGATCTGTATTCTAAAGTATTAAAATCAAAATAATGGAGAAGGAAGGAATTATTGTGAATAGAAAATAGGCTGTTTTGTATAGTTCAACTTATAGTATATAATGGCCATTGTAAACCATTGTATTTGTAAGTCGGATGGAGCTTATATATAACTTGAACTGTGGTATTTTTAATGTAAATTTTGTAGACATAAATGAAAAGATATAAATATATTAAAAAAGAAAAAAAAAAAAAGAAAAAAAGAAACCCAACCCTTACCCCAGCTCTAAGCACCAGAGATACTGGTAACAATACAGGAGCCCAACCCTTACCCCAGCTCTAAGTACCAGAGATACTGGTAACAATACAGGAGCCCAACCCTTACCCCAGCTCTAAGTACCAGAGATACTGGTAACAATACAGGAGCCCAACCCTTACCCCAGCTCTAAGTACCAGAGATACTGGTAACAATACAGGAGCCCAACCCTTACCCCAGCTCTAAGTACCAGAGATACTGGTAACAATACAGGAGCCCAACCCTTACCCCAGCTCTAAGTACCAGAGATACTGGTAACAATACAGGAGCCCAACCCTTACCCCAGCTCTAAGCACCAGAGATACTGGTAACAATACAGGAGCCCAACCCTTACCCCAGCTCTAAGCACCAGAGATACTGGTAACAATACAGGAGCCCAACCCTTACCCCAGCTCTAAGCACCAGAGATACTGGTAACAATACAGGAGCCCAACCCTTACCCCAGCTCTAAGCACCAGAGATACTGGTAACAATACAGGAGCCCAACCCTTACCCCAGCTCTAAGCACCAGAGATACTGGTAACAATACAGGAGCCCAACCCTTACCCCAGCTCTAAGTACCAGAGATACTGGTAACAATACAGGAGCCCAACCCTTACCCCAGCTCTAAGTACCAGAGATACTGGTAACAATACAGGAGCCCAACCCTTACCCCAGCTCTAAGTACCAGAGATACTGGTAACAATACAGGAGCCCAACCCTTACCCCAGCTCTAAGTACCAGAGATACTGGTAACAATACAGGAGCCCAACCCTTACCCCAGCTCTAAGTACCAGAGATACTGGTAACAATACAGGAGCCCAACCCTTACCCCAGCTCTAAGTACCAGAGATACTGGTAACAATACAGGAGCCCAACCCTTACCCCAGCTCTAAGTACCAGAGATACTGGTAACAATACAGGAGCCCAACCCTTACCCCTGCTCTAAGTACCAGAGATACTGGTAACAATACAGGAGCCCAACCCTTACCCCTGCTCTAAGCACCAGATATACTGGTAACTAGGGCTGCACGGTTTTTTGGTTTAAAACCGAAACCGCGGTTCGTGGCAAGACGATCTGCTGATCGTCAGTACCTTCGGTTTTTCGGTCCGCTGTCTGTGATACTTTGCTTCTGGCCCCGCTGTGCGCGGATTGGCCAGAAGCAGTGAATATGTATGAGTGTTAATGAGCGGGGGGGGGGGGGGGGGGGAGGGGAGGAGGGACGGATCCACTCGAGCAAGCGGCCGGGCACATACAGCATTACCAATCACTGGCTAGCGATGGAATGACGGCAGCAGTAGGCGGAACTGTATGCTTTGTACAGCTCCGCCTACCACTGCCGTCATTCCATCGCTAGCCAGTGATTGGTAATGCTGTATGTGCCCGGCCGCTCGCTCGAGTGGATCCGCCCCCCGCTCATTACCACTCATACATATTCACTGCTTCTGGCCAATCCGCGCACAGCGGGGCCAGAAGCAAGTTACAGACAGCGGACCGGGTAGTGCGGACCGGATTGGCCAGAAGCAGTGAATATGTATGAGTGTTAATGAGCGGCCGGGCACATACAGCAGCATTACCAATCACTGGCTAGCGATGGAATGACGGCAGCGGTAGGCGGAACTGTATGCTCTGTACAGCTCCGCCTACCACTGCAGTCATTCCATCGCTAGCCAGTGATTGGTAATGCTGTATGTGCCCGCCGCTCGAGTGGATCGGCCCCCCCGCTCATTAACACTCATACATATTCACTGCTTCTGGCCAATCCGCGCACAGCGGGGCCAGAAGCAAAGTATTACAGTCAGCGGACCGGGCAGTGCGCCCCCCCCCCCCCCCCCCCAGCATTTGGAAGAGAAAAAAAAATTCGGGGAAAAATCTAAATTGCAATTTCTGAGAGAAAAATCGCAATTTTGATTTTTCCCTAAAATCGTGCAGCCCTACTGGTAACCCCACAGGAACCCAACCCTTACCCCAGCTCTAAGTAATAATAATAATAATAATAATAATAATAATAATAATAATAATTCCCTTTTTTGTATAGCGCTTTTCTCCTGTCGGACTCACAACGTTTGCGAGGCAGCCACTAGAGCACACTCAGTAGGCAGTAGCAGTGTTAGGGAGTCTCGCCCAAAGAGCTCTTTACTGAATTACTGGCTTACTGAACAGGAAGAGCCGAGATTTGAACCCAGGTCTCCTGTGTCAGAGGCAGAGCCCTTAACCATTACACCACCAGAGATACTGGTAACACCACAGGAACCTAACCCTTATCCCAGCTCTAAGTACCAGAGATCCTGGTAACAATATAGGAACCCAACCCTTACCCCAGCTCTAAGTACCAGAGATCCTGGTAACAATATAGGAACCTAACCCTTACCCCAGCTCTAAGTACCAGAGATACTGGTAACACCACAGGAACCTAACCCTTATCCCAGCTCTAAGTACCAGAGATCCTGGTAACAATACAGAATCCCAACCCTTACCCCAGCTCTAAGTACCAGAGATACTGGTAACCGATATGGAACCAAACCCTTAGGCCCAATTCACATCTGAGCGCTTTGCCGGTGATTTCGGCAAACCGCTCAAGCGCTAGTGCCATAATACCCTATGGGTCCGTTCTCACTTGGGCGATTTGCATTAATCGCCGGCAATTAACGCAAATCACCAAACAAAAATTTGTATCCTGCACCATTTTCAGGCGATTTCCCAGCGATCGCGTTTAGTGCTATAGAAGCAGTAGTCGCGATTGTGAATAATCGCCAATTGTGAATTTTTTCGCAGTAATCGCCAAAAATCGCCAGAGCAAAACGCTAGCAAAAGCACTAGCGGTTAGCAAGTGTGAATGGGGCCTTACCCCAGCTCTAAGTACCAGAGATCCTGGTAACACATTCCTTACTACAGCTCTGGGTAACAGCGAAGCTGGTAATATGTGGTGGTGCATCTTCTCCCCTCCAAATACCAGAGAACACGTTCCTCACGCGCAAAGTTGCCACACTGGGGGATTAAATTATCAGCTTGTACTGCATGTGTTGATGAATTAAGGCAAACCTGAGACAGTGTTAAAATAAAAAGTTGGATACTTACCCAAGAAGAGGGACGCCTCTGGGTCCTTCAGAAGTTCCCCAACATGCTCCTTCGGACCACCGCTGCTGCCAGGACCCCTTGACAGTTTACAGTCGTGCTCATCTTTATGCCCAAGTGCAGTTGCAAACTGTCAGAGAATTCTGGGCAGCAGCAATCTACTTTTAGACCCCCATTGATAAATCTGCCCCAGTATTGCTAATCGTGATGCTTTATTAGAATATAATTCCCAAAAAACTTTTCTAATTTAGTTTAGGTAAAGACAGAAGGGGCTAGAACCTGTTGTGAGATTTTACTGCCATCTGTGTCTCCGCTGGGAAGCCCTTCTCTTGCTTCCGGCGCTAGTCTAGTTAAGGGAACCCACTGCCGCTGCCTGCTCGGGCAACTTAATCTCGACCGCTAATTTGTAAGAAATCGGGGGCCCATCAGGGAACACTATAATCACCACCAACCAAATAGGTTTAGTAAAGTTGTGCGAGTGTTGGGGTTGGCTAATCGAGCACTGTACCCAAAGCCAAGCAGACAAAGACCACAGGCAAACAGGGCTGTGGAGTCAGAGCAATTTTTGGGTACCTTGAGTCAAAGTCGGTGATTTCATAAACTGAGGGGTGGGATGATTTTTGTACCCCCTCCAATGTGGAGTTAGAGTAGAGGAGTCAGAGCAAATTTGGGTACCTAGAGTCAGAGGTTTCATAAGAGTTGGAAGTTTTTTGTACTGACTCCACAGCCCTACGGGAAAGGGTCTTGGTGTGCAATTTTAGTGTTTCCCGCTTGGTCCCCCATTCTTACAAAAAGTTAGTGCATATGACCAAATCGCAACGAGCAGGGAGCGGCTGTTGGTCTATGAGGTTTCCTGCTATGGCCCCTCAACTAGCCTAGCGTCGCGATTCCGGTCTCTAAAACGTCTATGGCTTTAAACAATACCAGTTGACTGGCTGCTCTGCTGATCTCTTGGTCAGCAGTAGTGTCTGAATCACACACCTGAAACAAGCATGCAGCTAATCCAGGCAGACTTCAGTCAGCGCACCTGATCTGCTGCCTGCTTGTTCAGGGTCTGTGGCTAAAAGTTTTACATACAGAGGATCAGCAGGACAGCCAGGAAATCAGCATGTTTTAAAAGGGAAATTAGTATGGCAGCCCCCATATTCTTCTAACATCATGTGCGCTTTAAAGTCAATGGGAATTGTTCCTTAAAAAAAAAAAAAAGCCAGATACTTAACTAAGTAGAGGGATGGCTCTGGGTCCTATAGTAGAGCCTTCCCGCTGCTCTCCTGGCCCCCTGTTAAAGCGGACCCAAACCAAACATTTTTTTTTTATTCAAAATATTTAGTTGCACCACTCTGACACATACAAAGATAAATAAACACTCCTTCAAGCCTATGGGCATTTCAGTGCAAGCTTTTCACCCTTCTCTTTTCATAACTAGGGTTATACAGGTGGCAGCAATTAGCAATTCCTCCTTTGCTGGACACCACCTACTCCACCAGTTTGCCGGATTCTGTTCCGGCAATATGAAAGGAAGGGAGGGGTTCCTCCAATAAATGTAAAATATTTTAAATTTGTCATCATGCCGCTGAAAAAAGGCTGCTATTTATTATTATAATTTAGAAAATAGATTTTATTTCTGAAATCGTGTATTTTTAATTTGGGTCCACTTTAAGCACTAGCTGTCGCCTTTGAATCCCCCCAACCACTGGGTACTTCGAAAGTCTTCAGCAGCCGAGTCCTCCCAAAGATAGGCGGCTCCATACTGCATAAGAGAGGGCGCTCGCGCGGTATGAAGCAGGCCATCTTCGGGAGGACTCCTGAAAACTCCTTTCGATGGCAGAGACAGCAGTATTTGACCAAATTGGACGACTACTGCTACAGAGGAGGCAGCACTGTGTCCTATAGAGTCTTCCCTTTCCTTATGTAAGTATAAGTACTAAGGGTACAATGATTAATTTGCATATATTCAGCAGTGTTGCTCTGGGAGACATCTCAAGCTCACTCCAACCTGAATTATTGCAAATTCTTTCTGTTTTAGGAAAGCAAACTTTTGTTTTTCTTAACATCTTAGTAAGGGGGCTTTTAGGACCATTGTAGTCCCTTACACACTCCAATGAGTTCTGGGTCACCATGAGCTTGCTGGTTAGTGTGTGCCTTATGTAAGTATCTGGCTTTTTTTTTTTAAGGAAGGATTCTCATTGACTTTAACAGGAGCTTACTTAGTCCTGTACTCAGGAAATAAGGGGCAGTAATAATAGCCTGTGTTCCTGCTAGAGAGATAGCCACTTATGTGTCAGGACAGGAAGGGAGGAACATTCACTGAGATGGGGACAATACCATTACTTGAAACAAAACCACTGAGAGTCTATCTCCCCTTCAGCACTGATGGGAGCTCCTTGTATGAGAGCGTATACCCGCCACAGGGCACTCTGGGAGGACAGTGCAGAGTTTCCCCAGTAACCAGATAAGAGTCACACAGTTCACTTCAGTCCCAATTTAGCCCATAGTACCACACTCACCTCTCCTCCATCCGGTTCCCTCCGCCCCACCTCTCACAACCGGCCTGCTCTCTGATTGGCCAGGCTTTCACCGCCGGCGTGCTCTGTGATTGGCCGCGAGTTGAGAATGCTCAACCTGGCCATTGGCCGGATTCTCACAGCCGCTCTGGTCGCTGATTGGCCAGTGATGAGGCGCGCCGGCATTGGTTGGCCGCAGGAGCGGAGCTGCGCTGCGTGTTTCCGGGAGACGTGGCCGCCTCTACCGGCCGCTCTGTCCATTGGTACCCCGGAGAGCCGCCAGCATGATTTCCCTCACCGATACCCAGAGTAAGAGGGGAGGGGGGTATCACGTGACCTGCGCCCCCACCCTGCGCATGCTACCCCATTACACCCCTAACCGGCCTGGGGAGTGGGAGGAGGGATATCAAGTGACTGAAACTTCCTTCCATACAGGGCAGCTCAGCATCAGCCACCCTGACTGACAGCCCTCCACGTCACCTGCTCGACTGACACTGAGAATAGGAGGGGGAGGTGTGGTAGCATGTCTATCAGAATTTGCATCTTATAGGAGAAGATGCTAGGCTGAGGAGAGGGAAGGTTAGTAGTGAGGCAGAGGAGAGGGGCAAGTTAGTGCTAGACAGAGAAGAGGGGCAGGTTAGTGTTAGACAGAGAAGAAGGGCAGGCTAGTGTTAGGCAGAGGGGAGGTTGGTGTAAGGCAGGGGAGGTTATTAGGGAGAAGGGAGGGGAGGTTAGTGTTAGAAGAGGTGGAGGTTAGTGTCAGGCAGGGGGGAGGTTAGTGTCAGGCAGGGGGGAGGTTAGTGTTAGGCAGAGGGGAGGTTAGTGTTAGGCAGGGGAAAGGGGAGGTTATTAGGGAGAAGGGAGGTAGTGTTAGGCAAAGGGGAGGTTAGTGTTAGAAGAGGTGGAGGTTAGTGTCAGGCAGGGGGGAGGTTGGTGTTAGGCAGCGGAGGTTAGTGTTAGGCAGCGGAGGTTAGTGTTAGGCAGGGGAGGTTAGTGTTAGACTGGGGAGAGGGGAGGTAGTGTTAGGCAAAGGGGAGGTTAGTGTTAGAAGAGGTGGAGGTTAGTGTCAGGCAGGGGAGAGGGGAGGTTAGTGTTAGTCAGATGGGAGGTTATTTTTAGGCTGAGCAGAGGGGGAGGTTGGTGTTAGGCAGAGGAGAGGGGAGATTATTAAAGAGAACCCGAGGTGTGTTTAAAGAATGTTATCTGCATACAGAGGCTGGGTCTGCCTATACAGCCCAGTCTCTGTTGCTATCCCAAACCCCCCTAAGGTCCCCCTGCACTCTGCAATCCCTCATAAATCACAGCCGGGCTGTGTTTACATCTGTAGTGTCAGTCTCAGCTGCTCCCCCGCCTCCTGCATAGCTCCGGTCCCTGCCCCCGTCCCTTCCCTCCAATCAGCAGGGAGGGAAGGGATGCAGGTGGGGACTGGAGTTCTGCAGGAGGCGGGGAGAGCAGCAGACTGACACTATAGAGATAAACACAGCCAGCTCTGACAGGCTGTGTGTCAGCAGCGCGGCTGTGATTTATGAGGGATTGCAGTGTGCAGGGGGACCTTAGGGGGGTTTGGGATAGCAACAGAGGCTGGGCTGTATAGGCAGATCCAGCCTCTGTATGCAGATAACATTCTTCAAACCCACCTTGGGTTCTCTTTAAGCATAGGAGAGATTACTATAAGGCAGAGTAGAGGGGAGATTAGTGTAAGGCAGAGGAAAGGTTAATGTTAGGCCGAGGGGAGATTAGTGTAAGGCAGAGGAGAAGGGAGGCTAGTGTTAGGCAGAGGGGAGGGGAATTTAGTGTAAAGCAGAGGGGGAGGTTAGTGTTAGGCAGAGGGGAGGGGAAATTAGTGTAAAGCAGAGGGGGAGGTTAGTGTTAGGCAGAGGATTGGTGGTAGGTAGTTTTAGGGTGACACCTAAAACTCTCCCAGACTTACACTCACAGGGCAAGAGGATGTATACATTGCTGACACCTCCACTTCCCCCATGTCATCTGGCTGCCTAATACATCCTCCCCCCCCCCCCCCCATACATGACACCCCCATAGTCCACCCATTCCCATCATTATTTGATGACCCATACTTGACTAAATGCTAGGCAAAGCTGTGTATCAAGTGACTGACCACTTGTAATCTCCCACCATGTGACAGACAGACCAATGCCATAATACCATGTCCGTTTGCATTGCTGGCTGATATCCCAACCCAGCGTCCCAATTTACCAAAAATTATTGCCTGATCAACACAGAAGATCAATTTGAGATATGACATGCCTATCAACCTCATCACACAACTACCTGCCCAATATTTCTCCTCACTCAGCTTCATACATTTCAGCTTCAGTATTCTCCCATCTAAGGATGTTGTCCTTAAAGGGAAGGTTCAGGGAGGGGAGGGGGGAAATAAAAATCCATATCCACTTACCTGGGGCTTTTTCCAGCCCGTGGCAGGCAGGAGGTGCCCTCGTCGCCGCTCCGCAGGCTCCCGGTGGCCGACCCGGTTGCCAGGTCGGGCTCTTCTGCGCTCCAACGACGGGCTCTTCTGCGTCCCACGCGGGCGCGCTGACGTCCTCCGGGCTGTACTGCGCAGTCGCAGAGCTACTGCCTGCGCAGTACAGCCCGGATGACGTCAGCGCGCCCCCGCGAGGCGCAGATTGGAGCGCAGAAGAACCCGACCTGGCAGCCTGGCCAGGTCGGGTCAGCCACCGGAGACGACCGTAAGCCTCTGGAGCGGCGGCGAGGGCACCTCCTGCCTGCCACAGGCTGGAGGAAGCCCCAGGTAAGTGGATATGGATTTTTATTTTTTTCTCCCTCCCTGAACCTTCCCTTTAAGTTGAGTGATTTCTAAAGTTAAGGATTCAATCCTTAAAATAACGTTAAAAAGACTTTGTAACAAAATGTTGAGCCTTATTTCTTCTATCCTATATGTTCCTATAGCTGTTCTAATGTGATCTGTCTTACTGCAGCCTTTCCTATTTGCACAGTAGCTGTATTATCTCTGTTATATGATCTAATCTTCTCTCCTCTGTCAGCTCTTTTGGGCTGAGGCAGTCAGGCTGGAATGTGCTGTGCTGCTTGTGATTGGATAGAAGCTATACACACCCTCTCCAGGCCCCCTGCACACTCTGTATGACTCACACACGGAGCTCCTCTCAGCGTAGCACTTGCTATGTCTTTTGTTTGTAAACACTGCATAAAAATCACTGTGGGAGGCGCCCTTACGGATCAGAATATACAGCACAATAAAAAATAAAGATATATCAAGGGTAAGCGTAATACGTCTTACCGGGTACGAAGACTCAAACACATAAGGTAGTAAATTCGTATTTATTTATTGTCCCTAGTGCAATAAATAAATACGAATTTACTACCTTATGTGTTTGAGTCTTCGTACCAGGTAAGACGTATTACGCTTACCCTTGATATATCTTTATTTTTTATTGTGCTGTATATTCTGATCCGTAAGGGCGCCTCCCACAGTGGTTTATACTAAACTACCTCACGGTGTGGGGTCTTATCATTATAGTCTTATAGTGGTAATTTTTGCTTCCGGGAACGGCGACCGACAAGGCCGAGTGGAGACGGTACTTCTCCACATGCTCTGTTAGTGGTTGCTGAAAAAGCAACCCAGAATTGTGAGTATAATTTCACTACAATAGATCAATTTACACAACGATAATATTCGATATCGGGCTCCCGGTGTCCTTGTGTTTTTCTGTTTCTACTAGTCTACTGCATAAAAATGGCAATTACAAGCCAGGATTGCAGCAGGCAGAAGCATAAACAGCACAGAGGGGCCCAGGAGTACAGATTCTCTTTAAATATTCAATCCTTAAAATAACAGAGTTCTAAATTTAAAGACAGGGAACTATATGCAATTAACTTTTCCTCCTGAGTTTTCTCCTAGGTGATATTTTCAAACTTATCAATAAAATGCCTTTTAAGCCATGCAAAGTGATAAAACGTTATTTTAAATAGAACATGAAAAAATTATGTACTAGGAAAAAAACTCTGGAGAAAAAGTGAATTGCATATGGGCCAGGATGTTAATTCACAGAGAGGAATGCAAATGATAACAACTGTAACATGTGTGAGGATTATCACCAGGCTTGAGCTGTCATTGGGCTCTATTCACAATAAGCAGTTCGGTAAAATCATTTTGGATGGTAAAATACCTCATGTGGTATTTTACACTATTTTTCCAACTTAACTAAATTTTTCCCCCATGAGGCAGAAGTTTGGTAATTTACTGAACAAACTGCCTCAATTTACTAAGCCCTGGTTGGTAAGTGTCACTTACCAGCCTTCTAGCAGGGCAGCAGGCAGGGAGCTGTGTGTGTGTGACTCAGAGGTTTTCTGTCCAATGCAGCCTCATCTCTTTAGATGTGCTGCAGCTACCAGAGAGAGCGCTTCTGTATGCTGCTATACAAAGATGCACATGTAAAGGGATACCTGCAGAATTGTCTGTTTCCTCTGATTTGATACTGTGAAAGACTCACCCGATACCACATTGCATCAAATCAGAGTGAGAAGCAGGCTGTGTGGCTCTCCCTATTGGCTGCCTATCTCTCCCCAAAGGCTCTGTCAAATCTACCTCACAGAGACAGCATGGGGAGAGTTATCGGCTGCTGTGAGCTGGAGAAAACACTTTTGGCTGATAAATTACATTCGGAAATCATCGGCCATCATTCATAAACGTGTTGTCGGTAAAGAGAATCTGTGCGGGAAAACACCGCTGTCTGTGTTTTAGACTTCTGGCTGCTCATTCATAAAAATGTATCCAGTTGCGATAGCAGTGCGGAGATTCCCTGAACTAGGCTGGCGGTAGGCAGGCGGCAGGCTTGCGGAAGCACAGGAAGCTGCGGAGTTGATACATTTCTCCATGTTCCGCTCTACTGCAGCTGCCTGGGAGGTCTGTGTCTCCATTAACTTAACTTAACATTGTTATCGCCACATCAGAGGGAGCGGTATTTCCCGTCCTCATACCGCTTGCGTAATTCTTTATGAATCAACATTTTGTTACATTTGTTACGAAAATCACCGCACAAGGCGGTGATTTATCGCTCTGCTCGGTAATGTCAGCTGGTCATGCAGAAAGAGCCTTTATGAATGCCGAATTTGCTAAGTGTTCGGTAAAAGTCGGCTGTTTTAAGCATTTTCGCATGCGGAAATGCTTTATGAATGATAGCCTTTGTGAATTGGCATTTCCCGAGGTAATTACCGCACAAGTCTGTAATTTACCTCACTACTCGGGAACTCTGATTTTCTGTGCTGTAATAGGGTTAGTGAATTGTAACGTGGGAAGGTGATCGGTAAAATCAGCTGTTTTCAGCGTTACTGAATGCGGTAATGCTTTGTGAATAGAGCCCATTGAGTGGAGTGTTACTAAAGACTTAAGTGTAAAGTGAAGCTTTTTGCCTTATTTTTTTTCTAGTATTTGCAGAATGGGACTCTGTATAGAGAGACATTTACTCAGCAGGCACACAGAGAGGGAGAGCGAGAGACACACACTCACTCACTCTCGCCAATGCTCTCTCCAGAAATATTTTCTATCCGGGCGGCATGAAAAAGTAGCCGGGTGGGGCACAATGGGGAAATACAGGGCAGGTGCAACTCTGCTTACAGCATAGTAGGATGGCAGCTGGGTGCTCATCAAAATTAGCCAGGTGGAGCACCCGGCTAAAAGAGCCTGGGGAGAACACTGCACTCTCTCTCTCTCTCTCATTCCCTGGCTGTCCTACACAGGCTAGCTGTACATCCTGCCTGAATGTGCTCTTCCCCTCCCTATCTGCTGCATGTTAGAATAACTACAGAGGTGATAACTTAACCAGCTGAGCGGTCTGGACGAGCTTAGCTCGTCCAACACCGCCAGAGGCTGCCGCTCAGGCCCTGCTGGGCCGATTTTCACCAAATAAAAAGCAGCACACGCAGCCGGCACTTTGCCAGCCGCGTGTGCTGCCTGATCGACGCTGCAGCGCGGCGATCCGCCGCGTGCAGCGGCGAAAGAGGGTCCCCCCAGCCGCCCGAGCCCAGCGTAGCCGGAACAAACAGTTCCGGCCAGCGCTAAGGGCTGGATCGGAGGCGGCTGACGTCAGGACGTCGGCTGACGTCCATGACGTCACTCCGCTCGTCGCCATGGCGACGAGGTAAGCGAAACACGGAAGGCCGCTTATTGCGGCCTTCCGTGTTACTTCTGGCCGCCGGAGGCGATCGGAAGAACGCCTCCGGAGCGCCCTCTAGTGGGCTTTCATGCAGCCAACTTTCAGTTGGCTGCATGAAATAGTTTTTTTTTTATTTAAAAAAAACCCTCCCGCAGCCACCCTGGCGATTTAATCAGAACGCCAGGGTGGTTAAAGTGGACCCAAATTAAAAATACAAGATTTCAGAAATAAAATCTATTTTCTAAATTATAATAATAAATAGCAGCCTTTTTTCAGCTGCATGATGACAAAAATAAAATATTTTACATTTATTGGAGGAACCCCTCCCTTCCTTTCATATTGCTGGGAAAGAATCCGGCAGACTGGTGGAGTAGGTGGTGTCTGGCAAAGGAGGAATTGCTAATGGCTGCCACCTGTATAACTCTATGAAAAGAGAAGGGTGAAAAGTATGCACTGAAATGCTCATAGGCTTGAAGGAGTGTTTATTTATCTTTGTATGTGTCAGAGGGGTGCAACTAAATATTTTGAATTAAAAAAAAAAATGTTTGGTTTGGGTCCGCTTTAAGGACTGGAGTGATAAGACAACACTCTCACTGTAAAAGCTTACATGTTAATAAGGCAAACTTATTTAGTGAATTAACACTTAAAATTTGGATTGATGTGCGGTGACAAGTTTTCACTTGCCTTATTATCACCAGCATCATCTTAGTGAATTGTTGCTAATCTACTTCTCTCACATAAACGTCACACCTAACAATCCAAACACCATAATCTAGCACTGCATCTTCCCACATCATTGCCTGCAGATACTAAGGGGTAGATGTGTGAAATGTATAAAGTGTATCAATATATAACCACACGGGGGTTGGTACGTCATATCTGGCATTATGGGAAATGCTTACATCCTCTGTCATCTTATTGCTTTCAAAGTCACCTGCGGACGTTTCACGCCACTACATGTCTCTGTACACATAGGGGTCTTTCATAGACACCTGGATGACACCAGTGCAGGATGTAATGGACATTCTAACAGCAGAGATAGGACAACACTACAACTTAACAGAAGACCTAGCTCTCGGCACACTATATCAAGAAAGAAAATAGTTGTATGTGGCAATTATCTTTAATTATCTCTAAAAACTACATTGTAGTGCTGGTTGAGTTTACTGCTCAGTTTGCATTGCAAAATAATTCTGGATATGAACTCACTGCCCATTCAAGTATATGGGGCTGTTCACAGTACTGAACTGTAATGAATTGCGTTATTCTAACTCTGCATGCAGGCTTTGTATTAAAGTCTCTGTCTAGTCACAATTGCAGTTCACGCTCATTATAATGTGTGTATTATGCAACTGGCCACTGTGAACCTAACCTAAAGCTCTGACTAGCTTTCTTCTCCTGTGCCATAGCTTGTTCTTCTCATCTACATAGGTTTACACACTTATTGCATATGCTGAGTGTAATGTTGGTGTTTTATAAGTCACAATAGCCTTACAATACTGCCCGACAGCAGTGCAAGAGCTCTGCAACCTCTGAACTGTCCTGTTACCCATTATGGTGGGAGTAGTAGTCCCTCCTCATCAGTTAGGCTGGTTGGAGAAGGTAAGCTTTTTCCCAGCATTAGTTCAGGTGAACCTGTATAGGGAGTTGTGACCTTCTAAGAAGTATTGCTGGGAAAGTTCAGCTCCTAGAACAACTGTGCAGCTGGTGACATAAAGTCCTGCTAATCTCACACTCAGTACAGATGGCCTGTGTCCTATATTTCCTTTCATTGCATCACAAGGTTGAAAAATGCTGTTCTGTTTTTCAGTTCCTGCAGAAATGCGATTTCAAGAGGCTTTCATTTTTTTATTCTATACAGAATAGAATTCACTATGCCTCACCTATTGTAAGTAAAGGTTTAGGCGCTAGTCTACTTTAAGGGACCCAGCAGGAAACCTCATAGGGAAATTCAGGTAACGTGATTGGCTGGACGGCACCCTCTCCAACTGCTAGGTTTCCTGTAGGTTGCAGTAAACTACACCCACATTATTTGGCCGATCACAATGCTTGGTGCTGTAGAGTGTCCTGTGATTGGAGAACTGCTCCCTACAAAGTTTTTGCTGGGTCCCCTAAAGTAGACTAACGCCAAGGTCTATTCTGGTGGTTGAACTCTCACGGGATTCCTATTTCTCTTGGGAATACCAGCTGTGTGATCCCTTCCTATAGTTCCTACCTCAGCTCCTTTTCACTGTAGTCTTTTAGATATCTCCCCCCCCCCCCCCCCCCCCCACCATGATGTTTTCCGCTACACTTTTTTTGTTTAGAGCTGGAAACCAGGGCTGTGGAGTCGGAGTCGGGGCAATTTTGGGCACTCGGAGTTGGGAGTCGGATGATTTTTGTACAAAATCCACATCCCTGTTAAGTATTAGACTAAGGAGTCGGAGCCATGTTGGGTACCCGGAGTCGGAGTTGGAGTCGTGGTTTCATAAACTTTGGAGTCGGAAGATTCTTGTACCGACTCCACAGCCCTGCTGGAAACTCAGGGTTGCATAAATCTTACCACCAGAGTCCCAACTCAACAAGATGTAGAAGAATTCAGCAGAGGCAGCCTTAGTAATGGGCATGGGTAGATGTGCAGAAATGAAAACTTAGGAGCTCAGCGATCTCACCACCAGGATTCCAAGAGATAGAAGATACTGTCTAAGCTTAAAGAGAATCTGTATTGTTAAAATCGCACAAAAGTAAACATACCAGTGCGTTAGGGGACATCTCCTATTACCCTCTGTCACAATTTCGCCGCTCCCCGCCGCATTAAAAGTGGTTAAAAACAGTTTTAAAAAGTTTGTTTATAAACAAACAAAATGGCCACCAAAACAGGAAGTAGGTTGATGTACAGTATGTCCACACATAGAAAATACATCCATACACAAGCAGGCTGTATACAGCATTCCTTTTGAATCTTAAGAGATCATTTGTGTATTTCTTTCCCCCTGCAGCTATCTTCCACTGAAGTGTCAGGCTGTTTCTTCCTGCAGAGTGCAGACAGCTCTGCCTGTATGTAATTCTTCAGTATGTGAAAGCCCAGCCAGCTCAGAGGAGGATTTATCCAGCTTGTAAAAGATAAGAGAGAAGAGAGAAGCTGCTCTAATCCTAAATAACACACAGGCAGTGTGCATAGAGGGGCCTGGAGGGGGGAGTGCATAGCAGAACCACAACACTGAAGAACTTGGCAGCCTTCCAGACACAGGCCGACAAGTCTGACAGGGGAAATAAACATTGATTTATTACAGAGACTGTGATAGTACAAAGTGCTGCAGTAAGCCAGAACACATTAGAATAGATTTTGGAACTTGTAGGATGATAAAAAACAGGATGCAATTTTTGTTACGGAGTCTCTTTAACAGTATCAAAACTCTAAAATATTTTAGCAGTGGACTGACCCTTACATACAGTGGGGTTGGTAAATACTATCTTTGCTCATTACCTGTTCTCCTCACTGTAGAGATTGGCATGGGCCTGACTGGCTTTGGCATCTTCTTCCTGTTCTTTGGCATGCTGCTGTTCTTCGACAAGGCCCTACTAGCCATTGGAAACGTAAGTTTTATTTATTTATTTTAGTATTTATATAGGGTTTATATAGGGTCAACATATTAAGCAGCGCTGAGTATATTGTGAGTGTAAGTAAGTGAGGGAAACTGTTTATACTGTTGGTTTGGGTGGGGGGGTGTTGATGATGATGTTGATGGTATTTTGAGAAAGAGTAGACTGGTGAAGATAATCAAGATCATATATCTGCCAACACACTGCTGCCTGGCTCCTCCTGATGTTGATGGTATTTTGAGAAAGAGTAGACTGGTGAAGAAGATCAAGATCTTCTATCTGCCAACACTACTGCCTGGCACCTCCTTGCATCACTGTGGGACTCACAATGCCCTGACATCCCCTTTCCCTGGGCTTTACCTTCCTCCCATGGAGAACAGTGTACAGGAATTTGAGTTGCAGACTAGCTTCCCCACAATACCTCATGCCACAGTCCAGAATCCCCCACAGTGACATTACACAATGCCATGTCTCCATCACTACTAATCTCTATCATAGCCACACGTCTGTTGTCCAACAGAATGGTAGGAAGCAGTCGGCTGCTGTAACCACCCCCTCTACCTCCACAAATAGTGAATGGAAGGGGTGATTAAAAGACAACTGAAGTGAGAAGAATATGAATGCTGCCATATTTATTTCCTTTCAAACAATACCAGTTGTGTGGCAGTCCTGCTGATCTATTTGGCTGCAGTGGTGACTGAACACCAGAAACAAGCATACAGCTAATCTAGTCAGATTTGAGAATATTGTCAGAAACCCCTGATCTGCTGCATGCTTGTTTGGGGTCTATGGCTAAAGGTATTGGAGGCAACAGATCAGCAGGACAGCCAGGCAACGGGTATTGCTTAAAAGGAAATAAATATGGCAGCCTCCATATCCTTCTGGCTACAGTTGACCTTTGACATGCAAGCGCAGTGTTCTCCCCAAGCTCTTTTAGCTGGGTGCTCCACCCGGCTAGTTTTGGTGAGCACCCGGCTGTCATCTGCTCACCTCCTCCTATTCTGTAAGCAGAATTGCTCACAGAAGCACTGGCCCTGCATTCTCTCATCTCACCCCACCCGGCTACTTTTTCATGCCACCCGGCTGGAAAAAATTTCTGGGGAGAACACTGACTTAGCTAAACCCCTTCCCAATAATGACGACAGGTGAAAGGGCCTCTATAATAATATAAAGGCCCTACGCCAGAAGACAACCGGAAACCAGACAGAAGCCCTCTGGTGATGTAATCTTCCCAGCCTCAAGGGTTTCTGGGATATAGCTGAGGCAGGTGGATACAAGAGGGAGGAATCCAAACAAAAGTCAGGTAGTTTGGCTGAAGCAAAACACATAGAGTACATTTAGAATAAGCATATGGGCTGCCCTCTATGTAATTGGTATGTCTAGAAGTGTGAATGATAGTTCATTTGCTGCTTACTTGTTTTTCTGGCTTTGTAGCAGTCACTGTATCTGAAGTCCAGTTTCACTTTCTGTTAGCAGATGTTTAGCTGACAGAGTGCAGCTGCTTCAGCCTTCTGTACAAAATTAAAGCATTCTTTGTAGTAAAGCGCACTAGTTGCATGTGCTGTATTCAGGGATGTGGTCTACTCCTAAGAGGAATTTGTACTAGTTAAAAAGTACACATAGTCCAGTAGCCAAAGACTTTTTGTTACAAGATCTGTTGGGTTATTACTTCTTATTAATACCACTTTTGGGGAATATTTTCCTCACTTTGTCCTGGTGACAGCTCTCCCTGGAACAGAAAGTTGTGCTAAATCTCTCCAGAAGGGCCAGATAGTTACAAGCTGAGGAATGAACAACCCCTTGTTTCGGTGTTTATTCCTTTCCCTGTCCATTTTCAGCTGATTTCTCCTGACTTCCTTTCCAAGTGATATTCTGGTGTCTTATTGGTTGGGTAGTGATGCTGTGTAATCTCTGATTAGAGCAGTGATGCCATGGGAGGTCTGTTCAGAACAGTGATGCCATGAGTTAACTGATCAGAGCAGTGACGCAGTGCGATATCTGCTTAGAGCAGTGACCTTTTGTGATATCTGCTCAGAGCAGTGAAGTTGTGTGATATCTGCTCAGAGCAGTGACGTTGTGTGACATCTGCTCAGAGCAGTGAAGATGTGTGATATCTGCTCAGAGCAGTGATGCTGTGTGATATCTGCTCAGAGCAGTGATGCAGTGGGATGTCTTACTCAGAGCAGTGATGCAGTGGGATGTCTTACTCAGAGCAGTGATGCAGTGGGATGTCTTACTCAGAGCAGTGATGCAGTGGGATGTCTTACTCAGAGCAGTGATGCAGTGGGATGTCTTACTCAGAGCAGTGATGTCGGGTGAGTCTAGGCAAAGCAGACATTTTTCCTTGCATGCTGCTGGAACAACTGGATTTACAACCTCTTTTCTCCTAGGTCCTGTTTGTTGCTGGCCTGGCGTTTGTAATTGGATTGGAGAGAACATTCCGGTTCTTCTTCCAGAAACACAAGGTTAAAGCCACAGCATTCTTCTTGGGAGGGGTATTTGTGGTCCTCTTAGGCTGGCCACTGATTGGGATGGTGCTGGAGATCTATGGCTTCTTCCTGCTCTTCAGGTAATTTGACCAGCCTGGACTTGGTGAATGAAATATCTGGGCTGTAGAACAGCTTTCTTTCTTCTTCTAGTAAGCTCATGGTGAACCAAAACTCCTAGGAGTATGTAAGGGGCTGGGAGAGACCAAAAAGCCCTCTTACTAAGATGATATGAAAATCAGACGTTAGCCTTCTTAAAACAGAAGGTATTTTTGCGATTCAGATTGAGAGAGCCATATAAATCCTTGCCATGCACTGATGAGGATCAACCGATCTGAAACAGTCTGTATACATGTTGGATTAGTTTGGCTCCGTAATATTAACAAGCTGACACATCATTGCATTCCAGCGGTTCTTAAGGTGTGTTTAGCTATTAACAAAAGGGATGATTAGCATAATCGGCAGTGGTGCATTGTGGGACACCTCAGATCTCACGCCAACCTGAATAATCGCAAATACCTTCTGTTTTAAGAAGGCAAATATCTGTTCTTCTAGTAATGTTTCCTTCTCCCTTTCCTCTTGGGGCTTTTTAGGGAGGCCCTTGTTTTTTTTTAGAAGAGGAAAGGAAAAGGATGCACAATCATACAGTCATACACTCCATACATTCTCCAGTCAGGAAGAGACTTCCTCTAGTGATGTTTTAAAGAGAACCCGAGGTGGGGTTCTGACAGTGCTATCCGGATACAGAGGCAGGGTCTGCCTATATTGCCCAGCCTCTGTTGCTATCCACATCCCCACCTAAGTTCCCCCTGCACTCTGCTATCCCCCATAAATCACAGCTGTGCTTCTCGTCTTGGTGCGAAAAAGATGACCCAGTACCAGCGAAGGGGTTGTGGCAGCCACAGCACAGGTGCTGCAGCTCTGCCCCATTGTATGCACGCCAGCCTAATTACAGTATTAACGCAGCGCGGTACCAAAGGGGTTCAGAGTGTCAAACTTTGTCTAACATTTTGATTCATATAGACTGACACTGTTCTGGACAAGATCCAGCAACATGGCAAAACAGCAGTCTGTGGGGCCAGCAGTGATCAGTGTTTGACAGTTTGATTAGGAGGTAGAGGGAGACAGAAGGCACAAAGCGGCACAGAGGGAGGGACACACAGGGGGGCAGAGGTGACACGGGGGGACTAAAGGAGGCATATGGAGGCAGAGGTGGATTAAAAGAAGAACAGGGCAGAAGAGGTAGCACAAGAGGAGAGAAGGAAGTGCAAGGGGACAGAAAGAGAGGGAGGGCAGTGGGCAGGGGCAGAGGTGGCACAGGGGGACTAAAGGAAGTAATTGGAGACAGGAGGTACAAAGGGGAACCGAAGGACACACGGGGCAGAGGTGGCACGCGGGACAGAAGGAGACACAAAGGGGGACAGAGCGATTGGGGGGGGAGGCACGGAGGGCAGTGACAGCTGCCTGCAACTTACACTATCCAGATGCAGCAGAAGCAAGGGATAAAACACCTGTGGGGGGCTGGCTTATTCCAGGGGTAAGGCTTCCTTTGGGGGCAGGGCTTAATCCAGGGGCATGACACTTTAGACAGTGGCCTGGAATGTCTATGCCTAAAAACGGCCCTGCTGATCAATCATGTTGGTAATGATTTAGTGGCTGGATAGTGTAATGATTAAGAGCCTCTGACACAAGAGAGCAGAGTTCAGATCTCAGCTCTTCCTGTTCAGTAAGCTAGCGCCTATTCAGTAAGGAGACCTTGGGCAAGGCTCCCTAACACTGCTACTGCCTCTAGAGCAGGGATGTCCTACGAGGGACGAGATCCTCACACATTTTTGATACAGCTCAAATGAATTGATGGGTCTGAATCAGGAATGGTGTGGTCCATCAGGTAGAATACATTCCTCTCATTCTTAGTCCATACTAAACACTGGCATGGATCTGGCTCTCCAGGCCTGGAGTTCGACACATGTGCTCTAGAGCAGTGGTTCCCAACCTTTTCCGGCCCGGGGAACACTGTCTGACCACATTTTTCTCCGGGGAACGGCGCGCGGGGGGGGGGGGGGGTGCGGCCCCCGGTTGTTTGCGCGACCTAGCGGACAGTGCCGTGCGCAGCAGGCTATGGGGGGGGGGGGGCCTGGGGTGCGGCTGCATAGCTAGCATAGTTGCCCCAGTGTAGGGAGTTTAGTTGCCTCAGTGTAGCTAGTATAGTGCCCCAGTATAGCCAGAATAGTGCCCCAGTATAGCCGGTATAGTGCTCCAGTATGGCCAGAATAGTGCCCCAGTACAGCTAGTATAGTGCCCCAGTATAGTGCCCCAGGATAGTCAGTATAGTGCCCCAGGATAGTTCCCCCATCCCCGCCGCTGTTATTACCTTAACAGCTGCCGCCCCTCCCCTCTCCGGCGCGTGTATATTTCAAGCAGCGTATCTTCGGCTGCTCTGTGTGATGAGGAAGGAGGCAGGGCAGCGGCTTCCTGTAACGGCGATATGTATCGCCGTTACTATGGAAACCGAGCCCTGCCTCCTGCGCATCACACACAGAGCAGCCGGGAGATACGCTGCTAGAATAAAAACATGCGCTGGAGAGGGGAGAGCGGCCGCTGCTAAGGTAATAGCAGCAGCGGCCGCGGGGATGTGCGGGAGGGGGGATAAGAGGACGGCACACCAGGCAACACCAGACACTGGTTGAAAAACGCTGCTCTAGAGTGTGCCCTAGTGGCTGCAGCTCTGGCGCTTGAGTCCGCCAAGAGAAAAGCACGATATGTTCTGTGTGTGAGTGATATCATACCTTGCATGTTACATGCTTGCAACTGATTCAGGAAGTCTATTATTAGTATACTTACTCCTATATCGATATAAAGCAGAGTTGAGAGTACCATAAATAAAGAAGTCATAGATTTTTATGCCCTGACCCCACAGTCCAGCAGGGATCCCCCCGCGGGGTTCCACCAGAGATGCATGAAACAACCCTGGAATATTAGCTTTGGATGAACTTATGGTGCATATGTGAAATGTTAGGTTTTTTTTTTTTTTTTTGTCTTTAAAAATGGTAAATCTGTGTATGTAGCTTATAGATACTCTCATGGAAGAACTACAACTAATCAGGGATAAGCAAGCCTTGTGGGAGTTTTCTGATGTATGGCAGGATCACTTCTCTCATCACATGAATGGAAGGTTTGCTAGTTGCTGTGTTAGGACCAGTGCACACCAAAACCGCTAGCAGATCCGCAATACGCTAGCGGTTTTGGTAGCTGATTTCAGAGCGATTCTAGGTATGTTTAGAGAGGTTTTCTAAACGTACCTAGCGGTTTTGGGTGCGTTTTTGTGTAGCAGATTACACATATTGTTACAGTAAAAGCTGTTACAGAACAGCTACTGTAACAAAAATGCCTGGCAAACCGCTCTGAACTAGCGTTTTTCAGAACGGTTTGCGGTTTTCCTATACTTTACATTGAGGACGAAACGCTTCCGAAAACCGCAAACGCGCAGCAGGAGGCGCGTTTGCGGCTTGGCAAAAAACGCAAACCGCCGGTGTGCACCATCCCATTGCAATACATTAGACAAGCGTTTTTAGAGGCGGATGCGGCCGGCGGATCGCTCCAAAAACCGCTCGGTGTGCACTGGGCCTTAGACTGAGAGAGCTGTTAAATCTGCCTGCTAGATTCATATTTCTTTTTTCCTTCCTCAGGGGTTTCTTCCCAGTGGTCATTGGTTTCATCCGGAGAGTTCCTGTCTTAGGTTCCATCCTGAATTTACCTGGAATAAGCTCGGTAAGTGAATTCCTGATGAAGGGAACGGTTGCTGCAAAATCCGTCTGGACTGTTGACTTTTGCTCCTTACTCACCAGGTGTCTTTTTGTACCTGGACAGCAGTGGCTGTGCTCAGTAGGTGCAGCATTCTCGGGGAGAGAAATCACACTGCAGAAGATATTGGCCTCAATTTACTAAGATCATGCTGGAGATCAAAATGCTGAAGTTAAGGCAAGAGAAAACTTACCTCCACACAGTGATAGTTATCTTATCTCTTCATTCCTTAAGTTACCTCCTCTGTTGTTGTTTTCACACGCAGTTATTTAACAGCCTGTCTTTAACGTTAGAATTCTGGAGTTATTTTATGGATTGAAGAGTTAACTTAGGCTGGTTTCACACCAGGACGTTGCGGTTTAGGGTACGTTATGGTCGTATAACGTGCCCCAAACGCAACGCCTGGTGCTCTCTAATGTGGACGTCAGAGTGAGCCGCGTTGTGCAGCTCACTCTGGCGTCCGTGATGCGTACTCTTGGACGCATGCGGCATCACGTGGTCCCGCCCGGCCAATCGCCACACAGAGCGGCCGCTCCAGGAAGTAAACACTGCACGTCACTGAGTGCAGTGAATATTAATTAGCCATGTGCCCGGCCGCTCTCCGCTCCTCCCCAACATTACTGCGCATGTCCAAGCAGTCTAACGCGGCTCTGCCGCTTATAAGGTACTGCATGCAGTACGTTCGGTTATGGCGCCGCGTTACTGAGTAACGCAACGTGGGCACTGTGAACAGCCCATTGATTTTTCATTGCTGTGCGGTGGGGTGCGTTACAGGCTGCTCTAACGTGCGCCTGTAACGTCCCACTGTGAAACCAGCCTTAAAGACAGAAGAGTTAACTTTAGGTTTGCCTTAGGTAAAATGTTTCCTGACTACTACATGCCTCATCACCATGGTGATAACTCTAGAAACGTTATTAAAGACAGGAGATAAGCTTAGTGAATTGAGGCCATTGTAGAAATTCCAGCACAAGGCATATCCACATCTGATTGGGTAGAAACTGCACGTAACATGTGTAAAATGTCTCATCTACCACATCCAGTCAGGAGTTCTGTGCCTGAAATAAGCAAAGTGTAATATTTGTCCCCCAGATGCAGATCTGAGCATTGTAGTGTACTGTGAGATAAAATTGACTGAACCAGTGGGAAATGAACAAGAATTGTTTTCCCGGACATCTGAATCTGGGAGCAGCAGTCAGAATTTAAGATCACTATTGTGGTGTCTGTGCGTCCGCCTTGTGGCCAAACACTGATGTGTAACAGCACGATGTAGCTCTTTGTTTAAATACGGTAGATGTTGAAAAAGAAAGCAAAACTAAGGTCTGGGACCCGCAGGAGCTATTTTAGCCATATATAGGAATGCTGAAAAATCGCTTGTCGACTGCCACATCTGTCAAAATGTTACCGCAAGGAAAGTGTGAGCGAGGGCTTTTCCACTAGCTTAAAAAAGATGATCACTGGCGTGTTGCCAAACCGCTAGTGCACCATGATTTACATGTAAATCGCTATGTACTTTTTGATATTTCGCAAATCGCAACCGTCGGGCTTCACGATTATTGGTGTGATCACATTCACTCCCGACGGTTCTTGTCTCAATCACAGCAAGTGGAAAAAGCTTTTCCAAACGCGATTAAACTTGCTAGTGGAAAAAGGGCCCTTACCGGCTGGTCAGAGCTGGAGGTAGATACCGAACACTTTTGTTTGACTTGCCAAACACTGGAATCTTTGTGATTTGCAATTTCTTGAGGTATTTGCAGCACAAGTCAGTAATTTACCTCACTAGTCAGTCATTTTGCTTTTGAGTTCAGTGATGGGTTTAGTGAATTGGCATTTGGCAAGGTGATCAGTAAAATCAGCTGTTCTCTGCATCACTGAATGCGGTAATGCTTAGTGAATTGAGGCCATAGTAGCAGAAAAATCCGAATGATAATTGGAATACTTACAATACTTACAACTTCCATTTTTCTTCAGGCAGGGGACACTTGTCTTTCAGTTTTCCGCATGCATTTTTCGGAGTACTTTTCCTGCACACCAAGTGTGTTTCTATGCAGGAAAGCGCGCACGTTTTTTTTCACATCAGCTAATGTAATTAATAGAGAAAACTGACAAAATGTGCAGAGTCATAGTGCAGAATGTCAGTTTTTTTTTCTGATTTTTTTTTTTTAAAGCCGATTCTAGGCATGTGCCTGGTGATTTTCTATTTATACCTATCGATTTTTGGAGCGTTTTTGTGTAGCATTATTTTTTTTTAAAGAAGAGCTGTCAGATATACTATCTCAGAAAAAAAAAACACACATATAAGTAGATAAATACTTGCTCTACTTACATAACACATGTATTGCACTGTTCACATTTTGATTTTAATGATTTTTTTCTACAGTAAAAAAAGAGAAAATCCTTCTTAGCATTTCCCATTTTAACTGTGGCTATTTTGAAGCCAATCCTGATGTCATTTCCTACCTTAGTTTTCTCTCTGATTTCCCGCCCTTCACTATAGAAAGTGCATTGTCTCAGCATGAGAAATATTGGCCAATCAGAGAGCAACAGAGGTGTGGGAGGGGAAAACAGGAGGGAAAGAGGCTTCAGCCAATCAGGCTACATTAGTTAAAGGAATACTATCAATACCCAAGTGTTCTAAAATGACAATGTACAAATGTCTAAGTAGCTGTGTTAACATTTTCCTACTTTTCATTTTAAATATCAGAGGCAAAAGCTTTAATTCATTTGGCCTCAATTCACTAAGATCATGCTGGAGATAATGAGGCAAGAGAAAACTTACCTCCACACAGTGAGAGAGTAATCTTATCTCTTCATTCCTTAAGTTACCTCCTCTGTAGTTAATTTACCCTGTCTGTAGTTAATTTACCTCCTCTGTAGTTATTTTCACACGCCTGTCTTTAACTCTGGAGTTATTTTAAGGATTGGAGAGTTAACTTAAAGACAGAAGAGTTAACTTTAGGCTTGCCTGAGGTAAAATGTTTCCTGAATACTACATGCCTTATCACCATGGTAACAACTCTAGAAGAGTTATTAAAGACAGGAGATAAACTTAGTGAATTGAGGCCAGTGAGAGTTATTTTATCTCTTCATCCCTTAAGTTACCTCTTCTGTAGTTAATTTACCTCCTCTGTAGTTAATATACCTCCTCTATAGTTATTTTCACAGGCAGTTAATTAACAGCCTGTCTAACTCTGGAGTTATTTTAAGGATTGGAGAGTTAACTTAAAGACAGAAGAGTTAACTTTAGGTTTGCCTGAGGTAAAATGTTTCATGAATACTACATGCCTTATCACCATGGTAACAACTCTACAAACATTATTAAAGACCGGAGATAAGCTTAGTGAATTGAGGCCAATTTGTGTGTAGATTTTAGGTACGTTTGGAATGTCTCATTTGCAGAGGTATGAATCTCTGCAGTCTGACATGCTAAGAACAGTGCAATATTAAAGCAGATTATTTGAAAACAGGCATCAGGTTTCACACAGTACAGTATTTTACAAATGTTTATGTTGCACATAAGATACATTCCCCCTGCTCTCTGTGAGAGAAAGCATTGCCTGTCTCTGACTTACCTCTCTGCACACAGAGTTAACCGATACACTCTGTGAGGGAATTTCCCCCCTCCCCTCATGGCTGAGTCTGCCGTCAGAATTGCCGTCAGAAAAATGATTTGAAGAATTGATTTTATGCCAGACAGTTACACTTTAAGTTCAGTAGAGCTGCAAATGTATTGGTTTTAATACAGAAAAGCTTGAAAAATTGCTCTTTTCTAATGCTTTTCAGAGTGATTTTCAACTTTTTGCTGCAGGACCCACGTTTGCGTTTTGGGAAAAATCACATCGCTCTGGTGTGATCCATCCCATAGAGAAACATTAGCCAAGCACTTTTAAAAGCGCTAGCATTTTAACCACTTGATGCCCACTGTGCTAACCCCCCTAAAGACCAAGCCATTGTCTGCTGTACTGGGCTGTGCAGGCTTTTCAGCCTCCTGCACAGCCCAGCTATGGAGCCCAGCAATCGGACTCGCCTCCTTTTTTTGTCCCTAAGGGGACATGCTGCTGGAGGGGTCTGATCGCTGCGGCCGTTTGTTTATTTTTTATTTTTCCCCAGCCTCTATGAGGCTCTATCTCCCTCCCTCCGCCTCTCATAGGCATCAGCCGATGAGAGGACGGCGCTCCCCGGCCAATCAGAGGCTGCGGATCTCCGATCTCGTACAGTGCTGCCGGAGACCGCAACGCTGTACAGTTGTAAACAAAGGCAATTTCTTTCCCCTGACGTTTACAAGCAGCCTGCTAGCCGTGATCGGCGGCTAGCAGGCTAATCACGGAATAGCCTGAAGTGGCAGGGAACGATCGCGCATGCGCACTGCCGTTCCCTGTGAGACTGCAGCCCCAGGACTTGACGCCAATTGGCGTTAGGCGGTCCTGGGGCTGCTGCAGCGTTCATGCCCATTGGTGTGAGGCGGTCTTCAAGTAGTTGAAAAGCACTCTAGCCCCTACACAGGTAGGTGGTACGGAATGTGAGGCACTTCCCCAGTGCAGCCAATCGGGTTCCATCATCTGTTACATTCTGATTGACTTTCCTTGTTCACGTTTCTCTGCCATTCTGTTTAAAGATGCCCATTAACGGTACAATATTTTCCTCAGATGCGATCTTTCAATCAGATTTTTACATTTTAATTATACTGAAAGCAGCGCAGTATGTGGAGAAAATCGATGTAAAACTATTCTATGGCCTATTGGAATAGACAATTTAGTTGATCGTAATGTTGGATTTTGTGATCGCAGCTGAAGAGAGAAAGTCCGGTTTGTGGTAACAATAGATAGTTACCGTCCGCTTAATTTCGATATTGCAAATCTAACGGAATTATTGTATCTGTTGAAAAAAATGTGTTGGTAAAGATTACCTGAGATGATAGTAACAAATGGATTTATACTTGCCTTGGGCTTCCTCCAGCCGAATCAGAGTTATGCCGCGCGGGGCGCGTACTGGTAATTCGGGGCTGCCAGACCCCGAATTACATCTCACTCTGAGTTGTGACAACTCGGAGGGGGAATAGTATTTAACGCCGCCTCAGAGTGCAGCGGGGAGAGTTGTCATTCGGCTCTCACCACGCCGAACTGAGCAGCACCAAATTAATATGCACCCCTTTCTCCAGCCTCCTCTAGTCCGTTAGCTTCCTCTGTGTCTGTCTTGTCTCCTCTGTTCTGCTGCTGAGGGTTCTGCTGCTGTGGAATCCGTGTTTCAACTGGTCATGGGCCACTGCGCATGCGGGGTTCCAGCCATGAGCATTGACCGATCACACTGTGGTCGGGAGCGTTCTGTGCCAGGTAAAGTCTTAACGAACCGCACAAGAAAGAAAGGTTCCGGGTATGGGAGCACGACACTGTCGGGACCGCGCATGTGCAGTAGTTGTGGACTTTACTGGGGCTGACGGCGGTGGAACAGAGAGGACTAGGAGGTCACGAGGGAGCTAACGGACTACAGGGGGCTGGAGGAAGCTTCAGGTAAGTATAAACCCCCCTGTTACTATCGTCTCAGGTACACTTAACGGACACCTTAAAACCGCTTCTCTGTATTATGATGTCGTTGTAGAAAGCCGCCATTTAAAATATTTTTATTTTTTTAACCCAAAGCCCACATAGACTGGGAAGAGTCCACAGTAATGGTCAGTGCTCATCTTTCTTTATTCTGGTTGGGAGAGGGGTGTCTGTCCATCATTCACAGATATCACTGCTATTCCTCATCTTGTCTTCATAGAGGTTCTTCGGGAACTTGCAGAAGGGACTATTGGTCAATTAATAGGCTTCAATACAATGTATACAGAGGCGCCCCACAAGGATACACGAAATCCTCTTCCTTTTTTACTTGATGTTCAACACCCCTGCAGCCGTGGTAAGGGCAGGACCCTCTTTCCTCCACATATACAATGTCACAGTCAGCCACAGCGCTGGGAATTATGTTGTCAACAGATGCTCCAATCCACCTCCAGAGACCTCTCCTAAAAGCAGGGTGCTATAATAAAGCTTGACCCCATGTGAAAAAAAAAAAAAAAAGGGGGAGAAAGGTGCTCTCAGTGGATAGTCTGATTCAGGCAAAATTTATTGAATAAAATGATATAAAAACAGCAGTGTGTCACTTACATCTGGAGGGTCCCACACCAGTTAGGACCCTCTCCGGCTAGTTCGCTTCCCACCCAGTGGTACTCAGCGACATATATCGATCATGTAGGCATGGCCCGCTCTCGTCTCTCGCCGTCATGAGGGGATACGAGAGCGGGCGGGCTGCAATGCATATATATACAGAAAGGAGTTAGTGATTACCTGCCTCCAGTCAAGTTCCATCCCGCCGCATCGGGCGCCAACCCGGAAGTAAACTACTTCCGGTCGGCGGCCATACTGGATCCTGTGATGTGGTTGGAACGCAAGGTGCGTTCCACCATACGGATATGCGTAAGAGTGGTACGCATATGACGCACAGGCGGATGCGACTGGTGCGGTATAACACATACAAGATGGTCATTACAACACGGCACCCATGCGATCTTAACTGCGCATGCGTGAATTAACGGCCGTGATTACATAAATAGATGGAACCTGGCTGGGGACATAGCAAACAAAATACAAAGAGCAATATGAAGGCAGGTAGTTACATGAATAAAAGCGAGAATACATTAACATATCAGCAGAAATTACATTAAATATCATATGGATGGCCATGTAAACCCAAAGTGCCATCTTGTGGCCAAAGTGCTAATTGCTCAGAGAAAATTATGTAAACATCACATTGTCACCATCTAGTGGTTAGACCAACTATTGCACTCCCAATTATAAATTAAATAAAATTATATTGCACATATCCATGGTTTATATTTAAATGACACTAAACTCTCTAAAATAATATTAAGTACTATACTAAAACTATAAAATAAATGCATAGATCCTACCTGAAGACATCCCATTCCTTTCAAGAATTAGCTAGAAAACAGATCAGATTAAAATCAATATTTAGGCCACCAGGGTACATGCTATTCAACTTTATAATCCAGTTCATTTCTAACTTTGCTAAATCTCTATCCGGATTGTTTCCTCTCCAGTTTTTGGATACCTGGTCAATTGCTGTAAAAACCAGTCCCTTAGGATTACAGTCATGTTTCTCCTTAAAATGTGCTGATACACAATGTTCCATAAAACCTTTCCGAATATTCTTTACATGTTCATATAATCTCTCCCTGAGTGCCCTCGTGGTAAGACCCACATATTGTAACCCACAAGGGCACTCAAGGAGATAAACCACCATCTTTGATTCGCAATTCATAAAATTCTTGATCATAAAATTTTCACCATTAGTGTTGTTAGTGAAAGTGGTGGTCTTTCTAGTCACCTTGGTGCAGTGTCTACATGCAAAGCACGTCCCACATTTGTAAAAGCCTTTAAAATCTGCAATACGTTCTCTAGTTTGTACTGGAATATCTATAGCACTCATAGTAAGTAAATCTTTCAAATTAGGGGCCTTCCTATAAACAACGCTAGGTCTCTCAGATAAGATGTCAGCTAAATCAGGATCCGTTCTCAGAACATGCCAGTGTTTCTGTAGAATATGTTCTACTTCTCTGTATTGTATATTATAATCAGTGATCATTAAAGTCCTTTGATCACGTATATCTTTATTCTCCTGTTCTTTGAAGATGATATCTCTTCTATCCCTTTCCATAATATCCTGTTGTACCTCCTCAACCTCTTCCCTATTATACCCTTTTTCCACAAAGCGGTCAATAAGTGTCTCTGCTTCCTTTCCAAAATCCTCCTTCTTTGTACAGTTCCTATATAGTCTTAATAGTTCGCTTTTTGGGACAGATTTTAGCCAGTTCCTATGGTGACAACTGTCTGTGGGTATGTAGCTGTTTCGATCTGTGGGTTTAAAAAAAGTTTGTGTTTTAATCCTTCCCTCCTCCTTGGTAATCTTTAAATCCAAATAGTTGATACACTCTTTACTGTAGTCGCATGTGAACTTTAAGTTCTCTTCATTATTGTTAATGTGATTGATAAATGTCAATAGGGAGGTCTCGTTTCCATCCCATAAAAAGATCACATCGTCTATGTACCTTTTCCACATCTTAAGCTCTTTCTGTTTATCTAAATCAATATATTTCTCTTCCCACTTAGCGACATACAAATTAGCCAAACTCGGTGCATATTTAGCTCCCATGGCCACACCCACTTCTTGTACAAAGAATTTTTTATCATACCAAAAATAATTTCTGCTCATGGCAAAATTGAGACATTCTATTAAGAATTGTACCTGCTCTTCCTTTAATAAATTGGATCTGGTTAAAAAATATTCCACCGCTTCTGATCCTTTCTTTTGGTTAATCACAGTATATAGGGATGTTACATCTACAGTAACAAGATATGTTTCCTTATTTATGGATAATGGGTCTAAAATCTTGATCAGTTCTTTTGAGTCCTTCAAATAAGATGGAACTTTAATAACCAAAGGTTGCAAAAAACAGTCCAAGAATTCTCCTAATCTTGAGGTCACAGATCCTATCCCACTTATTATGGGTCTACCCGGTGGATTAACACTGTCCTTATGTATCTTTGGCAGCGCATATATTACAGGAGTTCTGTAATAGGATGGAATGAGGTAATTAGCTTCTTTCTCCAAAAGTATTCCACTCTCTTTCCCTTTCTTTATAAGGTGTGTTAAATCCCTCATGAAGTCTGGGCCCGGGTCCCTGGCCAGTTTTTTATATGTTGCCTCATCCTTTAGAATGTTGTCCATCATTTCCCCATACTGATCCTTAGTTAAGATAACTATACCCCCCCCCCCCTTTGTCCGCTGGTTTTATAATCAATTCTCTACGGTCAGTGATGCTTTTGATGGCTTTTTGTATATGTTTCTGATTATTTACGCGTTTAGTTTTTATCTTCATTAAGTCTCTACTGACCAATTTGTTAAAAGTCTCGATTTCATGGTGATTGCTGTGGGGGGGGGGGGGGGGGGGGTTGCACGTGGAATTATTTTTGAGACCACTTACCAGATATGATTGATTCAGATCAGTATTCACCGTGTTCACAATAGGGATGTCATTATTAATGAAGTATTTCCTCAAGTGTAACTTCCTAGCGAATTTTTGGACATCAATATAAGTTCCTGCTTTATTGAAGGATCTCCCAGGGGCATATTTCATGCCTTTATCTAAAAGGTCTATTTCATCTGGATTTAGAGCTACTTCACTGAGGTTGAAGATTCCCCCTCCTCCCACTCTCCCTTCCTCTCTCTTGTCTGGAGGCAGGTAATCACTTACTCCTTTCTGTATATATATGCATTGCAGCCCGCCCGCTCTCGTATCCCCTGATGACGGCGAGAGGCCGAAACTAGTCGGGACGAGAGCGGGCCATGCCTACATGATCGATATGTCGCTGAGTACCACTGGGTGGGAAGCGAACTAGCCGGAGAGGGTCCTAACTGGTGTGGGACCCTCCAGATGTGAGTGACACACTGCTGTTTTTATATCATTTTATTCAATAAATTTTGCCTGAATCAGACTATCCACTGAGAGCACCTTTCTCCCCTTTTTTTTTTTTTCACATGGGGTCAAGCTTTATTATAGCACCCTGCTTTTAGGAGAGGTCTCTGGAGGTGGATTGGAGCATCTGTTGACAACATAATTCCCAGCGCTGTGGCTGACTGTGACAATTAATAGGCTTCAGCTCATTACCTTTCCTAGGACAGCTGAGGGCTACATGTGAGGAGACTGGATCCTCCTCCTCCTTGTTAGAAAGGTTCCCCGCAGACAGGCTCACAGGAGGTTTGTTGTGCTGCTGTGCGCAGTACCGCTAACTTTACTTACCGCACTGATTGGTCCAAAATGTTTATGCCAGTGTGACAGGATGGATTTGCCTGGCAACAGAGTGCACCAATATGAACACATGCCGGCTTCCGTACACACACCTGATTATCAGCTGAGGCAGTCGTTTTCAGTCTCCTCACAGAAAACATCCGAGAAGATTGAAAATAAAAAAAATCCACTTACCTGAGGCTTCCTCCAGCCCCTGCCAGCCGTCCTGTGCCCTCGCCGCAGCTGCGCTCCCCGCTGGTGGCCTGTGGTTCCCTCCTGCACAAGATGTCCACTGAGCCTGCGTGAGCGGCTCTCAGAGTCGCACTGATGTCATCCGGACTGTACTGTGCAGTAGTTCTGTGCCTGCGCAGTACAGCTCAGATGATGTCAGTGCGACTCAGTGAGCCCCACGCTGGAATGCAGGAAGATGCAGTCCTAATGAGGTCAGAATCTGCACCGGAGGGGACCGGGAGCCACCGGAGCTGCGGCGAGGGCACAGGATGGCTGCCAGGAGCTGGAGGAAGCCCGAGGTAAGTGGATTTCTTTTTTTTTTTTTTTTTTCAATTTCTTTGGACCTTCCCTTTAAAGTACGTTTCTTCCAGAGTAAAATAAGCCACAAATTAATTTTCTCCTATGTTGCTGTCACTTACAGTAAGTAGTAGAAATCTGACATTACCGACAGGTTTTGGACTAGTCCATCTTCTCATAAGGGGGTTCTCATGGTTTTCTTTATTTTAAAAAGATTTTACTGAATGGCAGTTGCTCCATCCAACTGCCAAAATAGTGTGCAGCAAGCAGGGAGGCTGGCCAGCATCTTTGTATTACTCATTTTCAGGGAATGTCTTTGTAAAGAATAAAGGCCATGCTTAGAATCCCCCATGAAGTGATGGATTAGTCCAAAACCTGTCGCTTCTGTCAGATTTCTACTACCTACTGTAAGTGACAGAAAGGAGAAAAGTTATTTATGGCTCATTTTACTCTGGGAGAAATGTACTTATTTGTGTTTTAAATTTTAAGATTTTTGCGACCGTTCCTCTTTAAGTCAGGCGTCTGTACGAGGCTTAACGTCCTTGGCGGTAACCCCGTGTGTGTGACACTGGGTAAGCCGCCGGAGGGTGCCGCTCAGGCCCTGCTGGGCCGATTTACATAATTTTTTTTTGCTGGACGCAGCTACCACTTTGTTAGCTGCGCCAGCACACCGATCCCCGCGCCCGATCGCCGCTATCCGTTGCGGCGCGAGCGCAGACCCCAGACCCCGTGCGCTGCCTGGCCAATCAGTGCCAGGCAGCGCCGAGGGGTGGATCGGGACTCCCAATGACGTCACGACGTCGCTGACGTCATCCCGCCCCGTCGCCATGGCGACGGGGAAGCCCTCCAGGAAATCCCGTTCTTTGAACGGGATTTCCTGATCGGAGACGTGCGGGGGGATGCCGCTGAGCAGCGGCTATCATGTAGCGAGCCCTGGGCTCGCTACATGATTTAAAAAAAAAAAAAAAACTGCTACGCTGCCTCCTGGCGGAATTTTTCATACCGCCAGGAGGGTTAAGAGTTAAATGGTGACTGCCATATTTATTTTCTGTTAAACAATAGCAGTTGCCTGGCTGTCCTGCTGATCTTTCATGCACAAGTAGTGCGTGAATCAAACACCTGAAACAAGCATGCAGCAAATTCAGCCAAACATCTGATCTGTTGCATGCTTGTTCATTGTCTATGCCTAAAAGTATTAGAGAATTAGCAGGACAGCCAGGCAATGTGCATTGTTTAACCACTTGAGGACCACGGTGTTAAACCCCCCTAGTGACCAGGCCATTTTTTAGTAATTGAGCCACTGCAGCTTTAAGGCCTAGCTGCAGGGCCGCACAACTCGGCACACAAGTGATTTGGGCCCCACCCTTTCTCCCCACCTACAGAGCTCTCTGTTGTTGGGGTCTGATCGCTCCCCCAATGTGTTTTTTTTTTTATAAATATTCATTTTATTTTTTTTATTTATTTTGTTATCTCTCCCTCCCCCCACCAGCCAATCAGCGTGATCAGCTGTCATCGGCTTCAGCCTATGACAGCCGATCACTATTGTGCCTACAAGGGGACAGCTGTGTCACACGGCTGTCCCAGTACATCGCTGCTGCAGATTGCAGCACTGCACAATGTTTATAGACCGGTTTCGCTGGCTAACAGTCTCAGAGTGGCGCTCCCGCTGCGAGACTGAAGGCGGAGCTCCGCTCTACCAACCAAGCGGAGATGTGCGCTCAATCTCCTGCTAGCCCCATAGAAGGCCATTCACGCCAATCGGCACGGAGCGGTCGGCAAGTAGTTAAAAGGAAATGAATATGGAAGCCTTCATCTCCCTCTCACTTCAGGTGTCATTTAACAGTTGTCTGCTTTTAGCATTCACCTAACCCCCTCTCCCCACCCCCCTCAGCATATGCACGTACACACACACACACACGTGCACACGTACATGCGCACATATGTACACACACACGTACACACATGTACACACACACGTACACACATGTACACACACACGTACACAAACATCATAGGGTGGGGCACAGACAGGTGTTGGAATTAGTGGTTGTATATTACGCAACATAGATTCCAGTGCTAATGTATGGAAACCACAAACTCCAAATCCAAGTAAAAGGTGCCTGCAGTCACGTGTTCACACAACAGGTGGCTGCCACCAAAGAAAACAGACAGTGGGTGATTCACTTTGTTAAACTCTTAAAGTTTTTTTTAATTAAGCTCTTAAGCATTAAAAATAAAGTATACAATCGCTTACATTGTGGGCCCCTATGATCCTATGAATTCAGCGTTGGAAATTCGCCTTGAGCGTACAGTAGAATGCATATAACATAAGTTGCAGTCAGAGAACGCCCAGTTTCTTTTCCCTGACGGTTTTTGCATTTTAATTTGCTGATACATATGAGATTTTTTTTCACAATTTTCTTTGTGATTAAAAGGTGTGATTTTATTTTTCAGGTTTTTTGCACATTTATTTTAGGAGAGAGGGAGAGAGTGTGAGTGTGTAATTTTTCTGGTCAATATTGTCTGAATCACACACCAGAAAAAAAGCATGCAGCTAATCTGATCAGATTTTTTTTTTTTATAAACACATGATCTGCTGCATGCTTATTCAGGGTCTATGGCTTAAAGTATTAGAGTTAGAGCATCAGCAGGACAGCCAGGCAATGAGCATTTGTGTAAAAGGAAGAAAATATGTCTGCCTCCAAATCCCTCTCACCTCAGGTTCCTTTTAAAAGAGTACTTACATGTCAAAGGAAGTTTTTAATGAAAGAAACATGGGTGCTTTTGTTTCCTGTCTTGCTTCTATAATGTGTTCGTTTTGCTGTAAAGTTGGTCTGACCGTTTTTCTAGACCTGAATGACTTTACTGAGTTTACACTTTTTTAAGACAATGATTAACTTCCCTTGAAAAAAAAAAGGATCAATGTTAAGGGCCCGTTTCCACTATCACGAATTCGCATGCTTGCCCGCTTGCGAATTCGCATAGCCAGTACAAGTGGATGGGACTGTTTCCACTTGTCCGTTTTCCTGAACGTTTTTCTGTGCAGAAAAAATCTGCATGCTAGGGCCCTCAGAATTCGCCTGCGTGTGGAATGCAGGCGAATCGCACGCAATGTATTTAATAGGGAAATCGCATGCGTTTCCCCATGCGTTTTTTGCCGCAAATTCGCATGCAATTTCGCATAGGTACCCATGTTAATTCACACAGGCAGTGACATGGTTAACATCGCATCGCCCTAACCTATGCGAAATCGCGGCAAAAAACGCATGCGGAATCGCACCCGCATGCGATTTGCCTGCGGTGATTCGCCGGCGATTCTGCAACGCTATAGTGGAAACGGGCCCTTTAGCCAGTAATTTTTTTTTTAAATTCACGTCGTTATAGTACTGGCAGTCCAAATCCAAATCATTTGACATTTGACAGGAATCAATACATCAATACATTTAGCATCACCAAAGCAAAACATTAGCATGGGTGGGGGTGGTTGTGGGAATATAGGGAAGGGTATAGGGGGTTGAGGTATACAGTCCATATGTGTGGGGAGGATATAAGGGACAGTATATGGAGCTATGGTATATAGTCCATAGTAGTGAAGAGGGTATAGGGGGCCGTATAAAGGATATACAGTCCATGGGGTATCATGCTCCTTTCAGTTGATGTCAGGTAGTCCTGATTTCCTCACAAGTATCTGTCATGTGACTTTCTGTAACAGGGAATCCATCTTGTTTCTGATATGATGCAGCTCTCAGTTCTCATGTGGAACTCAATGATACTGAGGTTGTTATTTCCTTGAATGGCCATCTATGTGAGTGACTAGGAATGGTTAGATGCTTCTCAGATACAAGTTGCATCACATTTACTGACTGTCATCTTCTTACAAGTGTTGCTGGGTTGAGTGAGGTAAGGGTTAAGGGCTCTTCCTCTGACACAGGACAACCAGGGTTCGAATCTCAGGTCTTCCTGTTCAGTAAGCCAGCACCTATTCCAAGACCTTGGGATAGACTCCCTACCACTGCTACTGCCCATAGAGCGCCCCTAGTGGCTGCAACTCAAGTGCTTTGAGTCCGCCAGGAGAAAAGCACAATGTAAATGTTATTTGTCTCATTGTGTCCTGCAGTATGAGGGCCAACACATTTTTGAATACTATGAGTAGATTAGGCAGGTAAGCTCTTATACTACTTGGAAGTGAAGAATGTGGCCAATCAAAATTGAAGGTGTGTACCAGGCTAGTATAGCGTATGCAAGGTTTATGTTTAACCCAGTCAGCTGGAGTGAACTGCTGCCGTGTGCTGTCCCTTCTTCTCACAATTTAAGTTTGCATTCTTGCAGAGAACACAACTTACTTCACATCACTTAGGCCCGGTTCACATTAGAGTTGAAAAACTATCTGTTCCTGGATCGGAACAGAGGTGAATTGATCCAATGTTAAATTATCCATTCACATCTGTCCGTTCAAACAAATCTGTTATGCACGATCCGCTGAACAGACTGCAAGTTTCCTGCAGCGCAAATTTTTCTGGACCGCTGAGCCCAGCGAATTGGAAGCTGAAACTCTGCATTGGGGCAGTGAGAAAACTGAACATTTTTTTCACACTAGTGAAGAAACGGACCGTTCTAAATAGAAAAAATACACTTTGGGTGTCTTGGGGGGGGGGGGGGGGGGGGGATGTGGGTAAATGGAACGGAAGCAGCTAAACGGAATGGCATTGGAGTGAAAACGGATCCGATCGACCGGTGATCAGATCCGTTTGTCACTTCAATGCAAGTGTGAAACGGGCCTTATTTTTATTACACGTTTGTAAACAACCCATGTAAAACTCTGTAGTTTTACTTTTCTAAGTTCCACCAGCTAGAGACAGAGGGCGCTGTTGCAAGTCGTGTCTTGCAAATATCCTAGTATGAGAATGAAGGCTCAGGGCATCAGCAAAACTTGCTTCACCTGCACCACATTAGACGGGGTTACATTTTGTTTCCATAGACTGCTGCCTTGGCAATGCACTGCTAGCTGGTACTAAATACTTGTGATAGATTTGTTTTCTCTTTTCTCTCCCTAAACACTCCTCTTTTCCTTCCAGCTTGTAGACAAAGCCGGAGAGAGTAACAATATGGTATAAGAACGGTTGTATGTCAGTGACTGGGCTTTGCAACACGTCTACAGGAGCGCAAATGGAGGTCACATCCAGAGACTGTCAATCACGCTAAGCCCCGCCTACGAGGAGCACCTCTGTTTTGGGCCACCCAAAATATGTCGCTGATGTAAATGGACAAAAGATTATTTTCCAGACGTTGTTTTTTGTTTTTTTTGGGGGAACCGTCATTAGCCCACAGAAACCGCTGTAACTGTGGAACCTGTTTCTTTGCACTAAGGAGAACGGGATTTTTATTTAATTTATATAAAATTAAAGTGGAATAGAGTGACGCTCCTGTGACTGGGACCGCCCACACGCCATGCATGAAACCTGCACAGGATGGAGGCATTTTTAAGAACCGGGGGAAAAAAAAGGATTTATAAAAAATAAGGTTATTACTGTGTGAATAAACCATTTTTGTAAATATGACTGCATTTACTTTCTTGTTTTCTGTTTTTTTGCGCATGGCTTTTTCCTTTGTGTGTGAACAGCTCCATACAATTGCACAGGTGCAAATCCTGATGGTGCTTGTGCAGTGCGGCCATGCTTGTGCATAGAGGGGATTTTTATGGTATTTTTTTTCAGAGGGGGGGGGGGGGGGGGGGGGGGGGGCGACTTCAGCTTTGTTTTAAAGTGGACTTGAACTCTTGCACTGGACAGAAGTAAAACAGAAATGCACCCTGTATGTACTTAGAGAGTTTAGCCTGTCTAATTCCTCCTCGTGTGTCTAATCACAAGTTGTAATTTGATCTCTCCCCTGTGTCATCTGACTGCCACGGCAGATAAGCTCTTTTTAAAACACGGGATGTTGACAATATGTCTGCTTTCTTGAAAGACACAGATTTATTTCAGCATTTGTATCAACTGTAACACAGAAAGGTTTTTCTCTAAAGCAGACCTGGACTCAGAACTTTCTCTCTGCTCTAAAAGATACGCAACAGCACAATAACCTTTAAAGAAAAACATTTATTTGTTAAAGCTGATAGAAATCCTGAAATAAATCTGCACAGTTTCTGCTTTCATGGAAGCATATTAACCACTTCGGTACCAGCAGCCTCTGCCTCCTTAAAGGGATACTGTAGGGGGTCGGGGGAAAATGAGTTGAACTTGCCCGGGGCTTTTAATGGTCCCCCACAGACATCCTGTGCCCGCGCAGCCACTCACCGATGCTCTGGCCCCGCCTCCGGTTCACTTCTGGAATTTCAGACTTTAAAGTCTAAAAACCACTATGCTTGCGTTGCCGTGTCCTCGCTCCCCCTGATGTCACCAGGAGCGCACTGTGCAGGCACAGACCATACTGGGCCTGCGCAGTGCGCTCCTGGTGACATCAGCGGGAGTGAGGACACGGCAATGCAGGCGCAGTGGTTTTCTGACTTTAAAGTCAGAAATTCCAGAAGTGAACCGGAGGCGGGGCCGGAGCATTGGGGAGTGGCTGTGCGGGCACAGGATGTCTGCGGGGGACCATTAGTTACCCGGGTAACTTCAACTCATTTTCCCCCAACCCCCCTACAGTATCCCTTTAAAGCGGACCCAAACCAAACACTTTTTTTAATTCAAAATATTTAGTTGCACCACTCTGATAAATACAAAGATAAATAAACACTCCTTCAAGCCTATGAGCATTTCAGTGCATGCTTTTCACCCTTCTCTTTTCATAACTAGGGTTATACAGGTGGCAGCCATTACTTCTGAGCTTAGTAGGAGGTGTTAGATCATGGGCGTTTTTGTCATCAGCTACCCTCCCTCATAGGGGCGTCGTCTATGTGAAATCTCGCACAAGCTGAGATCACCTCCCCGTGACATCATCAGTAGAAGCCTGTGCTTTGTTTTTTTCTTATCTCTTCCACCAGTCTGCCGGATTCTGTCCCAACAATATGAAAGGAAGGGAGGGGTTTTTCCAATAAATGTAAAATATTGTATTTGCCATAATGCAGCTGAAAAAAGGCTGCTATTTATTATTATAATTTAGAAAATAGATTTTATTTCTGAAATCTTGTATTTTTAATTTGGGTCCACTTTAAGGACCAGAGGCTGCTGGTACAGCGAATCACTGCAAAAAATCCGCCGGTCACGCCGCTCTGTCCCCGCCCCAGGCTGCTCTCTCTGTTGTCTGTATGACGGCAGAGCGCTGTGCGCTGGTCAGGAGCCGCTTTCATTGGCTTTTGACCCTGTCAATCAATGTAAGCCAATAGGATTGGCTTACAGTGATGACAGGGCCAGGAGCCAATGAAAACGGCTCCTGACTGGCTCACCGTACTCTGCCGTCATAGAGATGGCGGGGTTAAAGCGGCGAGATCGGCAGGGACGCGCGGTTAATGGGAAGTTGAACCTATGTCCAGTCAGGGCCGCAGCGCCACCTGCTAGATGTGCACTCAACCTACGTCGGTCCGGAACCAGTTAACATCCTGTCCTTTCAAATGAGCTTATCTGCCGTGCCGTCAGGTGACACAACTGAGAGATCAAATTACAACTTGTGATTAGACACAAAAGAGGAGGAATTAGACAGACCTTTCTACATACAGGGTGCGTTTCTCTGTTTTTCTTCTGTCCTGTGCAAGAGTTCAGGTCCACTTCAAAGGTTATTATGCTGTTGCGTATCTTTTAGAGCAGAGAGGAAGTCTGAGTTCTTTAAAGGCAATAGAGACCACCTGAAAGAAAAAAAATTAAAGGAC
The DNA here is from genome assembly GCF_040937935.1 of Hyperolius riggenbachi. Lineage (NCBI taxonomy): Eukaryota > Metazoa > Chordata > Amphibia > Anura > Hyperoliidae > Hyperolius > Hyperolius riggenbachi. The sequence continues at coordinate 472,512,522 of NC_090648.1, forward strand.
AACTAGTGAGAGGTATATGAAGGCTGCCATATTTATTTCCTTTTAAACAATACCAGTTGCCTGGCAGCCTTGCTGGTCTATTTGGCTGCAGAAGTGTCTGAATAATACCAGAAACATGCATGCAGCTAATCTTGTCAGATCTGACATTAATGCCGGAAACGCCTGATCTGCTGCGTGCTTGTTCAGGGTCTATGGCTAAAAGTATTGGATGCAAAGGATCAGCAGGATAGCCAGGCAACTAGTAATGCTTAAAAGGAAATAAATATGGCAGCCTACGTATCCCTCTTGCTTCAGTTGTCCTTTAAGCATACCTGGGGCTTCCTCCATCCCCCTTCAGGCTAAGCACTCCCTCACCATCTTCTCAGGCTGCTTGGATCCTCCGCTGGGTGGCCCGGAAATCCTGTCAGTCAGGGAATACTGCGCATGCCCCATCGCACTTCCGCCACCGGGAGAGTGACACACCATGTCTGCGGCAACTGGGGGAATTACCAGGCCGCTTAACGGAGGATCCAGGCGGCCTGGGAAGATGGCGAGGGACTGATCGGCCTGAAGGGGGCTGGAAGAAGCCCAAGTATGTATAACTTTTTTTTTTTCTTTTAGGTAGTCTCGGGTAGACTTTTTAAAGAGTATCTGTACCTTTAAAAGGGTACTCAGCCTCTGGATCCTATTGAGGCTTCCCCCGTCTTGTGTCCCACGGTGGTCTTGCTGTGCCCCTCCAAACAGTAGCCATGTAAATACTTACCTTCCCGGCTCCAGAGCAGGCGCAGTAGCGGCTCTCCGCTCGGAAATAGCCGATCGCAGTCAGGTCTGCTCTACTGCGCAGGCGCAAGTCTCCTGCACAGTAGAGCAGACCCGACTGAGATGGACTGTTTCCGCCTATTTCCGAGCAGAGAGCTGCAACAGCACCCCCACTGGAACAGGGAAAGGTAAATATTGCACAGCCTGACAAATTGTCAGCTGTGCATTCAGTGGGCTTCAGCGAGACCGCTGTGGGACGGAGGAGGACATTTCCAATGTAAAGGTAAAAAGAGTGGCACTCACTGACGAGAGGGATAGGGTGCCCAAGCCTCAAAGGTTCCCCGCACTATGGGATCCAACTGCAGCAAACAAGAAGGTAGATGGAGGCTGGCACTTCCAAAAATAAGCTCTTTTATTGAAAGATTAAAAGCATGTGGCCGTATAGCCACATGCTTTTAATCTTTCAATAAAAGAGCTTATTTTTGGAAGTGCCAGCCTCCATCTACCTTCTTGTTTGGACGGAGGAGGACAGGCGAAGCCTCAATAGGATCCAGAGGCTTCCCCCTACCGAGATGAGTACCCCCTAGGGGATCTTTTTATTACAGATTCTCTTTAAAGACTGATCAGATTTTGGCATTTTTTTTTCAATTAACCCTTTTGTCCTTTGTATTAGTAATGCAAATACAGTAATCTGCATCTCCTCATATCCAAACTCTTTCAGAGGCCAGCTAAATACAGAAATGTTCAAACTAGAATTTTACAATATACGCATACAAGTGAGATCAAATTGTGTCAAAATAGGGCATACAGTAGTAATGCATCAGCAGCTAATCCGTGCTGCCTGCTTCCAATCCTTTTCAGACAACATAAAATCCACATACAGCACAGTTCCTGGTATCCGTCACTGGCGGGGAGTGCCTGATGCCAGATACATGTGCTTGCCGGTTTCTTGAGCCAGCCGAAAAAGCATAAACTTCCTATCAAGTGGCGGGAGTGTTCGTTGGGACTGTAGAGTGCCCAGATTTACCCAGAAGGCACCTTCTAATTAATGATATGCTCTTGCTCTTATCGCCAGAGACATTGCCTAATTTCCGTAGGTTCCCCTTCGTGTTCCTGGCAGAAACATACAGTTAACCAGAAGGAGAAGCATGGGAGAAGGCCATGGCAATAGGAATGCAGAATTACTACACTTATGAAATAGCTTAAAGAGGGATTGTCAGACACAACATCAAATTTCATTTTCCCACTGCTCTGTTTAATATGCAGCTTGCAACCTTACCCTGCATTGCAAGCACTCTAATCTATTCAGAAATGTTTCTGCTGTAATAAATCTTATCTCAGCCTGGCTCTATATTTGCCATTGCCAATAAAAGGAAGCTTTTCATCACCCCTCCCACATTCTTGCTCCTGACTGATTGGCTGAGGGCAGTTCAGTGAGCTGCAGAAATCTGATTGAGTGTTTACAAAGCAAGCTAGCCATGTGCAGTTTCTAGGAGAAATTAAAGAAAAAGTAAGGTAGGACATGATGGAGGGAATCAAGATAGCAAATGCCAGGAACAGAATTCTCTTTATATCCTACTAATATTATAAATGGGAAAGTTCTGATGTTTGTTACTCGATCACGCAAAAATGGCTGAATGGATTTGAATGAAATTTGGCACACACATAGTACATTACCTGCAATAACATATAGGATACTTATTATCCCCATAACCAAAAAGTGGGCGGAGACAAATACAAATTTCACTGGGAAAATGTAAACTGCAGCTATTCTTACACTGTTAATGGCAGGGTTCTCAAACTTTGCACAGTTGGTGGTTACTGGGTGATTGGAATTAATATTCAGAAGTGGGTGGAGCCTACAAAAGCCAATCAAAATTCACCTATTGCTTTTCAAGGGGAATATTTCATTGCTGCCATTCTTGCACTGTTAATGGCACAAGCCTCAAACCTGGTACAGTTGGTCATTGGGTGACTGGGGTTCAAATTCAGAAAAGGGGGTGGAGCCACAGCCAATCAGATTTGTTTAATTTCAATGCAAATTATTGACGCCAAAGACCACAAAGCTCTAAAACTAGGCCATTAAAGAGGAACTCCAGTGAAAATAATGTAATAAGTGCTTCATTTTTACAATAATTATGTATAAATGATTTAGTCAGTGTTTGCCCATTGTAAAATCTTTTAGATCCCTGATTTATATTCTGACATTTATCACATGGTGACATTTTTACTGCTGGCAAGTGATGTAGCTGCTGTATACTGTTTTGGCACTTGGAAACGGCTGTAAACCGTTATTTCCCACAAGGCAACAAGGTTCACAGACAGGAAACTGCCAGAAGTACCTAGGTTTCCCTATGCTTCATGTCATCCCACAAATGGGTTTAGGCCCCGCCCACTCTACCCCATAGGACGTAGTATACATAAATTTTACTGCCTTGCTCCGCCCCCCAGTCTTTTGTCCTCGGCTCACCTCATGGACGTGGATGTTACAGAAAGCTATTTCATAAGGCTACATTTTTACTTTTTTCTACCTTACCTGCTGTTTCCTGCAGCTCGGCTAGTGGCCTCGGCTAGCCTGACCTCATTATAGCTATAAATTAGCTAGAGGGATACCGCTGATTTGCTGGCTTACAGCGGTGAAGGGATGTGCTGGTCGTAGCCTAAACGGCTCGTTTGTGGCTTCCCTTCCGGACATTCATACCTATGGCTCGGCTAAATGCAGAGCAGACGCGCTGTGCAGCCCTTTCTCTTTCTTGCCGGTGTGCGCTCCAAATGGCTCCCCTCTGCGTCCCAGCTCTCGGCTGGTGCACGTCACGTCCTCCGGAAGTGACGCTTGCGGAAGTCGCATAGTACGCGAACTCGCTGGCATGCCGATTCGCTCGGCCATCCTGAGGGGAGGACGGAGGGGCGTGCCGGCGGCTATTTCAACAGAGCGGACGGCAGTCCTGGCGTGCAACAGTGTATCACTACACGCTGCCACCGCACTGCATGACTCGCTGTTCCGCATCAGGCATATGGCTACAGTTCCAGATACAGGTGCTGCCCAGCCCACGGCGGGTAGGATGAGATTTTAAGAGGACAGCTTTCTCTTTCTTCTGTCTTTCTACTGTTTCTTACTAAAGGCTATCCTTTCCTCTTTCAGCTGGATTGGCTGCTCCTATGGACTCCACAGCATCTACATCAAACCAGCAAAGGGCTGAAAGGTAGGTGAAGGTCAGGTAGGTTCTTGCCCATAGTCTGAGTGCTTTTTACTCACAAACCGTTTTCCTGTCAGTCCTAGGAAACACAAGAAGAAGAAGAAGACACGCAGAAGATCAAGATCTTGGTCTAAAAGACGCAGTCCGTCGCCCTATTATTATTATCGCCGGGACAGGAGTAGATCCCGCAGAAGAAGAGAATCGAGATCAAGATCCAGAGAGAGACGGTCAAGAAGATGTTGGGCATGTGAAAATGAAGTCATGCCGGGAAAAACAGTATGCAAAAGATGCTTCTCAGAAATGTCCGGCGAGACGGATCAGACACCAGTGGACGTGTCCGAATTAATAAAACAGGCGGTGCAAGACTATGAATGAGTACATCTCATCTTTACCCTCTCAACCATCAGCATCGGTCGATGTTAGCTCTCAACCGAAGGCTTCGGGGGATAACCTTACCGCAGTGGGATTCGATTTTGCATTACTCGAACCGTATGTATGTGCAGTGAGAGAAGCTATACAATGGGAAGGCAATACCGAAGATTTAGTCGATAAGACTGAAAAGCAAAAGGAATATTATTCCCACCTTAAAAAACGTTTCACGCCATTCCCTTTGATGGACGAGATAGCCGGAGTCATTAAAGAGGAGTGGGAGAAATTAGAAAAGAAACCTCCATTATACAACCGTCTTTCCAAGCTCTACCCGATGGAAGAAGAAAAGACTAAGGAATTGGATAATCCACCGACGGTGGATGCATCCGTAACACGCTTAGCAAGACCGACTACACTTCCTAGGGAAAATGCAACAACTTTTAGAGATCCATTGGAGAGAAAGATGGATTCTGAACTCAAGAAAATTTACTTATCATCAGGTGGCGCCAATTGCCCAGCTATCGCACTTACGTCAGTTGCCAAGGCACTGAGGAATTGGACGGCAAATATTGAAGATGCGCTGATAAATGACACGGACAAGAATGTCATCATTGCTTCGTTAGATGACCTCAAGTTGACAGCGGATTTCATAGGAGAGGCCGCGGTGGATATTATTCGTTGCTCCTCACGATCTATGGTCCAATCTGTAGTAGCAAAGAGGACGCTCTGGTTAAAGTCCTGGTCAGCAGACCCTTCATCTCGCCAGGACTGGTGCAAGATACCATACGACGGCAAGTCCCTTTTCAGTAAAGAGATGGATACGGCCATACAAAGAGTTACGGGGGGCAGGTCTGGATTAATTCCACAGGATAGAAGAAACAAGAAGCCACCTATACAACAGTCTAGGATGCAACAAGCAAGATTTAGGAATGCAAGGAATTATCGCCCAGGTCGGGAGTACAGAAGAAATTGGCAAAGTTCTCAAAGCACATTGCAGAGAATGACGAAACAGAGAACAGCCAATACCAGTCAGACGCAGCAAAAGTCCTTTTGACAGGATACCCATCCTCACTTGTCCAGTGGGAGGCAGGTTAAAGGAGTTTGGACAGGTGTAGATGGAGAACATAACCAACCCGTGGGTTGTAAGCACGATAACCAAGGGACACCGGTGGAAATTCGTCGACAGACCTCCAAGAGATCATTTTGTCCCAACAAATATTCCTTACAAATACCAGAAGAGACAGCTACTTGTCGAGTATGTAGACACACTAATTCAGAAGAAGGCTATAATACCAGTGCCAGAAACCCAGAGAGGGAAAGGCTTCTACTCCCCTCTGTTTTTCAGCCTAAAGAAGACAGGAGACTGGCGTCCAGTATTGGACCTCAGAAGGTTGAACAAGAAGATTCTGCTGCCAAAATTCAAAATGGAGACACTACACTCAATTACTATGTCTGTAAGGGTGTCAGACTGGATGTTATCTCTGGATCTAGAGGACGCGTATTTGCACGTCCCTATCCACTCCCACTTTCAAAAGTATCTCCGATTCGCTGTAGACAATCACCATTATCAGTTCACCTGTCTGCCATTCGGCATATGCACCGCCCCTCGAACTTTCTCGAAAATACTCCTAGCGGTAGTGGCAACCCTAAGACTAAAGAACCTGAGATTGTTCCAGTATCTGGACGATCTCCTGTTGCTGGCTCAGGATCGAAATGTACTAATGCAACACAGACAGATACTGATCCAAACGCTCCACAACTTTGGCTGGAAGATAAATTACAAAAAGAGCAACCTGCAGCCGTCTCAGGAGATGATTTTCCTAGGAGCCCTTTTCAAGACTCACCTGAATACATTATCATTACCAGAGGAAAAGATTCACTCGATTATACTGAGAACGCAGCAGATAAGGTCGACGAAAAGATTGACCGCAAGGGAATGCCTCAGTTATATAGGCCACCTAACCTCGACCATACCTATGGTCAGATGGGCGCACTGGCACATTCGCCCTTTTCAATGGGGTTTTCTCAAGCAATGGGACAAAAAGAACATGGCGCAGTTGATATTTATTACTTCGATAATGAAGAACAGCTTAGTATGGTGGATGTCACAGTCGAATCTAGAGAGAAGTCATCTGATTCAAAAGATGCCGCACATATCAATAACATCGGATGCGAGCATGAAGGGTTGGGGTGCTCACTGTCTGAGTTATACGGCTCAGGACCGATGGCCGACAATCCAGAGCAGAACACCGGCAAACGTACTTGAACTGAGGGGAACATTACAAGCCCTTCTAGCCTTTCAACACCTCATTCAGGGGACGTTTGTTGTATTGAAGATGGACAACAAGACCGCGGTGGCTTACTTGAGAAGACAAGGAGGAACAAGGAGCCTAACCTTATTACAGGAGATGGAAAACATATTCATGCTTGCGGAACAGAACCTTTGGGACATCAACTCACTTTATATCCCAGGGAGAGAGAATGTGAGGGCAGATTACTTGAGCAGACACCTCATCAACAACTACGAATGGACATTATGCCAGGAAGTATATCTCTGAGTCTGCGAGAAGTTGGGCTTTCCTCAGATCGATCTGATGGCGACACGGAGCAACACCAAATGCAGGAAATTTATAGCCAGATACTATTGCCCACAAGCAATAGCGATAGATGCAATAACAGCGAGGTGGGATTTCAGCAAGGGATATGTTTTTCCACCGATCCCAATGATTCATCAACTTTTACACAGACTATCGATGGAGTCGGTGACTCTAATTACGATAATTCCGTTTTGGCCAAACCGCCCATGGTTTCCCCTTCTGTGGGATATGAAACTATGTGCACCCCTACCACTTCCTTACAGACCAGACCTACTGAGTCGAGTAATATACCATCAGAATGTACGGAAATTGAACTTGATGGCCTGGCTCTTGAAGGGGAAAGGCTCAAAGCCCTAGGTTGCCCACAAGCGGTGGTAAATACAATGTTGAAGGCCAGAAAGCCTACTACTAATGTAACCTACCAAAGGGTATGGAAGACCTTTACGCAATTCGCACAAGCTCTACAGATTAATCCCTTAAATCCAGAGGTAAATCATATACTTAGTTTCCTTCAACAAGGAATAGATAAAGGCATAGGTTTCCATACAATCAAAGGTCAGATTTCAGCATTATCAACACTAACTGGAACATCATGGGCAGGTCACCCATTGATTAAACAATTTACAAAGGCCGTGTTGGGATTGAGACCGCCAAGAAAAAATATATTTCCTAAGTGGGATTTACCGTTAGTCCTGGAAGCTTTAGTAAAGCCTCCATTTTATCCTCTGAATGACGTGACCTTATGGAACTTAACGCTAAGAACTGTGTTTCTAGTGGCCGTATCATCTGCCAGCAGAGTGTCGAAAATACAGGCTTTAGGCTCAAAAGAACCCTACCTAAGCTTTTTTCCTGATAGAGTGGTGTTACGACCAGTACAGGAATTCATACCAAAAGTAGTAACAACTTATCACCTGAACCAGGACTGGACATTACCCATTTTCCTTACAGAGGATACACAACAGACTCATCCATTAGATGTATCCTTATCACTAAAGGCGTATCTACAATGTACTAAAGACATGAGGAAAACCGAGAGATTATGGGTTATCCCATCAGGCTACAGGAAGGGCCTACCGGCAACAACTAGGACAATCGCGACGTGGATTGTCAAATTAATACAGGCTGCGTATAGAGTTCAAGGCCAGGATCCACCACAACAGGTAGTGGCTCATTCCACACGCAGTATATCAACCTCATGGGCTGCCCTAAACAAAGTACCAGCTGAAAAGATTTGCCAAGCGGCAAATTGGTCCAGTATTCATACTTTTATGAAACATTACAGACTAACTGCTCAATCTTCTGTTTTGTTTGGAAAGTCGATTCTGAATTGTAATAATGTGTAAATATGGATTAAAATTGGTGTGTTTAACAGCATATTCTTGCCCTCCCTTCATTTTTTCCTAGTTAAATCCCATTTGTGGGATGACATGAAGCATAGGGAAAACGGAAAATTGTTACTTACCTATCCGTAATTTTCCTTTCCCGATGCTTCATGTCATCACACAAAGCCCTCCCCTCTTGTTGGTTCGGTGATCCGAGGCTGACGAGACTGGGGGGGCGGAGCAAGGCAGTAAAATTTATGTATACTACGTCCTACGGGGTAGAGTGGGCGGGGCCTAAACCCATTTGTGTGATGACATGAAGCATCGGGAAAGGAAAATTACGGATAGGTAAGTAACAATTTTCCATTACTCAGAGCTTCTTGTGGGAGGGGTTTCACCACGCTATCAGCCATACAGCGCCCCCTGATGGTCTGTTTGTGAAAAGGAATAGATTTCTCATGTAAAAGGGGGTATCAGCTACTGATTGGGATTAAGTTCAATTCTTGGTCGGTTTGAAAATAGTGGGTGGAGCCAACAACAGCCAAATACATTCCCAGGCAATGCCGGGCCATCAGCTAGTACTATATAAAAATTCACTGAAGTCAAAACGTGGACAGTAGAATACATTTGTCACCTAAGTAGAACAAGTTGTTATCTACTATTATATGTGATAGTATGGCTGTCCATGCTACTTTGAGGCTGGGTTCACATATGACATAGTGTTAAAGACAGTGTTTCATGGCATGTGCACTGCGTTTTGTTTAGTTTTTACGTTTTTTTGTGCGTTTGCGGTTTTGTGTGCGTTTTTACGCATTTGTGGTTTGCATATTGAAAACGCATATGCGCTTTGTATGTGTTTTTCTATTGTGTTTTATGCAAATCACTAGGAAGACAACAGGAAGCGAAAATGCATCACTAAACAATTTTTTTTAAAGGATACCCGAACTGAAATGTGGCATAATGAGATAGACATGTGTATGTACAGTGCCTAGCACACAAATAACTATGCTGTGTTCCTTTTTTTCTTTTTCTGCCTGAAAGAGTTAAATATCAGGTATGTAAGTGGCTGACTCAGTCCTGACTCAGACAGGAAGTGACTACAGTGTGACCCTCACTGATAAGAAATTCCCCCTTTTTACCTCTTTCTTGCTCTCAGAAGCCATTTTCTGCTAGGAAAGTGTTTTATAGTTGGAATTTCTTATCAGTGAGGGTCACACTGTAGTCACTTCCTGTCTGAGTCAGGACTGAGTCAGCCACTTACATACCTGATATTTAACTCTTTCAGGCAGAGAAAGAAAAAAAGGAACACAGCATAGTTATTTGTGTGCTAGGCACTGTACATACACATCTATCTCATTATGTCACATTTCAGTTCGGGTATCCTTTAAGCAAAAACGCTTGAAAAACTCATACCATTGCCTTCCCATTGACTTTCATAATGTGCGTTTTGGCAGCCATCCTGCATAATATGCAACAGAACCAGCATTTTGTGAAACGCATAGAAAACGCATATGCGTTTTGTTCCTGCGGCCCATAGACTTCCATTAGCGGCAAAAACGCAGTGTTTTACGCAACGCTAGCGTTTCTGCCATGTGTGCACCCAGCCTAAAGGAAACATCTTGCAACACTAGAGTCCTAGGTTAAACTTTCCGCTAGAAAACGATCTGCCAGGAGTTAATAAGTTCTTTTCATAATTCTATGGATTTTCTCTTGGCACTCCAGTTTTTGACCACATCCCAAAAAAATACATACTAAGAAGCTCACCTATCTCTATGATGAACATGTATAAAGATTTATAGTCTCTGGCAATAATATATTCGGGCAGTTTTGATTCATAGTTCAGCATCTGCTCTTCAAACGCTACTTCCTGACGTGATGCGACACCTTCAGGCGAAAGCTGGGTACTACATTATCATTCCTACAGCGGTACAATGCATAATAGAACTGTAGAAGGTTTCTGCCAAACCACAAGACAGAAATCATTATGTAAATGTGGGCTGTTCATTCATATGATACCAGAACAAATAAAAAGTTTACTCCAGGTCACCTTAGCAGGCTTACAATAAAGCTTCTAATTGTTAACATGAAAATTACTCAAGCCCAGAAGCTGCTTGACAATGTGCTGGTGGTTGATTAATTAGCCATCAGCTACTGGGTTTGATTAGATTTCAGTTTCAAGTCAGTGGAATTCTCATTGTACTATGCATTATCTATGTAATGTATTTACGAGCTTTTATAGTTGGGTATTCTGATTATATTAGATGTGAACTATGTATTATTTTAGTGCAGTGGTCCTCAAACTGAGGCCCGCGGGCCGAATGCGGCCCCCTGAGGCTTTTTTTACTGGCCCCCACCAAACACAAAATGTATAACTAATAGATGCAGCTCACTACACCTTTAAATATTGGCACCCTGCATATCGAATAGCAGTGCTGGCACCACCCATCCACATACTGTAGAGGCCAGCGAGCAGCCATTTGCTGGCTTCTAATCCAATTCTGCATCAGGTGACACTGCTGTCCAATTGGACAGCAATCTGTCACCTGAGTAGGTCTCATTGTCTGGTGCACAAAGATGTTCTTCGGGCGCCGCTTGACTGAATGGCTGCTGCTGGGAGTTCTCCTCGGGGCATGACTGGAAGGGAATCAATACCTAGATTCAATGTAATGTTTTCAACATCATTTTATGTATGCTCCGGCCCCCCAGCAGTCTGAGGTATGTTGACCCGGCCCCTGACTGAAAAAGTTTGGGGACCCCTGTTTTAGTGTTTGGATTGTTGGAGTTTCTCATTCTATAACACATGAACTATGTGTCCATTACCCACTGTTGTCTTTATGGTGCCGCTCACAGTGTCATGTCAAGATCCTGGCACCGTGGCAATCAGGGGCGTAACTAGGAATCGCCGGGCCCCCCCTCCCCCCTGGGCCCCGCTCAGGGCCGTTTTTGGGGGCCGGGCCGGTTTAAGCAACAATGGGGCCCCAGGGCACAATAAACCTGCCCCCCCCCCCCCAACAGATACCCCGGAGCAAAAATTGGCATTAAGGGACCTTTTTTGCAGCTGGTATAGTCAGGGTTTGAAGCCCCAATCGGTCGGAGCTCCACATTTTGGCTACCCCAGCCTGCATGGGGGACAAGGGGTTAAAAAGTTTCAGGAGGGGGGACCCCACATAATTTTAAAAAAAAATTCCCACACTCTAAACATAAAAAAAAAATTGGGAAAATAGGAGAAAAATGCCAGGGATCTTCATACAGCCATATTGCGGCTGTATAGCGATCCCTGGCCAAAGCGCTGCGGCTGCGTATGGACCCCCTGGAAACCCCGCCAGGAAATTTATTGCTCTTTCTTTTGATACATGTAAAATTACACTACCTTTAGGTACTAAAAGTGACATTTACCGCATTTAAAAGTATACTTTTTTCCTTCGAAAACTTTAAAATCGATTTTCTCAAAAACTATAAGGTCTTTTTGAAAAATTGTTTTTAGCTCTTATTCCCAATGATCTCCTTAACATATCCTGCAAATTTAGTGTTTTTAGAATTTAAGGTGGATTTGCTATTAACCATTAAATTCGGCTGGTTTTTAAATGTGTATTTTTTTTCCTTTGAAACTTTAAAATCGATTTTCTCAAAAACTATAAGGTCGATTTGAAAAAAAAGTTTCCTCTTGTAGCCACTGGGGGCCCCTACAAGCTCTGGGGCAGCTGCCTCCTTTGCCTCTATGGTAGCGCCGGCCCTGGCTGGAGGGGTCGCAGCATGAGGTGAGAGCTTGGTGGTAAGTAGGTGAGGAGGGGGGACGGTCCCCCCCTCTCTCACCTCGGGCTCTCCCCTCTGCGCTCCCCTCCAGCATTGAATAAAGTGTATGCAGGTGGCGGGGCAGCGGCAGATACATACCTTCTGTGCGTTCCACGGGTCTTCCTCTCTCTAGCTTCTGATGTGACTTCCTGTATAAACAGGAAGTCGCGTCAGACACTAGAGGGAGAAACATCCGCGCTGGTGGCACGTCCCCCCTCCCCACCGACGTGCCACCAAGCTCTCCCCTCATGCTGCGACCCCTCCAGCACCCCAAAAACGGCCCTGGGCGGGCCCCAGGGAGAGCATGGGCTGCATCCCCTATTGTTACGCCCATGGTGCCAATACAACATGGGGCTGATCTAAAGATTATATTGGAAAAATGTTTGCAAATGATGCTTGTTGAATTGCTGTGTACTTCACAATTTATCTGCAAACGTGTAAAAAAAACTCTGTAACCCACATGAGTCGCTCAAACAATGGGTAGTGATGGAGTGACTGACCATAGCTCCCAACTGTCCCTCTTTTCTAGGGACAGTCCCTCTTTGGGAGCCCTGCTGTCCCTCTTTACTCCTTGCTACTTATCCACGGTAGGTGCTTCAAATAAGGCTGGTTTATGTCTCGCTCCATCACCAAACGTTTGTGTTGGTTACAGAGAGTTATTATTTTGCAGATATCGTGTGAAGTACGCAACATTTTTAAAAGGCATAATTTACAAATGTTTTTCCAGTATAACTTCCTGATCAGCCCCATGTTTTATTGACATGGTGCCGGCATCTTGACATGACACTGTGAGCGGCACTAAAGACAGCAGTGGGTAATGGACACATAGTTCATGTGTTATACAATCAGAACCTCCAACAATACAAACTCTAAAATAATACACAGACCATGTCTAATATAATCAGAACACCCAACATCAAAGTTCATAAATACAGTGCATAGATAATGCATAGTACAATTAGAATGCCATTGACTTGAAACTGAAATCCAAACAAACCAACCCAGTAGCTGATGGCTAATGAATCAACTACCAGGGAATTGTCAAGCAGCTACAGGGCTTGATAGAGTAATTTTCATGTTAAAGGACTTCCGAGGCCAAATGTGCACTCCGCATAGCCGCCAGTGCGTCTGTGCAGCTCCAGGGCCAACCCCCCGATCCACGCAACAGGCAGTTTCCTGTAGCGTGGATCGGGGGGTTGGCCCTAGAGCTGCGTAGCCGCACTAGCGGCTATGCGGAGTGCGCAGCCACGGCCAGCGCCGGCGGCCATCTTTATGCAGGCAGGAGAGCCCGACCCTGGCCGTGGGGTCGTGAGCCGTTCGGGGGGGCTATGAGCGGCGGGGACCCGGCGGAACGGCATGGAGGGCGCGGACGGCGTACTCCGTGTCCTCCAAAGTTATGCAGGTATCTAACTTTTTTTATTTTTATTTTTTGGAACATTTGGCCTCGGAAGTCCTTTAACAATTAGAAGCTTTATTGTAAGCCTGCTGAGGGGACCTGGAGTACTCTTTTTTTATTTGTTCTGGTATAATATGAATGAACAGCCCACATTTACATAATGATTTCTGTCTTGTGGTTTGGCAGTAACTTTCTACAATTCTATTATGCATTGTACCGCTGTAGGAATGAGATAATGTAGTACCTAGCTTTGGCCTGAATGTGTCGCCTCACGCCAGGAAGTAACATTTGCAGAGCAAATGCTGAAATGTGAAACAAAACCACCTGCCTATACTAATGCCAGAGACTGTAAAGCTTATCCAGCACCAATGGGGATAAGTGTTGTTTCCGGTTGCTTGAGAGTCAATGTTAAAAATAGGCCTAGCTAAAAAAAACAAAAACAGTACTATACCCCACACTGTATACTTACCATAAACTCTGTATAAATGTTGAAATACAAGAATTCAAACAAATTAGGACAAATAACAGTTAACTTAATGTATCAGAAGTTTATTACTGTATTAAATGTACTGTAAAAATAGATTTATGCATCCTGTAACTGTAAGACCATTTTTTTCTGGTTGCTTGAGACTTCTGGTGAAAGAGGAACTTCAGCCTAAACATACATACTGTCATTAAATTACATTAGTTATGTTAATTAAAATAGATAGGTAATATAATCTCTTACCCACCCTGTTTTAAAAGAGAAGGCAAAGGTTTGTGATTTCATGAGGGCATCCATCTTTTTGGTTGAAAGGTGACTGGGAGCATGAGACACAGTTCCAATTGTGCTGTATCCTGATCACTCCTCCCAGTTGCTAGGCAACGAGAACAACAACATCAGGGAGAGGAGAGGTCTCTGGTCACCAGTGGAGCCAATGGATTAGGTGAGCCCACTGAGCTGTGCTGCCACTGTTTTACATTATTCAGGGAGAGGGTAGGACACAGGGGTAGAATACAGGTAGTCCCCGACAATGCAGTGGCTCATATTGGCAGGCATTTGTAAGTCGGGGACTCCCTGTATTTGGCATATAAGACGCAGGGACTTTTTCTCTCCGTTTTGGGGGGAGAAAAAGTGCATCTTATAGGTCGGAAAATACAGTAAATACATAATAACACTTGCAGAAACTACAGCAACCATAAATGGTCTGGTAATCGGGGAGAGCACTTGTGGTAAGAGTAACCAGAACATAAATAGTTCTGTCAGACAGACAATAAAAATGTGTCCTCCGCTGGAGCTTTGTATCACTGTGTACTTTGTTTTATAAGCAATTGCCTCTGTCTGATATTTATGGTGGAACCACAGTTCTGATGTTTGCACAGTTTCCAATGTTTTACATACATCTGCTCATCCTCCATCTGCACAAATGAATGAATGTCCTAATCCAGGAAGAGACAAAAAAATATGTTCATCATCTGCAGTGATGAGCGACGATGCCCCACTGACACACACCACTTTTTATTTTTATGAGCGTCGGCTTGGGTGCGATGTCACATACTTATCTAAGGAGAGGGAAGCCAGTGGATCCTTATGAGGCTTCTCATGGCATCATCTGGTCCCCTCGTGGCTCTGTGCGGAGCCTCAAAAGATTACCTATCGGGGCTGTTCGGCACTTCAAGCACGAGCACGCCGTTATGCGCCTGCGCAAGTACACCTGTGCAGTAAACTGGAGCTCCTCTTGCACAAGCGACTCCGTGCTACTGTGCAGCCGCACTTATGCCATAAGAGAAGCGTGGGGGAGGGGCAACAGGGGACACCTTGGGAAGCCTCATTAGGATCCAGAACCTTTCCCAAAGGCAAGTATGGGCTTGATTCACTAAGACAAATAACATGCCTTATCAGAGTTAACACTCCTTATCGGCGTAACATGCCTTATCAGAGTAGCATTGCTAGCGCTACGAACTTATGCCTGCTAATTGGCAATGACGAGAGTTCCACTCGTCCTGCCCTGAGCCCCTGCAGGTCCAATCACTTTAAGGGGCATTTTCCCCGCACTTTGATTGGCCCAATAGGCTGCCTGTCAAGTTTCCTGTCATGTGACAGGCAGCCTATTGGGCCAATCAAAGTGCAGGTATAATACAATACAATAACATTTTTATAGCGCTTTTCTCCCATAGGACTCAAGGCGCTTAGGCTCTCTCAGATTCATTAGTTGGTAGTAGGATTAAGTATTCACACAACAAAAGTTATATTTCTGCAAATGCCAAACTGAACAGGTGGGGTTTCAGTCTGGATTTAAACATGTCCAGAGATGGAGCTGTCCTGATCTGTTGAGGTAAGGAGTTCCAAATCGCAGGAGCAGCATGACAGAAGGCTCTGGGACCAAACGTTTCCAAGTGGACTCTGGGTATGACTAGATTATCAGAACCTGTGCATCTGAGATTGCGGGGATTGCTACGCAGCTGCAACATTTCTTTCATGTATCCAGGGCTCAGATTATTTAGTGATTTAAAATGTTAAATGTCAGTAGGCCAATCTTGAATAGGACCCTCGATTCTAAAGGTAGCCAATGAAGGGAGTGCAGGACTGGCGTTATGTGGCAGTGATGGAGTTGGTTGGTTAACAGTCTGGCAGCAGTATTCTGTATCAGCTCTAGGCGGTACAAGTCCTTTTTTGGACGGCCAGTGTAGAGAGAGCATTGCAGTAGTCCAGTCGGGAGGTAATGAAGGCATGAACTAAGGTTGGTAGATCTTCAGGGGGGATGAAGTGCTTGATTTTTGCGATGTTCTTCAGGTAAAAATAGAATGATTTCACCACAGCAGAGATGTGAGTTCTGAAGTTTAACTGCTTCACAACTGAGGGGTTTTACCCCTTTAGCATCCGAGCAATTTTCACCTTTCAGCGCTCCTTACATTCATTCGCCTATAACTTTATCATTACTTATAGCAATGAAATGAACTATATCTTGTTTTTTTCGCCACCAATTAGGCTTTCATTATGTGGGACATTATGCCAAGAATTATTTTATTCTAAATGTGTTTTAATGGGAAAATAGGAAAACATTTGGGGAAAAAATGATTATTTTTCAGTTTTCAGCCATTATAGTTTTTAAATAATGCATGCTACTGTAATTAAAATCCATGTAACTTATTTGCCAATTTGTCCCGGTTATTACACCGTTTAAATTATGTCCCTATCACAATGTTTGGCGCCAATATTTTATTTTCAAATAAAGGTGCATTTTTTTCAGTTTTGCGTCCATCCCTAATTACAAGCCCATAGTTTATAAAGTAACAGTGTTATACCCTCTTGATATATATTTAAAGATTTCAGCCCCTAAGGTAACTATTTATGTTTTTTTTTTAATTGTAATTTTTTTTTTTATTACAAAAAAAAATTGGTAACAATCGGGGAGTGTGGGAGTTAATGAGTTAATTTTATATTGTAAAATAATGTATTTGTATGTGAAAAATGTTTTTGGGTGTAGTTTTACTTTTTGGCCACAAGATGGCCACAGTAATTTTTTGTAAATGCGTCCTGCAAGTGTAGGAAGTACGCTTGCAGGAAGTTCAGGGAGACTGGGAAACTGTTTTTTTTTTTTCACAATGATCACGCTGCTTCTCATAGAAGCAGCCGATCATTGCTGGGGGGCAGAGATCAACGAACGGGAATGGTTTTTCCCGTTCATTAATCTCCGGACGAGCGGGCGGCGGCGTGCATGATCACGGGAGCACGCGCACGTGCAAGTGGGAGCGCGGACAGCGGCGGGGGGGGGTGAGTATATCTACGCTCCGGGCGGGGAACTGAAGTCCAAAGGACCGTAGATATACTGTACCCGGGCGGCAAAGTGGTTACATACCCATCAATTAGAACTCCCAGGCTACGCATATGATCAGAGCTGTGTAGATCCGTGCCTCCTATTCCCAGTGGTGAAGAATACAAGTTAAGTTGTTTTGTTGTCATGCGTTGCCCTCCGATCAGAAAGACTTCTGTTTTGTCTGCATTTAGTTTCAGCCAGTTGTCACTCATCCATTGCTGTAGTTCGCTTTAGCAGGCGTTTATACTGTAGTTGGAGTTGGGTCTGTCACACCAGGCTTGAAGGAAATATATAGTTGGGTGTCATCCGCATAGCAGTGGTATGTCAGGCCATGTTTTTGGATTTGTTTTCCAAGTAGTAACATGTAAATTTTGAAAAGCAGGGGAAAAAGGATTGAGCCCTGGGGCACCCCATACTTAAGTGGTACACAGGTGGATAGGAAGGGCCCCATAGACACTTTTTGGGTTCTGCCACTCAAGAAGGATTGGAACCAATGCACTATGCCATCCAGTGGCGGACACAGCTATCAGTGGGCCCCTGTGCAAAATTGTAATTGTGGGCCCCCTGCGGCGCGCATAGCGGGCCGCGGAAAAATATGGACGTGGCTACAACCTGCGCCACGTCAAAAAATAGTGGATAGAGGCAAAAAAAATGGGCGTGGCAATGACCGAGTGAGGGCGGAGCTAACTGTAACTTAAAGGGGAACTGAAGAGAGAGTTATATGGAGGCTGCCATGTTTATTTCCTTTTAAGCAATACCAGTTGCCTGGCAGCCCTGCTGATTCTCTGCCTCTAATACTATTAGCCATAGCCCCTGAACAAGCATGCAGCAGATCAGGCGTTTCAGACTTTAAAGTCAGATCTGACAAGACTAGCTGCATGCTTGTTTCTGGTGTTATTCAGATACTACTGCAGAGAAATAGACCAGCAGGGCTGCCAGGCAACTGGTATTGATTAAAAGGAAATAAATATGGCAGCCTCCGTATACCTCTTACTTCAGTTTCCCTTTAAAGCGAACCCGGGGTGAGGGTTTATTTCCTTTTAATCAATACTAGTTGCCTGGCGGCCCTGCTGATCTATTTGGCTGCAGTAATAAACTGAATTACACCAGCAACAAGCATGCAACTAATCTTCTCAGTTCTGACAATATTGTCAGAAACCCCTGACCTGCTGCATGCTTGTTCAGGGTCTATGGTTGAAAGAATAAGAGGCAGAGGACCAGCACGGCAGCCAGGCAACTGGTATTGCTTAAAAGGAGAGAAATATGGCAGCCTCAAGATTATTCTCACCTCAGGTTCCCTTGAAAAGTGCAACGCAAAGACAGTGGGCCCAAGTTTTGGTGACCCTTTTCCCAGAAAATTCACATAATTGTGCAGGTTTTCTCAAGAAAATACACATCATGTTGGCAGATATGCCCAGAAAATATGTGCAATCATGTCGGCAGATATGCCCAAAAAATACGTGCAATCATGTCGGCAGATATGCCCAGAAAATACGTGCAATCAAGTCGGCAGATAGGCCTAGAAAATACGTGCAATCAAGTCGGCAGATATGCCCAGAAAATACGTGCAATCATGTCGGCAGATATGCCCAGAAAATACATGCAATCATGTCGGCAGATTTGCGCAGAAAATACATGCAATCATGTGGCAGACCTGCCCAGAACATACACCTGCTAATATAAATAAAAAAACAAAAACATTTACTCACCTGCAGCAGCAGACCTCCTGTCCCAGCCTCCATCCGGCGCGCAGCTCCCATGGGTGGTTGGGTGGATAGGTAGCCTGGTGGGTGGGTGAGTGGGTTGGTAGCCTGGTGGGTAGGTAGCCTGGTGGGTGGGTAACTAGCCCGGTAGGTAGGTAGGTAGCCTGGTGGGTGGGTGGGTAGGTAGGTAGCCTGGTGGGTGGGTTGGTAACTAGCCCGGTAGGTAGCCGGGTGGGTGGTTAGGTAGGTAGCCTGGTGGGTGGGTAGGTAGGTAGCCTGGTGGGTGGGTAGGTAGCCTGGTGGGTGGGTGGGTTGGTAACTAGCCCGGTAGGTAGCCGGGTGGGTGGTTAGGTAGGTAGCCAGGTGGGTAGGTAAGTAGCCGGATGGGTGGTTAGGTAGATAGCCAGGTCACCTGGCTATCTACCTAACCACCCATCCGGCTACTTACCTACTCACCCGGCTACCTACCTAACCACCCACCCGGCTACCTACCGGGCTAGTTACCAACCCACCCACCAGGCTACCTACCCACCCACCCGGCTACCCACCCACCCACCAGGCTACCTACCTACCTACCCACCTGGCCCAGGTGGGTAGGTAGGTAGGTAGCCTGGTGGGTGGGTGGGTAGCCGGGTGGGTGGGTAGGTAGCCTGGTGGGTGGGTTGGTAACTAGCCCGGTAGGTAGCCGGGTGGGTGGTTAGGTAGGTAGCCGGGTGAGTAGGTAGGTAGCCGGGTGGGTGGGTAGGTAGGTAGCCGGGTGGGTAGGTAGGTAGGAAGCCTGGTGGGTTAGGTAGCCTGGTGGGTGGGTATGTAGGTAGGTAGCCGGTGGGGGGGTAGGTAGCCTGGTGGGTGGGTTGGTAACTAGCCCGGTAGGTAGCCAGGTGGGTGGTTAGGTAGGTAGGAAGCCTGGTGGGTGGGTGGGTAGGTAGCCGGGTGGGTAGGTAGGAAGCCTGGTGGGTGGGTAGGTAGCCGGGTGGGTAGGTGGTTAGGTAGCCGGGTGGGTAGGTAGGTAGGTAGCCGGGTGGGTAGGTAGCTTGGTGGGTGGGTAGGTAGCCGGGTGGGTAGGTAGCCGGGTGGGTGGTTAGGTAGTCAGGTGGGTGGTTAGGTAGGAAGCCTGGTGGGTGGGTAGGTAGCCGGGTGGGTAGGTAGGTAGGAAGCCTGGTGGGTGGTAAGGTAGTCGGGTAGGTAGGTAGGTAGGAAGCCTGGTGGGTGGGTAGGTAGCCGGGTGGGTAGGTGGTTAGGTAGCCGGGTGGGTAGGCAGGTAGCCCTTTGAGTAGCTATCCGGGTGGGGGGCCCGACTCCTATCCTCCCTCCCTCCCTTCCTCACCTCGGGGGGCCCCCCTCCCGATATGCGCGGCGGGAGAGTGAGCGAGCGGCAAATGCAGGAAGTCTTCAGGGCTCTCCAGGCAGACGCTAGAGGCCCAGCCGCTTAGTCTCCAATATGTCTCCAACTTGGAGACATATCGGAGACCAAGCGGCTGAGCCCTCTAGCGGATGCCTGGAGACCCGGATTTGCCGCTCTCCCGCCGCGCATACCGGGAGGGGGGCCCCCGAGGTGAGGGAGGGAGGATAGGAGTCGGGGCCCCCCGGGGGAAGAAAATAATAAAAAAAAAAAATATTAAAAAAAAAAAATACTTAAAGTGTAACTGTTAGCCCCCAAAGTGAAATTTAAATCTGTACAGCAATGTTTTATTTAGTATTAAACTGATCAAAAAAGCCAATGCAGAACTTAAAAATCTATATAATTTTGCTACTATGTAGCCTTTTTCCCAAGCTAACGACGCAAAGCCGCATATCAGATACTATTGACGAGCATGCAGAGCATGCCTATGTCTGCCCTCTCCCCCTCTCCCCCCCAGGACCAGGTGCCAATCTATTTGCACCACAAACAGCTGACCGCTCTGACAGGGAGAGAGAGCGGCAGCACTTCCAGCCGGAGCACCGCAGAGCAGCCGCCGCCGAGTCACATGTGAGAGAATCACATGTGAGAGATGCACGGCAGCGGCTGCTCTGCGGTGCTCCGGCTGGAAGTGCTGCCGCTCTCTCTCCCTGTCAGAGCGGTCAGCTGTTTGTGGTGCAAATAGATCGGCACCTGGTCCTGGGGGGGGAGAGGGCAGACATAGGCATGCTCTGCCTGGCTGGGATTCGAACCAGGGACCCAGCGCTGCAAGGCGAGAGAGATAACCACTACGCCTAGCATAGCAGGAATGTTGATCTTTTATTTTTATTTT
This sequence comes from Hyperolius riggenbachi, assembly GCF_040937935.1. Classification (NCBI taxonomy): domain Eukaryota; kingdom Metazoa; phylum Chordata; class Amphibia; order Anura; family Hyperoliidae; genus Hyperolius; species Hyperolius riggenbachi. The sequence continues at coordinate 472,533,664 of NC_090648.1, forward strand.
TTTTATTTAGAAACCAAAAATAATAGCTGGTTGATGGGAACACTGGAGAGTTCTCTATTTCTATTTTCTTCTTTCTCAATTTCTTCTTCTCTACTTTTCTTTTCTTACCTCTTTTCTTCTCTTTCTTTTACCTCTCTCAGGATCAACAAAAAGATCTGATGCATAAATCGCCTAACTGACTGCTGAACAACTAGGTTGTTCACCGATAGCATTGCACTGTGCACAGTTCAATCTGTAGTTGTGATGATTTGCTCAGCTGCCTGTGCAGGCAGGCAGCCTTTTGACCATTGTGTAGGTTTGCATGCTGCAGGACTCTGGAAAGAAGAGCTTCTGTCAGTTTTGCAGCTTGTGCTTGCAGAGGAATTTGCATACATTGTCATGCAAATTGCCTGGCCACATTCATTGGAGGCGTGTACTGTAAGTACTATGTCTTTCCCACAATGCTTCGCTGTTCATAAGGATTTCGTCCTATGTAACACTCCTGGTGGGGTGTCAGCCTTGCTCTCTGTTTGAACATCAGCTTAGATTAATTCCTGAATCTGCGCTAGGCAGAATTCCCTAGTGCAGTTAGGATTGTATTATCTGTATTGCCTGTTCTGTCTTGTCTTGCCTGTTGCCATTGTCCTGTCCCTATGGTGGTTGACAGGAAATGGTTCTGATCTCTGTTCTTGGAGTATAGCTGGTGCAGCGGTTGCTACCAGCTATCTCTTCTGTTCTGTCTCCTGGGATCGCGCTAGCTACTTTTTGCTAGCGCTGGGGATCCTTCTGTTCTGTCTCCTGGGATCGCGCTAGCTACTTTCGCTAGCGCTGGGGATCCTTCTGTTCTGTCTCCTGGGATCGCGCTAGCTACTTTTCGCTAGCGCTGGGGATCCTTCTGTTCTGCTACTCTGTACCTGGATCGCGCTAGCCACTTTTCGCTAGTGCTGTGGATCCTATCTCTCGCTTGTCCCTGTTTTCGTGTGTCTGTCTTATCTGCTACGACCGCTTGCTGGAGGCTCGGTGAGGTAACCGTTAAGCAAGCGTTCGCATCCTCTGTTTCATGTTTGTCTGTCGATGGTTAGTTAGGCGTGCTTGTCTCTATTGTGCTTATCACGTGGAGACCGCGCATAACCGCGTGCACTGTTGCGAATGAGTGCGGTGTTCGCGGTTAGCTAGCGTTTGTTGTTTTCCGCATCTTCTCATTGTATTATTTACTGTGCCTTTGCTACCCTCGTATTCTGTCCTGATCTGCCTTGTGTCACGTCTGGCGATCGCACCTCCCGCGATCGCGTTCCTATTTCATATCTGCTGTTGTGTGTGTGCACGGTCGCGGGGTGGCGACTGGATTGGCGCACACACATACAACCTGTCCCATTGCTCATTTTCATTTGCAATCGCCTCTCTTGCGATTGCGTTCTGCGCTTCGTACAATTCCTGTCTGGCATTTGTGGAGGTACAGAGGATTGGTTCCTCTGCACTCCCCAGCGCCATCTGCCGACAGGAATTTCCCTCTACAGGTGCGTAGCACCTTTTGTTGGGTGCCTGCAATTACACGCTTGTGGAGGATTTCCGCCGTGTCAGCGCACGCGTTGTGCGCTGATCACGGAGAAAGTTCCACAATCGTTACAGTAGTCTTCTCTACTGATTATATGTACAATGCAGTTATATACATGCTGGTTTGTAATGTACATTCAAGTTATGTATGTGCAACTATTTCTCACCTGTACCTGGATATCCTTATGATATCTGTACTTCCCCTGCTGAAAAAACCCTCACTCGACCCAGCCCTACCCTCAAACTACCGCACAATCTCCCTCCTTCCCTATGCTTCTAAACTCCTCGAATGCCTAGTCCACCAAGCATTACCCAATACATCAACACCAATACCCTACTTGACCCCCTACAGTCTGGATTCCGACCTGGATGCTCAACTGAAACAGCCCTCACCAAGGTGGTCAACGACCTTACCCTTGCCAGGGCCAAAGGCAGTTATTCCATCCTGCTCCTCCTAGATCTCTCCACAGCATTTGACACTGTTGACCACCCCCTCCTCCTCCAATCACTACAGTCCATGGGCATCCATGGTCTTGCCTTGACCTGGATCTCCTCCTACCTATCCAATCGCTCCTTCACAACTTCCTTCAATGGCTCCTCCTCATCCGCTGCTCCCCTCGCAGTTGGGGTCCCCCAGGGCTCTGTTCTGGGCCCCCTTCTTTTCTCCATATACACTTCCTCAATTGGCAAGCTTATCTCCTCCCTGGGCTTCAAATATCACCTCTATGCCGATGACACGCAGATTTACCTCCATACCCCCGATCTCTCATCCACCACCATAAACAAGGTCTTCTCGTGTCTCTCAGCAATTTCCTCCTTGATGTCTGCTAGGTTCCTGAAGCTTAACCTAGACAAAACTGAGCTCCTGATCGTTCCACCCCATGCTGCTGCACCCTTCCCAGATTTCCACCTGATAACTCAACCATTCACCCTACCTCCCAGGCCCATTGTCTGGGTGTCACTTTGGACTCTGAACTCTCCTTCATCCCACTGTAACGATCGGTGTCAGCACACAGAGAGAATCTGATTATTGGTGATCTGCAGTATCACCAAGAATACAGATATATACCCGATTATTGATGATCTGCAGAATCACCAATAATACAAGTATAACTAACCTCTGGACACCTATATAGTGTGAGTGTTGGGTGGTCCCACTCAAAGTCATTACTGTTGCACCAGAGGAGCAGGTGGTCCTTGGCAGTATAAGAAATACCTCCCTCTGGGAAGTGCGAAGACCTTCCAACAGCCTGAGACTTCCAAAGGGGTGGAGCCCCAGGCTGAATAGCATGAAGGCCCTGTGGCTAAGTAACACCTAGAAGGTGGGCGTCACAAGCAGGACTGGAGACTAATCTCTCAATGGAGAGGGATAGCTCGCAAGGTCGGGCAGGCTAGGTCGGCAACACACGGGCAGATAAGGTACAGAGACAGAAAGCTGATTCGGTAACAAGGGACAGGCAGGGTTGGCAACAGGTAATCAGATATGCGTAGGTACCGAATCAGAAAGCAGAAGGATAGTCAGGAATGCAATAGGTCATAACAGATATCAAACAATGCCTAGTCTTGGATGTGAGGTCCGTGGTCTTAACACCCTGGAACTAGTCTGGAGCATAATACAATGGTAACACAGTATCCCTAGTCTTGGGTGTGAGGTCTGTGGTCTCAACACCCTGGAACTAGTCTGAAGTATAACACAATGGTAACACAGTATCCCTAGTCTTGGGTGTGAGGTCCGTGGTCTCAACAACCTGGAACTAGTCTGAAGTATAACACAATAGTAACACAGTATCCCTAGTCTTGGGTGTGAGGTCCGTGGTCTCAACACCCTGGAACTAGTCTGAAGTATAACACAATAGTAACACAGTAGTAATCTGGCTCAGTGTGAATTCCCAGGTCCTCCTGGTTCTAACACACTGTGGGATCTGACTATGGTCTAAGTGCTTTCACGTAAGTGTTCGCAACGGCAGACAACTTAAGACTGACCAGCAATAACTATATATAGAGCGGCGCTCCCCGGCGCCACCCAGCGCTGATCAACCAATAGCCGCCCGCTCTGAGATCAGCTGTCCAACCTTGTCAGCTGATCCCTCTTCGTTCGTCATAAAGGTTCTGCCTCTCAGCGCGCGCACGCGCGCGTATTCCTCAATCTGTGTGCACTAGAAGGCCCAGCCACATCAGCCGCATGCTGCCGCGTGTAAACCGCTGAGCTGAATGCGGAACCAGCCGCCTCGCTGCCAGTCCGCGCGGCGGCTTTTCCGCAATCTATTACACCCACACATCAAAAACATTACAAGAGCCTGCAATTTCCACCTCCGTAATATCTCCAAGATCCGCCCCTTCTTAGCTCCGGACACGACCAAACTGCTCATTCATGCCCTCTTCATCTCCCGCCTTGATTACTGTAACTCCCTCCTTTCTGGCCTCCCCTTGAAAAGCACTGCCCCCCTGCAATCAGTGATGAACGCGGCTGCAAAACTCATCCATTATTCGCACCGCTCTGCATCCACATCTCCCCTTTGTGAATCCCTGCACTGGCTCCCTATCAGTTTCAGGATAACTTTCAAGATTCTATGCCTGGCGTATAAATCTGTGCACAAAACCTGCCCTACCTACATCTCGGAGCTTGTTCACAGGTATACACCAGGTCGCCCCCTCCGATCCTCTAACGACCTTCGCCTCACCACCCCACGCATTTCACACTCCCATGCCCACCTGCAGGATTTCTCAAGAGCTGCCCCCACCCTCTGGAACGCCCTTCCACCACCCATCAGACTTGCTCCCTCTTTCAACACATTCAAGCAAGCCCTCAAAACCCACCTCTTTATGATGGCCTACCCACCTCCTACCACACAGTAACTCTCTACTGAATATTTAACAGCCCCACCTAGTGTTTCCACCCCACCCTTTAGATTGTAAGCCTCTGACAGGGTCCTCCATTCCCTAGTGTAATCTACAGGATCATGTACTCCTGTCCTATGACAGCCTGTACTTGTATTACTGGGCCTACCTAACCAGCCCATATTGCATCATCATGTATTTTGTACAATTTGCATGTATAACTTTGTTCTATGTTGTATAACCCTATGTCTGTCATCCTTGTATCATTGTATATATTTATTGTGTCCAGCGCTGCGTAATATGTTGGCGCTTTATAAATACAATAAATAATAATAATAATAATAATAATATCTGTATTACCCAGATCCTTGTTGATCACTGTACTCTCTTAATTTTGTTTGTGTTTCATGTGATACAAAACAATAAAATTGATTTGTTAAAAAAATAAAATAAAAAAAAATAATGTGCTCCACATGGTATTACGCAGTAAGCCCCTAATCCGGGCTGTGATGGATTCACCTGTGCTAGATGCATCCATCGCACATACGCGGTCCAGAGAAGGTGAAAGTCTACGGCAGTTCGCCTGTTTGCGAACATTAACGGAACATTTAATGTTTAATTGCTACAATACTAATGAGTGAGTGGCAGTGTGTCTGTGGGGAAAAAGAGAGTCAGTGAAAGAGAGAGAGGAGAGGGGGCGAGTGAGAGACAGGAATGGGGGAGAGACACACACACAGGACAGACCGGGGGGGGATTGAGATAATCTGGCCAACCTTGCCTCTGGTATGACGACTCCTGCTGTAGTAAACCACTGATATAGTTAACTGCTTAGCCAAGTTCCTTGGAGTTTACTATAAAGGGACTCTGCTGAAATGATAAGAATTATCCACCTAAAAAGAGGAACTGATCTGATCCTTGCACTGAAAATTCTGGATGTCCCTGGAACTGATACCCCTGAGACAGAGCCCAGCCCTCCATCCCTGGAAGTCCTAATGAAAATGCTGCTTACAGTGGAACAGTATACTTGGCGCTGTGCGCTCTCTGAACACCATTTGCCCTGCAGCTTGGCTTAATGAGTTTTGTAATGTACCAAGTTACATGGGAAAATGACATTTCCTGGCTGCTGTAATAGTTAACTGACCAGTTGTTCCCGGTTTGTCAGGTTAGCATAAATCTATTAGTGAGGGAACAGTTTGTCCTGGTTTACCTCTGGCACTTGGCAGCACCTGTTTACGCAAGAACACTGTGTATAGTGGTAGGAGAGTGGCACAACTTCCTGTAGAATCCGTACTGTCCGCTTGCACAGCTGAAACGGGGCAGAGCTAGATCTATGTTTGCAGTCAATCAGATATCCAGGCTACGAGCAACAAAAGAGCTGAGATCATAAAGTGAAACTCCGCTACAAACACATCATGGCTCCTCAGGACTTTTTGCAAATGAAAGAAAACTGCATAGCTCCTAACTGTCCCTTTTTCTTAGGGACAGTCCCTCTTTGGAAACTAAATCCCTCTGTCGCTCTTTCGTCCTCATTTGTCACTCTATCAGGACTGATGTACAGATCTGTGTTAGGCCCCATTCACACTTGCGTTTTGCCTTGCAAACGGACCGGATCCTGATCGGATCAGGACCTGATCCTGATCGGAACCGTACGGTTCCGATCAGGATCCGATCAGGATCCGGTCCGTTTGCATCAGGCATGCATCAGGCTGCCATCAGGATCCGTGGGCAAAAAATAGCGAAATTAAATAAAAAAATGTTGGGGTCAGCAGAAGGTGCACCTGGTGCACCTGTAGAATCAGGTTCCTCCGCTGTAGGCCTCACCTCCACCTCCGACATTCTGCCAAACAGCTCCAGCACGTCTGTCACTGCTGCTCCACTCCAGACATGCTTGGCCCATGTGTCCCCATCCGAAATGGCCGCTTGGATACGCATAGGAAGTGGGGTAGAACGTTAGGTTTTTGTAGGCAGTGTGTTCTGTGCCTTCCGTTTCCCATTGGTTTCTGTGTTCCGGATGGTGCTGTCAGGCTCAGGTCAGGCTCCGGTCAGGATGCGTGGGCCGGAGATCCGGACCCAAAAAATAGCGCATGTTGGAAAAGAGTCCGGAGTCCGGATCCGATCCGGCTCCGGTACGTACGGAACGGACACGCGTGAACGTCCGCATAGACATTACATTGCTATGCGGAACATACGTTCCGTTTGTACAGTATGCGTTCCGGATCCGATCCGGAAAATCCTGATAGCGAACGCTAATGTGAACCGGGCCTAAATATGTGTATTTTTCTACTGAAATAATGTGTTTAACCACTTCACCCCAAAGGGGTTTTTACCCTAACAGACAAGAGTGATTTTCACCTTTCAGTGCTCATCCCTTCCATTTGCCAATAGCTTAATCACTACTAATCACAGCAAAATGATCTATATCTTGTTTTTTTCACCACCAATTAGGCTTTTTAGGGTTGATATTTTGTTTTCAGAAATTACTTTATTTTCTATGCATTTTAAAGGTAAAAACAAGGAAAAAATGGAAAAATACACCATTTCATCCCCTATAGTTTTAATCAGGGGAGGACTGGGACCTTTTGGCCTGGGGGGAAAACACAAACTAAAGGCCCGTTTTCACGGCATCCCCAGCCCAAATGACATCACACAGGCGCCCCACGTGCTATATGCCGGTAGTCACGTGGGAAATCCAGCAATGACACTCGAGGGACAGCGTGACAGGTAAAGTATAAATGCACTGGCACCGGGGGGTACATAATACTTTTTGAGTTACAACGGTCGGGGTTTCTATCTCTTAAACAAGTCCTGCAAGCAGCCCTTCTGGAGTCTAGGGACTGTCTGCAAGCAGCCATTCTGGAGTCTAGGGCCTGTCGAAAACTTTTCAACCTAGACAATATCTTTTCCTGCAATATTCATGGCAGCATACGAATCCCTATGCTGCCATGACTACAGCAGGAAAGGAAAATTACCGGTAGGTAAGTATACAGTTTTCTTACAGTATTCATGGCAGCATATGGATTCCTATGCTGCCATGACTACAGCAGGAAAGGAAAATTACCGGTAGGTAAGTATACAATTTTCCGTTCTGTAGCTGTGCACATGCAGTTAACAATGGTGAGAGACCAGACAGATTTTTTTCCCACGGACCCTGCAGGCAATTCTCTGCTCTGTATCATGCTGTGTATATTTACTAGCTTGCCCGCCCTGCAATTGCTCTGTAATTGGGCGTTTATTTCCCTCATTCAGCCTAGTGTTTCACATTGCCTTATACAAAAACCAGAATTCACCAGGCACAGTGCCAGCCCTAAATCATTAAATGAGAGGCAGCCTGGGGGGAAATCTCCCCCTTTCCCCCGTGGCCAGTCCTCCCCTGGTTTTAATATAAACACTGCTACTGTGCATAAAACCCACACATTTTATCTGCCTATTTGTTCTGGTTATCACAAGATTTTAATTATGTCCCTAGTACAAAGTATGGTGACAATATAGTATTTAGAAATAAAGGTGTATTTTTTCTATGGTGTTTTTTTTTTCCCCCACAATTTTCACATGCACGCGCACTGGAATGCACACGCCCGCACGGGAGCGCGCACATGCACGCACACAGCGGCAGCAGCACTGCCTGACTTATAAAAGTGTCCTGGAGCCATTAAGAGGCTCTAGCAGGACGTTTTTATAAGTCAGCTTGTCATTAAGTGGTTAATAGACTCTATGTTATTTTTATCATCATTTAAATTAATATTTGTGTTATATCTAAATGTTACAATGAAGGACAGCTAATGATGATAGAGAGGACCAGTGTGGTCTGAATTTTAAAATGTTGTCTTTTGCTTCTGGATACTTTATGGTATCAGTGACTAGGGGTGTGGCAGGGGTGTGATAAGGGGTGTGTCTTAAAGTGTCCCTCTTTCTTATCTCAAAAAGTTGGCAGGTATGAAACTGCCAATTTGGAATACTTACCTCGGGAGGGGGAAGCCTCTGGATCCTGTGGGCGTAGCAGCACTGAGCCTGTGTAGTAGCTACTGTGCAGGCCCGGATGGCTGGCTTTTTCCGCCGGAGCCTGAGCAGGTCTGTGCTATTGTGCAATGTGTAAATGGTCTATTAGTGATTTTTCGGGGATCTTAGCGCTGGAACAGGCCAGTGGAGGAGGATGGGGAAGCCTCTCCAGGACCCAGTGGCTTCCCCCTCCCAAGGTGAGTACCCCTATAGGTACACTTTAATGTTATTGAAAAACATGTTCTTTCAATTTATAACCAGCTGCAATTTTCCAAGACTGACCGATGCTGCGGTTGTTCTTTGCCAGCCTGGAATCTGTACGCCTAGAAAACCCTTCTTGCTGAATAAATAATTATCTGCACATAGCAGGATCCCTTTATACTCCTTTATACACCTGGACTGATCCACTAACTGGAAACAACACTGTTAGTAATATACGCTTTATACGCTTATATGTAAGCATGCTTGGCTTCTTGGAAGCTTTTGTGCTTCACTTCAGACAAAGATAAATACAGTGGGATGGGAAAGTTTGGGCAACTTTGTTAATTGTCATGATTTTCCTGTATAAATCGTTGGTTGTTTCGATAAAAAATGTCAGTTAAATATATCATATAGGAGACACACACACAGTGATATTTGAGAAGTGAAATGAAGTTTATTGGATTTACAGAAAGTGTGCAATAATTGTTAAAACAAAATTAGGCAGGTGCATAAATTTGGGCACCACAAAAAAAAGAAATGAAGTCAATATTTACTAGTAGATCCACCTTTTGCAGAAATAACAGCCTCTAAATGCTTCCTGTAGGTTCCAATGAGAATCTGGATTCTGGTTCAAGGTATTTAGGACCATTCCTCTTTACAAAATATCTCTAGTTCATTCAGGTTTGATGGCTTCTGAGCATGGACAGCTCTCTTTAACTCACACCCCAGATTTTCAATTATATTCAGGTCTGGGGACTGAGATGGCCATTCCAGAATGTTGTACTTGTTACTCTGCATGAATGCCTTAGTGGATTTTGAGCAGTGTTTAGGGTCGTTGTCTTGTTGAAAGATCCAGCCCCGGCACAGCTTCAGCTTTGTCACTGATTCCTGGACATGGTTTCCAGAATCTGCTGACACTGAGGGGAATCCATGCGTCCCTCAACCTTGACAAGATTCCCAGTCCCTGCACTGGCCACACAGCCCCACAGCATGATGGAACCACCATCACATTTTACTGTAGGTAGCAGGTGTTTTTCTTGCAATGCTGTGTTCTTTTTCCTCCTTGCATAACATCCCTTGTTATGCCCAAATAACTAAATTTTCGTTTCATCAGTCCACAGCACCATATTCCAACATTAAGCTGGCTTGTCCAAATGTGCTTTAGCATACCTCAAGCGGCTCTGTTTGTGCTGTGGGCGGAGAAAAGGCTTCCTCTGCATCACTCTCAAATACAGCATCTCATTGTGTAAAGTGCGCCACATGGTTGAACGATGCACAGTGACTCTATCTGCAGCAAGATGATGTTGTAGGTCTTTGGTGCTGGTCTGTGGGTTGACTTTGACTGTGCTCACCATTCGTCACTTCTGTTTATCTGAGATTTTTCTTGGTCTGCCACTTCAAGCCTTAAAGTGACTCTGTAACAAAAATTACAACGTTTTTTCTACCATCCTACAAGTTCCTAAACCTATTCTAATCTGTTCTGGCTCACTGCAGCTCTTTCTACTATAACCATCTCTGTAATAAATCAATGTATCTTTCCCGTCAGACTTGTCGGCCTGTGTCTGGAAGGCTGCCAAGTTCTTCAGTGTTGAACTGTTCCTCTATGCACACTCCAGTGTGTGCTTTATTTACATAAGCCAGCAGCTTCTCTGCTATCTTATCAGTGATAGAAGAGAGCTGGATGAAAATCCTCCTCTGGAGGCTGTGAAAGGAGCTGGTCTGTCACATACTGAGGAATTATCGACATAGGCAGAGCTGTCTGCAGGAAGCCTGTAATGTTCAGTGCATGAGAGAAGCTGGGGACAGAAGGTAAACACACACCAGTGATCTCTTGAGATTCAGAAGTAAGGCTGTATACAGCCTGCTTGTGTATGGATGTATTTTCTATGTGTGGACATGCTGTACATCAACCTACTTCCTGTTTTGGTGGCCATTTTGTTTGTTTATAAACAAACTTTTAAAAACTGTTTTTGACTACTTTTAATGCGGCGGGGAGCGGTGAAATTGTGACAGAGGGTAATAGGAGATGTCCCCCAACACACTGGTATGTTTACTTTTGTGCAATTTTAACAATACAGATTCTCTTTAACTTGAACTGAGCCTGTGGTCTTCCATTTCCTCAATATGTTCTTAACTGTGGAAACAGACAGCTGAAATCTCTAAGACAGCTTTCTATATCCTTCCCCTAAACCATGATGGTGAACAATCTTTGTCTTCAGGTCATTTGAGAGTTGTTTTGAGACCCCCCATGTTGCTACTCTTCAGAGAAAATTAAAAGAGGAGGGAAACTTAGAATTGACCCCCTTCAATACTCTTTTACATAATTGGATTCCCCTGTGCATGCAGGTCAGTGGTCACTGAGCTTACCAAGCCAATGTGAGTTCCAATAATTTGTTCTAATGGTTTTGGAATTAACCACTTGAGGACCCACCCTTTACCCCCCCCCCCCCCTGAAGGACCAGCGCTGTTTTAGCTGATCTGTGCTGGGTGGGCTCTGCAGCCCCCAGCACAGATCAGCGTGCAGGCAGAGCGACCAGATCGCCCCCCTTTTTTCCCCACTAGGGGGATGATGTGCTGGGGGGGTCTGATCGCTCCTGCCTGCCGGGTGTTGCGGGGGGGGGGGCACCTCAAAGCCCCCCTCCGCGGCGAAATCCTCCCCCTCTCTCTCCTACCTGGCCCCCCCTGGAGATCCGGGCTGCACAGGACGCTATCCGTCCTGTGCAGCCAGTGACAGGCTGTCTCCTGTCACATGGCGGCGATCCCCGGCCGCTGATTGGCCGGGGATCGCCGATCTGCCTTACGGCGCTGCTGCGCAGCAGCGCCGTACAATGTAAACAAAGCGGATTATTTCTGCTTGTGTTTACATTTAGCCTGCGAGCCGCCATCGGCGGCCCGCAGGCTATTCACGGAGCCCCCCGCCGTGAATTGACAGGAAGCAGCCGCTCGCACGAGCGGCTGCTTCCTGATTAATCAGCCTGCAGCTGGCGACGCAATACTGCGTCGCTGGTCCTGCAGCTGCCACTTTGCCGACGCACGGTATAAGCGTGCGGTCGGCAAGTGGTTAAGAAATTGACAACAGTGCCCCAATTTATGCACCTGCCTAATTTTATTTAAACAATTATTGCACACTTTCTGTAAATCCAATAAACTTAATTTCACTTCTCAAATATCACTGTGCGTGTCTCCTATATGATATATTTAACTGACATTTTTTATCGTAACAACCAATAATTTATACAGGAAAATCATGACGATTAACAAGGTTGCCCAAACTTTCGCATCCCACTGTATCTCATGTAAGGCACTTAAAGTTGTGAAATGAAGAGGTATTTGTGGAATTGTCTTTGTTTGTCTTTGATTTCCATCCGATTTCAGCAGAAGCCACCTTTCGCTATTCATGCCAGAGATTATAGATGATCGACTTAGAGGAAAAAGAAAACGTGAAGCATTGGACTACGCAACCAAATTCATTGCTCCATGATTCAGCTTTGATGCCAGCGTAGATGCTTTTAACAGCGGACAAGGGGACCGACATGTCGTTTTAGAAATGCTCTAACCGACTTACCTAGCCATCATAATGTGGCCTTAGATTCACTCAGCCAAGAACTGGCTGTATACTTGGGATGGCAGCTCACCATGGCAGGGGAGACCTGCCATCCAGTGGCACAGGGATCACCATAGCAGCCATAGCAGCTGCTAGGGGGCTCCCAGCCAAGGGGGGTCCAGTGGTCTCAGCTGGTGATAAGGAGGTGCTCTGCGGGCCTGATGAAGACCCGCGGCAGGCCCCCTGAGGTGCAAAGCAAGTGAGCAAAGCGCTTGGGAGAAGTGAACCCCCCCCCCAGGGCTCCACCAACGATCTACCTTCCACCTGGCATCCTTGTATCCATGACTACAACACCATCTCTCATCATATGGGTAACGTGATGAGAGAGGGCACTGTAATCATGGAGACTTTGGGAAGGGAGAAGGTAGAATATTGGTAGAGCCCAGAGGCATGTTACTTCTCTCCAGTTGCATGTGGGTGGTAGGTTAATCTGGCTGCCTATTCTTGGGGGCAGAGCTACTTCAGACTACCTGCATGGGGGGGGCACATTTTGCAACCTATATTGGGGTACCCTCTATATGTTCAGGCTACCTATACTAGGGGGCTACGTCTGCCTATCTTTACTGGAGGGCAGAGGTGTCTACTGGGGCTACCCAGTACCAGAGGGGGCCAGAGGCGTAGCTAGGGTTTTCAGCGCCCGGGGACAAAGACTATTAATGCGCCCCCTAAGGTGAAGGGTCGTGACCAAATGTGGGCGTGGTTATGGGTGCTCCACATTTGGTCACGCCCCTTCAAATCAGGCCCGTTTTTAGCGCCGTGCGGCCCGTGGCGCCGCCCGGGGCGCTGTTGGGAGGTGGGCGCTGAAATGGAGGGGGGAGCCGGAGCCGCTGGGAGGGCAGCCCGACCTCTCCCTCCCTCTCCTGGGCCGCCCTCCGTGCTCCCCCCTCAGATGCAGAGCGCAGCAGCAGCAGCAGCCAGGGAGGAAGCGCTGTAAACAACATACCTCCCTGCGTTCCAAGCGCTGCTCTCTCGCCGCCGGTCTCTTCCTCTCTGCCTATACGATGATGCACACGCTGGTTCCTGTTAGCCGGAACTAGTGTGTGCATCATCGGCGGCAGAGAGGAAGAGACCGGCGGCGAGAGAGCAGCGCTTGGAACGCAGGGAGGTATGTTGTTTACAGCGCTTCCTCCCTGGCTGCTGCTGCTGCTGCGCTCTGCATCTGAGGGGGGATCACGGAGGGCGGCCCAGGAGAGGGAGGGAGAGGTCGGGCTGCCCTCCCAGCGGCTCCGGCTCCCCCCTCCATTATGGGGGGCACCTACCTAATCTAACCTACCCTGGGGGGCAGCTACCTATCTAACCTATACTGGGGGGCACCTGTCTAATCTAGCCTATACTGGAAGGGGGGGGGGCAGCTACCTAATCTAACCTACGCTGGGGGGCACCTACCTATCTATCCTATACTGGGGGGCACCTACCTAATCTAACCTACCCTGGGGGGCACCTACCTAATGTAACCTACCCTGGGGGGCACCAACCTAATCTAACCTATACTGGGGGGCAGCTACCTAATCTAACCTACGCTGGGGGGCACCTACCTATCTAACCTACACTGGGGGGCACCTACCTAATCTAACCTATACTGGGGAGCAGCTACCTAATCTAACCTATACTGGGGGGCACCAACCTAATCTAACCTATACTGGGGGGCAGCTACCTAATCTAACCTACGCTGGGGGGCACCTACCTATCTAACCTACACTGGGGGGCACCTACCTAATCTAACCTACACTGGGGGGCACCTACCTAATCTAACCTACACTGGGGGGCACCTACTTAATCTAACCTACGCTGGGGGGCAGCTACCTAATCTAACCTATACTGGGGGGCAGCTACCTAATCTAACCTACACTGGGGGGCACCTACCTAATCTAACCTACACTGGGGGGCACCTACTTAATCTAACCTACGCTGGGGGGCAGCTACCTAATCTAACCTATACTGGGGGGCAGCTACCTAATCTCACCTACGCTGGGGGGCACCTACCTATCTAACCTATACTGGGGGGAACCTACCTAATCTAACCTACACTGGGGGGCACCTACTTAATCTAACCTACGCTGGGGGGCAGCTACCTAATCTAATCTATACTGGGGAGCAGCTACCTAATCTAACCTATACTGGGGGGCACCTACCTAATCTAACCTATACTGGGGGGCAGCTACCCATCTAACCTATACTGGGGGGAACCTACCTATCTAACCTATGCTGGGGGCAACTATTCTGGCTACCTATATTAGAGGCACCCACCTAGCTAACCTGTACTGGGGCACCTACCTAACTAACTTATACCGGGGGCGCCTGCCTATCTAACCTATACTGGGGGCAACTATACTGGCTACCTATACTGGAGGCACCTACCTGGCTAACCTATAGCGGGGGCAACTATACTGGCTCACCTATGCCTGGCTACCTATACTGGGATACCTATTCTTGGCTACCTATACTGGGGGGACCTATACTAAGTGCAACTAGACCTGGCTAACCTATTCTGCGGGCACCCATACCTTGCTTGGGGGGGGCGCAATTTTTACACACTCGCCCTGGGTGCATTTTAGCCTAGAAACTGCACTGCTTCAAATGTACATGGAGGTTAGCAGGCTCATGCTCACCCACCCTCCCTCAGTATGTACCTTCCAGCATGTTCCAAGACAAATTCAGCAATCATGAGCCCCCCCCCCCCCCCCATCAAGACAAATTCCGCAATCATGAGCAAACATGAGGCCCCCAACATGACCAACTCAGCAATCATGAGGCCCCCAACAAGACAAATTTAGCAATCCTGAGGCCCCCAACAAGACAAATTCAGCAATCATGAGGCCCCTAACAAGACAAATTCAGCAATCATGAGGCCCCTAACAAGACAAATTCAGTAACCATGAGGCCTCCAACAAGACAAATTCAGCAGTCATGAGGCACATAAATAGACAGCATTTCACATAAATAGGCAGAATGTCCCCTTAATATGGTAGACACCTCTCACCTGGCAGCAGTTCCCCAAAATACACTCAATCTGACAGCAGTGCTTCCCCAAAAATAGGTAGCCCCAGGTCTATAGGTGTCCCCAGAATAGGTGGCCAGCAGTATAGATGTCCCCAGAACAGGTAGCCAGGGGTAGAGATGTCCACAGAACAGGTAGCCAGGGGTATATGTGCCCAGTATATGTAGGCAGGGGTATGTGTCCCCAGTATATGTAGCCAGAGGTATATGTGCCCAGTATATGTAGCCAGGGGTATATATGCCCAGTATATGTAGCCAGGGGTATATGTACCCAGTATATGTAGTTAGGGGTATATGTGCCCAGTATATGTAGGCAGGGGTATATGTGCCCAGAGTAGGTAGCCAGGGGTATATGTGCCCAGAGTAGGTAGCCAGGGGTATATGCCCAGTATATGTAGGCAGGGGTATATGTGCCCAGAGTAAGTAGCCAGGGGTATATGAGCCCAGAGTAGGTAGCCAGGGGTATATGTGCCCAGAGTAGGTAGCCAGGGGTATATGCCCAGTATATGTAGTTAGGGGTATATGTGCCCAATTTATGTAGCCAGGGGTATATGTACCCAGTATATGTAGTTAGGGGTATATGTGCCCAGTATATGTAGGCAGGGGTAAATGTGCCCAGAGTAGGTAGCCAGGGGTATATGTGCCCTGAGTAGGTAGCCAGGGTTATATGTGCCCAGAGTAGGTAGCCAGGGGTATATGTGCCCAGAGTAGGTAGCCAGGGGTATATGCCCAGTATATGTAGGCAGGGGTATATGTGCCCAGAGTAAGTAGCCAGGGGTATATGAGCCCAGAGTAGGTAGCCAGGGGTATATGTGCCCAGAGTAGGTAGCCAGGGGTATATGCCCAGTATATGTAGTTAGGGGTATATGTGCCCAATATATGTAGGCAGGGGTATATGTGCCCAGAGTAGGTAGCCAGGGGTATATGCCCAGTATATGTAGTTAGGAGTATATGTGCCCAGTATATGTAGGCAGGGGTATATGTGCCCAGAGTAGGTAGCCAGGGGTATATGTGCCCAGAGTAGGTAGCCAGGGGTATATGCCCAGTATATGTAGTTAGGAGTATATGTGCCCAGTATATGTAGGCAGGGGTATATGTGCCCAGAGTAGGTAGCCAGGGGTATATGTGCCCTGAGTAGGTAGCCAGTGGTATATGTGCCCAGAGTAGGTAGCCAGGGGTATATGCCCAGTATATGTAGGCAGGGGTATATGTGCCCAGAGTAGGTAGCCAGGGGTATATGAGCCCAGAGTAGGTAGCCAAGGGTATATGTGCCCAGAGTAGGTAGCCAGGGGTATATGTGCCCAGAGTAGGTAGCCAGGGGTATATATGCCCAGTATATGTAGTTAGGGGTATATGTGCCCAATATATGTAGGCAGGGGTATATGTGCCCAGAGTAGGTAGCCAGGGGTATATGTGCCCAGAGTAGGTAGCCAGGGGTATATGTGCCCTGAGTAGGTAGCCAGGGGTATATGTGCCCAGAGTAGGTAGCCAGGGGTATATGTGCCCAGAGTAGGTAGCCAGGGGTATATGTGCCCAGAGTAGGTAGCCAGGGGTATATGTGCCCAGAGTAGGTAGCCAGGGGTATATGCCCAGTATATGTAGGCAGGGGTATATGTGCCCAGAGTAGGTAGCCAGGGATATATGTGCCCAGAGTAGGTAGCCAGGGGTATATGTGCCCAGAGTAGATAGCCAGGGGTATATGCCCAGTATATGTAGTTAGGGGTATATGTGCCCAATATATGTAGGCAGGGGTATATGTGCCCAGAGTAGGTAGCCAGGGGTATATGTGCCCAGAGTAGGTAGCCAGGGGTATATGTGCCCAGAGTAGGTAGCCAGGGGTATATGTGCCCAGAGTAGGTAGCCAGTGGTATATGCCCAGTATATGTAGGCAGGGGTATATGTGCCCAGAGTAGGTAGCCAGGTCAGGTGTCCCCCTCCCCAGCAGGAGGGGAGCAGCGCAGAGAAGAGGAAGAGCTGCTCTCCCTCCCTCGCTGTCCCCTCCAATGTCCGGGTGGCTGGCAGCGGCGGGCGGAACTTACCTCCGTCTCGTCGCAGCGCCGGATGGATCTGCCACTACTCTGGTCCAGACCAGAGCAGCGGCTGCGCACCCGAACTTCCGGCCGGCGCTGGAGCGAGACGGAGGTGAGTTCCGCCCGCCGCTGCCAGCCACCCGGACATTGGAGGGGACAGCGAGGGAGGGAGAGCACCTAAGGTGAGGGAAGGAGGGGGGAGATGGCCCCCCTTCCCCACCGTCCGCACAGCTCTCCCTCTTCTCTGCGCTGCTCCCCTCCACCGCAAAAAACAAACAAACAAAAAAAAACCCGCAGCTCAGCCAGGCGGAGGGCGCCCTTGGGGACCAGGCGCCCCGGGGCACTTGTCCTACCCCGACCCCCCCTAGCTCCGCGCCTGGAGGGGGCCTCGGTAGACAGATTTGACTTCCATCTACCTATAGTGGTAGGCATCTACAGCTGGGAGCTACCTGGGGCACAAAGGTACCATATAAATCTTATTTTTCCTCCCCATCTATCTCCACCCCTACTTCCATTCCATAATACCCAACATGACCTCTGACCTTAAGTCAGC
Organism: Hyperolius riggenbachi; assembly: GCF_040937935.1. Taxonomy (NCBI): domain Eukaryota; kingdom Metazoa; phylum Chordata; class Amphibia; order Anura; family Hyperoliidae; genus Hyperolius; species Hyperolius riggenbachi. Next base: position 472,551,416 of record NC_090648.1, read on the forward strand.
TGGTTATTGGCGTTCCCAAACCAGCATGTTCTGACAGGAATACGGATCCGCAAACAGGGCTACTGTGGCAATCTTCCTATCCTATGTTAACAACACGTCTATAACATCAGTTCCCAAAGCACGGTGCTTGGGGGTAATATTTGATTCTTCTCTCTCATTTACTCCTCACATTAACTCCCTAACCAGCTCCTGCCATTTCCAACTGAAAAACATAGCACGTATCTGACCTTTTCTCTCCCATGACACAACCAAAATGTTAGTACATGCTCTTATCTCTCGATTGGACTATTGCAATATATTGCTTGGTGGACTTCCAACTAACCGACTAACACCGCTCAATTCTGTACTGAACTCTGCTGCTCGACTCATTCATCTCTCCTCTCGCTCTTCCTCTGCTGACCCAGTCTGTCAAGCTCTTCACTGGCTACCAATTAATGAAAGGATTCAGTTCAAACTCTTAACCCTAACCTACAAAGCTCTCCACAATCTCTCTCCCCTGTACATCTCCTCACTAGTCTCCAGATACCAACCCAACCGCAATCTCAGATCTGCACATGAGCTTCTTCTATCCTCTTCTACAATTACCTCCTCACATTCACGTGTACAAGACTTCTCACGTGCCTCACCCCTCCTCTGGAATGCCCTTCCACAACACATCCACCACTCTCCCACCTGTGAAATCTTTAAACGCTCCCTCAAAACCCACCTTTTCTGACAAGCATATTCTCTAGCTTAGGCCATGCACCCACTAAATAACCTAATTACGCACTGCCTGTACATATACTGTATACATCCCCACCTCTTGTTTCCACCCCATTCCTTTAGATTGTAAGCTCGCAAGGGCAGGGCTCTCACCCTTTTGTGTCATGGACTGTTATTAATTTAATTGCTTGCACACTGTTAGACATTTATACATTTTAGTCATCATGTTAAATCAAATTGTAATCAGCAGTGCTGTATCTTGTATCAGTGTTTATATTTGATGTATATCATTGTCTGTATCATTATGTATCCCTTGTTTGTTTTCTTACATTGTACAGCGCCACGGAATATGTTGGCGCTTTATAAATAAATAATAATAAATAATAATCTCTTGGCGAATGGATCATGTTTCTGCACTCTGGGTGATCTGAATGTTGTGGCTCACAAAAAAATTTATTTGCTGCAGAATTGACATTAAACAGTAGCATTAAAACAGCTGACAGGTGAAGCGAAGAATTTCAGGTCAAAGGTCATGCTGGGCATTCTGGGATGGACGTGAACCATGCCATTCCTATTCACTTGCTGCCTGATCTGTCCCACCACTTGTCAGGTGCCATGGTAACAACAGATTCCTTGTTCTCCGCTTCACCTGCCAGCTGTTTTAATGTTACTGTTTAATGTCAATTCTGCAGGAAATACAGTTTTTTGTGAGAAGCAACATTCAGATCTCCCAGAGTGCAGACACATGATCCATCGGCCTCTGGCTCTGGAGGAATCATTGGACACAATGCTGATAAGTGTGAATAGATACTTCATTGTGACCCAGCAGGCTGCTGGCACAGACACAAGGACACGCAGCTGAGAGTATGGTGTAACACTGAGCAGGCTGATAGATATACTGTAAATGGGCGGGGCAGCAGGTCAATTATGTAACAGTTAGCCTTCACATTGTAGACAGGGACAACTCCACCCAGACCTGATCTTTCAGTTTTGAGTGGAATATGGAATATCAACAAGACCTCTGCCTTATGTTAGGTACACACAATACGTTTTCCGCTTTAATTCCCATCAGATCGTTTTTCCGCTCAATTCTCTTATCTTTTCCATTCACTTCTATGAGAAATCGACCCAAAATAACGATCAGAAGGAATATCGGACATGTCGGAAATTATCTATCGAACCCATCTATCGAGCAGCAGAAAAACGTATGACATGTACCAAGCATTAAGCCTGGTACACACCATGCAATTTCCTGTCAAATAGATGGGTCGAATAGATAATTTCCGACAGGTCCGATCTTTTTCATGATCAATTTGCATAGAAGTGATCAGAAAATCAATCAGAAGAACGATCAGAAATTTGATCGGATCTGGCGGAAATGATCTATCGACCCATCTACCTGATGGGAAATTGCCTGGTGTGTACCCTGGTAATGTCAGGTCAATAAAGAAATGGAGTCTGGTGTGGAAGAATTGGTCAGCACAGAGCTAAAGCCCAGTACACACGCTAGATTAAAGTCTGCCGAGGCGGCCGTAAACGCCATCCGGCATGAGTACAGCAGCCCCTGATCGCAACTCGGCTAGTGATCTGCCAGGTGGATTAATTCGGCCGATACCTTTGAGCACGCTCAGCAGGGCCGTTTCTTGGGCAGTACGGGCAGGGCGACTGCACTGGGCGCAGACCAACAAGTAGAAGAAGGGGGGCGCAGGAAGAAGGACATAACTGCTAGGGAGTTGGTGACGTGTGGTGCAGTTAAATGGAAGAAGAAGATTACCAGTTCAATCACCTTCCATGACTCCTCCTCGGCTTCCTGCGTCAGACGTCAAGTCATCATCACGTCACCACTGCATGGTGACACCTAATGTCCTGTAGCGGTACTGCAGGCTGTCAGTGCGCCGCGGCCATGGAGGAGTCAGCTTGCCGGGGCTCTAATCGCCTGTGTGTTATCCTGGTCCCTGCTTCCTCCTGGATGAGCGGCTGGTCACTAATAAGTAGGCAGAACTACTCGTAACCTGTGGCTGTGTGACTGTCCCTAAAGAGTAAAGGTTCGTGAGTCCAGGGGGGAAGGGGGGGGGGGATGCAATTTAGCCTAGAAACTGCCTTGACTCCCAGTAAATTTACTGACAGTAAAAAAGTAAACAAATCTGGGCTGTTAGTACAGTCCGTGATAACTTTGTGGTGTCAGTAAAAAAAAAAACCCTCTCTTCCCCTAGTTAGTAGATTACAGCCCTTACTACTTATCACTCAGTTCATGTGTCAGGGCTGGTGCACACCAATAGTGCTTCTGAGCAGTGGCGTCCCTACCATGGGGCGGCCAGGAGCGCTCCGCTCCGGGTGTCAGCTCCAGGGGGGGTGTCATCAAGGCCTCCCCAGAAGCCTTGATGACACAGGAGGGGAAGCAGCGCTGAAGGAGGGGTGGCAGCGTCGGCGGGGAGGGGGGAAATACCCCCCACATCTCCCTCACCTGGGTCCCCTCCTTCGGCGCTTCCCCTCCACGGGCGCCGGCAACGGGCACTGACAGGGCGGCTGATAGCCGCCCTCAGTTTACCCGAGCAGGGCTACGGGAAGATGGCCGCCGAAGCCCGCACTGGAGACAAAAATAGACGGCAAGATGGCCGCCGACGCCATCTTGCCGTCTATTTTTGTCTCCAGTGTGGGCTTCGGCGGCCATCTTCCCGTAGCCCTGCACTGATGACGCAGCAGGAGACGGCGCGGGACATTCAAGAGGAGCTGCGGAGGCTGCCTGGGACTCGGAAGACATCTGCAGGTAAGGTTTTTTTCTTTTACAGGTGCACCGGCCACCCACCGCTGCTGCCCACCTACCCACCGCTGCTGCCCACCTACCCACCACTGCTGCCCACCTACCCACCAGGCTACCCACCACTACTGCCCACCTACCCACCACTGCTGCCCACCTACCCACCGCTGCTGCCCACCTACCCACCACTGCTGCCCACCTACCACCACTGCTGCCCACCTACCCACCACTGCTGCCCACCTACCCACCAGGCTACCCACCACTGCTGCCCACCTACCCACCACTGCTGCCCACCTACCCACCGCTGCTGCCCACCTACCCACCAGGCTACCCACCGCTGCTGCCCACCTACCCACCACTGCTAGCAGGCTACCCACCACTGCTGCCCACCTACCCACCACTGCTGCCCACCTACCCACCACTGCTGCCCACCTACCCACCAGGCTACCCAGCAGGCTGCCCACCTACCCACCACTGCTGCCTACCTACCCACCAGGCTACCCAGCAGGCTACCCACCACTGCTGCCCACCTACCCACCGCTGCTGCCCACCTACCCACCGCTGCTGCCCACCTACCCACCAGGCTACCCACCACTGCTGCCCACCTACCCACCACTTCTGCCCACCTACCCACCAGGCTACCCAGCAGGCTGCCCACCTACCCACCAGGCTACCCACCACTGCTGCCCACCTACCCACCACTGCTGCCCACCTACCCACCACTGCTACCCAGCAGGCTGCCCACCTACCCACCAGGCTACCCAGCAGGCTGCCCACCTACCCACCACTGCTGCCCACCTACCCACCACTGCTACCCAGCAGGCTGCCCACCTACCCACCAGGCTACCCAGCAGGCTGGCCACCTACCCACCACTGCTGCCCCCCTACCCACCATGCTACCCACCTACCCACCACTGCTGCCCACCTACCCACCAGGCTACCCACCACTGCTGCCCCCCTACCCACCACTGCTACCCAGCAGGCTGCCCACCTACCCACTAGGCAATCAGGCTGCTCACCCTTCACCACCTACCCACCAGGCTATCAGCTTGCCAACACTCAAATCTGCTACCGATATTGTGTATTTTGTGGTCAGATCTGCTACCGACATTGTGTATTTTGTGGTCAGTTTAACTACCGTCATTATGTATTTTGTGGTCAGTTTAACTACCGTTGTGTATTTTGTGGTCAGTTTAACTACCGTCATTGTGTATTTTGTGGTCAGTTTAACTACTGATATTGTGTATTTTGTGGTGAAATCTGGTGCTGACATTGTGTATGTTCTGGTCAAATCTACCGCAAGATTGAATGATTTTTTTCTGGTCAAATCTGCCGACATGATTGAATGTATTTTCTTGTGAAATCTGCTCACATAACGTGTAATGTCTGGTGAAATGTTCTCGCATTACGTGTATTTTATGTTGAAAGCTTCTGACATTTTGTGTATTTTCTGGAGAAAAGCTGCGCAATGATGTGAATTTTCTGGAGAAAGGTTGACTAAAACTTGGGTGCACTTTTAAATTAGCTCCGCCCCATCCGGTCATAGCCACGCCCATTTTTCGCCGCGGCGCGCGAAAGGTGGTGTACCGTGGGGGGGGGGGGGGGGGGGGGGGTGTCTTTCAATACCTAGCACCGGGTGTCAAATGCCCTAGGTACGCCACTGCTTCTGAGCACTTTTAAAAACGCCAGCATTTTGAAAAGCGCTTGGCTAATGTATTTGAATGGGATGGATCACACCAGAGCGATGTGATTTTCTTCCAAACGGAAATGCGGGTCCTGCTGCATTTCTGAGGCGATTCAGCCTCAATGTTAAGTATAGGAAAGTGGAAAATCGCTCTGAAAAGCGCTAAATCAGAGCGATTTTCCAAGCTGTTCAGTTACAGCTCTACTGTAACAAAAAAATAAAAAAACGCTACGCCAAAACACTCCAAAAATCGCAAGGCATCATTAGAAAATCGCTAGGCACATGCCTGGAATCGCCTAGAAAAATCACTTCACAAGGCGCTGAGCGTTTGGGATTATGCTAGTGGTTTTTGGTGTGCACTGGCCCTCATTCTGGAATGTACGCTGCTCTAGCTAACGGTGGCCTTACATCACTTGGCGGCCGATGGACCTTCAGATTCAATAATACTATCAAATCGGAATAAACTAAGCGCAATTGCATGCGGACCAATTTCAGACCAAATTCTGTAGCATGCATCGATAGCATGTATCGCCGCCAAAAGCATGCCGACCAATTTTGGACTGAAATCGGTAGCATGCATCAATCAGGCATGTTGGAATATCTCAGGCTGATCGGGTTCATGGTGGTATCAGTGCGTGATAATCGCGGGCGACGGACGCGACCGAAGCCCCTGGTTGCATCGCACCCCTGTTGTCCATGCAATAATACTTTACCAGTTTGGTGCCCGCTGCTGTCTCTGCACTCTTCATCCTCATTTGTGCCCCACTTGGTTGGGGTGTATTGCACGTGGGGCACATGATGATGTGACATCTTTAACGTCACTCATATGCAGGGCTGGCGCTACCATAGAGGCAAAGTGGGCAATCGCCCTAGGGCCCCAGAGCTTGTAGGGGCCTCAAGGTGTCTCCTCCCTTAATTGTTCCTCTCAGTGGCCTCAGTAGAGTCTCTGGAAGAGTAGTGTCTCACCTGTGCTGGTGGGCAGGAGAGATGCTACACTGCCAAAGGGCCCAGGAGGGAAATTTGGCTGCTACAATGGGCCCCAATGCCGCTTTTTGGTCAGTGGAGGTCTGTTGGAGAGCCTCCGGTTAATTTTGCCCTGGGGCCCCTCTGTTACGAGAACCGGCCCTGCTCATATGCTTCCTCCTTCCTAGGTGACATAGGGAAGTTAACTCACCCTCCTGTCGCGGCCAGCAAGTCCTACTCATAATTTCAATCACAAGCAGAGGAGCTAACCGTAGTCCACCTCTACTGGGGAGAGCAATGATCTTGGTCGGTGCTAAACTGAATCAATATGCCAGGCTGATCGCTGGCCAAGACGTCAAGGGCTGCTATACACACACACTGGATTATCTGCAGAGGCAGTCGTTATCCGCCACCTCCACTACGTTTTACAGAGAACCCGAGGTGGGCAGATGGGGGTCAGATGGGACACAGAGGCATGTTCTGTGCTTCATGACATACCTCTGTGTTTCCCCACAACTCTGCTCTCTGCCGCGCCCCACCCCCCGCCCACTGCCGCGCTATAGCCCCCCGAGATTAATGACAATATGTGTCGCTATCTCTGAGGTTAACACAGGGAGAGGGGTTCCCTGTTCATAACACCCGTCAGGGGCGTTCCTGCAGGGTTTTCAGAGCTGCCATTGGGCCGCTCTCTCACCGGCCATGCCCCCTCCCACTCCCCCCGCCTCCCTGAATGATGGGAGAGACACACTGTCTATCCGTGCAGCGGTCTCTCTGTGCAGCGCCGTGACCTATAGGTCATGAAAGTGAAAGTGGGCCATTGCAGACCACGGGAGCAGCGCTCTGCCCCCGGATCAGGTAGCCTATTTTTTTTTTTTTAAATAATTTTGAGCCCACCTCGGGCTCTCTTTACCTAACGTGTATATGAGGTTTTACTGAGCTCTGCTAAGGCCATATAACAGATTATAGGTCATAAAAACACATACCTAAAATGTGTGTGTCCCCAAATATATACTGTTTATGTCATTTATGAAGTATGGGAGCAGCAGATGAAATACTTGTGCCCAGGACCAGATTTACAACTTAGAGACCTGTAGGCACAGATGTTCTGGTGTCCTAAACTCTGCCCTTGAACACAGGCCGCACCCCAAAGTAAAAATATTCTGAGCTCTAATCCCTGTCTTATGTCATTAGAGGGAACCTTAACTGAGAAGGATATGGATTTTTCCTTTTAAAATAATACCAGTTGCCTGACTCTCCTGCTGATCCTGTCTCTCTAATACTTTTAGCCACAGCCCCTCAACAAGCATGCAGATCAGGTGCTTTGACTGAAGTCAGACTGGATTAGCTGCATGCTTGTTTCAGGTGTGTGATTCAGCCACTGCTGCAGCCAAAGAGATCAGCAGGACTGCCAAGCAACTGGTATTGTTTAAAAGGAAACATCCATATCCCTCTCAGTTAAGGTTCCCTTTAAAGGGGCACTATGGCAAAAAATTTAAAATATGTGCAAACATATACAAATAAAAAGTACGTTTTTCCAGAGTAAAATGAGCCATAAATTACTCTTCTCCTATGTTGCTGTCACTTACAGTAGGCAGTAGAAATCTGACAGAAGCGACAAGTTTTGGACTAGTCCATCCCTTCATAGGGGATTCTCAGCAAGGCTTTTCTTTTTTATAAAGATATTCCCTAAAAAGGATATAAACAATGATGCTGGCCATCTTCCCTGCTCGCTACACAGTTTTTTGACAGTTGGACAGAGCAACTGCTATTCACTAAGGCTAGATTCACAGTGGGACGTTGCGTTTTGATGCCACGTTAAAGTCGCACCGCAAGCTTACAACGCAACGCGCCCAAAAAGTGGCAACGCAGCGTTACCGTCGCATACAGCAGATACAGTAAAAAATACAGGCAATGAAAAGTATGCATCCAAGTCATTACTGAGCATGTGCAAACAGTCCAACGCAGCTAATAACGTGTATAACGCACTGCATGCAGTACTTTTACTTAACGTGCCGCGTTAGTCACTAACGTAACGTGTGCACTGTGAACGGGGCATTGATTTTTCATTGCAGTGAGTTATTCTGCGTTAAATGCTGTTTTAACGTGCGACTTTAACGTCCCACTGTGAACTTAGCCTAAGTGCTTTTGAAAATAAATAAATTCCTGAGAATCCCCCCATGGAGAGATGGGTTAGTCCAAAACCTATCACTTCTGTCAGATTTCTACTATCTACTGTAAGTGACAGCAACGTAGAAGAAAAGTAATTTATGGCTCATTTTACTCTGGAAAAAATGTACCTCTTATTTGTTTATGTTTGCACATATTTTACATTTTAAAATTTTTCGCCATAGTGCCCCTTTAACTGTCCTTAGAATCTAAGGCCTCTTTTCCAAGGGCAGTTGAACTGTGTGCTCAGTAAGCAGTTACCATGCAGGAGCAAGCAGTTGTGAAAGTTTGTGAGGCATTTCACTGCCTATCAAGTGCCCGTGGAAAATAGGCCTAACACTCTAATCACTGTCTCATATCATCTTCAGTGATTTTAGACAAGGATTAGGGTGTAAGGTTACTGAGGTTACTGATATAAGGCTGAGATTAGACTGTAAGCTCCAGAGGTCAGTGATCTGAGGAAGGGGGGCCCGCCTCTCCCACATAAGCTGCCTGTAGGCAGGTGCCTACAGTGCCTCATGGAAAATCCAGCCCTGCCTGTGCCTGCACATATCTGTCCAGGCAGTGTCAGCTTCCGATTTACGGATAACTGTACCTTGGAAAGGTACTACTCCGATCAAGACAGGTATAAAACAAGGACTTCTTTATGACGCAATTATGCTGATTACCTATCCCAGCTATCGCCCACACCTTGAGATAAATGATCATTTTACAATCCAGACGCTTGCCATGCGTGTACAGTATGTACCGTGCTGCAGATCAGTAGTAAACAGACATCCCAGGTACAGCCAGTGTTCCCATACTGACGTTTCTATAAACAGAGCAACTCATTCACCGCTTTCCCTGCTCATTGTCTCTCACATCCAGCGGTCAGACGAGTTTGTTCCTGGGCCGGACATTGTTCCTCTTTATCTGCAGATGAACCCTGACCTGGGTATTTATAGTAACTCTGTTCCTGCCAGTTGTCTAGTGCCCTGTGCTCTCCCAGGTGGTGTCCATCATAGCGGCATACCTGTCACCTGCTTGCTACCTGCTCTAAAAGGCGATGTAGAATAATGACTAGAATCACTATGGGCCATGGGCATAACAATAGCCCCTGCAAACCCTGCAGGGGGGTGTGGGGGCTTTGGGGGCCCCTTCTACTCACATCCACATGCAGAGTACCGCAGGGAGTGTTATATTTACCTGCTTCTAGCATTGCAAATCTCTGTACATCACAGCAGCAGCACTCTCTGCTGCCCTTCATCCGGGCTCCCAATTATGTGACTTGCATCAGTCATGTGGTAGGGAGCCGGTGAATGGCAATAGATAGGGTGCGTTGTGGTGCACAGAGGAGACCCGCAGGACTGGAAGCAGGTAATATTACACTCGTTACCTGTTCCAGTGCTTCCATCCACGGGCTCCCTATTACATGACTGATGCGAGTCATGTGACCGGGAGCTCAGCTAAGGGCAGCAGGGAGTGCTGCTGTGATGTATTGAGATCTGCGGCGCAGATTTGCACACCCAGGGCCGGCCCGCTCATGAGGCGGGGTGAAACTTTTGCCTCAAGCGGCACATTTCTAGGGGCGGCATCCGCCCGTCGGTGGGTGCGGGGAGCCGGCCGCCGAGCTGGAGGGGTAGCGGGCAGGACAGGGGTATTGGGCCTAGCGGCGGGGAGGGGGGGGGGGGGGTCGGACCTCCCTCGCCTGGGTCCCCCGATCTGCGCTACCCTCTTGCCTTAAATGGATCAGAAGCAGCCGCTACTCGTAAGAGGCAGGGGCGGGGAGGACTCACCTCTTCCTCGATCCAGCGTGCGCTCCACTGACGTCACTTCCTGTGCCGCCTGAGGCAAAAGTTTCACCCCGCCTCATAAGCGGGCCGGCCCTGGGTGTGCAAATCTGCAGCAAGTGACTACAAAAGACTCTTCCATTCAAAATTGCATTGCTTTCAGTACTGATGCAAATTTTCGCAATACGAATTCCCTCTCTGTGGAAATGGGCCCAAAGCAGGGGCATAACTACTGTGCATCGGACCCACCTGCAAAAAAAATTGCATGAGCCCCCCCAAGGGGGGGGTGGGGGGGGTGGAGGGGCGGCTGCAATAATTTTTTCAACATTTGCCTCAGCCGGCAAAAAGTCTAGGGCCGGCCCTGTGCACACCACACATCCATTTCCCATGTCATGATTGCCATTTACGCTAGACCAGGGAAGTCAAAACTGGTAATTCGGGGGCCAAGGTCCTCACACATTTTTGGTGCAGCTCAAATGAATTGATGGGACTGAATCAGGAAAGGTGTGGTCCATCAAGTAGAACACATTCCTCTCAGTCTCAGTCCATCCTAAACCATGGCATGGATCCGGCCCTCCAGGCCTGAAGTTCGACACCTGTGTTCTAGACATACGTGAAAATTCACATAAGCCATACATGGTTAGAGGGATTCAGATGCGCGATATGTTTAAATGCTGCATGCCGTCCAGTTTTCTCCCCGCCTGCGAATCAGAGCAGCCTATTGTTTTCAATAACTAACCTCATAACGTTAAAATTGAGAGGTGGCAAGCAAATGGGATAATTAGTATGTCTAATAAAAATGTTTATAAACAAATAGGGATGATCACAGATATGCAAATTCTTCCGAGTTGATGTACATTTATGCAAATGTTTATGCAAATATATGCAGCTTGAAAATGGACCAATCAGTTTAAACCCGGTTTTAAATTGATTGGTCCATTTTCAAACTGCATACATTTGCATAATTTCAGAAGCATTTGCATCTCATTGATGAGCCCTGATAAACAAACACATAATTAACCCTTTCTGGACCAGCACTCTCTGCCCCCTTAAGGACCAGAGGGTGCTGGTCCAGCAAACCGCCGCTTCTCGACGAATCGCCGCAAGTTACCGTCGCTCCCGCCGGACACGCCGCTCTGTCCCCGCCGCAGGCTGCTCTCTCTGCCGTCGCTATGACGGCAGAGCGCTGTGCGCCAGTCAGGAGCCGCTTTCATTTGCTCCTGACCCTGTCATTCCATGTAAGCCAATGGGAACGGCTTACATGAATGACAGAGCCAGGATCCAATGAAAACGGCTCCTGCCCGGCTCACAGTGCTCTGCCGTCATAGAGGTGGCAGGGCAGCACATTGCGGCGGGGGCAGAGCGGACCGAGCGACGGGGACGGGCGGGGGCGTGCGGTCAATGGGACGTAGAGCTTACGTCCGGTCAGGACCGCAGCGTCCCCTGCCCGCTGTAGATTCATACTCGCTCGGTCCGCAGGTAGTTAAATATCCCCATGTAGCATGTCAACAATAAATGATATATAGCAACAATAGAAAGAATTGGCTTTTGGGTGCATGTGGATAAGAGAAAACTTTATTCAAATACTAACTTACAAAATCTATGTATCCCCTTTTGATGTTGCATGTATAAAGCTGTCTGTACCATCAGCCTGCAGGCAAACAGGATTTACGCCCGACAAAAGCTGCAAAGCCGAAAGCTTGCTTATTCTTATTCTTTTTAGTAATACCGGTAAATGGTATCATCCTGATTTAAAACTTCTTGATTTTACAAAATTTGTCTAAACCACTTAAAAGCTTCACAACAATACATGACAATCTAAAAAAAATGCCACCTGCAGGGCTGTGGAGTTGGAGTCGAGGAGTCGAAGTAATTTTGAGTACCTGGAGTCTGAGACGGTGGTCTAAATAAATAAACTGAGGAGTCAGAATCAGATGATTGTTTTTGTACAAACGCCACAGTCCTGATAAGATTTAGTCGGAGTTGAGGAGTCGGAGTCAGAGCAATTTTGGGTACCCAGAGTCGGGGATTTCTAAAACTGAGGAGTCGGAGTTGGAGTCGGATGATTTTTGTACCAACTCCACAGCCCTGGCCACCTGTCATTACCATAAGCACCTGGGGCTGCAGTCCCCAAATCTGATAAATCCATCTCCTGCTACTACTATTGTTCATGGTTGACAGCCATATGAAGCTTTAAAAGTTCCAGTGCTGCACATAAGTCAAATCAAACGATCCCAATTGCAGATCTGTCAATGATAATAGATACAAGTTATTTTAACCATCTCCACACATAAAGGAGCCTGAAACGTGCTCTGCTGTGATGTTAGAAACAAAGTGCAATGCTGTGCCTGTCAGGTCCTCAGCTGTCAGTCAGAGCTGCATACGGACCCCCTGGAAACCCCTCGGGAGTCGCAACCCTTTAGCCAGGGATTGCTATAGTGCCGCAATATTACTGTATAAAGATCCCTGGCCACTTTAAACATTAAAAAAAAAAGTTTAAAAAAGGAGGTAGAGTGTGGGAAATTTTTTAAAAAATGACGTGGGATACCCCCTCCTGAGCCTCTATAACACCTTGGCCCATATGCAATTCACTTTTTCTCCTGACTTTTCTCCTAGGTGATATTTTTAAACTTGTCAAAACAATGCCTTTTTAAAACCACCAGCAAACACAAAAATACTCAAAACAATTCTGATAGTACTTTGTCACCTACTTTTTGGTACTTTTTCCATTGCAAAGTCCTGAAAAGTTATTTTAAATCTAAGATGAAAAATTATCTCCTAGGAAAAAACTCAGGAGAAAAAGTGAAGTGCAAATGGCCCATTGTCCCCATACAGGCTGGGATAGCCAGGATGCAAAGCTCTGGCTGAGTTGGGCTTTGCACCCTGAGCTATACCAGCCTGCATGGTCCATGGCCAAGCCTCCCCCCTCGGAGCCCTTGACTAATCCATGGACAAGGGGCTCTTCCCCACCTCCGGTGCCCCAGGAGGGGTTCATGGGAGGGGTTCATGGTGTTATCTGGGAATCCCCTTTAAGAAGGGGACCCCCAGGTGCCCACCTCCCTCCCAGGAGAAATGAGTATAGGGGTACAAAGTACCCCTTACACATTTCCACAAAGGGTTAAATAAAATAAAAACAATTGGTCTATTAACAGACCTATGGGGAGCCTCGGAGCCAAATTCAAATTCAAAGATACTTTGAGCTCTGCAATACGAAGTATAGCAGAGTTGCGTTGCGTCTCCCTCCATCTCCCGCCTGCGCGGCTCTGCTCTCCTCCCCCCCACACACTGCACCTATCGCCCCCATCTATGCTGACACCCTGGAGCACCAATAGCACCTATCAGGGTGCTCAAGGGTGCCAGTGTAGGTGGGGGCAATAGGTGCAGTGTGCGGGTAGGACAGCGGAAAGCCGTGGAGGGAGACGCAGCTCTGCTATACTTAGTATAGCAGAGCTGTGTACGGTGAGCGGCGGTGGCCGGCAGAGATCTTCAATCAAGATTTATAAGGTTTATAAGTTTTTTTTGAAAATGTTTAAAAAAAAGGTTTCCTCTTGTTCCCACTGTCCCCCTCCACATACCCTGCAAATTTGGGGTTTCTAGCATGTAAGGAGGCTTTGCTATTAACCATTAAAGTTGGAAGCCGTTCGCCTGCCATATAACTATGGAGCCCGCTGAGAACAGCCGGTTTGTGAACTTTTGCGGAAATTTGCAAACTCAAAATTTGATGTTTGCTGCATCCCTATATGTGGGGAGAATTGATATAAAGTAGTAAAGAGGTTACGCACAAATTAAATAGGATCGATACATGTATTGCCCCAACATGTGCATACACTAGAATCTTTATCGTGCAGTCGGCCACCCTCCTATAAAGTGTCTGTGTACATCAGCTGAATCGATTGCAGGATCCAAATGCTGGATTATATATCGATATGGACTGGTTCGCACTTGATGTATTGAGCGCTGTGTTATCCTCGATTTTCAACTTTCAGTGTACTAGACCCACATCTAGCTGGAAAGCACACTGCATTATAAACTATTTGGACTCTCCCTGAGTTTATAAATCTGTAAGCTAGATTGTGAGCGCTGAAACATTGTGTATAAAAAAAAATAAATGTGCCAAATGCCAATCCTATTTACAGTGTGTGGAGCGTCTTTACTACTTTTTTGGACTTTTGCATATTGGTTTCAGCACCTGACCATTTCCTGAAGGTTTGTGATCATTCTGACCTTTATGGGAGAAGTGATAAGAAGCAAGGCATTCATATCTTGTCTCATGTTTTGACAGGTCTTTACTTTATTTGCAAAGATTAACTGTGATTTTGTACTCTACAGATGCTTGGAACTCTACAAAGAGACACGGAGATTTGGTACTCTGTGCACGATAAAAAAAATAAAAAAAATCTAAATTAATCTGTAGCGTACTAAATCTTAGTGGACCTCTATAGAGAGATTTGGCATAACAGTGGTGGATTCAGCTTCACATGTTTTAGGGGCACAAAGGGGGTACGATGGCTGGCTGGTGGGGCCCGTTTGGGTGATCAAAATTAATGTTTATTGACCACTGTTATTTCCTAATCTACAGAGAGTCACTGAGATTTTATACTCTTCACATATTCACTGAGATTTGGAACTCAGCAAACAGACACTGAAAGTCGTTGCTCTAGAGCAAACATGTCAAACTCCATCCCGTGGGCCAAATCCCTACTTTACATTAGGTTTGGCCCATTTTAGACCACCAGGGAAACTATATTGGAAGTGAAGCCCTAGAACACTGGAGAAGCCATATAGGGGAGGGAGCGGGAAAGCACTAGACACCAGGGAACTGTATAGGGGAGGGAGGGGGCCACTTGGCAACTTTATAAGGGAGAGAGGTGGACACTAGGAATTGAGATTGGCCCGTGGCTTGCTCCCAGTGCACAATTTTGGCCCATTTTGTACTTGAGTTTGACACCCCTGCTCCAGAGAGTGACTGCAGAGTTCCAAATCTCAGTAAATCTCTGAGGAGTACAAGGTCTCAGTGAATATGTGTAGAGTATAAAATCACAGTGACTATCTGTAGATTAGGAAACAACAGTAGTTTTCCACTCTATGGAGAGATACTGAGATTTTATGTTCCAGACTTATTCACAGAGTATATGTATTGTTCAAAGGTTCACTTGGACTCTTCGGAGATTCACTGAGGTTTGGAACTCTACAAAGAGTCACTGAGATTTGGTTCTCTAGAGAGTGTCACTGTGGATTCCCACTCTATGTATAGTCACCGAAATCTGGTATTATACTGAGATTCACTTACATTTTATACTCTCCAGTCGATTCACTGAAATGTGTTGCTCTGCAGAGATTCACTGAGGTTTTGAACTCTCCATAGATCTTACCTGTGGTACAGACCTGTGATTGGCAGTACATTAAAGAACATCTCAGTACAATCTGGCTCTGTGGTGTAATCAGGGTTGGCAAACATTGAAGAGTTAACGTAGGCAGATCTCATCACTCACTGACATGTAGACTATAATTATAGATGTTTCCACTGACTGCTTAAATTAGACACAATTAGAATGACAATGAATTACATATGCATGTTTGTAGAACACGATCCTCCTGTGTCCATTGCAGTTCACACACATTATACTGCATGCTTTATGCAAGGTGTATAGTATGAATCCTGACTTGCAATTTAATTTCAAATTTATGTTATTTAACGGTTTGTTTACAGGTTTAACAAGCAAGTAGATCTTGTCCCTCATGATCCATTTAATGGTGCCCATAAACTGTACAATGAAAAGGTTTGATTTTCCCGTTTATTCAACCAAAACGATAGAATAGAGTTAAATCGAAAATAATCTTTTTTTGATTGAATAAAACAGAACCATTATTGCTTTTTTTTGATAAAAATTTGATCAAGGTGGTGGAAAATACTATTAAGGTGGCCACACACACCATACAATTTTTTAAAATACCTTTTCAATTCAGAATTTCAATACATTTTTCTGACCGATTGTAACATTTCAATCTGATCTGACCAATGTACCACACGTTATTCCCCCCCCCAATTATGAAAAAAATATAAATTGAAAAATCATTCCAATTTTAATATAAATTGATTAGAAAAATCCAACAATCCTGATCTTTTATTGAATAAAAGCAGGGAATTTGATCAGATTTCTCAAAAGAATGAAAACATTTTATTGTATGGTGTGTGGCCACCTTTAGATAAACCAGCTTTTTCTTCATATTCAATTGTTTTTCTCGGATTTTCGTAAAAATCATACGTTCGGGTAAGGCAACATGAAAAGAATTTTAGAAACGAATCGACCAAATGGAATAATCAGTCATATTTCACGGTTTGAAATTTTTTTTTAAACTGTACTATGTTTGGGAATCATAAGCCTGTTACCCATAATGCCCATATTTTCGTCTGTTAACTTCTTTGTAGACATTCATTTGTTTTACTTCAATTGTTAAAAAATGACATCCACACAGCTTTTGCCTGGACAGAATCTCTTTTTCTCGTTTCAATTGCCAACTCAGAGCAATACAAACTCCAAAGTAAACAACATTCTAATATAAAATACATTTTTAATAGCAAAAACACAATATAAATATTCAATAGGAACAGACATTCTTCCTACTGAAAAGTAGACTTAGGGCTCTTTCACCCGAGGAGCTGATCCGTGCATTTTGATGGATCGCTCCTGGGACGTGTTTAGAAAGGTAACATGAAAGGCTATTTGACTTTCATGTTACATTTCATATTCGACAAAGTGTTCCAGAGCGTTACATTGTTACTCATCTGGGTGCTTTGTATCGTCCAGCACTGGCGTTTTCCCGTCGGGTGAATTAGAACTACCGCTGCTGATCAGCGTCCCTCCAAAACTTCCCACCGTCACTCCGAGGGTCATAACGCGTGCACAAAATCGGGTTCGTGAATGCGGTATCTGATGTGAAAGAGGCCTAAGCTACTATTTTTTTTCCCACAATAAACAAACATGCAGCAAAACAAACATTTGCTACAAACCTGTCAAACATTATTCAGAGGTTATCCCACGCCTCATATAGCGCCGAAAGGCACAAATTCCATCTTCACTGTGTTTTTGCCACAAATATCAAGTGGTTCAGATTGAGAGGTTACAGTGTAATACAGTGGCAACTCATCATTATGATCTGTGCTTGTTTCTCTCCAAGTATGTAAGATACATCATTTCTTCCTGTCTCAAACTTTTTTGCTTCTTGTCTTAAGCTAAGTACTCACGGGGGGACAATTGTAGCTGTCGCTGCACACGGGAGCGTGTGCGCGACAGTTCGGAGACAGTTCGGCGACAGCTCGTCGCCAAGTCCCTCTGCATACACACTGCAGCAGAGGGATTAGCGATGCGGCGGAAGCTGTCGCCGAGGTTCCTCCCCCCTGCCGGATGCTCCGTGTAATGTGTGTGGGTAGCTGTCGCTAGCCCGCATACACATGCGGGGCTAGCGACAGTTCCGGCGAGGTTGCGGCGACGGCTGTAGCCGGCGATTGAACATGTCAATCGCCTGGCGACAGCTCCGACGGGCGACGGTTCGGGGCGCGCGCGTCATACACACGGGCGAACCGTCGCCGCAACACGCGCGTGCCACGTGGTTGCGGCGACGGCCGTACCCCGTGTGTATGAGGCTAAAGACTTAGTTCTTGTCTTAGACTAATAAAATGTGAGGGGAGTTGACTTGCACTAAAAAAAACTTTCCACTTGAGTTTGGCCATGATCAAACTTGTTGAGCAAACTTGTTCGGGATGGTCCCTGACTGTTGCAGGAAATGTGAGGACCCACTTCTATGGGATGGTGGTTGCTGACCCGGTCTAGATTCCCCCAAATCAGGGCCTTTACTTTGCCTCAAGAAGAGTTGCTGAACCTGTTTTGATGCCTCCAAATATGAGGGCTCTGGATTAGAAAAGTGGTTGTTGTTGAAGGCTTATTTGACCATAATGTGCGTCTCCCCAGAGCCGGGACAAGGTCCTCCAGCACCCAAGGCTGAGACACCAAAGTGCGCCCCTCCATCCCTTCCACCCCAGCCGTCACACACTGATTGCTATTAGACTAAAGGTGGCCATACACTGGCCCGATTCGCGGCCGTTTCGACAGCAGATTCGATCCTTGGGATCGAATCTGCTGCCAATCGTTCGCGCTAAACGCACCCGCCGATCCGATTTCCTCCCGAAATCGGATCGGTCCGTCGATCGCGCCGTGCGGGAAATTACCCTCGATCGCCCGCGGGTAGGGTGCGCGTCGCTAGCGGCGGCCGATCAGGTATACATTACCTGACGCTGGCTCCCGGGCGTCTTCTCCGCGCTGCACCGCTCTGTTCCGGCTCCATCCCGGCGCTTCCTGTGTCACTGCAGTGACCAGGAAGTTCAAATAGAGGGCGCTCTATTTGAACTTCCTGGTCACGGAGTGACACAGGAAGCGCCGGGATGGATCAAGAACAGAGCGGTGCAGCGCGGAGAAGACGCCCGGGAGCCAGCTTCAGGTAATGTATACGGGGGGGGCACAGGCGGCAGGAGCAGCACAACAGATTGTGATCGGTTTCAGGCTGAAATCGATTCACAATCTGTTTGCAGTAAAGGCAGCCATACGATCCCTCTCTGATCAGATTCGATCAGATAGGGATCTGTCAGCTGGTCGATCTAATGGCAAATCGACCAGTGTATGGCTACCTTAAGAGGCTCCCTAGGGCCTCCAACACCTTAATCTCTAGTTATCTGGCTTGCAGTCACTACCCATTATCCCCTTTTCTTATTTCTCTTAAAGAACAAGCGACACCCATGCTAACCTAGAAATAAAAAAACACATGTATAAGTAGATAAATACTACCTCTACTTACATAACAGATGTATTGTGCTATCCATGTAATGATTCCTGTGAATTTTATAAAGGAAAAGCAGAAAATCCTATTCTAGGCAGTGGCCATCTTGCCATCTTGCCAAGCTAATGCTGATATCATATCCTCCCTGACTCTTGTTTTCCCCCCGCCTTTCTCTTGCTCATTGTGTATTCATTAGCTGCCCTCCTCCCAGAGTCTTTTTTTTTTATTTACACAATCAATCACTGAGTCACCTCAGCCTTGCTTGTAAACACAACTGATCAGCAAGGCAGGGAAATAAATGGTAGAGGAGGAATATATTATAGATAAAAAGAACTCCCAGCATTCAAAAGAACTCCCAGCATTCAACTTTTTGGCACTAGGGCCAGTGCTCAAGTATGTGATAACTCCAAACCATAACAGCAGAAAAAGTTTTGAATGCAGGATTAGCATCTTTATCACTTAATACACTCAGACCAGTTGCTGTTGAAATTTGATTTTTATGGTGACAATACCGCTTTAAAACACAATAGGGGAATGATAGCTGAGTGAGTTGTGCGCCCCTCCTACACTGCGCCCTGAGGCTGAAGCCTCCACTGCCTCTGCCTCGGCCCGGCCCTGTGTCTCCCCTTTGGGTTAAACATAGATCTAGTTCTTGGACTTGCTATGCACAATGGGTGAGCCCAATTTGATTTAAAGGGAACCTGAAGCAAGAGGTATATGAAGGTGTGATGATCCGCTCAGCTGGCTGCACAGGCAGACAGCTGTTTGTCCATTCCTCTAGTCTGTGGGCTGCAGGTCTCTGGAACAGAGACCTGTCTTTCCATTGCAAGTTTCTGGTCTGTTCTCTTGCTGGGGAATTTGCATACATTCGTTATGCAAATCCCCTACCTGCCTTCTTTGATGACTGGCACTATAAGAGCTTTATGTTTCCCAGAAGGCTTTGCTGGTCATTTCCCTTCCATGGTCTGTTCCTGATGGACACTGCTGGAGTGTCAGCCATTGCTATCTAGTATAGTTAATTCCTGGGGGTTGCTTTAGGCTCCCCTTCTAGCCCAGTCAGGTTGTATTATCTGTATTGCCTGTTCTGTCTTGTCTTGCCTGTACCCATTGTCCTGTCCCAACGGTGGTCGACAGGAAATGGTTCTGATCTCTGTTCTTGGAGTATAGCTGGTGCAGCGGTTGCTACCAGCTATCTCTTCTGTTCTGTCTCCTGGGATCGCGCTAGCTACTTTTCGCTAGCGCAGGGGATCCTTCTGTTCTGTCTTCTGGGATCGCGCTAGCCACTTTTCGCTAGCGCTGGGGATCCTTCTGTTCTGCTACTCTGTACCTGGATCGTGCTAGCCACTTTTCGCTAGTGCTGTGGATCCTATCTCTCGCTTGTCCCTGTTTTCGTGTGTCTGTCTTGTCTGCTACGCTTGCTGGAGGCTCGGTGAGGTAACTGTTAAGCAAGCGCTCGTTTCATGTTTGTCTGTCGATGGTTAGTTAGGCGTGCTTGTCTCTATTGTGCTTATCACGTGGAGACCGCGCATAACCGCGTGCACTGTTGCGAATGAGTGCGGTGTTCGCGGTTAGCTAGCGTTTGTTATTTTCCGCATCTTCTCATTGTATTATTTGCTGTGCCTTTGCTACCCTCGTATTCTATTCTGATCTGCCTTGTGTCACGTCTGGCGATCGCACCTCTCGCGATCGCGTTCCTATTTCATATCTGCTGTTGTGTGTGCGCGGTCGCGGGGTGGCGACTAGATTGGCACACACACATACAACCTGTCCCTGTGCTCGCTCTCATTCGCAATCGCCTCGCTTGCGATTGCGTTCTGCGCTTCGTACAATTCCTGTCTGGCACTTGTGGAGGTACAGAGGATTGGTTCCTCTGCACTCCCCAGCGCCATCTGCCGACAGGAATTTCCCTCTACAGGTGCGTAGCACCTTTTGCTGGGTGCCTGCAAATATACGCTTGTGGAGGATTTCCGCCGTGTCAGCGCACGCGTTGTGCGCTGATCACGGAGAAAGTTCCATAATCGTTACAGAAGGCTGCCATAGTTATTTCCTTTCATATCATAGCAGTTACTGATCCTCTGCTTCTAATACTTTTAGCCATAGACCTTGAAGTAGCATGCAGATCACTTTCTAACAAAAATCTGACAAGATACTCCAGGTCTGTGATTCAGACACCACTGATTAGAAACATCACCAAGACTGCCGGGTAACTGGTATTGTTTGAAAGAATTGAATAGAACAACATATACCTCTCGCTTCAGCTTTTTTGTTGTTGTTGTTGCTGGGGGCAACTATACTAGCTACCCACCTATATTGAGGGCAACTATACTACCTATATTGGTGGCAACTATACTACCTATACTGGGGCCACTATACTACCTATACTGGGGCCACTATACTAACTACCCATACTGGGGGGGTGGCTATACTAGCTACCTATACTGCGGGCAACTATACTGGCTACCTACATTGGGGGCAACTATACCTGGCTACCCTATACTGGGGTCACCTATACCTGGCTACCTACTTATACTAGAGTGAAAAATTTTGAATGCTGTGCAATCATTCCAAATTGGGGGAAGGGGCACAACCTTGCAAATTTGCCTCAAGGCAGCAAAAAGTCTAGAACTCGCCCTGAGCAGGACAGCCAGGCAATCTACATTGTTTACAAGGAAATAAATATGGTAGCCTCCATATCCCTCTTACTTCAGTTGTGCTTAAACTGGAGAAGCACACAACTATAATCCTGTAAGGCAAGAGACCAGCTCGGAGGAGGTAGGATTTCATCAAGGTAGCACAGTATAAATATTTTGAGTACAGCGACAACAAATACAGAGAATATGGAATGAGTAAATGTTCTACCTAGTGATTAATATGCACAGCCTCTCTGCGGAGTAATAACAGACCCTCTATTATTACGCCACAGGGGTTATGTGTTGTAACCACTAGGCAGGACATTTATTTACTGGATAATATCGGTATTTGTACCCAAAATATTTATACTGTCCTCTCTCAGTGGTGTAATAACATTTATGTGCTCAAATGTTACAGGCCTAATGGCTTTGTTCTTTTTGTAGGTGTGTGTGGTGTGTGTGGTGTGCGGGGTGTGTGTTTCAAAGAAGCCTTGACCGATTTGAACGAAACTTGGTATACAGATCCCTTACTACCTGGGATGATACGTTCTGGGGGTCTCGCGTCCCCCCTGCACACCTGGGCGGAGCCACAAGCAGCAAATCAGATTTTACCCATTCAGGTCAATGGAAAAAATGTAAAAGGCTGCCATTCTCATAGTAATCAAGCCAGAGTCCCCACACTTGGCACAGTTGGTCACTTGGTGACCGAGGTTACAAATCCAGGGGAAGTGGGCAGAGCATAAAACAGCCAAATTCCAGCTATTAATTTTTAATGGGAAAGTATAAACTGCAACCATTCTTAGACTGTTAATCGCAGGGTTCTAAAATTTGGCACACTTGCTCACTGGGTAAATGAGATGAACCACTTGAGGACCCACCCTTTACCCCCCCTTAAGGACCAGCGCTCTTTTTTGTGATCTGTGCTGGGTGGGCTCTGCAGCCCCCAGCACAGATCAGGTTTCATGCAGAGCGATCAGATCGCCCCCCTTTTTTCCCCCCCTATGGGGATGATGTGCTGGGGGGGTCTGATCGCTCTGGTGGGCAGGCTAGTTGCGGGGGGGGGGGGCACCTCAAAGCCCCCCTCCGCGGCGAAATTCCCCCCTCCCTCTCCTACCTGCTCATCCCCGGTGATCGGGGCTGCACAGGACGCTATCCGTCCTGTGCAGCCAGTGACAGGACGTCCCCTGTCACATGGCGGCGATCCCCGGCCGCTGATTGGCCGGGGATCGCCGATCTGCCTTACGGCGCTGCTGCGCAGCAGCGCCGTACAATGTAAACAAAGCGGATTATTTCCGCTTGTGTTTACATTTAGCCTGCGAGCCGCCATCGGCCCCCCCCCTTGGCCGTCATAAAAGTTCTGCCTCTCAGCGCACGCGCGCGTATTTCGGAATCTGTGTGAACTAACAGACCCAGCCACACCAGGCGCATGCTGCTGTGTACAAACCGCCGCACTGGACGTGGAACCAGACGCCTTGCTATCAGTACACGCGGCGGCTCTTCCGTGTTCTCTCACAGTACCAGACACATGCTTCTGCGTGCAAACCGCCGTGCTGGACTCGGAATTAGCCGCCTTGCTGTCAGCACACGCGGCAGCTTTTCCGCGTTCTCTCACACAGAGCCAAAAATAAATTTCACTGGGAAAATATAACTGCAGCCCTTCTTCACTGTTAATAGCAGGGTTCTCAAACTTTGCACAGTTGGGATTGCCGACAAGCTCCTTGTCATTAGAATCTGGGGAGGCTGCAGGGTGCAGGAGGCACAGAGAGTGGCGTGGAGGGCAAAAAGAGGCATGTCCTTTAAAATGGGAACATGTCTGTGTGTCCCATTTATGCCCATTGTATCTGCCTCAACTACACTTTAAAGCGGGAGTGTCACCATAAAAATCAAATTTCAATAGCAACTAGTCTGAGTGTATTAAGTGATAAAGATGCTAATCCTGCATTCAAAACTTGCAAAACTTTTTCTGCTGTTATGGTTTGGAGTTCACATACTTCAGGAGCACTGGCCCTTTAGTAGTCAGTGCCAAACAGTTGCATGCTGGGGGTCTTTTATCTATAATATATTCCTCCTCTTCCCTTTATTTCCCTGCCTAGCTGCTTATCTGAAACACGATCCCCTGTTCACGTATGTTTACACGCAAGGCTGGAGGTGACTCAGCAATTGGAGTAGAAAAGAAAAAATTAAAGGGCAGAAATGACATCAGGATTTAGCCTTAACTGTGGGCAAAAGACATGGCCCCCGCCAGGAACAGAATTCTCTTCCTTTACTATAAGACATTCACTGAAATCAAAACATGGACAGTACAATACATGTGTTATGTAAGTAGGTCAAGTATTTATCTACTTATATATGTGTTTTTTTCCCCTGGCATAGTATGGCTAATCCTATTGCTTTAAGTACTTTGAATAGATGGTGCAGGTAAACTCTCATATACATGGAAGTGGTAAACTTGGGCAACCAAATTTGTATGTTTGTGCATTACCCTCTCTGACCTCCTCCAACCAATTATTGCATGTCTTGTCTAACCGTCTACTTCATCACAGTACTGATCTAACTAGCTCAGTCGCCAGTTGGCTGCATAATGGCTAGTATTTAAAGGCCCTGGGTGAGTCTACTGCCTACAGTATAAACCAGGTGATCACCAGCATCCAATGCAATGCCCAGGCCTGGATTTACCTCACAGGAGCCTATAGGCACAGATGTCCTGGCACCCTAGACTTCACTCTCCATGAACCTACAACACCCCCACCAAACCGCACCACAAGTGGACTGGCTGGCCCAGCTGTCACTCCCCCCTTACTTCCCTTAACCATTATAGGTAGCTACAGGTGCCTTAGTATTAGGTAACCAGAAGTACCCTCAATAATAAGTAGCTACAGGTGGCCCCAAGTATTAGATAGCTTGAGGTGCCCCTGACTGAAGGGAGATCTTGTCAGTGAAATGCCAAGAGCAGGGTGAGTGACCTCTCATTATCAGGCTCTGCATAGGAAAGGAAAAGGAGGGAGGTGCTCGGGGAGGGGAGGGAGCTGCCTTCCCTTCATCAGACGCCTGTAGGCATGTGCCTACAGTGCTTTATGGTAAATCTAGCCCTGACAATGTCCGACATGACAAAATGGAGTCTTCCCCACATATGCTCACTCCAACATGAAAATTGCCTAGTACCTACTGTTTTAAGTAGGCACATTTCTGTTTTGCATAGAGTTTTTAGTAAGAGGACTTTTCAGTCCTCTTTAGCCCTTTAGAGCTGGGACCCACTAGGGCGTTTTTGGCAGCATTTTGGAGTCGCCGACAATCGCCAGCGATTCCCAAAAATGCCTTGCCAATGAAAGTAAGCCACTAGTGCGATTGCGATTAGGGATAATCACAATTGCAGGACATGCAACATTTTGAAGCGCTAGGCAGTGTATAGTTGCGCTGCAAAATAGCTATAAAAATTGATTTTGCAGCAATTTGGGGGCAAGCGATGAAAAATGTAAACAAATAAATTTATACTTAATGGGATGTCCATATTTCCAGCTTCTATCTGTAGCTCCGCCCCCTAGCAGAAGAGGTCACAGGCGCTTCTCTGATTGGTCCTAGAGAAGCACCTATGACCTCTTCCTTTAGGGGCGGGGCTACAGACAGAAGCCAGATACCTAGTAAGTAAAGTTTATTGAAAAAAAAAATGCAAACCGCAAATCGGAAGCTTTGTACAGTGCTTCTAATCGCTGGGAATTGCAAGCACAATCGCCCTAGGAATCGCTGTACACAGCACTGCGGCGATTTGAACGCTTTCCCTGCCAAGCACACACCCCGTACGCTTTGGCTAGGAAAGGCTTTGGCTGCCAACAATAAACGCCATACGTTGTTGGCAAAGTGACCCCCCCCAGGAAGCATTGGGGACCGACATCCCTCCCTCCCTCCACTTGGCCCCCCCTCCTCTGCCTCCCTGTGGTGCTGGAGCAGCTGTCGGGTTGTAATTACTTACCTGATCGCTCACTCCATCCTGGATGTCCCTCCTCTCCCTCCCCTCTACTTCCTGTATGACGCATGATACACAGGATTGGGAGAGCAGACGCCGGGGACACACCTCATGGAGCGAGCGATCGGGTGAGTAATTACAACCCAACCTCTGCTCCAACCATACAGGAGGGCCACAGGAGGGGGGCCCATGTGGAGGGAGGGCGGATGAGGTCACCCCCCCTTGCATTGACCTTATACCTGCTACCTATATTGGGGCTCCTATAGCTATTACCTATGCTGGGGCAACTATACCTGCTACCTATATCTACTACCTGTACTGGGGGTACCTATACCCATTACCTATATTGGGGTACCTATACCTACTACCTATACTGGGTTACCTTTCCCTGTTACCTATACTGGGGCACATATTCCAGACTATCTATACTGGCCGCACCTATACCTGGCTACCTGTATTGGCGGCACCTATACATGGCTACCTATACTGGCTGCACCTATACCTTGCTACCTGTACTGGGGGCATCTATTCCTGACTACCTATACTTGCTGTACCTATATCTGGCTACCTGTACTGACGCACCTATTCCAGAACAGGGAAAGTGGGAGACCAGTACATATCTGGTATCGTTGGATTCAGCAGAATTAGGGCTTTTACAAACATTAACATTTTAGTCAGTAAATGTAATTACCAATTGGGGCAAGCACCGGTCTAATATTGAATAAAGCTATCAAAAGATGAACAAATAGTAATAATAACGTGTGTGCAGAAAGGGATCGTTAAACCTGTAACAACCTTAATCAAAAAGACTCATCCCCATAAAACCGCACCACACATAATATGAAAAAATACCAAAGCTTTATTAGTTATAATAGGTTCCAATGATAAAAACAATTAAAACACAGATCCAAGTAATGCACCAATTATGCTGACAAATAAATCTAAATGTAAAGTAATGAGCCTCCAACAACAATGGGAGTAATGGGTATGCTTATTGCACAGTATAAATAACCATAAATTACCAACAACATCTGAGGTAAGTAAAGGTAAAGTGCACGTGCAGCGTGTAATGAACCCCAGTGAGGGGAAACAGAAGCTGTGTATGAATTACAATAACAAGAAAGTGACAGTGAGACTGATCAAGTGACAAGAGCAATGCACAACAGAATGCCCAGTGTGAGGGCAGGAAGATGCCAACAGAACGACAGGAAGTGACCAAAGTGAAAGCTTACCAGAGAGGAAGGTACAAGAGGAGGCGTGGTGCAGCCTGGATCAAGGCCTTCGCGATTCGCCGCCCAACGCGGCTTCAACGGGGCCCCGTTGAAGCCGCGTTGGGCGGCGAATCGCGAAGGCCTTGATCCAGGCTGCACCACGCCTCCTCTTGTACCTTCCTCTCTGGTAAGCTTTCACTTTGGTCACTTCCTGTCGTTCTGTTGGCATCTTCCTGCCCTCACACTGGGCATTCTGTTGTGCATTGCTCTTGTCACTTGATCAGTCTCACTGTCACTTTCTTGTTATTGTAATTCATACACAGCTTCTGTTTCCCCTCACTGGGGTTCATTACACGCTGCACGTGCACTTTACCTTTACTTACCTCAGATGTTGTTGGTAATTTATGGTTATTTATACTGTGCAATAAGCATACCCATTACTCCCATTGTTGTTGGAGGCTCATTACTTTACATTTAGATTTATTTGTCAGCATAATTGGTGCATTACTTGGATCTGTGTTTTAATTGTTTTTATCATTGGAACCTATTATAACTAATAAAGCTTTGGTATTTTTTCATATTATGTGTGGTGCGGTTTTATGGGGATGAGTCTTTTTGATTAAGGTTAGTAAATGTAATTAGTCTTTGAAAAAAAAAAAAAAAGAAACCCAGAAAATTATTATTTCACTTTTTTATTATTATTATGTTTAACATATTTCACTCACAAATTTAGTTATATCTTTAGAAAAAGTACAAAAGTTTTGTTGTTTCAGTGTTCAAGCCCAATTCGTTATGGAAAAAACAATATTATAATATGTCCTATTTCATGTAGGTTTTCTTGTCAAAAATCCTAAGTAAACCCAATGAGTGCAAAATGCCTAAAAACTGCTGGGCAGGAGATGTTCGCGTTTAACCCTTTTGCTGCCAGCCGATTTGTGCTAAAGCACTGCAGCTAATCCTAGCGGCCTCACACACTTCCAGGAGTCCTGGTTCACCGTGAGCTTGCTGGGAAATCTAACACATAGCACCTCATATCTATCACGCTGATACACGACGAGGTTAGCGTAACTAGTACAATTAACAAGTAGTGAGTACGGTGTAGTCACGATCAGGCCGTAGTCGTATACAAAGTCAGAGATATCGAGGTACAGAGTCGCTAGGCAAAATCGTAGTCAATAAACAGGCAGAGTCAACACAATCAGAGGTCAGTCGTATTGGAAGGATAATCAGAAGAATAGTCAGGGACAGGCCGAGTCAAACACGTGTATCAGATGGCAGTGGTAGAGAAGGACAAGACAGAAGCGAGGTCAAGAAGCAGACAAGAGGTCGGTACACAGATAAATATACAATAAGATGCTACTTCAATATAATATTACGATATGATAATATTACAAAATAAACTACAAAATAGTTTGACTGTCTAGAGTACATATATGTCGTGCAAAAGCACAATATATGAATGTAGCTCTCAAAACTCACTGACTAGGCCAAGAACCAGCGAACTGATTAGTATCAAGGCTGGTGAGCGACTGAGAGCTCTGGCCTTAAATACACAATGAATAATCCCAGACACCGCTCCCAGAATTGGCAGCACCTCCGGCATGGTGATGTCACCTGATGACATCACGGCTGACATCGCTTCAGACCCGTCTCCTTAGCCTATGAGGCCCTTTAGGTCTCGCGTGCGTCCGCTTGGACGCATTGCGCAGGCGTGCGCTCGGATCCACCGCTGCAGGGACGCCGTCAGAAGATGTTAGCGCAGAAGCTTCGAAACCAGCACGGACCCCGTCAGAGATGCCGCGGGACCTGCCGCTGGAAGGTAAGATTGTTACAATATCCCTGCTCATCCCCAGCCACTGATTGGCTGTTGCAGACTCCCAGGGTATCAAGGAACAGCCTGCCAAATTTTATGAGGAACGCTACAGTTGTTTGGTTCCATTGTTCCCAAAACAAATACGGAAGGTTCATTTAAAGTAGCCATACATGTGGTGAAGATGGGCAGATTCGACCAAGAGACAAATCTCTCTGTGATCGAATCTGATTAGAGGGAGATCTGTCGGCTGCCCATACACCGCAAGCCGATTCCCGGTCAATTTCAGCATGAAATCTCTCAGGAATCAGAAGATTCTGCCACCTCCCCAGTGTTCATTAGTGTATAAATGTACATGTGTGCGTTTATACATTCCACCGGGTTGGCGCGTGTGTGACGACACGCGCACCGACGGCATGTATGGGGCTAATGAATAAGCGGCAGATTTGGACGATGGACGAACACCGCGACACAGGACAGGTAATGTATAAACACACATTTATACACTGGAGAAGCAGCACCGGGCGTCTTGTTGCGTTCATTGCTTGTCCCAATATCGCTCATGCTTACCACAGCACACTCAAAGCAAGTCAGCCCTACATCTTGCAGCATGTCCGACCAATTCAAGCAAACAGTTTCGGCCGAAAGTGGTCACATTGTCAATCAGGCATGCACATGTCGCCTGACGTATGGCCACCTTAAAGAGACTCCGTAACAAAAATTGCATCCTGTTTTTTATCATCCTACAACTTCCAAAAGCTATTCTAATGTGTTCTGGCTTACTGCAGCACTTTCTACTATCACCATCTCTGTAATAAATCAACTTATCTCTCTCTTGTCAGACTTGTCAGCCTGTGTCTGGAAGGCTGCCAAGTTCTTCAGTGTTGTGGTTCTGTGATGCATCTCCCCCCTCCAGGCCCTCTCTGCACACTGCCTGTGTATTATTTAGAGTAGGACAGCTTCTCTCTTATCTTTTACAAGCTGGATAAATCCTCCTCTGAGCTGGCTGGGCTTTCACATACTGAGGAATTACATACAGGCAGAGCTGTCTGCACTCTGCAGGAAGAAACAGCCTGACACTTCAGTGAAAGATAGCTGCAGGGGGAAAGAAACTCACAAATGATCTCTTGAGATTCAAAAGGAAGGGTGTATAGAGCCTGCTTGTGTATGAATGTATTTTCTATGTGTGGACATACTGTACATCAACCTACTTCCTGTTTTGGTGGCCATTTTGTTTGTTTATAAACAAACTTTTAAAAACTGTTTTTAACCACTTTTAATGCGGTGAGGAGCGGCGAAATTGTGACAGAGGGTAATAGGAGATGTCCCCTAACGCACTGGTATGTTTACTTTTGTGCGATTTTAACAATACAGATTCTCTTTAAGAATTTCATTTTTACCAGGACGTGAACAGCAGCATTACTAAATAATTCTTCTATACTGTGTATACTGTATATACAGGGTGGGCCATTTATATGGAGACACCTTAATAAAATGGGAATGGTTAGTAATATTAACTTCCTGTTTGTGGCACATTAGTGTATGTGAGGGGAAAAACTTTTCAAGATGGGTGGTGACCATGGCGGCCATTTTGAAGTCAGCCATTTTGAATCCAACTTTTGTTTTTTTCAATAGGAAGAGGGTCATGTGACACATCAAACTTATTGGGAAACTGTTCATCTAGGAATGCTCGGACCTGACACCCATAATGTGGTGGTGCACCATCTTGCTGGAAAAACTCAGGGAACGTGCCAGGTTCAGTGCATAAAGAGGGAAACGCATCATCATGTAGCAATTTCACATATGCAGTGGCCTTGAGGTTTCTATTGATGAAGAATGGCCCCACTATCTTTGTACCCCATATACCACACCGTCATCTGAAGGCAATTGTCTATGCTGTGAAGATACGAGATGTGCAGCACCTGAAACTACGGATACTGGAAGCCTGTGCTAGCATTTCTCCTGCGGTGTTGCTATCAGTGTGTGAAGAGTGGGAGAAGAGGGTTGCATTGACAATCCAACACAGAGCAGCACATTGAACACTTTTTATAAGTGGTCAGAAACTTGTAAATAACTCATGAAAGAATAAAGTTACGTTAAAACCAAGCACACCATTGTTTTTCTTGAGAAATTCTCAATAAGTTTGATGTGTCACATGACCCTTTTTCTATTGAAAAAACAAAAGTTGGTTTCAAAATGGCCGACTTCAAAATGGCCACCATGGTCACTGTCACAGGGCCCCTAGTGGCCGGACCGCACAATGCCTTCCAATCGGTTTCAGCACACAGACCATGCAATCTGTAGTTGCAATCGGTGCGCAGAAACCGCAGGAATTTCGGCAGCAGACCGACTAGAATGGAGCCTGTGAGTTACGGTAATACAAATTACACACTATTTCAGGGTATAACTGCCACCACCTCTGTTACCATGGGCAGGGCCGTATTTGTACTTTCCAGTGCCCTAGGCCTGCAGTCACCAAGCGCCCCCCCCCCCCCCCAAAAAACACTGACTAGCGATCATTGGTTTCAATGGGCTCATTTCAGTTGTGCTGCTCTGCCCCCCCATTCAACAAATAATTCCTGTAATTTGCGCTCCTGCCCGAATGTGCACAGCAGCCGATAGTGTTCAGGACATGCATACTTGAGAAATGACGCTGATGTATGACTGGTACTTGTCAAGAATACATAACACTGTACCGCCCTCGGTTGCTGTGCACATCTGGGCAGGAGTGAGAAATTACAGGGAGTGCGAGTGGCCAGAGCATGCGCTGCTTCTTTGTCCTCTGTGCGACTGGCTGCAGTCAGAGCCACAAACAGGTGACAGGGAGTGCGAGTGGACAGAGCATGCGCTGCTTCTTTGTCCTCTGTGCGACTGGCTGCAGTCAGAGCCACACACAGGTGACAGGGAGCACGAGTGGCCAGAGCATGCGCTGCTTCTTTGTCCTCTGTGCAACTGGCTGCAGTTGGAGCCACAGACAGGTGACAGGGAGCGCGAGTGACCAGAGCATGCGCTGCTTCTTTGTCCTCTGTGCGACTGGCTGCAGTCAGAGCCACAAACAGGTGGCAGGGCAGTGCGATGGAGAGAAGCCCATCTAAAACAGAGAACAGGTAAGTAGCAAACATCCTGTCAGGACCCACTTTGGCTGCTCTGTTGTAATTAGAGTGGACCTGAACTCAGAACTTCCTCTCTGCTCTAAAAGATATGCAACAACATAACCTTTAAATAAAAACATTTCTTTGTTACAGCTGATACAAATCCTGCAATAAATCTGCAGTGTGTCTACTTCCTGCTTTTATGGAAGCAGACATTTTTAACATCCTTTGCTTTCAAATGAGCTTAGCTGTTTTGGCAGTCAGGTGACACAGTGTAGAGATTAAATTACAACTTGTGACACAGAGGAGGGGGAATTAGACAGCCTCTCGAAATACATACATGGTACAGTTCTCTGTTTTCCTTCTCTCCTGTGCAAGAGTTCAGCTTCACTTTAAAGCATCTGAATGACATTTATTTATATTTGCTGAAAAATCTATGCATCTCTTTTGAATGCTAAATGTACATATGGTGGTGTGCTCTAACATATTGACAGTATACGGACACAACGTCTGAAGAAGGCTTATTTAAATTGCCTTTAAAACGTTTTTTAGGGTAAATGAGGCATGTAACCATGTTTTTTTAATGATGTGGGGACTTAAAATCCCTCTCTCTCTCTCTCAGATGGGAAATCCGAGTTTGCTCAGATAGTGCTATTCAGATTTTAAAAATATCCGAATTGCTATTCAAAGTTCGGATAGTGGAAAAAGTTCAGATTATCTGGGTAGTTCGGATACCCAAATATTGGATGAGCACCACTGCTCAGGTGTCATTTAAAATGACAATTTAGCAATGAAAGGGAAGAAAAGAGCATTTTTTATCCTGCAGTCTCATAGATTTTAGGAGCTGGTGCACAGAAAATGAGTCAGGAAAGAGTTAACTAAGGAACAGAAGAGACCACTGCTAGCTAGGGGAAAAAAAAGTCTTAACAACAGTCATAAATTAGGATTAGATAAATTAACATCTGCTGAGGTCAGTGTCAAAGTTGTAAAAAGAGGAGAATAAACTGCAGAGCTCACTGATGTTTGGGAATGCCAGCATTAAAACTCAGCGGAACTTAGTTCTATCTATTTTGTAATGTAAATATCTGGTATTTCTCACATCGATCTGTAAGTCCATCATAGAAAGGAATGGATTATCAGATGACCGTTATGATTGATCCTGATTGTTTTAACACATCAGGAAGTGAGAGAGAGATGCAGGGATTGGGGAACTCTGGAATTCAGCTATTAGTGCAGAGCAGGACACTGGATGGCTGCGCTGCGGGACCAGAAGAGATGATTTACTTTGACATATGACCTCTTCTCTCTCCAAGTCATGCCGCCCTTCTTATCTTATCTAATTTTATCGCCCTAGGCCGTGGCCTTTCTGGCCTTTCCAGAAATCCGGCCCTGACCATGGGGCAGAG
Organism: Hyperolius riggenbachi; assembly: GCF_040937935.1. Lineage (NCBI taxonomy): Eukaryota > Metazoa > Chordata > Amphibia > Anura > Hyperoliidae > Hyperolius > Hyperolius riggenbachi. Next base: position 472,584,400 of record NC_090648.1, read on the forward strand.
GAGCCCACTGACCGACTGACTCTAGACCTGCAAATAAAACGGTTAAACACATGCAATAGTAGCGACTCTTCAGAGACCAGGGTTCAGTTTGTGCGGCTGAATAATAGGGTAGCTGAATAAATAAAGGACGTTAGCGTTGTTTATTAAATATGCAATATAAATAATTAATATATACAGAAAATCGTTAAAATCAACAATTAGAGACAAATAATAGCACAGTATGAAATAAAACATGGAATAAAATACTTAGGTTCGTGGAAATATGTCCTTTATGGGAAAACTTGTAAAGTTCCTTTGTTTCAGTTCAGGAGCAAAGTTCAGACAAGATGGCCGCTAACCACATGATCCTCTGGTTAGCAGCAGCAGGCTCTTGTGAAGATGGAATTTGGAGGACTGAGGTCCACCTGCTGGCAATGTGCTTTTGATGAAGCTGGTTTGGGGGCGTGGCAATGCCTGCCCCCTCTGAATTACCCACCAATGACAGTTCATTCCCTCAGAGAGATTTTAGCTTTAAACTTATAAAATGCTGCAACTCATAAAGGATACATGTCATATTTAGGTGGATAGCAGATTCATAATTGTCAGAAAATGCCGATTAATATGACATCAGATTAGGGCAGTGGGTCCAGTTCCTTAGAAGGGTCATACACCAATAACCGGACGGGTTATTGCGATGAATTTTATATCAGCACATTGGGCAGATTTTAACGAATAAGACTGTATGAATTTCATAGCTGTCCTATACACAGTCTCCATGTAACAGACAGAAATCATACAACACATGCATTCAAATCTACCCCCATCGGTGCCGCACTGGCTAGCTCTTCCAGGGCCACCTGGGGAGCTAGCTTCCTTTCAGGCAGCAATCAATTGACACCTCTGCTAAGGCCCAGATTCCAGTCACATGCGAATTACAAATCACAGGCATCCTGTACCTTAGGTTACTGAACTATCTCTCTGCTGAGGGAGGGAGAGACCCCAGGTTTGACTGCCTGGTATCCACAGACAGACAATCCAGATTTGGCAACGCAACGACAATCAAGGCAGGAAACCGATTGCGATTTCTGGTCTCACGACTCGTCCGTCACAGTCACCACCCATCTTGAAACGTTTCCCCCCTCACATATACTAATGTGCCACAAACAGGAAGTTAATATCACCAACCATTCCCATTTTATTAAGGTGTATCCATATAAATGGCCCACCAGCTTTATTACTATCACAAGGAGATCAGTACAAACAAGCATTAGATTGCAGGCTCTGCAGGGGCGTAGCAATAGGGGGTGCAGCGGTAGCGACCGCATCGGGGCCTTTGGCCCAGAGGGGCCCCAAAGGGCCCTCCCTCAACTACAGTATTAGCTCTCTATTGGTCCTGTGCTCATAATAATCACTTCTATATATACATTGAGTAGTGGTAAACATTAACAAGCTCTTCTCCATCCCCTTCTTGCACCTCTGACACTGTAGTTGCCATTGGCAGGTTTTGGGGCGCCGTATCAATTGTTATGTATAGAGTGCCTAGGGGCCCCATTGTAAAACTTGCATCGGGGCCCACAGCTCCTTAGCTACGCCACTGAGGCTCTGGTGCTAGCTGAGGCCACCACCATCCAAATGGCATTTGTGTGCCGACTGTCTGGTGAATCACTGAGGTTTTACAGGGGTGAGGCTCTCTGCATTTCATAACTAACTGATCGCAGAAGGAAGTATTGCAGGAAGTTAGATATGGAGGACAGCAGGAGTCTCACCCCCTAACTGCCAGCATGTTATTCATAGAAACACTGACTCGCTGCACAGTCACTCTCTGGCTGTGGTCCAGGGATTATAAAACAGAGAAGTTTTCTCTAGATGGAGTCATAAAGTACATAGGCCATAACCATGGAACATCCAGTCTCCTAATCTACTATTGCCTGTCCTGACTTGACCTCTGATATAAAGGATATGCAAATTATCTCTTGATGCCCCTGAAAGCCAGGCTAGCATCCAGAACTGCTGGTGTCTAGCAAGCCTATGGCTTTACATTTTACAGAGCCACATCAACCCCACATGCAGACAGCCTGTTTCGGGGCTGTTTCCGAAACAGCTGGTCTACATGTGGGGTTGGTGCCGTGTAAGATTTAAAGCTATAGGCTTGCTAGACACCAGCGGTTCTGGATGCTAGCCTGGCTTTCAGGGGCATCAAGAGATAATTTACTTATTCAGTAGGGGTGCATTGTGAGTAACCACATATGTTCACTTAAAGAGACTCCATAACAAAAATTGCATCCTGTTTTTTATCATCCTACAAGTTCAAAAAGCTATTCTAATGTGATCTGGCTAACTGCAGCACTTTATACTATCACTGTCTCTGTAATAAATCAATGTGTGGGCAGCATGGTGGCGTAGTGGTTAGCTCTCTCGCCTTGCAGCGCTGGGTCCCTGGTTCGAATCCCAGCCAGGGCACTATCTGCAAAGAGTTTGTATGTTCTCTCCGTGTCTGCGTGGGTTTCCTCCGGGCACTCCGGTTTCCTCCCACATTCCAAAAACATACAGATAAGTTAATTGGCTCCCACTAAAATTGGCCCTAGACTACAGTACTTACACTACATAATACAGACATATGGCAATGGTAGGGATTAGATTGTGAGCCCCTTTGAGGGACAGTTAGTGACAAGATATATATATATATATATATATATATATATATATATATATATATATATATATATATATATATATATATACTCTGTACAGCGCTGCGTAATATGTCGGCGCTATATAAATACTAAATAATAATAATAATAATAATAAATCTCTCCCCTGTCAGACTTGTCAGCCTGTGTCTGGAAGGCTGCCAAGTTCTTCAGTGTTGTGGTTCTGCTATGAACTTCCAGGCCCCTTTATGCACACTGCCTGTGTGTTATTTAGGATTAGAGCAGCTTCTCTCTTCTCTCTTATCTTTTACAAGCTGGATAAATCGTCCTCTGAGCTGGCTGGGCTTTCACATACTGAAGAATTACAAACGAGGGCAAAGCTGTTTGCAGGAAGAAACAAGCAGCCTGAAACTTCAGTGCATGAGAACAGGGGGAAAGAAACACACAAATGATCTCTTGAGATTCAAAAGGAAGGCTGTATACAGCCTGCTTGTGTATGGATGTATTTTCTATGTGTGGACATACTGTACATCAACCTACTTCCTGTTTTGGTGGCCATTTTGTTTGTTTATAAACAAACTTTTTAAAACTGTTTTTAAACCACTTTTAATGCGGCGAGGAGCGGCAAAATTGTGTCAGAGGGGAATAGGAGATGTCCCCTAACACACTGGTATGTTTACTTTTGTGCGATTTTAACAATACAGATTCTCTTTAAAGCTGAATTATTTTAAACTCCTACTGTTTTAAGAAGGCAACCCATCCTAAGCACTGCTTTTTAGTAGGAGGGCTTCAGTGGCGTAGCTAAGGAGCTGTGTACCCCGATGCAAGTTTTACATTGGGCCCCCAAGCTCTCTATAAATAACAATTGATACGGTGCACCAAAACCTGCCAATGGCAACTACAGTGTTAGAGGTGCAAGAAGGGGATGGGGAACAGTTTGTTAATGATTACCACTATTCAAAGTATCTATAGAAGTGATTATTATGAGCACATGACCAATAAAGAGCTAATACTGTAGTTGAGGGAGGGCCCTTCGGGGGTCCCTCTGGCCCAAGGGCCCCGATGCGGTCGCAACCACTGCAACCCCTATTGCTACACCCCTGGATGGCTTTTTGGTCTTTTTTAGTCTCCCATACTTTCCTTGTGGTTTTGGGTCACCCCAAGCTGCTTGGTTACTGTGTTATTCCTCTGATATAAACAAACTGTTCGGCTACACTGCATGCATGCAAATATATGCACACTGAAAACCGATTGAATCCCACTTTGGCAGGAATCAGTTTGGTCTATTGTCAAGCTGCAAATCATAGTTGCTTGTGAATTTTCGCCAAAGTCATTTTCGCATCAAAAATGCATATTTTGATTTCGAGAAAAATATTCACAAAAAGTAGCTTGTATTTTGTAAGATTTTTATTTTTACCACAAACAAACAATTTTTACTGCGGAAACGCAAAAAAATAATATCTTTACCGAGAAATTTTGCAAAAAATAATTTGATGGAATTTTCACTCGAAAATCTAATTTAACTACTTAACCACTTTACTCCCGCCCGTACGGATTTCTCCGTCCCTTTTTCCACCCTTTAACCCCCAGGGACGGAGAAATCCGTACTTTGCGCACTCCCGCTCGTAAACACGGCGCCCGCCGCTAGTAAACACGCTGCCGCACGCTCGCCCAGAGATCAACGAAATCCATTCCCGTTCGTTGATCTAAGCCCCGCAATGATCCGCTGCTGCTCGGCTGAGCAGCGCGATCATTGTGAGCAATAACAAACTCCCAGCCTCTTTCTACTTCCTGCAAGCGTCCGGAAGGACGCTTGCAGGTCGCATGAAACAAAAAGTTACTGTTGCCATCTTGTGGCCAAATAGTAAAACTACACCCTAAGCATTTTTTTTTTTTTTTTTTTTTACACACAAATAAACTAGTTTTACACAAAAAATTAACTCCTTACCTCCCCAATTTTTTTTTTTTGTAATTAAAAAAAAAATAAAACATTTACAATTTAAAAAAAATACATAAATAGTTACCTTAGGGACTGAACTTTTTAAATATTTATGTCAAGAGGGTATAACACTGTTACTTTATAAACTATGGGCTTGTAATTAGGGATGGACGCAAAACTGAAAAAAAATGCACCTTTATTTCCAATTAAAATATTGGCGGCAAACATTGTGATAGGGACATAATTTAAATGGTTTTATAACCGGGATAAATAGGCATATACATTTAATGGGTTTTAATTACAGTAGCATGCATTATTTAAAAACTATAAAGGCCAAAAACTGAAAAATAATAAATTTTTCCCAAATTTTTTCCTATTTTCCCATTAAAACACATTTAGAATAAAATTATTCTTGGCATAATGTCCCACCTAAAGAAAGCCTAATTGGTGGCGAAAAAAACAAGATATAGTTCCATTTCATTGTGATAAGTAATGATAAAATTGTAGCCGAATGAATAGAAGGAGCGCTGAAAGCTGAAAATTGCTCTGGTGGTCAGGGGGTAAAACCCCTCAGTTGGGAAGTGGTTAAAGACCGCCTCACGCCAATGGGCGTTACCGCGGCGGCAGCCCCAGGACCGCCTAACACCAATTGGCGTCAAGTCCTGGGGCTGCAGTTTCCCATGGAACGGGCGCGCGCATGCGTGATTGTTCCCTGCCACTTCACGGAACGGAGTTCCGTGATTAGCCTGCTAGCCGCCGATCGTGGCTAGCAGGTTGTTTGTAAGCGAAAGAAATCCCCTTTGTTTACAAGCGTACAGCGCTGTGGCCCCCAGCATTGCTGTATGAGATTGGCGATCCCCGGCCTCTGATTGGCTGGGGAGCGATGTCCTCTCATAGGCTGATCTCTATGAGAGGCGGAACAGGACGGATCGCCAGGGGCGTAGCAATAGGGGGTGCAGAGGTAGCGACCGCATCGGGGCCCTTGGGCCAGAGGGGCCCTGAAGGGCCCTCCCTCAACTACAGTATTAGCTGTCTATTGATCCTGTGCTCATAAAAATCACTTCTAAAGATACTTTGAATAGTGGTAATCATTAACAAACTGTTCCCCATCCCCTTCTTACACCTCTGACACTGTAGTTGCCAGTTTGGCAGGTTTTGGTGCGCCGTATTAATTGTTATGTATAGAGTACTTGGGGGGGGGGGGGCATTGTAAAACTTGCATCGGGGCCCAAAGCTCCTTAGCTACGCCACTGCGGATCGCTGTCCTGTTCCAATGCTGATGACGGAGGGGAGGAGTGAAGGAGGGGAGGAGTGAAGGAGGGAAGGAGTGAAGGAGGGGAGGAGTGAAGGGGAAGGGGGAGGAGTGAAGTAGGGAGAGAGAGAGCCTCATAGAGGCTGGGGAAAAAGAAAATAAACAAACCGCCGCAGCGATCGGACCCCTCCGGCGGCATGTCCCCTTAGGGACAAAAAAAAAAAAAAAAAAAAAAAAAAAAAAAAAAAAAAAAAAGGAGTGGAGTCCGATCGCTGAGCTCCATAGCTGGGCTGTGCAGGAGGCTGAAAAGCCGGCACAGCCCCGTACTGCATAAAATGGCCTGGTCTTTAGCGGGGGTAAGCACTGTGGGCGTCAAGTAGTTAAAGGAATACTGTAACCCCTAATACAACCCCCCACAAAAAAAATATATGTACCGTATCATCTATTTTTCCTGATGCTGAATCGGCAGATTTCGCCGCTCTCCAGCCTCGTTCTGCCGTTTTTCCCCCTCTTTATTGGTCCTCCGGCTTTCAATATGGTGGCGAGACTCTCATCTACTTCCGGGGCATTGAGCAGTACCCATGATTTGGGCACTTCCCTGTAGCGCTGCGCATGATTGGACTTCATTATCAGGCATGCGCAGAACATCCTCTCGTGCTCGCGCAGAGTCACAGCGTGCACAAAAATTCAGAGTGAGCGAGCGTGCATGGAGGGGCGGGCGGAGGAGCTGGAGGGGGCGTGCATGGGCTGGAACGCATGACTCAGGCAGAGTAGAACGATTCTTCTTCCTGGGTTCAAATCTCAGACTTTAAAGTCAGAGATTTTAAAGGACTATCCCGAGGCCACCGGGAGAGTTAGCACATGGACTGACTGGCGAAAAGGTATGTCACAACACACCCAACATACTCCAATAGTCCTTATTGCATTGAAAAACAGGGTTACAGTATTCCTTTAACAAAATTAAATGAATGCGAAAATAATATTGCCATTTCCACTCATAACTGCTGCATTTGTTAGCATAGACAGGGAAGTAGCTAGAAAATATGGAGCCCCATGGGAACGACACAAACACTTTACTATACTATTCAAATTTGACAGTGAAAAAATCTAAGCGGAAGGACATACACTCCCAGCAGGCCAACATAAATAACCCACCCCGTCACGACTCACACCACCATGTCACACCAGCAGGCACTCGCCGGCATCTAACGCTACTAACAGCGCCTACAATAATGTGAAGATTCTGATGGTGTATCCAAAGTATGCAGTGACCCCCTACAGCAAAGGGGAGAGGAAAAAGGACAAGGAGGCTGATGTCAAACGCAGTCCAGCACGGAAGCAGGAGATTTGGGCGCATGAGACAAGTGGACAAAAAGGGCGCCCCATTCACTCCCATTATAAATATCGTTTAATGGGCGCCGAACAGGGAAAAAAAGGCGCCGGAGATTATTAACGTTTTACAAACGGCGCCTGGAGATTTTTAAGGTTTTATAACTGTGCTTGTGATGATTTAACTTTACAAAATGAGCCCGTGACGAATAACGTTTATAAAGATACTAAATCACTATTTGTAAAACATTTCTAAAACATTATCCACCCCAAAAAATTTACATTTTTTATTTATTAATGTTTGTAAAACATTATTATCCATAGGGGGTCTTAGGCATAGGCACCACCAGAGGGGTCTTAGGTTTAGGCACCACCGGGGGGGTCTTAGGTTTAGGCACCACCGGGGGGGTCTTAGGTTTAGGCACCACCGGGGGGGTCTTAGGTTTAGGCACCACCAGGGGGGTCTTAGGTTTAGGCACCACCAGGGGGGGGTCTTAGGTTTAGGCACCACCAGGGGGGGGTCTTAGGTTTAGGCACCACCAGGGGGGTCTTAGGTTTAGGCACCACCAGGGGGGTCTTAGGTTTAGGCACCACCAGGGGGTCTTAGGTTTAGGCACCACCAGGGGGTCTAGGGGTTAGGGATAGGTACAGGGAGGATTTTTAACAAACGTAAATATAAGTTTCAGTTTAGAAACAGGGAAGATTAACGTTTTAAGAATTGCCGATCTCATACACATTATTTAATGATTTATAAATTCTTAAAACACTATTTGTAAATGAAATTCTACACAATATTTTTATAAACGATAATACTGCTTATCGTTTACACCACGCGCCCTTTTTTCCCCCGACGCCCTTTTTTGATGTACGCATCCAGCACCGTATACACAAGCCTTGTTGTTAGTTTTGCAAAGTGACATGCAGTAAGCACTTGATCCATTAACAGCAGCACAGCAAGCAGGGTAGTGATAGATCAAAGCAGCCAGATTAGCTTATTAGGCAGGTGTGTCCATAGACATTGTCACAAGACTCCACAGCATCAAAATCATATACAGTGAATGTTCATCTCACCAGATCATAGCAGAGCTTCAATGAATGCCTCACCATGCCCTCAGGCTGCAGAAGGAATAGCGCTCCGAGCTCGCTGGCTGGCTGTACTGTGAGATCCTAAAATGCAAGTCCAGCACATGATACTGTTAGCAGGTGTGATCATCCGGACTGTTCTCAGCCACCATCAGCGCTGGAGCCGCTGGAACCGCTCTGAGTGTGAAACCGGGTGGATGTGGGAGGCTGATGGCAAGGGCCTCACCACAGTGTCAGAGCGGGGTCGGGACGGCGTGGCGTCCCATGCAGAGGCAGATAGCTTCCCCGACGTTTCGCCGGCTTCCGGCTTCCTCAAGGGGCGTGGCTAACCTTGCCTACAACTTCCTCTATTTCTACAAAGCTGCGGCCAATCATACGCATGCGTAGCTCCACCCATCTTCCAACTACAGCAGAGTCACATGTGTGCAGAGGGCAGGGCCATGCATCATGACGGAGACTGGGGAGACGGCATCAGACGGGGATACAGGAGGGGAGGAAACACCAACATCATCATTTATGTACAAGGCTGCCACCACCTCTGTGAAGGACAGAAGAACCTATTAGGGCCTGTTTCCACTACACGCAGATTCTGCATGCAGAAAACTGACTCCAATGGATGCCTATGGGAAATCTGCATCAGAAAAATCGCGTTCAGTGGAAACAGGCCTATAGACATTCATTGGAGTCAGGTTTCTGCATGTAGTAGAAACAGGCCCTTAGGGTTAACCACAATCGCAAGATATGCAGCATTTGGAGCACATTTGCACTCAATGCTTGGCATAAATGTGCTGCAAAAGTAAACCCGAGATGGGGCAGGAAAGAAAATGTATACATACCTGGGGCTTCCTCCAGCCTCATTCGGCCTCATCGCTCCCTCGCCTACTCATTAGTCCTCAATCGGCTCCAGTGGGTCCGTCGGTCTGGTGCCAACTGCGCATGCGTGGCCTGGCCCTGCACATGCCCCCATCACGCCCCCGTCACTGGGAGCGTTCTGCACCTTGCAGTACTACTGTGCAGGTGCAGAACGCTCCCGGCAACAGAAGCGCAATAGGAGAGCGCGCAAGCAAACTGTGCCAACTTACCGGGGCTGATTGCGGACGAACGAGGAGGCGGCGGAGGACGGCAAGGTAATGATCAGGCCGGAGGGGGCTGGAGAAAGCCCCAGGTATGTATACATTTTCTCTCCTGCCCCCCACTTTTCTGCCCACTAACAGAGATTTCTGTTGGTGGGCTCTGATTGCTGCAAGGATGTTTGTTTGTTTGTTTTTTCAATAGATTTTACTATTTTTTTTTTCCCCTATCCTCGCCTTTCCTCCCCCCGCTAACCAATGACAGTGATCGGCTGACAGACATCAGCCTATGAGAGCTGATCGCTTTTGTGCCTCCACAGGGAACAGCCGAGGGACACGACTGCCCCCAGTACATCGCTGCCTTAGATTGCAGCGCTGTACAATGTAAATAGACTACGGTTTTGCTGTCTAACAGTCTCCTAGCAGCTGGGAGACGGATGACGGAGTGGAGCATAGGTGTGCGCGGAGCATAGTCACCGCGTTTACGACCATTGGCGTGACAGAGTCAGAGTCCTAGTGCACACCGAGCGGTTTTGGTAGAGTTTTTAGGTCCGCTTGCGGATGTGGAAATGCTTGGGTAATGTATTTTAATGGGCTGGTGCACACCAGAGCGGAAGGCGTTTTACAGAAACGCATACTTCCGGGCTGCAGCATTTTTTGGTTTTCGGAGGCGTTTCTGCCTCCAATGTTAAGTATAGGAAAAACGCAAAATGCCTGATAAAACGCCAGATCAGAGCGGTTTTCTAGGCGTTTGTTACAGTAGCTGTTCAGTAACAGCTTTACTGTAACAATATCTAATCTGCTACACAAAAAAACGCTACACAAAAACGCAAAACTTCATAATAATAAGAAAATACGCTTCAAAAACCGCTAGCATTTTGCGGATCTGCTAGCGGTTTTTGGTGTGCTCTAGGCCGTAAAGAGGTTAAAGGTATCACCTAAACAACTTTTGTTGTTATGTCTATGATTCAGCTCATAGATTAGCCCAACATATTGAGACAAGCCCACAAGATGGAAATTTACAGCTCATAAATTGGCCCAACTTAGTGTGTGTGTGGTGTGTGGTGTGTGGTGTGTCAATAAACCTACATTTGCATTAAATTCCTCTGGAAGCAGGGAGCCTGGACATTAGCATACTGTTCCTCTGGACAGCAAGTAACAGGTAATTAGGAAACACTTAAAGGGGTTCTTCCGCGAATGAGGAAAAAAAATCAAAATGGTTTATGCATAATCTATTAAAAATCCTTCTAAAATAGTGTGAAAAGTTTTTTAAAAAAATGAATGGTTTCACCAATACAACATGTAATGTATACAGTGACGGCTGAGGTGACTGTGAGGCTAATCCATTTGTTAGGGGTGGTTTTTTTGTTACTGTCATTTCACAAGCTGCTCCCTACCTAGTTTTCATTGCTGTAATGCAGGGCTATGATGAAGTGCTGTGCAATGGCAGTTACAGCTGAATAACGGCTGTGCTGCTCTGTAGTTTCTGCTTGTACTTCCTTACAGAGCTGACCCCCCTCCCCCCCCTCTCTGTACTGTACTGTACTGAACTGTAGCTCAGGCAGCTAACTTGCCGTGCAATGGATAGGAAGTCCTCTGCACAGACGCTGAAGTCTGGTTGCCCGGCAACGAGGTAAACACGTGATTTGCTCCGAAGAGCTGCCCGACCTCTGCCTACAGGGAGAGGCGGGGGGAGGGGGGTCAGCTCTGTGAGGAAGTACAAGCAGAAACTACAGAGCAGCACAGCCGTTATTTTAATAGCTGTAACTGCCATTGCACAGCACTTCATCATAGCCCTGCATTACAGCAATGAAAACTAGGTAGGGAGCAGCTTATGAAGTGAAAGTAACAAAAAAAACACCCCTAACAAATGGATTAGCCTCACAGTCCCGTCAGCCGTCACTGTATACATTACATGTTGTATTGGTGAAACCATTCATTTTTTTGAAAAAATTTTCACACTATTTTAGAAGGATTTTTAATAGAACATGCATAAACCATTTTGATTTTTTTTCCTCATTCGCGGAAGAACCCCTTTAAGAGCAGGGAAGCTAAATGGATTTTCTAGCCTCTGGCAAGGAGATGGCTAATTAGTCAATAGCCAGTCAGATCCTTACCTTTGATCTGCTAGGATACTGTCACCAATGTGTTTGTCACCTATAACCTGGAGTAGGGAAGTCTTTTGACGGGTGTGCTATAATACACTTTTACACGTGGAAGTTAGATGTCTGGGAATTAATGTCTGGAAAATTAACTAAAACTAGTCCCCCCCCCCCCCCCCTTCCAAACGGGCTTGCCGCATCAAGGCAAATCTCCCAGCATAAAAAGCAGGGGCAGATGCCTAAAATCAGTCCACTCCTGACGGTAGCTGAAGCTAGGTGGACTCCTGGTCCAACCAGAACTGTGTCCGTCCACAAAAACCAAGTCCAAGGTTCTTCTATATTGATTCCTGTTTATTTTGGTAAGCAAATATCCTTGTGTGTATCGTATAGGACCTGCGTCGCCTGCAATTAGTGCAGAATGCTGCTGCCAGATTGCTAACAAACCAGCCTCGCCACTGTCACATTACACCGATCCTTCGCTCACTGCACTGGCTACCAGTAGAATGGAGCAGGGGCGTAGCTAGAAATGACTGGGCCCCATAGCAAAAAAAAAAAAAAAAATGATGGGCCCCCCACGACCTTCCAACCCCACAGGCCTCAGACTTCCCACCCAAACATTTTGTGGAGAAATCTGATTTCCCCACAATATGCACCCAGATTGTCGGCAGATTTCCCTACAATATGCAACCAGATTGTCGGCAGATTTCCCCACAAAATGCAACCAGATTGCTGGCAGATTTCCCTACAATATCCAACCAGATTGTTGGCAGATTTCCCCAATATGCAACCAGATTGTTGGCAGATTTCCCCACAATATGCAACCAGATTGTTGGCAGATTTCCCCACAAATTGCAACCAGATTGTTGGCAGATTTCCCCACAATATGCAACCAGATTGTTGGCAGATTTCCCCACAAATTGCAACCAGATTGTTGGCAGATTTCCCCACAAATTGCAACCAGATTGTGGGCAGATTTACCAATAAAATGTAACCAGATTGGTGGCAGATTTCCCCACAAATTGCAACGAGATTGGTGGCAGATTTCCCCACAAATTGCAACGAGATTGGTGGCAGATTTCCCCACAAATTGCAACGAGATTGGTGGCAGATTTCCCCACAAATTGCAACGAGATTGGTGGCAGATTTCCCCACAAATTGCAACGAGATTGGTGGCAGATTTCCCCACAAATTGCAACGAGATTGGTGGCAGATTTCCCCACAAATTGCAACGAGATTGGTGGCAGATTTCCCCACAAATTGCAACGAGATTGTCAGCAGATTTCCCCACAGGGTAGGCAGATAGGTAGACGGATGGGAGGGAAGGCATATAGGTAGCCAGGTGGTCAGTTAGGTAGCCGGGTGGGAGGGTAGGCAGTTAGGTAGCCGGGTAGGCAGTTAGGTAGCTAGGTGGGCGGGTAGGTAGCCGGGTGGGTGGACAGTTAGGTAGCCGGGTGGGTGAGTGGACAGTTAGGTAGCCAGGTGGGCGGGTAGGTAGCCGGGGGGGTGGACAGTTAGGCAGCCGGGTGGGTGGGTGGACAGTTAGGCAGCCATTGGACAGTTAGGTAGCAGGGTGGGTGGGTGGGTGGACAGTTAGGCAGCCGGGTGGGTGGGTGGACAGTTAGGCAGCCGGGTGGGTGGGTGGGTGGACAGTTAGGCAGCCCCTGGACAGTTAGGCAGCCGGGTGGGCTGTTAGGCAGCCGGGTGGGCAGTTAGGCAGCCGGGTGGGCAGTTAGGCAGCCGGGTGGGCAGTTAGGCAGCCGGGTGGGCAGTTAGGCAGCCGGGTGGGCAGTTAGGCAGCCGGGTGGGCAGTTAGGTAGCCGGGTGGGTGGGTGGACAGTTAGGTAACCGGGTGGACAGTTAGGTAGCTTTGGACAGTTAGGTAGCCGGGTGGGTGGACAGATAGGTAGCCGGGTGGGTGGACAGTTAGGTAGGTAGCCGGGTGGGTGGGTGGACAGTTAGGTAGCCGGGTGGGTGGACAGGTAGGTAGCCGGGTGGGTGGACAGGTAGGTAGCCGGGTGGGTGGGTGGACAGGTAGGTAGCCGGGTGGGTGGACAGTTAGGTAGCCGGGTGGGTGGACAGTTAGGTAGCCGGGTGGGTGGACAGTTAGGTAGCCGGGTAGCCGGGTGGGTGGGTGGACAGTTAGGTAGCCGGGTGGGTGGACAGGTAGGTAGCCGGGTGGGTGGGTGGACAGGTAGGTAGCCGGGTGGGTGGACAGTTAGGTAGGTAGCCGGGTGGGTGGGTGGACAGTTAGGTAGCCGGGTGGGTGGACAGGTAGGTAGCCGGGTGGGTGGACAGTTAGGTAGCCGGGTGGGTGGGTGGACAGGTAGGTAGCCAGGTAGGTGGACAGTTAGGTAGCCGGGTGGGTGGACAGTTAGGTAGCTGGGTGGCCAGGTGGGTGGACAGTTAGGTAGCCAGGTAGCCGGGTGGGTGGATGGACAGTTAGGTAGCCAGGTATGTGGACAGTTAGGTAGCCAGGTAGGTGGGTGGACAGTTAGGTAGCCAGGTAGCTGGGTGGGTGGACAGTTAGGTAGCCAGGTAGCCGGGTGGGTGGATAGTTAGGTAGCCAGGTATGTGGACAGTTAGGTAGCCGGGGCGGGTGGGTGAGTGGGCAGACGAGTGGCTTAGTGGGGTAGGGCCTCCCTCCCTCCCTGCCTTACCTCGGGGGCCCCCCTCCTCCTATTATGAGCGGCATATAGAGCAGGCTCCGGCGGGAGGTCCAGCAGGCTCAGACGCTAGAGGTCCAGCTGCCTCCGGGCTACGGCGTCTCCTCTCTCTGTATGCAGCATACAGAGGAGACGCCGTAGCCCGGAGGCAGCTGGACCTCTAGCGTCTGAGCCTGCTGGACCTCCCGCCGGAGCCTGCTCTATATGCCGCTCATAATAGGAGGAGGGGGGCCCCGAGGTGAGACAGGAGGGGGGGGGGGGGAGCGCCGGCATTATTATAATAATAAAAAGAAAAAAGTCCTCTCTTAGCTGAGGGCGGCGGGCCCCCTGTGACGTAGGGTTGCCGCGGGCCCTATAGCAACGCTATGGTTGCTATAGCGATTTCTACGCCGCTGGAATGGAGAATACTCTTCAAGATTGGACTGCTGACATTCAAATCCCTGCACAATCTGGGCCCTGGATACATGAAGGACCCGCTGAAGCTGCACCACACCTCTCACAACCTCAGATCAGCAAGTTCTATAAACTTGGTCACTCCCAGAGTGCACCTCAAAAAAATCTGGAGATAGAGCCTTCTGTCATGCTGCCCCTACTCTTTGGGACTCCCTGCCACACCCAGTAAAGACAGCACCATCCCTGGAGCTATTCAAATCCAGACTGAAAAGCCACCTGTTTGGCCTGGCATTTCCGGACTTCTAAAATTCTTCCTCTGTACCACGATGGTCGGAGCCATGCTTATGCGCTTTGAGTCATATGGGAGAAAAGCGCTTTACAAATGTTATTTGTTGTTGTAACTTTTTACTTTGTTTTTGTTAATGTTTTGTATATATTATTTTCTGCATTGCTCCACTTTTTTCCTGGAATATTAAATCGTTATTTAATAAGTTTGACTTCTGTTGTACTAAGCTAACACTCATAGCCTAGAAGAGGCTGAAGTGTAACTGTGTATAAGTCCATGCCTGACTGTATGATTGAGCAACACTACCGTATAAGATTGTAATTGCATTGTGTGTATGGGGCACTTCTGCGCTCGACAGCAGAGTGGGAAGTCTCGGAGTGGCTAACAGTATCGTTCGGAACGACTGTTAGTGGTTTTGCTTCACTACAGTGTAAGATTGCAATTGTGTGTGTTTGTGGGGGAGTTTGTCATACGTTGGCCTAAAGCGCGCAGCTGACCCAACGTACGAAAACGTCAGTGCGAGTAACTCGACAGCAGAGTGGAAGTGTCTAGCGGCAGCTAGTGGTGGCAGTGAGAAGTGTTCTGAGGGGTCATAGCCTCGTTTTAGCTTGACGAAGGCTGCTCCCACTTCGATCTGGTCAAACCCGCAGTCGGGAACTGTATACGCAGGCGTGCCGCGGGGCCGGTTCCTGACAGCCCATATTCCAACTTCGGCTACAACGGGTGCCCGGTGTAGCCCATCTATACCAAATTTGGCTACAAAGGGCGCCTAGTGTAGCCCATATATGTCAAATTCGGCTACAAAGGGCCCCTGTTGTAACCCATATATGCCGAATTCGGCTACAAAGGGTGCCTGGTGTAGTCCATATATGCCAAATTTAGCTACAAAGGGTGCCTGGTGTAGCCGAAAAAGCTTGTTTTAGTTTATAAAAAGTATGCTATTATAGGCAAAATGTATTGGGCTATAAAAGGGCTCTAGATGTAGCTGAGAAAAGTGATTACTATGACCTAACTTCTCCCTACTCTCACACAGAATCCTCCTCTGATGGTGCCTAACCCTAACCCCCACGGTGGTGCCAAACCCTAACCTCTCCCTGGTGGTGCCTAACCCTAAGACAGCCCCTGGTGATCACTATGACATAACTTCTCCCTACTCTCACACAGAACCCTCCCCTAACCCCCCTGGTGGTGCCTAATACTAAGTACCCCCAGATGACCCCCTCTGGTGGTGCCCAACCCTAAGACTCCCCAGGTGGTGCCTAACCCTAAGACTCCCCCGCTTGTGATGCCTAATCCTATACCACACACACACACACACACACACACAAATCTCGGCTATAAAAGGGTGCCCTTTTGTAACAGAATCAAAAACCTTGTAGCCAAAAACCTTGTAGCCGAATAAAAAAAATATGGGCTACAGTAGGGCGCCCTTTTGTAGCCGATAACCTTGAAGCCGAATAAAAATGATGGGCTACAAAGGGGCACCCTACTGTAGCCGAAAGCCTTGTAGCCGAAAAAAAGTTGGACTACAAAGCGGCGCCTTACTGTAGCCAAAAATCTTGTAGTCGAATAAAAATTATGGGCTACAAAGGGGTGCCCTACTGTAGCCGAAAGTAGCCCAATAAAATATGAGCTACCAAGGGGTGCCCGCTTGTAGCCTATATCAAAACTCAGGCACCATTTCCACCACCGTGTAGCTGATATTTGCAGAAATAACATTGATGTCTATGGAGACGCCCTTTTCATACAGGCAGCTCAGGCGCCATTTTCAACTGATCCCCTAATTAGACACCAAGGAAATGTATAAGACCTCTTTTCCACGGACTGTTGAGCTGTGTGCTCAGCGAGCAGTTACCAGGCAGCAGCGAGCAGTTACCAGGCAGCAGCGAGCAGTTACCAGGCAGCAGCGAGCAGTTACCAGGCAGCAGCGAGCAGTTACCAGGCAGCAGCGAGCAGTTACCAGGCAGCAGCGAGCAGTTACCAGGCAGCAGCGAGCAGTTACCAGGCAGCAGCAAGCAGTTGTGAGAGTTTGAGAGGCATGTTACTGCCTATCAACTGCCCATGGAAAAGAGGCCTTAGGCTGGGTGCACACATAATAGAACGTGAAAGGCTGTGTTTTATGTCATGTTTTATGTTAGGTTGTGTGCGGTTTTTGTGCATTTTTCAAGCGTTTTTAATGCTTTTGCGGTTCGCGGTCCATGCGTTTTTATATTTCCACTTATGCAAATGACTAGGAAGACAACAGGAAGTGGAAATACATCACAAAACAATGTTTTCTTTAAATAAAAAAAAAAAAAAAAAAAAAAAAAAAAGGCAGCATATAAAAAACGCATATAAAAAAGGCATGAAAAACGCATACTATTGCGTTCCCATTGACTTTAATAATGTGTGTCTTTGATGCGTCTATGGATATTATGCAACAAAACCAGCGTTTTTGAAAATGCAGGCATCAAAAACGCATATGCTTTTTTTATATGCATTTTTTCCTGCGGCCCAAAGACTTCCATTAGTGGCAAAAACGCAGCGTTTCTGCTATGTGTGCACCCGGCCTCATACATCTCCTTGGTGTCTAGTTAGGCCACCTACCTACCTTTTAATGTTCTGGCGTCTACTGGCCCTCCTGCTTCCCTATACAGTTTCCTGGTTTCTAAGGCCTCTTTTCCTTGGGCAGTTGAACTGTGTGCTCAGCAAGTAGTTACCCAGGGAGCAGTGAGCAGTTATCAGGCACAGCAGCAGCAATCAGTGGCCAGGCAGCAGTGAGCAGTTACCAGGCAGCAGCAAGCAGTAGAGAGAGTTTAAGGGGTATTTCACTGCCTATCAACTGCCTTTGGAAAAGAGGAGGCCTAATGCCTTTTCCCTGCCCTATACAGTTTCCTGGTGTCTAGTGGCCCTCATCCCTCCTTATACAGTTCCCTGGTTTTTAATACCTCCTCCCACCCCTAATCAGTTCCCTGGTGTCTAATGGTCCTCTCCCTACACCCCTGAACGGTTCCCTGGTGGTAGCAGATCCGCAAAACACTAGGTTTTTGAAGCAGATTTTCAGAGCGATTCTAGGCATGTTTACAGAGATTTTCTGAACATGCCTAGCAATTTTTGGAGCATTTTTGTGTAGCAGATTTCATATATTGTTAAAGTAAAGCTGTTACTGAACAGCTTCTGTAACAAAAACGTCTGTAAAACCGCTCTGATCTAACGTTTTTCAGAGCAGATTTCAACTTTCCTATACTTTAATATTGAGGCAGAAACACCTCAGAAATCTAAAAAATGCTGCAGCCCCCGAGTTTGCATTTGTGGAAAAAACGAACCGCTCTGGTGTGCACCAGCCCATTGAAATACATTACCAGAGCCGGTGCTACCATAGAGGCAAAGGAGGCAATTGCCCCAGGGCCCCAGAGCCTGTAGGGTCCCCCAGTGGCTACAAGAGGACATAAAAGTTTTTTCAAATCGACCTTAAAGTTTTTGAGAAAATCTATTTTAAAGTTTCAAAAGGAAAAAAAATACACATTTAAAAACCTGCCGACTTGAATAGTTAATAGCAAATCCACCTTAAATGCTAGAAACCCTAAATTTGCAGGATATGTTAAGGAGATCATTGGGAATAAGAGGAAAAAACAATTTTTCAAAAAGACCTTATAGTTTTTAAGAAAATCGATTTTAAAGTTTCGAAGGAAAAAAGTATACGTTAAAATGCGGTAAATGTCACTTTTAGTAGCAAACCTAACGGTAGTGTAATTTTACATGTATCAGAAGAAAGAGCAATAAATTTCCTGACGGGGTTTCCAGGGGGTCCATATGCAGCCGCAGCGCTTTGGCCAGGGATCGCTATACAGCCGCAATATGGCTGTATGAAGATCCCTGGCATTTTTTTCCTATTTTCCCAATTTTTTTTTTATGTTTAGAGTGTGGGAATTTTTTTTTTAAAAATTGTGTGGTCCCCCCTCCTAAAACGTTTTAACCCCTTGTCCCCCATGCAGGCTGGGGTAGCCAGAATGTGGAGTCCAACCAATTGGGGCTTCACACCCTGACTGTACCAGCTGCGAAAAAGGTCCCTTAGGGCCCTTTTCCACTAGCAATCGCTAGCGTTTACGCTGAACGATAGCGATTGCTGAATCGCAAAGTGCAGGAAAGTTCCGGCGATTGCGTTCACGATTTTGCTATGCTGTAGTGTGCATAGCAAAATCGCGGCAAATATCGCTCCGCAGCGCGATCACGTTTGAGGCAAAAACTCAAACGTGAATCAGAATGCAAGGTTTATTTTTGATTCTTTGTATTTTCTTTTTTATTCTATTTTGTTTCATGTTTATCATCTGATTATATTAGGGGGCCAGCTTCACAGAGCCTGTTTATCATTATGATAATTTGTTACTTATCAAAGCACCCCCCTTGTGCGGGGTAAAGTAATAAGCATAATCTGTTTATTAAATCTTTCTTCAATAAAAAGTTTGAAACGAAAATCGTGGAAAGAAACATGAACGAACGCATACAACATGCAATTCCCAAGCAGGCCATTGAATTTAACAGTCAGCGGAATTGTGTGCATTTTGCCGCACACGGTGTTGAATTCGGAACAGTTCCGGATTTCGCTGTTCCGAATAAAAAAAATCACGTAAATCGGAGTAACGCGTTCTATTCTGCCAATGCAAAAAATGGCTTTGGAAACAAGAATTTTCATCAAACACTGCATTAATGGGCTCTATTCACAATGAGTTACCGCATGAAGTAATTTAGGTAGTGATAAATACCAACCAAAATATCTCCATTTTGAAATTTACAATTTCTTTTCTCCCTAAATTACCTCTTGTGGTAAAAGTGAGGTAAAAGTGTGGTAATAATTACCTCAAAATGTATCTCCAATTTGAGATTCTCAATTGAATAGTTGGTGTTAATTAAGGATTTTTTTTTTTTTATCACCTACAAATGGTAGGTGATAATTATCACTTCTCTGCTTTTGGCGTTCAGGATGGAACCTTTTAGGGCTCTTCCACACTAGGACGTTGCGTTTGATGCGACATTATGGTCGCACAACGTGCCCCTAACGCAACGCATGTCACTTCTAAAGTGTGACGTTAAATTGCCCTGCGTTATGTGTCTCGTGGTGCGCGGTTTTAGTTGCATACTGATAGAACGAAAACGGCGCATGCGTCACAGTTAAAAAAAAAAAAAATCAAAAACATTACTGAGCATGTGCAAACAGTCCAACGTAGCTAATAACGCAGAGAACGTACAGTATGCAGCACTTACTAAATATTGCTACACGTTACACACAACGCAACATGAGCACTGTGAATGTCACACATACTTTGTGTTGCTGTGCGTTAGTCTGTATTATTACTTTTTATAACGTGCAACCTTAAGCCCTTAAAGAGAACCTGTACTGAGTAAAATTATTTAAAATAAACACATGCGGTAACTTCAAATGAATATTACATAGTTACCTTGCCATCAGTTCCTCTCAGAAGCTCACCATTTTCTTCTTACAGTGATCCCTTCCAGTTCTGACAACATTTTGTCAGAACTGAAATATATCAGTTGCTGTCAGTTATATATCGGTTGCTGTCAGTTACAGCTGAGAGGAGAGCTGATGTGTCCATGTTTCTCTATGGCTCAAGTGGGCGATGTTACAGTTTAACAGTGTGCTGACCAGAAAGCTGTTATGGGGTAATGGCCATTTTCAAAATGGAGGACGGAGAATTCCATTAATCAGTGGACAAACAGGACGCAGGAGAGGAAAAATAGATTGAGGAGTAGACTACACTGGAGGTAAGTATGACCTGTGTATGGTTATTTTGACTTTTCATTTTCAGTTCAGGTTTTCTTTAACCACTTGCCGACCAGGGCTGTATTGGCTGATCTGTGCTGCGTGGGCTCTCCAGCCCGCAGCACAGATCAGTATTATGCCAAGGCGATCAGACTTCCCCCCTTTTTTCCCCCACTAGGGGGATGTCCTGCCGGGGGGGGGGGTCTGATCGCCGCCGGCCATCTGCGTTTTGCGGGGAGGGGCTCCTCAAAGCCCCCCTCCGCAGCCATTTCCGCCCTCTGCCTCCTTACCTCCCTCCCTCTCTCCGTAATGCGCAGGACGGAGTTCCGTCCTGCGCATTGAAGGATAGGCTTCCGCCTATCAGATGCCGGCGATCCCCGGCCAATCAGAGGCCGGGGATCGCCGATCTGCCTTACGGCGCTGCTGCGCAGCAGCGCCGTATAATGTAAACAGCGAGGATTACTTCCCCGCGTGTTTACATTTTGCCGGAGAGCCGCGATCGGCGGCTCTCCGGCTGTTCACGGATCGGCGTTAGCTGGTCGTCAAGAGGTTAAGCTTTGTTTGCTCGAGTTTATGTCAATTTTACATAGAAGGCAGAGAAGACGAGTGTGTCTGATCTCAAGGCGCACTTTCAGACTTTGTACAGTCTTTTAGATGATTTTATAGATGCCGAGGAGGAAATTCCTCTCTGCTCTAAAAGATAAGCAGCAGCATAATAACTTTAGGCTACTTTCCCACCAAGACGTTGCGTTTTAGGGGACGTTATGGTCGCATAACGTGCCCCTAATGCAACGTATGGCGGTGTTGAAGTTGGACGTCAGATTGAGCTGTGTTATGCAGTTCTCAAAGCAGCCGCTCCAGGTTAGTGATAGGAAGTCCGGATCTTTTTAAGGATTCGGATCATTGAAAAGATCCGGATCTATGAACTGAATCATTTCAATCATTTTACTAGGGAAGCAGACTGGGTGAAATGACTAGCAGGACAGCACTTTCCCTGCACTGTACATTCTGTATGTTCCTGTTTCTTCCAGACAGACATCCACTGTGAACCGAATCTTTCATTGTGATGATCCGGATGATTCGACTCACAAAAAAGATCTGGATCAAATGAACGATTCGTTCATGATCCGGACAACACTACAGTTCCACCACAAGTCACCACAGTGCAGTGAATATTAATTAGCCATCTGGCTGGCTGCAGAGGAGGACCTCCTCCTCCAACATTACTGAGCATGTGCAAACAGTCTAACACTGCTTAGCCCAGGATAACGTACAGCATGCAGCACTTTGTTTAAACGTGCTGCGTTACTATGTAACGCATAGTGTGCACTGTGAACAGCACATTGATTTTACAGTGCTGTGAGTTAGGCTGCGTTACTGGCTGCTGTAATGTGGGACTTTAACGCCCCACTGTGAAACCAGCCTTAAAGAAAAACATTTCTTTGTTACAGCTGATACAAATCCAACAAAAAAAATCTCCAGTGTGTGTACTTCCTGCTTTCATGGAAGAAGACATAGGGTTAAGTTAACATCCTGTGTTTACACATAAGCTGCTCTGCTGAGGCAGCCAGCTGGCACAGCTGAGAGCTCAAATTACAGTTGTGATTATTCACAGATGAGGGGAAATTAGACAGCCTAAATTATATACATACAGGGTGCATTTATATATGTTTTCTTTCTGTCCTGCGGAAGAGTTGAGGTCCCACTTTAAGGGCTGGTGCACACCAAAACCCGCTAGCAGATCCGCAAAATGCTAGCAGATTTTTAAACGCTTTTTTTTATTTTTATGAGGCGTTTTGCTAGCGTTTTGCGGATTGCTGCTGCGGTTTTCAGTATAGTAGATTTCATATATTGTTACAGTAAAGCTGTTACTGAACAGCTTCTGTAACAAAAACGCCTGCAAAACCGCTCTGAACAGGCGTTTTTCAGAGCGGTTTGCGTTTTTCCTATACTTAACATTGGGGCAGAAACGCATCCGAAATCCAAAAAATGCCTCACCCAGGCATTTTTCGTTTCTGCAAAACGCCTGCCGCTCTGGTGTGCACCACCCCATTGAGATACATTGACCAAGCAGATCCGCAGCCGCAAGCGGATCTGAAAACGCCCAAAAAGCCGCTCGGTGTGCACCAGCCCTAAATGTGACAGGCTATCCCGGGTCGTCTCTGTATAATGGGTGGCAAGCATATGGGCTGCCCTACAGTGCTCAAAAAAAGTTTTTTCATACAAATTACTGTTCTATCACCTGTTTTACCGCACTTTTAGCAAACATTTATCACACTTGGTAAATTTTTTGTGAATACTAAAAAAAAAAAAAAAAAAAGTTACCGCACATGGTTTTGTGAATAGAGCCCAAAGGCTAGAAAAATGAAAATTGGCTTCTAAAGCAAGAAATTTCAGGCCATAGTGATGTAAACAAAATGGCTGCCAGGGATTCCCTGGTGGTCCCCAAAGGCCACACTAAAAAGTGGCAGAACAAGCTTTTTTTTCCACATGAATTGGGGTCCAGGGGCCCAGGGCATCCCCTGCCCTGGTCCTCCAATCCATGTGTTTGTTTCAGAAACTAATTTTCACTTTCCTAGCCAACGAGTTAAAGCCGCGTTTGCTGAAAAATCTTGTTTCCGAAGCCAATTTTTGCATCGGCAGATTTTTTTGTAATGCGGCTTACCGCGCTGCGATGCACCATCTATGCGATGTTCACAGTGTGGCAGATGCTTTGCTGTATGGTAACTGCATGCTGTGCGGTAACACAAAACACCTGTCTTAGCAGGTACAGTGAAGCATACTTTTCATCGACTGTATGCTTCACTGCATGCAACGCGGCAGTAACGTGTGGCACGACTTTTTCTTTGCATACAGGGAACACAGTGCAACGTCCCACTGTGATCTGGCCTCAGGTGTGCTTGCAATCTTGTCACATTTTTTTGCAGAACACCGCATGGAATGTAGAGTTCTGAATAACAGGTAATCAATCAACCTGACCACGCCCAGGTAAAATATGGAATGACACTGGGCTCTATTCACAATAACTTTTTTTTGGTTGCAAAATGACCTCCAGTGATAATTACCGACTTTTTTTAGTATTCACTAAAACATTTCCGAGTGTGATAAATGTTCGATAAAAGTGTGGTAAAACGGTCGGTAATCATTCGGTAATGTTGCAGTAAATGTGTTAAGTGTTTGTTAACTTTGCGGTAATTGGTCGGTAATATGTGCGGAAATAAAGCTTTTTTTGACCACTGTAAGGCCATTACACAAATGACCCAGGATAGCCTGTCACATTAACAGTGGACCTGAACTCTTGCATAAGACAGAGGGAAAACGTATAGAAATTAAGCCTGTGTGTATTTAGAGAGTTTAGCCTGTCTAATTCCCCCTCATCTGTGACTAATCACAACTGTAATTTGAGCTCTCAGCTGTGCCATCTGGGTGCCTCATCAGAGCAGCTAATTTGTAAACACAGGATGTTAACAATATGTCTTCTTCCATAAAAGCAGGAAGTAGACATAGGCTATCATTCATAAAGCATTTCCGCATGTGGAAATGCTTAAAGGGAACCTAAACAGAGAGATATGGATGTTTCCTTCTAAACAATACCAGTTGCCTGGTTGTTCTGCTGATCTCTTTGGCTATAGTTGTGGCTGAATAACACACCTGAAACAAGCATGCAGCTAATCCAGTCTGACTTCAGTCAGAGCACCTGGTCTGCATGCTTGTTCAGGGGCTGTGGCTAAAAGTATTAGAGACACAGGTTCAGCAGGGGAGTCGGGCAACTGGTATTATTTTAAAAGGAAAAATCATATTCTTCTCAGTTTAGGTTCCCTTTAAAACAGCTGACTTTACCGACCACTTAGCAAAGTCAGCATTCATAAAGCCTCTTTCCGCATGAAAAAAATGACACTAACGAGCAGAGTGATAAATCACCGCCTTGTGCGGTGATTATCGGAACAAATGTAGCAAAATGTTAATTCATTAAGATCACCGCAAGCGGTGTGAGGTCGGGAAGTACCGCTTCCTCTGAAGTGGCGATACCAATGTAAGTGAATGGAGACACACAGACCTCCCAGGCAGCTGCAGCAGAGCGGAACACGGAGAAATGTATCAACTCGGCAGCTTCCGTGTCTCCGCCTGCCTACCGCCAGCCTAGTTCGGGGAATCTCCGCACTGCTACCGCACATGGACACTTTTTTATGAATGCACACCCAGAAGTCTAAAACACCGACAGTGGTGTTTTCCCGCACTGATTCTCCATACCGACAGCACTTTCATGAATGATAGCCATACTGGAGATGTAGCGCAGGATTTGTATCTGCTGTAACAAAGAAATGTTTTTTTTTAAAAGATTATTATGCTGTTGCTTATCTTTTAGAGCAGAGAGGAATTTCCTCCTTGGCATCTATAATATCATCTAAAAGACTGTACAAGGTCTGAAAGCACGCCTTGAGATTAGACACACTTGTCTTCTCGGTCTCATGTAAAATTGACATAAATCAAGCAAACAAATCTCAAAAGGCTCCATCCTAAAGTCCAACAGCAGAAAAGTGAAAATTATCACCTGCCCTCTATAGGTGATAAAAAAAATCCTTATTTATCTCCAATTATCCGCACATTTATTCAGTTAAGAATTTCAAAGTGGAGAAAATTGTAGAGACTTTTTATTGCACACTTAGGCCCGGTGCACACCAAAAACCGCTAGCAGATCCGCAAAATGCTAGCAGATTTTGAAACGCTTTTTTTTTATTTTTCTGTAGCGTTTCAGTTAGCATGTTGCGGTTTTGTGAAGCGTTTTTGGTGTAGTAGATTTCATATATTGTTACAGTAAAGCTGTTAACAGCTTCTGTAACAAAAATGCCTGCAAATCCGCACTGAACTGCCGTTTTTCAGAGCGGTTTGCGTTTTTCCTATACTTTACATTGGAGGCAGAAACGCCTCCGCAATCCAAAATCTGCAGCAGCCCAGGAGTATGCGTTTCTGCAAAACGCCTCTCGCTCTGGTGTGCACCAGCCCATTATAATACATTACCCAAGCGGATCCACATCCGCAAGCGGATCAAAAAACGCTGCTGAACCGCTCTGGTGTGCACTAGGCCTTACCGAACATTTACCGCATGCGGGAAATTAAGGAGATAAATCTTTGAGAATTACACAATGGCAAACTTTTGGGTGATATTTTGCACATACTAGTTTACAGCATGCAGTAAGGCTTTGTGAATAGAGCCCGTTGTTACTTTTATCTAGACCCTGACCAACTTACCAGACATTAGTTCATTTATCGAGCTCCTAAACCCGCTGCAAGTCCCAGCTCTGTCTCCTGACTGACAGGTCCCTCTCCAAACAATATTATCATTATTTTTAAGCCCGGATCCTTCCCCAGCACCTCTGATGAGCTGCAGCTGGTGAATGAAGAGACTACTACGATGTCTCACAGAGAGCAAGTACAGGTGTGGCCCTAGTGGCAGAACACCAAACACATGGGACAGGATGAATGCAAATAGGTGTTCTCTAGGAGTGCTTGGGAGGCTGTACTTTGATCAGCCTGTGATGTCACAGACAGGGAGAGAGAGAAATAAAAGCAAAATGCAGTGCTGGCTGTCAGAGTAGCCAGTCTTCCCACAGGTGACCCAGGTGTAAAGATCTGCCCAAATGCACATGATGGAGCTGAAGCCAGATGCCTGCATCACCCTGAATGATGGACACAAGATGCCAATCATTGGATATGGCACTTATGCACCCCAGGAGGTAGGCATGTTCTCACCATTTTATGTGCCTCTCTTTTCAGTGCCCTCTATGAAAAAAATGGTGGGGGGCATGAGAGGGTCCATTCAACCCCCCCCCTTCCCCCCCCAAAAAAAATTTGATCCTCAAAACAAAAGTAAAAGACTTTTCCCCTATTGCTTGAGGCTGGCTGCACACATGGCTGTGCGTGAAAGGTTGAGTTTTAGGCCTCGTTCACACCTAAAATCGCAAACCACTAGCGTTTTCTGTGGGTAATTTTACAGCGATTTAACATGGAAAAATCACTGTACAAATTTGCATTTTTGGAGCAATTTGATTAGTGTTTCTATATATGTTAATGGCGATTGCTCCAAAATCACTGGAAACATGCTGCATGTAACGTTTGCGATTAGTAATAATCGTGGAATGCCCGCGATTATCGCTAATCGCTCAAGTGTGAGCACTGCCATAGACTAAAATAGCACTAGCGTTTTAAAAAAACGCTAGTGCTTTAGCGGTTAGCATGAAATCGCCTTATTCCCGCTTAGGTGTGAACGTGCCCTTAGGTCGCGTGCGTGTTTTTTTTTTTTTTTCCCCCTTTCCCCATGCATATGCGTTTTTCAAGCATTTTGTGTGTGTTTGCGGTTCCCATATACAAAACACATATGCGTTTTCCATGCATTTTTCACTTGCGTTTTTATGCAAATCACGAGGAAGCGGGAATTCCTCAATGATTTATTTTTAAACGCATACCATTGCGTTGCCATTGACTTTCATTATGTGCGTTTTTGATGCGTTTTTGAAAAATTATGCAACAAAACAAGTGTCTTTAAAAACGCATATACATTTCCGGTACCTATCCGTTAGCCGGGCGCATCCACTAGGTGGTGACAAAACTCCACCAGAGTTACATCTTTCCCTACTATCCATGTCGGCCTGGAGGGGGAATTGTAATTAGTGCCACCTGCCGGATGCGCCCGGCTAACGGATAAGTACCACATTTCCTTTTTTTTTTTCTTCTTTTCCAGCAAGCAAGAAAATACTACGGCCTGGAATCCACTAGAAAGAGCAAAGCGCTATCGCTAGTGATTTGTGATAGTGTTTTGCAAGCGATTTTGGGAGCGATTTCCCTGCTCCTATACTATTCGTTAGAATGGAAAAGCTCCCAAAATGCTGCATGTCCTGCGATTGCTATTTTGCTGATCGCAATTCTGTCCCATCTATTTACATTGGCAGAGCGTTAAGGGAAATCGCTAGTGATTTAAAGCGCTCCCTAAGGGCCCATTCACACTAGAAGCACTTTTCTGAGCGTTTTGCGATTAGCATTTTTTTTAAATCGTTCCCATTCACTTTCATTAAAATTGTGGAAAAATCACTGCGATTTCGCAATCGTGTACGTGAAAATCGTGGTGATTTTTCCACGATTTTAACTATGATTTTAAATAAAGTGAATGGGAGCAATTTAAAAAAAAAAGCTAATCAATTGCAAAACACTCAGAAAAGCGCTTCTAGTGTGAACGGGCCCTGTATGCTCAAAAAACTGCTCTAGTGGGTTCCAGGCCTCCAAAATAGTTTTGATAGTTCTTTTCCACCCACTTTTTGGTACTTTTTCAACTGCAAAGGGCTCTATTCATAAAACATTTGTGGCGAAAAAACTCCTGGAGGGAAAATACCGCAGAGGTATTTTAGACTTCTGGGTGGTAATTCATAAAAATCTTGCCAGCTGCGATGCAAGTGCGGAGATCTCCCGCTGAAGGCTGGCGGTAAGCTGTCGGAAGGCATGCGGAAACACTTCAGCCGGCAGAGTCCCTCCGTGCACTGCTCTCTCTGGGAGGTCTGTCCCATTCACTTGTATGTAATCCGCAAAATCAGAGGAAGCGGTATTTCCCGTCCACATACCGCTTCCTCTAAACTTTATGAATGGCCATTTTGTTACTTTTTTCTAAAAAAAACACTGGAGAAGGCGGAAATTTCTCGCTCTGCTGGGGGATTGTAGATTTTCATGCGGGAACAGCTTTTATGAATGCCCACTTTGCTAAATGGACGGGAAAATCCGCTGTTTTGAGCGGAAAACTTGCGGTAACCTTTTATGAATAGAGCCCAAAGTGCTGAAAAGTTACTCAAAATAGAAGATGAAAAAGTTAATTGCATAGGGGCCCTGGTGAGCAAAAACCCACTCCAAATAAATTGATAGGTCTAGAAATAAGCAAGAGAGCGTTTCTTCCCTCCCCCGCCAGCATTGAGTTGATGCTAATTTAATGCAAAGTTATGCACTCTGGAAATGGACCAATCATGTACAGTAGCTGCTGAATTTGGTCCATTTCTTAATTGCATAAACTCAGAATTATTGATATCTCATTGACCATCGATTGATATATTTCTTCTTATGTGCTGATAGAAGTGGTGTGGCTATAGGGGGTGCAGAGGTAGCACATGCACCAGGGCCCCTAGCAGGGCCGGCGCTACCATAAGGGCAAAGGGGGCAATTGCCCCAGGGCCCCAGCATCCATAGGGGCCCCCAAGTGTCCCCATCATCCACTAAATTATGTGGCCGAGCCCCACACCCCACGCACTCCCTCCGCAGCATTATGGAGGCAGTGAGGACATGAACACACTCACCTTGTGCAAGTTCAAGGGCATACAGTACCTATAATTAAACCTCCGTGAGGTTTGAGCGCAGGGTAAAGCTGAAAAATGGCTCACCTTGCTCCTGCATCCCGGTGGAGTTAATTAATATTACCCCTAAAGGTCGCTGTGGATTGTAAGGAAAGATGTAATTCAGACGCCAGCTATTACCACCGGTTTTTAAAGTAATTGGGGTACAGTCTATTGAGGCGCCCAAATTACTGTCTGAGCATCGCTATAGCCGTAATTCCTATTACGGCCTATGGTGGCGCCGGCTATACCAAAATTTCCACCGATGTTCTTACAGCGCTCCAGTTCAGGGGGGCCTCCAGGTTACTTTTGTCCCAGGGCTCCATTGTAGCTAGAACCGGCCCTGGCCCCTAGACCACATTGGGTCCTCCTCCAGTCACTGCATTAGCTCTTTTTTGGTTTTACAGTGGTAATAATCAGTGATGCTCAAATCCGATCCGGATGAAATCCAGATAGTTGTATTCCGGATTTCATCTTGTTAAAATCAAGTCAACTGTGCGGGCTGGGCGGGGGGTTTAATCTTACCTATCATGACTTCTTCTTCGTTTGTCCCTCGGCGCCTTCCATGATGTGGTCCAATCCGGCGTCACGTGACTAAAAACCCCTTCTCCTTCCGGGTTGAAGGAGGAAGTGTATAGTCACGGATTGGAGTGCATCGTGGGAGGCGCCGAGGGACGGACGAAGAAGACATCATGATGGGTAAGATTAAACCCCCCCACCCAGTTAAACAAGGTGTGTATGAGGATCTGCAGATATAGACATTGGGCTCTAGTCTCAAAGACTTCCCGCATGCGGTAAAGTACATGCGGGAAGTTTGCGACCAAAACACCGTCAAGTTCACATTCTCAAAATGTTCCGCATGTCTTCTCCGCATGCGGAAAAAGTGCGGGATTCATGCGGAAAAATTTCCGCAAAAGTCGGTATTTTCCGCAATAAAAAGTCAATTCTTAAAACTGTTCAGGCGCATCATTTTGTTGTTATCTACCGTTTTTTTTTTTGTTTTTGTTTTTTTTATCACCTACAAGTAGTAGGTGATATATTCCGCATCCCATTGACTTTAATGAAGTCTGGAGGCTTAAGGGCTGTGCTTGCTGGACTTTAACTTTTTTTTTTTTTTTTAAACACTTTTTCATGCGACCTTTTTACCGCATGATTACCGCATGAATAATGGCTGTTGCCGCATCTTTTTTCTCGCATGCGGAAAATATTAGTGAATGTGGAAAAAATGCGGAGTTTACCGCTGGCGGAAATTTAGCGGTAAACGTTTGCTGTAATTTTGGCTCTTTGTGAATAGAGCCCAATGAATGGATCTTTTGCAGGAACAGATCTTTTGCAGATACTGATCTTTTGAATGTGTACAGCATCTTTGTGTGCAGCATCTTGCAAAGATTTCTATCTGATGGGGAGTTCAGCTCCATAGAATAGACTGTGTAGGCATGGCTCTCATACTACATGGAAGGGGGTAAAATTGGTCTGATATCTTTCATTTATCTTTCAAGTGTGTATGGAGCATAAATCCCCTGTCTGTAATCGGCATATTAAGCCCCGTCTACACGGGGAGATGTGGCAATCCGGCGGCTCGATTAGCCGCCGGATCGCCTCTTTCGCCTGCCCGCCGCGTCCTCGCTCGCCGCGCGTGCGCCGCATTCGATTCCCTGCTCGTCCCCGCCGGCGCCGCTTATCTTCCGCTCGATTCCCTGCCATTGTCCCCTCGCGGGGATCGAGCAGGGAATCGGCGGTGGGGAGATCCGTCCTGTCGGATCTTATCAATCGAGCCGCATCAGCGGCTCGATTGATAAGGAGCATCGCGGCCGCATCTACGTGTGTAGATGCGGCTTTAGGTCTGGTTTGGGCAGAGACAGAAGGGGATGGAATGCTGAGATGCACAGTGATAGTTTAGAGCAGGGGTCTCAAACTCGCGGCCCATGGGCCATTTGCGGCCCTCGATACAATATTTTGTGGCCCTCGTCGGCAAAAGCTTCCTTATAGTTCGCTTCAGTGCTCCCAAGTAATCCGCCGCATCCCTGCCGCTAAACGAGGGCTGCAATCTACCGGCATTTCCTGGAAGGGGCAGAGCTTTCAGCTTCAGCTCTGCCCCTCCTGACGTAAATCGCCGCACGGATCACCGCCTCTCCCCGCCCCTCTCTGTGAAGGAAGAGTGAGAGGAGCGGGCAGAGGCGGCAGTGCGCTGCGATTATGAAATTCCTTATGCGGCCCAGCCTCATCCTGACTTTGCCTCCTGCGGCCCCCAGGTAAATTGAGTTTGAGACCCCTGGTTTAGAATGTCACAGACCCCCTAGTGGCCGGGCTGCTCAATGCCTCCCAATCTGTTTCAACGCACAGAGAATCCAATATCGTGGATTCAATCAATGCACTGGAGCTGGGCAAACACAGGCCAAGAGGGATTATGGAGACACTGGCCACAGGTAAAATAAAAGCTCAAAACAAAGAAAATAAATGCTTAAAGTTTTGGAAGAAATATGTCCTTTGTGTGGAAATCCAAGAAATTCAATGTTCCTTTTGTTTCAGAAGGAAAACCAGCCTCATGATTCTCTTGCTGGCTTCAGTCAGGTGGTAAAATAGAGAACTCCCTTTTTTTTTTTAATTTTATTTTTTATTGCTTTTTCCTTTTCTACAGATCTGCCCTGAAGGCGGAACTCTGGCTACAGCCAGGCCTTAAAGGGAACCAGAGACGAAGCACCCTTGTGTATTTTACCATGTATATCAGTAAGAACATTAGAGAAAACACTTACCATGCTCTCTGTTTCATCCTCACTGCTAAAAGTGTCTGTTATCAGCAGTCATAAGAATCCCAGACTGAGCATTCAATCTGGCTTTGCTGGGAATGATTATTGCTGAGTCATTATAGCAGAGCCACAAGGGGGCAGGCTTGGGCTTGAAAAGACACCACAGAACTATAATCTTTCCGTAGCAAAGCTAGACTGAGCAGCCTGAGTGCTCAGTCGGGGATTCTTATCAGAGGTGATAACAGTCAGATTAAACAGAGAACAATGAAACAAAGAGCAGATTAGGTGTTTACTGTCATGTTCCCACTGATTTATAAGGTAAAATACAAGAGGGTGCTTCATCTCTGGTTCTCTTTAAGATTTATTAACCTCTTACATTTGGGGAAATTTAAATCCCAAATGTAAGACATTTTTTTTAGATCTCAAACCACGTTCATTGCACACAAATAATAGAAGAAAATTCACAATCCTCAAAGAATATGGATCACATTAATACCAGACATGAATAGTGTAAGACATTCCATTGATGAGAAGTGGAATAACGGGGCTGTGGCTTAGGTCAGCCCCCTGAAACAGGTATGCAAACGTGTGACAGGACGTTGGCAGTCAAATGATATACTTTTCATATAGGTCACAAGCACAGCATCTCTTATAAAGGCAAAATAAGAAAGTATAGTTATTAAATCTTGCCGGAACTCCTCCCTCCGCTCTGTCTCCCCCATATTGGGCTGCAGGCTGCCCTTGGCCTTAGCAAGCCAAATGGCTCATTTCAAACTGGTGTTCACACCTATGTGTCAGGTGCATGATTGAGGCTGGTTTCACAGTGGGACGTTAAAGTCCCACATTACAGCAGCCAGTAACACAGCCTAACTCACAGCACTGTAAAATCAATGTGCTGTTCACAGTGCCCACGTTGCGTTACATAGTAACGCAGCACGTTTAAACAAAGTGCTGCATGCTGTACGTTCTACTGGGCTAAGCAGCGTTAGACTGTTTGCACATGCTCAGTAATGTTGGAGGAGGAGGTCTCCCCTCCTCCTCCGAGGCCAGCCACATGGCTAATTAATATTCACTGCACTGCAGAGACTCTTGGTAGGACTGTAGTGTTGTCCGGATCATGAACGAATCGTTCATTTGATCCGAATCTTTTTTGTGAGTCGGATCATCACAATGAAAGATTCGGTTCACAGTGGATGTCTGTCTGGAAGAAACAGGAACATACAGAATGTACAGTGCAGGGAAAGTCCTGTCCTGCTAGTCATTTCACCCCCAGTCTGCTTCCCTAGTAAAATGATTCAAATGATTTGGTTCAAAGATCCGGATCTTTTCAATGATCCAATTCAAATGATCCGAATCCTTAAAAAGATCCGGACTTCCTATCACTAATCTGGAGTGGCTGCTTTGAGAGCTGCATAACGCAGCTCAATCTGACGTCCAACTTCAACACCACCATAAGTTGCGTTAGAGGCACGTTATGCGACCATAACATCCCCTAAAACGCAACTTCTTGGTGTGTAAGTAGCCTCAAAAGGAATGTTCGAGCTCACACACACACAAAAAAATCTACTTACTTGGGGCTTCCTCCAGCCCCTTGCAGCCGACATGTTCCACTCTCTGCCGCCAGCTCGGGGTCCCAACCGGTGCAGAGGTTGACCTCACGATGTCGTCCTCTACTGCGCCTGCATGAGCGCTGCTGTCAGTCAAGTCCACTTTGTCTGAAGTGCACTGCGTTATACCCTATATGCTATATACAAATGTCCACAGCTCTAAAAGACAATTACTCTTTATTAATCCACAATAAATGCAAATAGTAGCGTTTTTGATCCTAGGCTAATGCAAAGCACCTTCCCCTTTAAATCACATCCATTCAAGACATACAGCACTCACTCTGCCTCACTGCAGTGAGATGGTCCTAAAAAATGTATACAAAAAAAAGGGATCCCAGTAAAGAATCAAAAAATCAAAAAAATTT
This sequence comes from Hyperolius riggenbachi, assembly GCF_040937935.1. Taxonomy (NCBI): domain Eukaryota; kingdom Metazoa; phylum Chordata; class Amphibia; order Anura; family Hyperoliidae; genus Hyperolius; species Hyperolius riggenbachi. The sequence continues at coordinate 472,617,990 of NC_090648.1, forward strand.
GAAGGTCCCAAAATCAAAGTAGTAATAGTAGTTCTCCACTGACATGCAATTTGATGGTATTACCAACGTGTGCACAAAATGATTGTATTTGGATATCTTGTATACAGGGGTGCAGCTAAGTTTTTTTTGTGGCCCCAAGCGGACTGTAGTAAGTGGCCCTACCCTGCAAAAATGGGTGTGGTTATCCCGCATAAGTGGGTGTGGCCATGACATGTGGGTGGAGCAGGAGGGCGGATTGGGGCGGGGCTGTTTGCGGGGAAAAATGGATGTGGGGGTGATTGAGGCGCGCGTAGCGCGCCGCGCCAAAAGATGGGTGTGGCCATGACAGTGTATGGGCGGAGCTTAACCGTAGCACAGCAAATATAGCCAACTATGACCATTAAATAATAAATGCAACAACAGTTACCCCAGACACCAGAAAATAATTTGGGCCACATTTCAGCAGAAATCAAACGCAATTAGGGCACATTTTCAGCAGAAATCAAACGCAATTAGGGCACAGTTCAGCAGAAATCAAACACAATTAGGGCCACATTTTCAGCAGAAATCAAACGCAATTAGGGCACATTTTCAGCAGAAATCAAACGCAATTAGGGCACATTTTCAGCAGAAATCAAACGCAATTAGGGCACATTTTCAGCAGAAATCAATCGCAATTAGAGCACAGATCAGCAGAAATCAATCGCAATTAGAGCACAGATCAGCAGAAATCAATCGCAATTAGAGCACAGATCAGCAGAAATCAATCGCAATAAGAGCACAGATCAGCAGAAATCAATCGCAATTAGAGCACAGTTCAGCAGAAATCAATCGCAATTAGGGCTGCAAAAAGAAAAGAATTTACTCACCTGGCACTGAAATCTTCTCTCCTCGTCTCCTCTCCTGGCCGGCTCCTCAGGCGCGCAGTTCCCAGTTCCCACGGAGCTCCCTCCCTCCTCCAATCTCCCGCGCTGATTCATGCAGGGCTACGGGAAGATGGTCTCCAGAGCAGGGCTTCGGCGGCGGCCATCTTCCCGTAGCCCTGCTCTGACAGCCCCGCGAGCTGTGGGAAAACGAAACAGTGACGTCACGCTGACGTCACGGAGCCGCCGAGGCCCCTAAGATCTTGGGGCCCCAAGCGACCGCTTGGTTCGCTTTATGCCTCACGGCGCCCCTGCTTGTATACGGTAGTCCTCCTCATAATCCAGTATAAATGTGAATATAAAACGGTTCCTCACATAGGCATTCCACAATTGGGTGCCGCTGCTGCCACAGTGGACCCACTGTCCAATGATTATTCAATGTGAAAGAATCTCAAACCGTATACATTACCCTCCTGCCGTCCGGGTAAGCAAACTGATCCCTGCACTGCCTCAATCCGCTCACTCTGGCCAGTCTAGTGAAAGCGGAGAGGCTAAACGTGTGCAAGTGTAGCGAGTCCGGATCCTCTGGACCAGTTCCTGTAGGTCTGAAGAAGCAGGGCCGGCCGCTCATGAGGCGGGGTGAAACATTTGCCTCAGGCGGCAAACTTCTAGGGGCAACACCCGCCCGGGAGGGGGGGTGGGCGGCTGCCGAGCCGGAGGGGTAGCGGGCAGGTCGGGGGTATTGGGCCTAGCGGTGGGGAGGGGAGTCGGACCCCCCCTCCCCCTCCCTTGCCTGGGTCCCCCGATCTGCGCTCCCCTCCAGCTGTAATTAGGAAGCAGCCGCTTGCAGATCGTAAGAGGCAACGGGCGGGGAGGACTCACCTTTTCCGCGTTCCAGCGAGCGCTCCACTGACGTCACTTCCTGCATCGCCGCCCACTATATTGTAAGTGGACGGCGCTGCAGGAAGTGACGTCAGTGGAGCGCACGATGTACCGCGGATAAGGTGAGTCCTCCCTGCCCGTTGCCTCTTACGATCTGCAAGTGGCTGCTTCCTAATTACAGCTGGAGGGGAGCGCAGATCGGGGGACCCAGGCGAGGGAGGGGGGGTCCGACCCCCCCCCCCCCCCCCACCACCACTAGGCCCAATACCCCCGACCTGCCCGCTACCCCTCCGGCTCGGCGGCCGCCCCCCCCGCACCTACGGACGGGGGGAGGGGGGCGGCAGTAATTTTCTCCTAAATTTGCCTCAGGCGGCAAAAAGTCTAGGGCCGGCCCTGTGAAGAAGAGGGGCGTACCCCTTGAAACGTCAGCGTCCTTTCGCCGAACGTAACACTGACATCACTGGAGATTAATCCACCTCTGTGGAGCGCATCCGTTTGCCTACCGGACATACAGGAACTGGTCCAGAGGATCCGGACTCGCTACACTTGCACATGTTTAGCCTCTCCGCTTTCACTAGACTGGCCAGAGTGAGCGGATTGAGGCAGTGCAGGGATCCGTTTGCTTACCCGGACGGCAGGAGGGTAATGTATATGGTTTGAGATCCTTTCACATTGGACAGTGGGTCCCCCTGTGGCAGCAGCGGCACTCAATTGTTGAATGCCTATGTGAGGAACCGTTTTTATTTATACTGGATTATGAGGAGGACTACCGTATATAAGATATCCAAATACAATCATTTTGTGCACACGTTGGTAATACCAACAAATTGCATGTAAGGGGAGAACTACTATTACTACTTTGATTTTGGAACCTTCAAAAAAATAAAGGGATCCCAGTAAAGAATCAAAAAAATGTGAATACATTTTTTTAGGACTATCTCAATGCAGTGAGGCTGAGTGAGTGCTGTATGTCTTGAATGGATGTGATTTAAAGGGGAAGGTGCTTTGTATTAGCCTAGGATCAAAAACCCTACTATTTGCATTTATTGTGGATTAATAAAGAGTAATTGTCTTTTAGTGCTGTAGACATTTGTATATTTCCGATTTTGAGGTGTTTGAGGATTACCTGGTCCACGATAGCTGCTGCCCATCCATTAGGCACGGATTGCTATACATACCCTATATGCTGTTGTACAGCGCCATAGAAAATGCTGCCGCTTTATAAATCCATAATACAGATTGGTACATGCATTATACATACGGGGCGAATCTGGGTAATGAAGTGAAGCACTGAAATTCTTCCCCCACAGACACACTTTAGTTAGAGCCCCTTCCCCTCTAAAAACAGCATCCTTTCTTGCATACACTTGTTATGGTTGCCTGTGTTTTTTGGCTCGGGATATTGTTGGTTACCTTTTGGGAAATATCTCTTCTTATTCCCTCTCTGTTCTCTACTCTAACACCAACCTTTCCCTTTTTTTTTTTTTTTTTTAAACACCTAACACTAATCTCCCACTCCAGTCTTAACTTTCCCCTCTTGACTCCTAACACTTACCTCCCCCCACTCCAAGTAGTTTTGAGTATCGGATATGGCTTAAAGTGGACCCAAATTAAAAATACAAGATTTCAGAAATAAAATCTATTTTCTAAATTATAATAAATAGCAGCCTTTTTTCAGCTGCATGACAAATATAAAATATTTTACATTTATTGGAGGAACCCCTCTCTTCCTTTCATATTGCCGGGACAGAATCCGGCAGACTGGTGGAATAGATGGTGTCCAGCAAAGGAGGAATTGCTAATGGCTGCCACCTGTATAACCCTAGTTATGGAAAGAGAAGGGTGAAAAGCATGCACTGAAATGCTCCTAGGCTTGAAGGAGAGTTTATTTATCTTTGTATGTGTCAGCGTGGTGCAACTAAATATTTTGAATTAAAAAAAAAAAAATTAAAAAAAATGTTTGGTTTGAGTCTGCTTTAAGACCATACAGGGTCCCAGGAAGACCCTCCTTTTCCCCTGCTCTGTTTATTAGCTGAAAGGGTGTTAGGCAAGTTGGACTATCTCAGTCCAACAACCAATAGGACCTAGTGCACACCAGAGCGTTTCGGCTGCGGTTTGCGATCCGCTGGCGGGTGCTGATCCGCTAGGGTAATGTATTTCAATGGGCTGGTGCACACCAGAGCGGGAGGCGTTTTGCAGAAACGCATACTCCCGGGCTGCTACAGATTTTGGATTGCGGATGCGTTTCTGCCTCAATGTTAAGTATAGGAAAAACGCAAACCGGCACTTCAGAGCGGTTTGCAAGGCGTTTTTTGTTACAGTAGCTGTTCAGTACCAGCTTTACTGTAACAATACATGAAATCTACTACACCAAAAACGCTTCCCAAAACCGCAAAATGCTAGCTGAAACGCTAGAGAAAAAGAAGAAAAAGCGTTTCAAAATCTGCTAGCATTTTGCGGATCTGCTAGCGGTTTTTGGTGTGCACCGGGCCAAAGAGACCACAATTCAGTACTGCCAGAGAGACAATTTAACTTTTTCTCTGTAGGCCGTATTACTGTTATAAAACAAATGTGGGGTTGTCCCTGGATGCCAGACTTAAGCAGCTGGGTTACCCAAATAGCCATGAATTGAGAAGCCATGGTCCCCAAGATACTAGAATTAGGCAGCAATGTGCCTCACAATTAAATAGTCACATGATTCCAAACAAAAGAATCAAATATGTCCATGCCTCCAGATAAAATAATAAAGTAGTCACACACCTCCAGATAAATTAAGTGGCCAGGTGCGTTAAGATAAAATAAAAAGCCAACTGTGCCCTATATTCATAAAATTAAGTAGCCATGTTCCCTGATAGCAGAATTAATCTGATCTAAGGTCTGAGTGATTGAAGCAGGCATGGCGGCGCAGCGCAGGGGCAGGCATGGCGGCACAGCGCAGGGGCTGGCATGGCGGGACAGCGCAGGGGCAGGCATGGCGGGGCAGCGCAGGGCAGTGGCGTACCTAGGGCATTTGGCACCCGGTGCTGGGTATTAAAAGACCACCCCCCCCCCTAAAAAAATGGGCGTGGCCACAACCTGCAGCGGGCTTCGTGGCAAAAAATGGGCGTGGTCATGACCAGATGAGAGCGGAGCTAACTGTATTTTAAAGTATTAGCTAGTATAGTTGCCCCCAGTATAGCTAGTACAGTTGCCCCCAGTATAGCTAGTACAGTTGCCCCCAGTATAGCTAGTACAGTTGCCCCCAGTGGAGCTAGTATATTTGCCCCCAGTGGAGCTAGTATATTTGCCCCCAGTGGAGCTAGTATATTTGCCCCCAGTGGAGCTAGTATATTTGTCCCCAGTATAGCTAGTATAGCTGCCCCCAGTATAGCTAGTATAGCTGCCCCCAGTATAGCTAGTATAGCTGCCCCCAGTATAGCTAGTATAGCTGCCCCCAGTATAGCTAGTATAGCTGCCCCCAGTATAGCTAGTATAGCTGCCCCCAGTATAGCTAGTATAGCTGCCCCCAGTATAGCTAGTATAGCTGCCCCCAGTATAGCTAGTATAGCTGCCCCCAGTATAGCTAGTATAGCTGCCCCCAGTATAGCTAGTATAGCTGCCCCCAGTATAGCTAGTATAGCTGCCCCAGTATAGCTAGTATAGCTGCCCCCAGTATAGCTAGTATAGCTGCCCCCAGTATAGCTGCCCCCAGTATAGCTAGTATAGCTGCCCCCAGTATAGCTAGTATAGCTGCCCCCAGTATAGTTGCCCCCAGTATAGCTAGTATAGCTGCCCCCAGTATAGCTAGTATAGTTGCCCTCAGTATAGCTAGTATAGTTGCCCCCAGTATAGCTAGTATAGTTGCCCCCAGTATAGCTAGTATAGTTGCCCCCAGTATAGCTAGTTTAGTTGCCCCTAGTATAGCTAGTTTAGTTGCCCCCAGTATAGCTAGTTTAGTTGCCCCCAGTATAGCTAGTTTAGTTGCCCCCAGTATAGCTAGTTTAGTTGCCCCCAGTATAGCTAGTTTAGTTGCCCCCAGTATAGCTAGTTTAGTTGCCCCCAGTATAGCTAGTTTAGTTGCCCCCAGTATAGCTAGTTTAGTTGCCCCCAGTATAGCTAGTTTAGTTGCCCCCAGTATAGCTAGTTTAGTTGCCCCCAGTATAGCTAGTTTAGTTGCCCCCAGTATAGCTAGTTTAGTTGCCCCCAGTATAGCTAGTATAGTTGCCCCCAGTATGAGGAAAGCCTCGAAGGAGGGGTGGTGGGGACCTGACCTGGGTCCCCTCCTTCTGGCGCTTCCCCCTCCTAATAAGCAGGAGCGGCGAAGAAGACTCACTCACCTGCTCCTGGCGATGGCGGCGGCGCATAGCGTCATCCTCACGCGACGCTGGTCTCCGACTTCTCTGTCACTCACTGTGCTTCCGCCAATCAGGAAGCACAGTGAGCGGTGGAGAAGGCGGAGACCAGCGTGACGATGACGCTATATGCCATCGCCTGGGTCCGGCCCCCCTCCCCGCCGCTTTCCCCGCCACCCCTCCTTTCCGTGCTGCTTCCCTCTCCTGTCCTGCACACATTGCACAGGCCTCTGTGGGAGGCCTTGATGACACCCCCTGGGGCGCCCGACACCCGGTGCGGGGCGCCCCTTGCCGCCCTATGGTAGGGACGCCACTGGCGCAGGGGCAGGCATGGCGGTGCAGCACGGGGGCAGGCATGGCGGTGCAGCACGGGGGCAGGCATGGCGGTGCAGCGCGGGGGCAGGCATGGCGGTGCAGCGAGGGGGCAGGCATGGCGGTGCAGCGCGGGGGCAGGCATGGCGGGGCAGGCATGGGGGCACAGTGCAGGGGCAGGCATGGCGGGGCAGCGCAGGGGCAGGCATGGCGGGGCAGCGCAGAGGCAGGCATGGCGGGGCAGCGCAGGGGCAGGCATGGCGGGGCAGCGCAGGGACAGGCATGGCGGGGCACAGCGCAGGGGCAGGCATGGCGGGGCAGCGCAGGGGCAGGCATGGCGGTGCAGCACGGGGGCAGGCATGGCGGTGCAGCGCAGGGGCAGGCATGGCGGTGCAGCGCAGGGGCAGGCATGGGGGCACAGCGCAGGGGCAGGCATGGCGGGGCAGCGCAGGGGCAGGCATGGCGGGGCAGCGCAGGGGCAGGCATGGCGGTGCAGCACGGGGGCAGGCATGGCGCACCTCTCTAGATATGCCACTGTATACAGACTCCCACTAAAGCAGAAGCACATGCAAACAATAGACGGTAAGGTTGTCCACCAGGGGCGTAACTGCAAATGATGGGGACTCCCAGCAAAACTTTGATGAGGCCGCTTAGGGCCCGTTTCCACTAAAGCGAATCCGCATGCGTTGTCTGCATGCGGATTCGCATAACCAATACAAGTGGATGGCCCTGTTTCCACTTGTCAGTTTTTTGGTGCGTTTTTCTGTGCAGGATTTTTCTGCACGGTAGAGCCTGCAGAATTCGCCTGCGTGTGGAATGCAGGCGATTCGCAGGCAATGTATTTAATAGGGGAAATCGCACATGCGTTTTTTGCCGCGAATTCGCATGAAAACTAATGTAAATTGAACCAGGCAGTGACATGGTTAAATTCGCATATACCCTGCCTATGTGAAATCGCATGCGAAATCGCGGCAAAAAACGTAAGCGGAATCGCATCCGCATGCGATTTCATCAGCGGTGGAATCCCGCCGATTCGCACCGCACTAGTGGAAACGAGCCCTTAATGGTCACAACATTTCCTTTGCCTCTTCTTGGTGACCCTCACGGCCTGGGGGCCCATCTCACAAGGGTCATAAAACAAGTGTGGTCATCAGGATATTAACACCCATAACATATGTAGCCACAAAAACACCTGATCTGGAGTATCAGAGAAAGGCATGGGCAAGCCCACGATTTTCAAGGTGGGGGATTCCTGAAAGGTCTCCCTCAGCAAGGTACAATACAGTTTAATAATATGGTAGAACATCATGCTGGGTACACAATGCAATTTCCCGTCTGACCGACCGACAACGGGATCGATCAGGAGCAGTTATACAGATAACAATGAAGACAGCTGACATTGGTAATGAAAGAGAAGGTGAAGCAGGGCACAGGGCTGTGCTCATACCTCTGTTAAGTTCTCCAGAGCTGCTCCATGCTCTGTACACACGCTGCTGCACCAGCCCTGGTCTGAGGGGGGATTCTGGGCAGCTGTAATCTCCCCCCCCCCCCCCACGTTTGCCTATGAGTGGGAGGGGCCCACTCCTCTGGACCCCACCCCCTTCCGTTGTAGGGTTTGCTCCCCCTCCACCCTCAATTACGCCCCTGGGGTCCACAGAACTCTCTTTTCAAATGGTAAAATTCATTAAAATTGCACTTGTTGGCTGTTAATCAGTCCCAGTATGCCCCGGTCTGTTATGTAAATGACATTAAGAAGACATAAGTGACCTTTTACGAGATGAATGTTTAACCATAAGATATCATCTATGAAAGCTGTTCAGTATCTTCATGGTGATGATGTTTTGTTGCTGTTGCTTGAATCACATTATTATACTAGACTTTCCAGTTTTGACAGGATGGCTAAGGGGAAAATTCCACTTTCATGTGAAATCGAACCTATGAAATGGCTTTCAAGCCATTTCGTCAGAGGTGTAACCATACACCCTGCAAGGGTTGCAGCCGCAGGGGGGCCCAGAAGCTGCAGGGGGGCCCCATGAGGGGTGAAGCTTCTTTTCCCTGTCCTGAGAGACTGACGGCTAAGGGCACAGAGAGAAAAAGCTTTGTGCTCTCTGCACAGTTGTTCTGACTGCATCTGCTCAGCCACTGATAATGAATCAGACAGTTTTTTGCAGAACAAGATTTGTAGAACGTCCCTATTCAGTGTGCAGCAGGGTCTTGTGTACAGCGCACAGCCCCCAACCTCTCTACCCCTCCTCAAGTGCTTTTTTTACTGTAGGGATGCTGGAGGGGTCTGCAGAGCCAGTTCTGCTCCCTCAAAGGTGGACAGAGTGAGTGTAATAAGCTGAGGCTGGGAGCACACTTGTCTGTCAGTTTTCTGTATGCATTTTCTGCGCACCGTGTGTGTCTGTGTGTGTGTGTGAAAAAATGCACTTTTTATCACGGAAGATAATGTAATTGAAAGAGAAAATGCCTGCAGGGCTTGCATGTAGAAAACAACACATTCAAGTGTGCACTAGCCAATTGAATAACATTGATTCTCAGTTTACCTGTGTTTGTGTGTGTGTGGGGGGGGGGGCAGTGATTTCTAGTTACACACCTGCATCTTGTAATGTTGCGCTATCAAATTGTACCTCCACTGAAAGGAGTCTTGTAGGGGGGAAAAGAGTTGAACGTATGGTCCCCCGCAGACATCCTGTGCCCGCGCAGCCACTCACCAATGGTCCAGTCCCCATCTCCAGTTCACTTCTGGAATTCACGACTTTAAAGTCGGAAAACCACTGCGTCTGGGCCACTGTGTCCTTGCTCCTGCTGAGATCATCAGGAGTGTACAGCGCAGACCCAGTACGTTCTGCGCCTGCACAGTATGCTCCCAGTGATGTTAGTGGGGGCGAGGACACGGCCACACAGGTGCAGTGGTTTTCCAACTTTAAAGTCAGAAATCTTGGAAGTGAACCGAAGGCGGTGAATGGCTACGCGGGCACAAGACCTCTCCGGGGGACCATTAGAAGCCCCAGGTAAGTACAACTCCCAGGGGGACAGCCGTGTCACATGACGGTCCCCAGTACATCGCTGCCTTGGATCGCAGAGCTGTACAGTGTTATTAGCCATCTAACAGTCTCCTAGTGGTGATCGCCGCTGGGAGACTGCTGACGCAGCGGAGCTCCATCATCCAAGTGGAGATGTGTGCGCATCGGCACGCTTGATCTCCTGAAAAACATGCCGCCACTGCTGATCGGCATTAGGCAGTCCTGGGTTCTGCCGCCACGCCAATTGGCATGGAGCGGTTTTTTAGTGGTTAAATGGAGGTATGAGGTGCAGGTAATGTGGACCCAAACCGAAGCTCTGAGATACTTGCCTTAACAGAGGGAAGCCTCTATCTGATGTTCCCCGTCACTGAGTGCCCTTCAACCCCCCCCCCCATTAGAAGCCCCAGGTAAGTACAACTACCCCCCCCCCCCCCCCAGGGACGGATCTAGGGGGGGGGGCAGGCGGGTCTCTTGCCCCAGGCGCAGTTTGTTGAATTCTTAAAAAGGTGGCAAAATTTGGATGGGGAATGGCAGTTTAGGCGCCAAAAACTGACCTTGCCCCAGGCGCAACTTGGTCTAGATCCGTCCCTGCCCCCCCCAGAAGATTAGCGACAGGGCATAGTCTGTAATCCTATCGGGGATGCGCAGCTCTTCTTCTTGCAGCGTGGTAGAGGAGGAGAGTGCAGCATGCAGAGGAAGAGTGTGGCCCCGATGTGGAGAGGGGCCGCACTTAGCAGTGGGACATCGGACCACTGAGGAAAGCCTCAACAGGATCCTGAGGCTTCCCTCTCTTTAGGTTTACCAGAGGTGTAACTAGAGGGGAGCAGCACCTGTGGTGGCAGGGGGGCCCATAGCTGCGTGGGGCCCCAAATACTAACCTTCCCTTCCTCCGATACAGGGCACTATACTAAATATCAGATGTTTTTGTAGCTACGCTTGTTATGGGTGTGAAGATCATCATGGCCTCATTTATTTTATGACCCTTGAGAGAGAGGTTCTAACTTTAGTCCATGAAGGGCACCATGGGAAGGCAGGGAAATGGAGCGAACAATGGGGGGGGCATCAAAGTTTTGCTAGATGGCCCCATGAACTGTAGTTAGTTACGCCACTGCGGGTTACTATCTTATTTTGTACCCGAGCTTTGGCTTGGGATCGCTTTAGGGCTCATTTCCACTATCGCGAATTTGCATGCAAATTCGCATAGCAATACAAGTGAATGGGACTGTTTCCACTTGTCAGGATTCCTTTGCGTTTTTATGTGCAGAAAAAATTCGCATGACAGAGCCATCAGAATTCGCATGCCGCATACCGCTATGCGAATCGCATACAATGTATTTAATAGGAAATTCGCATGAGGATTGGGTATGCGAATTTTCATGCGAATTCGCATAGAAACAATGGAAAAGCACACCAGCACTGCCATGGTTAAATTCGCATGCATCATCATCCATGCAAATTCGTGTGCGAATTCGCATGAAAATTCGCATGCGAATTTTTTCCGCGGCGATTCGCACCGCACAAGTGGAAATGCAGCCTTAAAGTCCAGCTCTGGACTTAATGTGCTGCACTCTGAGGCAGAGCTTGCTTACGTCTGTACAGAAGCTCCACGATCGGCTTTTGCAGGATATGTCACTTTTACATCATGTTCCAGATTATTATGCAAATAATTTTTTTTTCCCCTCATTATTCCTAAATAGGGAATCGAGGGATGATTTCCGTCATGTCTGATCTGCTCCTGTTCAATAACTGGATCAATCAATGAGAAAGGGGGTTGCCGGCACTACAATGTCTGTAACCGTATCACTGGGATTTTTGAGGAAGGAGAGATGTTCTAAAGGCCACCTTGTTATTATGATAAATACTGCGTGCTCATGACAGATGAATCGAATACATACATTGGATCAGCATCAATAGTAATCTTTTTCTCCCTCCTTCCTCCCCTCTCGCATTTTCGGTGTTTTTATGCAATCTCACGTTCCACATGCACGTTTGAGTCACTACACTACACAGTTAGCCTCAAACGGCTCCTTCATTTCCTAGCGACTAACCCTGCAATTTGGAGAAATTTGCTCCCTTAAGATGGTGAATACGCCTCTTTTCTAGATTGCATGCGTACGGAATTACGCGTCCGTATGCGTCCCATGCCGTTTTGCATGGTTCGCATTTGACGCGCGTTTTTTACGCGTCTGGTAACGCGTTTTTCTTTGTACGCATGAACGCCTGGTTAACGCGAACGTTTTTACGCATGCGGCCGGAAATGCGTACGCCATAGCGTACCCGCCCCCAGTTCATGACACAGGAAATAAAAAGCCTGTATATTCATGTGTACAAACGTGGATCAGCCTCGGAAGAAGCACCGCCGTGCGAAACGGCCGTTAGGCTACCGTTTCTGCCCTGCACCCACCACCGCCACCTTTTGACATGGTAGGACATCCTCCTCTTGCAACTGTTTGAATGCACAAGATTTTTATACTTGATGAAATTTTCAATGACAATGATGTTTTGCACCTACCTTAAAATGTCACAATTTTTGATACAACTATGGTGATTTACTCCAATCTGAAACACCATTAAAACAGCAATCACTGCAGTGCCTGACTCAACTGTTTTTTCTATTGATGCTGATCCAATAACTGGATCAATTGTATGAAGTTATCAAATATCGATCCTGTTATTGATCAGGAGCAGTTTGGACATGTTCACATGATTTGACTAACCGTCAAATGGACAGCAAATTGCATAGTGTGTACCCACCATTAGAATAGAATTCGAAAGTTAGTGTTTGAAAATGAGTCTCTATGTAAGGTAGTTCCCGGGTTACGAACACCCGACTTGCGAACGACCCGTAGATGCGAACGACCCGATCCCCTCGCGATGTCATTTCCGCGTGGGGTAAGTCTGAGGCCTCGTTCACATCTGCTGCGCTGAAAAACGTGTGAGCGCTTGGTAAAAAACGCATGCGTTTAAGTGCGCGTTTCTGTGCGCTGTGCTTCTTTAAAGCACGTTTTGCTTATTGTAGCAGTTGTCAATAAAACTTTGTTTTTCTATGTAAATGTATTTTTTTTCTCCAATTAAGGGTAAAAAACGCATGCGCTTCTATGCGCTAAAAAAGCGCATCCATTCACTTGCATTGATGTGCGCTTTACAGCTCATCGCACAGAAATGCATGCAACACTACGTTTTTGTAACGCTGCTCAGCGCAGTGCATAGATGTAAACAAGCTACATTTAGTTACATGGGAAAATCAATACCTTGCTGATCGTACAGGGCAGTGCGCTGTTAAAAGCGCACAGAAACGTCCCTGATGTGAACGAGGCCTGAAGAAGCGGCTTCAAACTTTCCCCAAGTGCCGGCGCATGCAGCAGCAGCAGCAGCAGCATTGGACTCGCCTCCTTACGAGTCCAACACTGTCTGTCGTCCTCTCTCTCTGCATCCAGCTCCCTCTAGACGCGTACATCAATGCTTCCTGTACGTCATGTGACATACAGGTTCCTGTATGTCACACGACCTACAGGAAGCGGCTAAAGGGAGCTGGATGCGGAGAGAGGACAGACAACGTTGGACTCGTAAGGAGGTGAGTCGGGGGGGGGGGGGCACAGAGGGGGCAATGAGGCTGCACAGAGGAAGCAAAGCAGGACGTACAAACGGAGGCACAGGGGGACAAATCGTCTCAGAGGGGGGCACTGGAGGCAAAGGGGGCACATAGGATGCAAAGGGGACAGAGATGGCACAACGTTTCGACTTGAGAACAGATTCAGGTTAAGTATGAGCCTACAGTCCCTATCTCATTCATTAACCGAAGACTACCTGTAGTTCTGGTCCCACTGCTGACGTACGTTTGTGAGCATTGGTTAGGTGTGGCTGAATAGAAGGTTTATGCATAACTGCAGTCCTCTGGAGGTCCCTGCGCCTTGATGATCATGGGACTCCAGAGGCACCAAATTACGTGTTACTTGTAATTTTGTGTAACTCTGCAAATTATGAGTAACACCAAATTAAACATGAAATTAAGATATATAATGCAAAATAACCATACAAAATTACAAATTACTATGAAATTATGAATTTTCGGAAAATTATGATTTTGTGTCTTAATTGCAAATGTCGTGTGATGATAATACGTGAATGTGAAAATGTCTTTATACCATGTCCAAGGCATTCAACTATTTCATGCTTTTTGACAGCAGAGAGATCCTTTTTCTTTCCCATATTGCTTGAAAATGGTGGTTTGCTTAACTGGTTCCGGACCGACGCAGTACGGATCTACGTCCAGCAGGTGTTGCTGCGGCTCTGACTGGACGTAGAGTCAATGTCGCAATGAACTGCGCGATACCGCCGATCTTGCCGCTCTGCACCCGCTGCAATTCGATCACTCTATAAGAAAACAGCTCTGTAAGCAGGTCAGGAGCCACTTTCATTGGCTCCTGACCATGTGATCACATTGGCTCCCATTGATGGACAGCGTCAGGAGCAGGGCCAGATTATCGACCAGGCAACAAAAGCAGTCGCTTGGGGCCCCATTCAGAGTCAAAGGGGCCCCATCAGCACATAAACCAGCCCTCGCCATCCTGTCAGAGGTGGCTGGATGGTATAATGGTTAAAGGGACTCTGAGCAGTGCAGTAACTATGGAAAGATGCATATCATTTTAAAGCTCTCTTTCTCCTCTTTCCAATTATATATATAAATTGCGGCCACTGCAATTTCAATTGCGAAAACTAGGGTGGCAGCTCATCTATCATTGGAAAGAGGAGAAAGAGAGCTTCAAAATGATATGCATCTTTCCATAGTTATGTTGTATTACACAGGACGACTTTTTTCTCCAAAGTCGGCAGCTCGATTCAGCACAATGCAATGAAATATAAGGAACCCAGGGGGACATAATTACAAACATCATGCTGGTAGGTGTGAGGCTGTAATTAATTAGTTGTGGGTATGCTTAAAGGCATACCCACAGGCACTGCTCGGAGTCCCTTTAAGGGCTCTGCCTCTGACACAGGAGACCAGGGTTCGAATCTCGTCTCTGCCTGTTCAGTGAGCCAGCACCTATTCAGTAGAAGACCTTAGGCAAGTCTCTCGAACACTGCTACTGCCTATAGGGCGCGTCCTAGTGGCTGCAGCTCTGGCGCTTTGAGTCTGCCAGGAGAAAAGCTCAATATAAATGTTATTTGTCTTGTCAAATGATGTCGTGCGCTGCTGATTGTCTTCAGAGCCAGGCTCTCCTCCTAGGTCCCACTCCTGCTACTATGCGCTCTGCCGCTGCCCACTCCTCCCTCCCTTCCCAGAGAGAACCACAGCTGCAGCAAGAATGATAGCAGCAGATGGCAAATGCTCACTCACCTATCCATGATCCAAGCGATAGAGATCCCGTCATCTGAAACCCATCTGTCTCTTCTACAGTGCATCCGCTCGCTCTGAACTTCCTGATTCTTAGATCAGACAGGAAGTAAGAAGTAGTAATAGCAGTAGTAACAGAGCGGCAGCTCTCTAGAGGAGACAGATGGGCTCCGGTTGACGGGACCTCTATTGCTTGGATCGCAATAGGTGAATGTGAGTCATCTGGTGCTGTCATTCTCCCCCGCTGCGGCTGCCTTCTCTGCTGGACTATCGTATTCACTGGGATGGAAGCTGCATGGTGGCTGTCTACTTTGGGAGGAAATCGGTTGTTCGGTGGTGGGGGTGGTTATGTAATTCTGTCTGAGGAACTGCTTCTGGTTTGGCGGTGTCCAGAGCTTTCTGCTATTGCCAGGCTGGAGATGCAGGGGGAAAGTGCTGCTGCTGTGATATCTGTCTTGCGCCCTCTTCACAGGGGTGCCCCAGCCCCGCAGTGCAAATGTTCCAGCCATTCATCTGTCTGCATTTTGCCGTTGCTATTCCCTGCATTGTGCACCCACAGAGGAAAGCGGGCTGTTGCCCATAGCAACCAGTAGCTCGGCTGCCCCGGGGTGTGCGGCATGTTGCTGTGCAGCTGCATCTTTTGATTCTATTACGACATGATGGGGGGGCCAAATCAGTTACTTTGCTTAGGGCCCCATTTAGCCTTAATCCGGCTCTGGTCGGGAGTCAATGAAAGCTGCTCCTGACCGGCTGTCAGCACTCTGCCGTCATAGAGACTGCAGAGAGAAAGGAGCCCGTGGCGATGGGGCAGCGTTGAGTATGTGCGGCGATTCATCGGGAGGCAGCGTTTTACCGTACCAGCAGTTTCTGGTCCTTAAGGGGGCAATAACGTGGAACACCCTTCTTTAGTAGTTTTTCCTTTAACCTCCTGGGCGTTACAGACAAGCTCAGCTCGTCCAGTAACGCCACCCACGGTGGATTGCTCTGGTCCTGGTGAGCCGATCTGCCGCTACCCGACGCGAAAGAGGCCCCCCCCCCCCGCAGACCCCTTGCACAGCCTGGCCAATCACCGCCAGGCTGCGCTATGGGGTGGATCGGACTCCCTGTGATGTCACGACGTCGATGACATCATTCCATTCGTCGCCATGGGGGGTAGCCCTAAAGGAAATCCCGTACAGAATGGGATTTCCTGATGGGCATGATCGCTGGCGGCGATTGGGAGGGGGGGGGGGGGGAGGGAGAGAGAGAGAATCATGTAGCTAGGCTAGCTACATGATAAAAAAATAAATTAGCTGAAAAAAAAAACACCTGCGGCCGCGGGGAATCAAAACGCCAGGGAGGTTAATTGGGCTCACCTGGCAAACTAATTAATTATCACAGGTATCTGAAGTTGATTTCAGTGATCAAAAGAGCCTTGAGAAATAATACCATCCAAGCAGAGCCCCATATGCAATTCGCCTTTTGTCCTGCTGTGTTCTCTCCAAGGTGACATTTTCACACCTTGTGAATAAAATGCTTTTTCAAACCCTGGCAAGCGAGAAAATACTTCAAATAATTTTGATAATACTTTTTTTTTTTTTTTTTTTATGTACTTTTTAGTACTTTTCAATTGCAAAGTGCTGAAAATTATTTTCTAATGACATTAAAAAAATTATCTCCTAGAAGAAAAATTGCACATGGGCCCGGGGACGTCCTGTCCAGACTCTTCAGGCATCACTACAGTACACAGCACTTGGGGAGAGGGTAGATGAGCTGTGGGTAGAGCAGCACTGTACACAAGAGCCTGATTCACACTGAATAGGAACTGTCTACAAATCTTTGTCTGCAAAACTTTGTATGATTCCTTATCAATGGCTAAGCAGATGCATTCATGATTAGAACAATTGTACAGAGAGCAGAAAGTAGTTTTTTTTTTTTTTTTTTTTTTTTTTTTTTTTCCTCCATGTCCTTAGTTGTCACTCTCTCTCAGGACAGGGAAAAGTACCGGTAACTTCTTCCACCACTGAGCCCCCTGCAGCTTCTGGGTCCCCCTACAGCTGCATCCCTTGCAGGCTCTATTGTTACACCTATACATCCAAGAGTTTAATTGAAAAACAAAATATTTAATCTTTATGAACCTTTAAATACACTTTGCATAATAATTTGACATGCAATGTAGTTAGCTAGCCACTGATTATTTCTACAAATCTAGAAGAAAAAAAAAGCAACATATACGGTAATTTAAACAGCATTTGAACTCGGGAGAAAAGGTTAAAAGCTTGGGGCCCAGATTACGAGGGGACATTATTGATTGGGGGGGGGGGGGGGGGATAATTTGTGAGGATAATAGTTAGGCATTTTAACTATTAAAATGGAGTGGGTGAAGAAGGGGAGGGGGAGCAAGATAGCAGGATTCTGGATTCTCTGGTATTTGGCGCTGTCATGCTACGTACACACATGCGACAACGATCGTTCGTTGTAAACGAGGAACAAACTTTTAATTGATGAAAGAACGACCTGAGTAAAGTTAGTTTTAAAATGTGTGTAACGATCTGATCGTTAGAACGAACGTTACATCACGTAAAACAACTATTGCGCTTGCGCATAAAAATGAGAAGTTTCATGGAGAAATAGCGAAATGCACATGTCAAGCCTAGTACGAACGACCGTTTTCCAACGATGTACTACTTTTGCAAACGATCGCCGTTGGTAAAAATCCTCCAAGCTAGATCATTTTTAACGATCTAGCTCGTCCGTCGTTAGACTTAATGATCGTTGGTTGCTTTTTTTTTTTTTTAAACGATCGGGGAACGACCGTTTCAAATGACTATAGTCGCATGTGTGTACGCACCTTCAGAGTGCATCTCGGCACACCTGTGAAGAAGTTCTATACTAATCAGTAATCTGACCTGTTGCTCAGCTATTAGTAAAAACAATAATTAGAAAAACAATATCCTTATAACCAACAAAATCTTCCTTTTTGTTTACCTAAGCTGAACATTTTATGTCCTGGTCTGGACAGCTAGTGAATTAATGAGCTGATAACAGGAATTCAGCTCTGTGACTGAAAAAAAAATGCACACCATTTAGGCATCTTTCCCAGTGGGACATTGCGTTTGATGTGACGTTAAAGTCGCACAACGTGCCCCTAACGCAACGCATGTTGCTTTTGAAGTTGGACGTTATTTTAAACTGCGTTGTCTCTTGGTGCGCTGTTTTCGTTGCATACTGATGGAACGAAAACGGCGCATGCGTCACTTTAAAAAAACAAAAAAGCATTACTGAGCATGCGCAAACAGTCCAACACAGCTAATAACGCTTAACGTACAGCATGCAGCACTTTCTAAGTATTGCTACACGTTACAACGCAACGTGAGCACTGTGAATGTCGCACATACTTTGTGTTACTGTGCGTTAGTCTGCGTTATTACTTTTTATAACGTGTGACTTTAACGTTGCACTGTGAAAGCAGCCTTAAGTACCTTAGCATGGAATTCCTTAACTCCGTAGCTGGTTTTCTTTTTCAATGTACACTTGCAGAGCATGGAAACAGTTAAATGTATGTTACTCAGCTAGGTGGGGGACAGGCCTCATTCACGGCTGGCCCCTTAGGCTGGTTTCACACCAGGACGTTGCGTTTTAGGGGACTGTCACGGACGGTTGCGTCCTGTAACCGCCCGTGAAGGAAAGCGATCGCACTCGATCGCTCTGCATCGATTGCGCTTCAAATCGATACAATCTGGGTTGAGTGTGTAGGGGCAGCTGCAGTCTCTTCTCACTCAAGAGAGAGAGCACCAGCAGGCTGGATGGCTCTTTTGATATGCTAATGAGCCTAATCTGCCCTGGAGAGCCCTGGCTTCAAGCTGTGCTGATGGCCCATCCATCAGGTACAAGGTGACAAGCATCCTGGCAGAAGCAATCTAGCTGGGGGGAAAGCCAGACCCACTGGCGCCCTCACTGCAGGGGAGATGACACCTAGCTGGCTGCCCAAACTTCAAAGAAGCCTTTGCCTGGGAATAACCTCAGTCTCATAGCCTAATTCATAACTTCCCAGATCTGTCATATTTCTGGGGTTCCTGAGGTAGCAGCGTTGCCAAACGTGGGGGAAGGGTAGCATGAGCCCCGGTGCTGGTTCTGAGGAAGTTTCAGAACCTTCTGAGGTAAGGACTGCCAGGTAGGCAGTTCTAAAGTGCCCTGATGATACCACAGGGGTCCCACCCCTCATGTCTGGTATCAGGGCGCTGGGTAAATCGAGACAGACCTGAAAATGTTAATAAATCTGCCCTGACCTGTACGGTTCTGTGAGATGGAGCCCATATATGGGTAGATATGATTTCTAGCCCCCAGGATAAGGGGAGGGCTCATCTCATCCTCTAAGGGGGTGTGTGGCTCCCCGCCCTCACTCCCTCCTACTGACTCAGGGGCATAAGAATGGCAGAGGACCCAAAACTCGGGGTCCTCCATTCTGAAACATCTTGAATTCATCTATGCCAGCTTGAGGATATGCTGGCATCCACCTGGTCTGAACTCTGGACTTGATTGAAACCAAGGACTTTACAAGTTTTCCCACAAAAAGGACATCTTTCCAGGAACTAAGTATTTTTCTCCCTTCTTTTATTTTTTATACTGGCTATTACTGTTTCCATAATTGTTGATTTTAATAATTGTCTGTATATATTAATTATTTATATTGCGTGAATAAACGACTTTCTCCAAGTCATTCACTGTCTGCTACCCTGCTTATCAGCACACACAGAACTGATCCCGGGTCTCTGAAGATACGCTACTGTTTGTTTGTTGTTGGCTAGACAGAATATCGTGTGTTTAACCGTTTTATTCGCAGGATTAGTCAGTCAGTTAGTGGGTTCCACGGTCCCATAGTAACCGCGGTGGTGGCAGTTTACTCTGAACCAGTGGGTGAAGTGGTAATCACCCGTGTCTCACAGGCTCCCTTCTGAGTTGTCTGCGGCTAATTCTTAACGGTTCCTGCGCATTGACTGCGACCAGAGTTCGCACGATCTGTGCGCTGGCACCGTTTAGAAGGCTAAGTGCGGTCAGCCACGAGGGCTCCTGTGACAGTGTTAGGCAGCGGTTGGATCTGTGTTGTGCTGAAAGTATCTGCGATAGCGCTAGCGCTATCGAGAAACGAACTAATTCGTTGGTGTAGCTGGAAGGCAATATATTTTTTATATATACAGAGAGACTGTGTAGCCAGTACCCCTTCCCCAAAGTTTTATTTTATTTGGCATGGAAATGTCCGGGAACTACCAGAACATGTGCCTAGCAGACCTGGAAAATCTTTGCGAAGAGAGGGGCATTGGCATCCTCCGCAAGACAAAACGGGACCTGATAGCCGACTTGTCCAGATGGGATACCCAGCAACTGCGGGAGCCGGGAGTGTCCGCTGAAGTGGATACCAGCCCATCTGACAATCGAGGGGAACCAGAGACTGAGACTCCTGACCGTACAGAGGTTGTGCATCCTGAGGGCCCTGCATCAACAGTTACGCCGGAGAATGTCAGTGTGGACCCCAATCCCAGAGTTTCTGACAGTACTCGCCCGGAACTGGCCAGTACTGGACTGTCCATGGGTGCTGACCCGGTAATGCAGCAGGCATTACAAAAGCTGATGGAGACTGACCTGGACAAGTACCTGCAGTACATGGCGGAGCAAAAGCGAGAGGCACGAGAGGAGCGGGAGCGCCAATCTGCAGAACGCAAAGCTGCTGCTGCTGCTGCTGAACGCCACGCCGAGAGGGATGCCGCTGAGCGAGAACGGGAGCGCCAACGACAGCATGAGCTAAACATGGCAAAAGTGCAACAGGCCAGCCGGAGTTCACCGCCCAGCCTCCCTGCTGAAGGAGCTGCAGCACCCGTAAGTGCAAAATTTAAATTTGCTAATATTGAAAAAGACACTGACATTGACTTGTTTTTGCGGTCTTTTGAGAAAGCATGCCGTCAGTATCGTCTGTCCCAAGACCAGTGGGCCAGACATCTGACACCGTTGCTGCGCTACAAAGCGCTTGATGCCTTCGCAGAATTGCCTGCGGAGAAGGATAATGATTATGATGCTATAAAAGACGCTATCATTACTAAGTACCAGCTGACGCCAGAAGCCTATCGCAAAAAGTTCAGGGCCTGGCAGAAAAAGTCTTCTGATTCGTACCGAGATGTGGTCAGCAGCTTGCTCACCACACTCCGCCAGTGGACACTAGGCCTCACCAAAGGGTCTTATGGCGTCCTGGAGGACTTGATAGTCCTGGAACAATTTCTGAACATTTGCCCTGCTGATGTACGACAATTTGTGCTAGAACGCAAGCCGGCTTCAGCAACTGTCGCTGCAGACCTTGCTGAGACTTTTGCAACTACCCGGGTGGCTGATACCCGCAGGGCTGTCCCATCCAGCTGGAGGGGAGGTCAGCCCAATACCTCGGCAGACTCTCCTGCCCCTGTGAGCCGTCCGCCACAGAGGCCACCCAGCACAGCTTCTGCACCCAGGTCTGCAGCCCCTGGAGAGGTCACCTGTCACTACTGCCACAAGACGGGACACATGAAGTTCACCTGTCCGGAGCGGAGGCAGGCCACCCCAGCACCTGGACCACCCGCACCTCGCCCGCGGCAGACACCACCCGCCAGCGTACCCCAACCAGGAGCCGCATCCAACCTGATGTTTGCAAAGGGGGCAGGGAACTCCCCCATCACAAGCAATCACCAGCTGGTTACTGTGAATGACCAGCTTGTCACTGGTTTCCGTGACACCGGAGCAGATGTCACTCTGGTGCGTGCACACCTTGTCCCCGCAGAGGCCATCATTCCTGACCAGTACCTCACCCTCACTGGAGTGGGGGGCACTCTTTCGCACATTCCCCAAGCCCGGGTGTCCATCGACTGGGGGGTGGGGGTCCACGAGAAGGTTGTTGGGATCCTGGACCAACTGCCGGTCCCTGTTTTGCTGGGGACCGACTTGGGCACGCTGGTGTCGTACTATGAACCTGCACCAAGCCCTGTGGAATGCCAGGACGGAGACGGACTCTCTGCCCACACCCAGGTACTTTGCACCCAGGGGCAAGAACAGGGGGGAGGTGGGTTGAACGTGCCCAGTTCACGGGAACCTGTGTTTGATGTACAAACTGTCTGTGATGAAAATGTTCCTGTTACTGTTATTAATGCTTGTAACAATGATGTAGGTGATGCCAATATGTGCCATTCTGAAGGTATACCTGTGCTAGCGGTAACACGCAGCCATACTGCTCAGAACCTGGGCTCAGAACAGGTGGAGGAGGTTCCGGCCTCCTCCCCCTCCTCTGACCACAGGAATGGTACCCTTCAGCCACTAGCCTCATATGCCACGGGCCAGCTGGCTGAGAGTGAGAGTGCTGCATTTGTGCAAGCACTCCAGACTGACCCTAGCCTCGAGGCCCTCAGAAAACAGGCTTCTGAGCCCCTCACAGAAGAGGCTACATTCAAGGTATACTGGGAAGGTGGGAAGTTGTACAGTGAGCCTGTACACCCCACCGAAGGTGAAATGGGGATGGGTACCAAGTTGCTTGTGGTACCTAGTGCCTTCCGGGGGCATGTGCTGAAGTCCGCACATGACATTCCCCTGGCCGGGCACTTGGGGATCCACAGGACACTTGATCGTATCCGGGGACATTTCTACTGGCCTCAAATGCGGATAGATGTGACGAACTACTGCCGCTCATGTACCATTTGCCAAAAGGTAAAAAGGGCTGGGAATCCCCGCAAAGCTCCCTTGTGTCCACTGCCAATCATAGGTGAGCCCTTTCACCGAGTGGCGGTCGACATAATTGGACCGTTGCCAACTCCCAGCAGCAGTGGCAAAAGGTACATCCTGACGGTGGTGGATTACGCCACCCGCTATCCTGAGGCCATGGCACTTTCCTCCCTGAGGGCGGACAAGGTAGCCGACGCGCTACTTAACATTTTCTCCCGAGTCGGGTTCCCTGCGGAGATGCTCTCTGACCAGGGAACCCAGTTTATGTCCGGACTCATGGAGGCCCTGTGCAAAAAGATACAGATGACGCACCTTGTCTCCAGTCCCTACCGCCCGCAGACCAATGGACTGTGTGAGAGGTTCAACGGGTCGCTGAAGCAAATGCTGACCACGTTTGTTGAGTCGCAAGGTGGGGACTGGGAATGATACCTGCCTCATCTGTTGTTTGCATACAGGGAGGTGCCGCAGGAATCTACCGGGTTCTCCCCGTTCGAGCTCCTGTATGGTAGGAATGTCCGAGGACCCCTACAATTGATGCGGGAGACGTGGGAGGGCAAGGGGGACCCCACAGATGTCTCTGTAGTTGATTACGTTCTCAGGTTCAGGGACAAGATGGAGTCCCTCACACAAATGGTAACGGAAAACATGGCCCAGGCTCAGGCCAAACAAAAACTCTGGTATGACCGCACTGCTGGAGAGCGGTCATTTGAAGTAGGTGACAAAGTGTATGCCCTTCTTCCAGTGAGGCAGAACAAGCTGCAAGCAGCCTGGGAGGGACCCTACACTATAGTGCAACGGTTAAACCCTCTGACATATCTGGTGAACATGGGAGGCAGGAAACAGAAAAGCTTTCATGTCAACATGCTGAAGGCCCACCATGACAGGACCAAGTATGTGCTGCCAGTGTGCAGCCGGTTAGAGCAGGGAGAGGCAGACCCCCTGTTAGACCTGCTGGCTGACATACGAGATGTGGACAGCGACCTAAGTGTCAACCCACAACTCTCCTCGTCCCAGCAAGAGCAGTTGCAGGAGGTGCTGGGTCCGTACCAGCACACCTTCTCCGGTGTCCCGGGGCGGACCAGTCGGGCAGTGCATAGGGTAGATACGGGCACCCATCCCCCCATCCGGCAATCCGCTTACCGCGTCTCCCCAGAGGTGCAAGCGGACATGCAGAAAGAGGTGAGGGAGATGCTGGAGCTAGGGGTGGTTCAAAAGTCCTGTAGCGCCTGGGCAGCCCCTGTTGTCCTAGTCCCCAAGAAGGACCAGACAACTCGGTTCTGCGTGGACTACAAGAAGTTGAACGCCATCACCACTACAGATGCCTACCCCATGCCTCGCATCGATGAGTTGTTGGATACGCTGGCATCCGCCAGGTACCTATCAATCATGGATCTGAGCCGGGGGTACTGGCAGATACCACTTGCACCTGACGCGAGGCAGAAGTCGGCCTTCATCACCCCTTTTGGCCTCTTCGAGTTCACGATGATGCCCTTTGGGATGAAGAACGCTCCTGCCACGTTTCAGCGGGCCGTAAACGACCTGCTGGAGGGACTGCAAGGGTTCGCTGTAGCGTACTTGGATGACATTGCGGTGTTCAGCCCCACCTGGGAGGAACACCTCAAACACCTGTCCCAGGTACTAGAGAGGCTGGCCGCAGCCAATCTGACAGTTAAGCCGAGTAAGTGTCAGATTGGTATGACCGAGGTGCAGTACTTAGGTCACCGGGTGGGGGGTAACACCCTGAAACCTGACACGGGAAAGGTGGACGCCATCCTGGCATGGCCTCGGCCTATCACGAAAAAGCAGGTCCAGGCGTTCCTGGGGACCGCCGGCTACTATAGGAAATTTGTTCCAGCCTATAGTACCCTGGCGAAGCCCCTGACCGATGCCACTAGCAAGAAACACCCCAAGGTTGTTAGCTGGACCCCCGCTTGCGAGAACGCCTTCCAAGCGTTGAAGCAGGCACTCGCGAGTGCCCCTGTGCTGCAAGCCCCGGATTTCAGTCGTCGGTTTGTTGTGCAAACCGATGCCTCTGACTACGGTCTCGGCGCAGTCCTCAGCCAGGTGGATGGACAGGGCGATGAACACCCTATCCTCTACCTGAGCCGGAAGCTCCTGCCCCGAGAGGTAGCCTACTCCACCACTGAAAAGGAGTGCCTAGCGATCGTGTGGGCCCTACAGAAACTACAATCGTATCTGTACGGTCGCTCTTTCACGATCATTACCGACCATAACCCCCTCAGTTGGCTAAACCGTACTGCTGGGACCAATGGCAAGCTCCTACGGTGGAGCCTGTCATTGCAACAGTACGACTTTACGATCCAACACAAAGCAGGCAGCCGACACCAGAACGCCGATGGGCTATCCCGTTGCAACGGGGAACTAGATCAGACATCGCAGGTTAGCGGCAACGACACACATCTTGCTGATGCATGTCTATCTGCCTTCTCCCCAGGGGGGGCTGTCACGGACGGTTGCGTCCTGTAACCGCCCGTGAAGGAAAGCGATCGCACTCGATCGCTCTGCATCGATTGCGCTTCAAATCGATACAATCTGGGTTGAGTGTGTAGGGGCAGCTGCAGTCTCTTCTCACTCAAGAGAGAGAGCACCAGCAGGCTGGATGGCTCTTTTGATATGCTAATGAGCCTAATCTGCCCTGGAGAGCCCTGGCTTCAAGCTGTGCTGATGGCCCATCCATCAGGTACAAGGTGACAAGCATCCTGGCAGAAGCAATCTAGCTGGGGGGAAAGCCAGACCCACTGGCGCCCTCACTGCAGGGGAGATGACACCTAGCTGGCTGCCCAAACTTCAAAGAAGCCTTTGCCTGGGAATAACCTCAGTCTCATAGCCTAATTCATAACTTCCCAGATCTGTCATATTTCTGGGGTTCCTGAGGTAGCAGCGTTGCCAAACGTGGGGGAAGGGTAGCATGAGCCCCGGTGCTGGTTCTGAGGAAGTTTCAGAACCTTCTGAGGTAAGGACTGCCAGGTAGGCAGTTCTAAAGTGCCCTGATGATACCACAGGGGTCCCACCCCTCATGTCTGGTATCAGGGCGCTGGGTAAATCGAGACAGACCTGAAAATGTTAATAAATCTGCCCTGACCTGTACGGTTCTGTGAGATGGAGCCCATATATGGGTAGATATGATTTCTAGCCCCCAGGATAAGGGGAGGGCTCATCTCATCCTCTAAGGGGGTGTGTGGCTCCCCGCCCTCACTCCCTCCTACTGACTCAGGGGCATAAGAATGGCAGAGGACCCAAAACTCGGGGTCCTCCATTCTGAAACATCTTGAATTCATCTATGCCAGCTTGAGGATATGCTGGCATCCACCTGGTCTGAACTCTGGACTTGATTGAAACCAAGGACTTTACAAGTTTTCCCACAAAAAGGACATCTTTCCAGGAACTAAGTATTTTTCTCCCTTCTTTTATTTTTTATACTGGCTATTACTGTTTCCATAATTGTTGATTTTAATAATTGTCTGTATATATTAATTATTTATATTGCGTGAATAAACGACTTTCTCCAAGTCATTCACTGTCTGCTACCCTGCTTATCAGCACACACAGAACTGATCCCGGGTCTCTGAAGATACGCTACTGTTTGTTTGTTGTTGGCTAGACAGAATATCGTGTGTTTAACCGTTTTATTCGCAGGATTAGTCAGTCAGTTAGTGGGTTCCACGGTCCCATAGTAACCGCGGTGGTGGCAGTTTACTCTGAACCAGTGGGTGAAGTGGTAATCACCCGTGTCTCACAGGCTCCCTTCTGAGTTGTCTGCGGCTAATTCTTAACGGTTCCTGCGCATTGACTGCGACCAGAGTTTGCACGATCTGTGCGCTGGCACCGTTTAGAAGGCTAAGTGCGGTCAGCCACGAGGGCTCCTGTGACAGGGACGTTATGGTCACATAACGGGCCCCTAACGCAACGCCTGGTGCTCCCTGCTTTGGACGTCAGAGTGAGCCGCGTTGTGCAGCTCACTCTGGCGTCCGTGATGCGCACTCTTGGTCGCATGCGGCATCACGTGGTCCCGCCGGCCAATTGCCGCACAGATCGGCCGCTCCAGGAAGTAAACACTGCACGTCACTGAGTGCAGTGAATATTAATTAGCCATGTGCCTGGCCGCTGTCCGCTCCTCCCCAACGTTACTGAGCATGTGCAAACAGTCTAGGGCCTGTACACACTGCTGCGCTTGCGTTGCGTTTTTAAAAACGCATGCGTTTTTAAAATCGCAAGGTCTTTTGATAAAGAATGAAAATCGTCATGACTTGTACACACTGGTGCGATGCGTTTTAGAAAAACGCAATTGCAGTGCCTGCTGCGCTTTTTTAATGCATGCGCTTGCGTTTTTGCCTGCGTTTTTCAGACGTCAGTATCCCAGAAGACTCTGCAATCTCCTGATTCCTGTTGAAATGTAAACTAGAAAAAAAACAAAGGATTCTTTAGCCAATCAGCAGTTACAAGAAAAACGCAAACGCACAAAAAACGCAGGCAAAAGCGCATGCGTTTTTAAAACTACAGGCACTTTAAAACCGCATGCGCTTGCGTTTTTCAGTATGTACAGGCCCTAACGCGGCTCTGCCGCTTACAAAGTACTGCATGCAGTACGTTATATTATGGCGCAGCGTTACAATGTAACGCAACGTGGGCACTGTGAACAGCCCATTGATTTTTCATTGCTGTGCGGTGGGCTGCGTTACAGGCTGCTCTAACGTGCGCCTGTAACGTCTAACTGTGAAACCAGCCTTACAGGGCTTCTGCTTGTAATGCCCTAACGGCAGCTCTGTTGCAATCAGTCCCAGCATGCCCCTCACATCGTCTGTTATGTAAATGACATTTTGATGTCTTAAGTGACCTTTTTATGAAATTAATGTTTAATAATGAGATATCATCTATGAAAGGTGCTCAGCATCTTCATGGCGATTATGTTGTTGATGTTGTTTCAATCACAACATTACTAGACTTTCCACTTTCGACAGGATGGCTAAGGGGAAAATTCCACTTTCATGTGAAATAGAGCCTATAAAACCGCTTTCAAGCCATTTAGTGATTTGTAATGTTGCACTATCAAATTGTCCTCCC
This sequence comes from Hyperolius riggenbachi, assembly GCF_040937935.1. Lineage (NCBI taxonomy): Eukaryota > Metazoa > Chordata > Amphibia > Anura > Hyperoliidae > Hyperolius > Hyperolius riggenbachi. The sequence goes on from NC_090648.1 coordinate 472,645,513, forward strand.
ATCTGAAGTGAGAAAAATATGGAGGCTGCCATATTTCCTTTTAAACAATGCCAGTTGCCTGGCAGCCCTGCAGATCTATTGGCTGCAGTAGTGTTTGAATAACACCAGAAAACAAGCATGCAGCTAATCTTGTCAGATCTGACAATAATATCAGAAACATCAGATCTGCTGCATGCTTGTTCAGGGGCTGTGGCTAAAAGTATTAGAGGCAGAGGACCAGCAGGATAGCCAGGCAACTGGTATTGCTTAAATGGAAATAAATATGGCAGCCTCCATATCCTCCTTGTTACAGTTGTCCTTTTAAAGTGGACCTGAACTCTTGCACAGCACAGAAGGAAACAGAGAGAAATGCACGCAGTATGTATTCTGAGAGTTTAGCCTGTCTAATTCCCCCTCATCTGTGTCAAATTCTCAAGTTTGTAATTTGATTTCGTCACTCTGTCACCTGACTGCCATGGCAGTCTGGCAGATAAGCTCATTTTGAAATATGTCTGCTTCCATGAAAGTAGAAACACTGGATATTTAATTTAGATTAGCTGTAACAACAACAAATGTTTTTCTTTACAGGTTATTATGCTGTTGTGTATCTTTTTAGAGCAGAGAGGAAGTTTTGATTTCAAGTCCACTTTAAAGAGGAACTGTAATGACAAAACGGCCCCTGGGGGGGTACTCACCTCGGGTGGGGGAAGCCTCAGGATCCTAATGAGGCTTCCCACGCCGTCCTGCGTCCCTCGGGGGTCTCGCTGTAGCCCTCCGTGCAGCGGTGACGCAATATTTACCTTCCTGGCTCCTGCGCAGGCGCTCTGATGCCTCTCGGCGCCGAAGTAGGCGGAAATACCCGATCGCCGTCGGGTCTGCTCTACTGCGCAGGCGCAAGTTTCCGGCACCTACGCAGTAGAGCGGACCCGACGGAGATCGGGTATTTCCGTCTATTTGCGTGCCGAAAGACGCCACAGCGCCCCCGCTGGAGCCAGCAAAGGTAAATATTGAACTGACAGTCGGCACAGTCGCCGGCTGTTCGGAGGGCTGCGGCGAGACCCCTGTGGGACAGAGGACGGCGTGGGAAGCCTCATTAGGATCCGGAGGCTTCCCCCACCCGAGGTGAGTACCCCCCAGGGGAGGTTTTTGTTGTTACAGAGTCTCTTTAAAGCCCCTGCCAGACAGCATGCTGGAAACATAATTTTCTGCCCTACATCAGGTCGATATAACTGGGATATCCTCCTGTATAGAAGCTATGGACTAGTGATGAGCATAAATGTGAATTCACATTGAAATTCGCAATTAGGATGCAACATTGGGGAAAAATTGTAATCCTTCCTAATTTTGCATAATGTTTATGTAATTTTTGTGCTGACTTTAGTGATTACAAAGCCCCCATACATACTATCACTACCAAAAATGCTACATGTGTTAAGGAGAATAGTGTGTACATGTCAAAATAAAAATAAATACATTTCAAAAAGACCTTGCTTTTTTTTGAGAAAAAATTGCAGAGGAAAAATTATGATTCGTGATTACATGCGGTTATTCAACTCAAAACCGCACTCGAGTCGGATATCTATTTCTACTCATGATCACGAGTCAATTCATAAATGGGCAGAGTTCGTGATCGCTCGAATATGTGATTGGGGGGTATCCGAGTGTTAAATAGGGGTTTTTGTTTGTTTAAACACAAAGTCTTTGGAGACCAAGATAAATAATTCAAAATGTGTGGTTGATTCAGCATTATTGACTTCCATAAATGTTCAAAAATCAATAAGGTTACATTCGGCTCGCCCGGCGCCCAATTCACCTGCGGCCGAAACATACGTTTTGTTTTTTTTCCCCGCTCCACTGAGCTGAACACACTCCTCAGCTATTATTCCTCCTCTTTGGCAGACAGTTTGCAGCACTAAACAGACTAACTGATCAATGTGTTTAGGCACTTGGACACCTACGCTCCATACACATTAAATAACGTTCTTAAAGTGGATCCGAGAAACTTTTACTCTTTGCGTAATTATATTGTTTATAGGGCATTCCTCAAGCCAAATACTTTTTTTGTTTTATTACTCTCATTCCCTATAAACTAAACAAGCCTCGCCCACAGCTTCTCTAGAGTGCCAAGGCACTCATTCCCATGTAGCAAGGGCTAACTCAGTCTGGGCAGGAGGAGGAGGTTACTAGCCAGAGATTTCAGAGGCAGAGGGGAGGAGGAGAAGGGAGTGAATTTGTCACAGGCTGAGGGCTGGAGATGCTATCAGCTTGCCTGTGTGTAATGTGACAAACTGAACATGGCTGCCCTCATTGTATCACAGGAATAAATAATCATAAACTGTTGAAGCTGTTTGCAGCTAGATTTGCTGTGTAAACTATGTAAACTTTTAGATCAGATATATATATATATATATTTATGTATGTTACTTGTTATAGTTTATAGTTTTTCATTTCAGATCCACTTTAAGAAAAAATAGTATTCCTTTTTAATTCCCCCCCCCCCTTTTATTGCAGGTCCCAAAGAGCCTTTCAGAAGATGGTGTAAAATTGGCCCTGGAGCTGGGCTACCGGCACATTGACTGTGCATACATATATGGTAACGAGGTGGAGGTGGGTCGTGCCATCAGAGACAGGATTACAGACGGTTTGGTAACAAGAGAAGACATTTTTTACACCGGGAAGGTAACCTCACATCTGAAACAAAAAAAAAAAACAAAAAAAAAATATTGTGATTTAAACGATCTTCTGTCATTGTCTGCAAATCTATAATCCTTAACAGCAGTACTTAACCACTTTACCCCCCGCGGTACGGATTTTTCCCGTCCCTTTTTCCACCCTTATAAAACCAAGGGACGGAGAAATCTGTACCTCCCGCGCTACTGCCTCTGTCCGTGCTCCCGCCGCTCGTGCACGCCGCAGCCCGCTTGCCCGGAGATCAATGAATGGGAAAATCGATTCCCGTTCGTTGATTTAAGCCCCCGCAATGATCTGCTGCTTCTATGAGAAACAGCGCGATCATTGTGATTTTCCCAGCCTCCTACTGCTTCCTGTAAGCGTCCTTCCGGACGCTTACAGGTCGCATGAACACAAACTCACTGTGGCCATCTTGTGGCCAAATAGTAAAACTACACCCTAAGGCATTTTACATATACAAATACATTAGTTTTTACACAATAAATTAACTCATTACCTTCCACACTCCCCCAAATTTTTTTTTTTGTAAATAAAAACAAACAAACACAAATAGTTACCTTAGGGACTGAACTTTTTTTAAATATTTATGTCAAGAGGGTATAACACTGTTACTTTCTAAACTACGGGTTTGTAATTAGGGATGGATGCAAAACTGAAAAAAATGCACCTTTATTTCCAAATAAAATATTGGCGCCAAACATTGTGATAGGGACATAATTTAAACGGTTTTATAACCGGGAAACATGGGCAAATACATTTCATGGGTTTTAATTACAGTAGCATGCATTATTTAAAAACTATAATGGCCGAAATCTGAAAAATATTTTTTCCCCACATTTTTTCCCTATTTTCCCATTAAAACACATTTAGAATAAAATAATTCTTGGCATAATGTCCCACCTAAACCAAAAGCCTAATTGGTGGCGAAAAAAAAAAGATATAGTTCATTTTATTGCGATAAGTAATAATAAAGTTATAGATGAATGGAAGGAGCGCTGAAAGGTGAAAATTGCTCTGGTGCTCAGGGGGTAAAACCCCTCAGTGGTGCCGGCAGGTACCATGAAATTTGTGCTCCAAAGTTGCCAGTAACCTCAAAATTGTGGCTGTTGCCCGCGCCTGTCTATAGCCGGGGTTGACAAAATGATTTGGGCACCAGTAATCTGGGGGCAGTAGCGGCAATTCGGCGTTGGAGGATTCTAAATTGCGGCCATTGTCGGCGCCAGCATTTAGCAAGCGTCAAGTTTAGTTGAGTGCTGGATTTCAGAGTGAAGTTGATATTGGTGATTTTGTTGTGGGAGGGGTCAGTTAGCCAAGTTTATTTCTGCACTTAAAAACCACAAAAATGCCACCCCCATTAGGGCTCTTTCACATTCGGGCAGATTTTCTGCGTTTCAACGCAACGGGTAAAGTTTGCATTACCCAAGGTAAAATGAAAGTCCATAGACTTTCATTTTAGCTTTCACATATAACGCAGCCTTTTTGTGCGTTGCGTTACACTGCACCCAGGCGCAGTTTTTCGGCCGACGCTAGCTTTATGCGTTACAATGTTAGTCAATGTAAAACGCACACTATGCACGTTTTTAATCCATTAACGCAGGCAATCAGTCCCAGAATGCAACAGAGGAACAATGTAGAAAGTTGAATACTAAAAGAAAAAAAAAATTACCTGCGTTTTTTCCTATGTGCTGTAAAGCATTGAAAACGCATTAAAAACGCACACTCACTGCAGTGCAACGCATATCAAAACGCATACAACAAAACATATGCTTTGAGCGTTCTTCAACGCAAGCTCTAATGTGAAAGAGCCCTCAGGCATGCTAGTAAATTGAGACTTCAGGGTCTCTGAGTTCCGGATAACGGGACTTTGTTGTACTGAGTTAAGTTTCTTACCGTTGTTTTTGTTTTTTAATTTGAGTATGCTTTTAAAAACTTGGCTTATTGAGGTCTACCAATCACAAGACAACATATACAAACATATAAGAAATTTGAGGTTTAGAAGTATCAAGTGTTACCAAAGATAACATCAATCATTGCCATGTTTCCACAGAGCATTTGTTTAGTTTTCAATAGAGAAGTTCTGTTCTGTTATGACTGAGTTATAACTGCGGGGCTAATTACTAGCAAATGCTACACAAAGCCTTCAAGAGGTATTTCATCATTTTAACTGTGACAAACACAAATAGGCTATAGCCCCAATCACTAACCAAATTGCCTCACCTCATCCTCGGGTGTATGTATGCATGTGTATACAGTATACATACCTCCCAACTTTTTGAGATGAGAAAAAGGGACACTTAAGCCACATCCCTGATCACGCCCCCACCATGCCCCCTAGTCACGCATACCATAAAGATTTCATAAGAAAAATGTTTTATAATTCAAACCACACTGGTCCTTTCTATCCTGGTTCATTTTCCTTCATAGTAACATTTTAAAATGAGTAATCTATCAATTTAAAGGATGGGAATAAAGTTTAGAGTCAATCAAACACATTTTTTAGTAGAGAAATTATATATATTTTTATAGAAAGAGGGACAAAGTCCTGAAAGAGGGACAAATATGGAGGAAAGAGGGACAGGGCTCCCAAAGAGGGACTGTCCCTCCGAAAGAGGGACAGTTGAGAGCTATGAGTATATAATATGTGTTTTTGTTTTTTTTTATAACCACTTTTATTGGGTTGTGTTTTTTTTTTTTTTTTTTTTTTTTTTTAACGTACCTCACTGCTTATATTTCTGTTGATTTAATTCACAGTATTGTTTTTCCTTTTTTGTTAGCTTTGGCTGACAGACCAAACTCCAGAGAGGGTCCGGCCGGCACTAGAGCGATCCCTTAAAGCTCTCCAGTTAGATTACCTGGATTTATTCCTTATTCACAATCCCATGGAGCTCAAGGTAACTACTTGGATAATATGTTATTTTCTTCTGTAATTCAGGACAGTGGTTGGCAATGTCTGCTACCTGGCTTCTATTTGTGTAACATAGTGCTTTCACCCGAGTCTACTGACGTGTGTGTGTGTGTGTGTGTGTGTGTGTGTGTGTGTGTGTGTGTGTGTGTGTGTGTGTGTGTGTGTGTGTGTGTGTGTGTGTGTGTGTGTGTGTGTGTGTGTGTGTGTGTGTGTGTGTGTGTGTGTGTGTGTGTGTAAAAAAAACCCTCTGTACTCCTGCTGTCGTACATGGAAGGGAAAAAAAACCCCTCTGTACTCCTGCTGTCGTACATGGAAGGGAAAAAAAACCCTCTGAACTCCTGCTGTCGTACATGGAAGGGAAAAAAAAAACCTCTGAACTCCTGCTGTCGTACATGGAAGGGAAAAAAAAAACCCTCTGTACTCCTGCTGTCGTACATGGAAGGGAAAAAAAACCCCTCTGTACTCCTGCTGTCGTACATGGAAGGGAAAAAAAACCCCTCTGAACTCCTGCTGTCGTACATGGAAGGGAAAAAAAAAACCCTCTGTACTCCTGCTGTCGTACATGGAAGGGGAAAAAAAACCCTCTGTACTCCTGCTGTCGTACATGGAAGGGAAAAAAAAACCCTCTGTACTCCTGCTGTCGTACATGGAAGGGAAAAAAAAACCCCTCTGTACTCCTGCTGTCGTACATGGAAGGGAACAAAAACCCTCTGTACTCCTGCTGTCGTACATGGAAGGGAACAAAAACCCTCTGTACTCCTGCTGTCGTACATGGAAGGGAAAAAAAAACCCTCTGTACTCCTGCTGTCGTACATGGAAGGGAAAAAAAAACCCTCTGTACTCCTGCTGTCGTACATGGAAGGGAAAAAAAAACCCCTCTGTACTCCTGCTGTCGTACATGGAAGGGAAAACTGATGCAAGCTGACATTAATGTCAAAGATTGTTCAGAAGGTCCCAGTACAGCACAGGAGGGGTGTGAAAAGAATCTGGATCATCCAAAGGCTTCCCTCTACTGAGTTTAGTAACTGCATTTTCATATTTTTTTTTTTTTTTTTTTAGTCTGACTAAAGGGATGCCTTAAAGGGAATCTGAAGTGAAAATAAACTTATGATGAGTTGTATGTGTACTCAGGACTGGATTTACATCATAGGAGCCCATAGGCACAGATGTCCTGGCACCTTAGATTTCACCCTCCATGAACCTACAAAACCCCCTCGGAACCGCACCACAAGTGTGCTGGCTGGCCCCGCTTCCAATTCTCCTTACTTCCCTTGCCCGTCATAGGTAGCTACAGGTGCCCCTTAGTATTAGGTAGCTAGAGGTACCCTTAGTATTAGGTAGCTAGAGGTACCCCTGACTGAGAGGAGATCAAGTCAATAGAATGCTGAGAGCAGGGTGAGTAACCTCTCTTTTACACTCTCATCAGGACTCTGCATAGGGAAGAATGGAGGGAGGTGCTAGGGGAGGGGACTGAGCCGCCTTTCCATCATCAGGCACCTGTAGGCACATGCAGAGCAGGGACAAGGTCCTTCAGCACCCAAGGCTGAGACACCAAAGTGCGCCCCTCCATCCCTCCCCCCTCAGCTGTCACACACTGATTGCTATTAGACTAAGAGGGTCACAGGGCCCACAACCTCCCCAACACCTTAATATCTAGTTATCTGGCTTGCTGTCACTGCTATGTATCCCCTTTTCTTATTTCTTTCTGTTTAATACACAATTAGGAATGACAGCTGAATGAATTGTGCGCCCCCTCCTACACTGCGCCCTGAGGCTGGAGCCTCTCCAGCCTATGCCTCGGCCCGGCCCTGGGCACATGCCTACAGTGCCTTATGGTAAACCCAGCCCTGTGTGTAGTACTGCTAAGAAATAAAACATTATTATCAAAGATGTGAGTCTCATATTGTTTCCAGTACAGGAAGAAACTGCAATTGTTATCTATGCAAAAGTGCTTCACTGAGCTCTGCGACCTTGTAAAGTCATGGACAGCACTGTCTTTGGAAGCTCTTAACCTTAACTGTCTCTCATTGTTTCTTTTTGTTTGTTTTTTCTGCAGAGAAAAGTTCAGTAGATAGCCTGCTCTGTGAAATAATTTAAAATGCTGAGTGTAGTGTGGAAACTGCAATTATTCGAGATTGATGCAATGTTATAAAAAAGCTATACACCTGAAAATAAAAATGACACTATATATTTTATTTGCTACTAATGTTCTATTTATTATCCATACTACACATACAATTCATTATATCATGAGGTTTTTTTTTTTCCGCTTCCGTGTCACTTTACGCTATATGCAGAATTTTTTTTTTTTTTTTTTTTTTTAAAGGACAACTGAAGTAAGGACCAACCAAATGTATGGTACCACGGAGCCTGCTATAGCTATTTCCTTTTAAACAAAACAGTTACCTGGCAGCCCTGCTGATCTATTTGGTTGCAGTAGTGTCTGAATAACACCAGAAACAAGCATGCAGCTAATCTTGTCAGATCTGACAATGTCAAACACCTAATCTGCATATGCTTGTTCAGGGCCTATGGTTAAAACTATTACAGGCAGAGGTTCAGCAAGACAGCCAGGTAACTGGTATTGTTTAAAGCGCTCACTAGGTCAGACAAGTAATGTAGTTTTACTTACATGGGGCTTCTTCCAGCCACTAAAATTCATTTGGGTCCCTCTGCTGGCAGCCTGAAAGGATCGCCAACCCCCACGGCGTGAGACCACCCACATGCTCACATTACCAGGAGTGTACTGCAGCTGCGCAGTAGCCTGTGCTGCAGCAGTATGCTCCTGGTGGCATGCGCGCTCCTGCGCACCTATGCATGGGCAGGAGGAGCCGGACCCATCGGGGTTGGCGATGCTTACAGGCTGCCAGCGGGGCCACGGAGAAGACCAGAGTTGCACCAAGGCACCCAAATGACTTCTAGGTGCTGGAAGAAGCGGTGTACCGCTCGAGCTACAAAGGAAATAGCCAAGCCCAATCGCATCTGCTGTGCTGCACAGTAGAGCGGACTTGATTGGGCTTGGCTATTTCCGCCGGAGCCCGAGTGGTAAACCACTAGTGCTCCTGCGCGAGGCGCTCCACCAAGTTATTGTTATGGACTTCTTTATCGGGCTGGCCAAGGAGGATGGCAGAAGTCTCAATAGGATCCAGAGGCAAGTATCTTGTTTTGTTTTTCCTCCTTTCAAATCCCCTTTAAAGAGTAAGTGTCGGGCATAAAATAAAAAAATCAATTCATTATTTTTATCTGGTAAACCAGTAATAAGGATGCTAATCGGGCAATCCAAAAGTTAAAATCACTGTTACTTGTTGATAGATGATCATTCCCCAGTTTACATGACCCTAATTTGGTACACAGAAAATTTGGTGCATAAAAGAGAAGTTGCAGGGCATGCTGGGTTGTGTGTGTGTGTGTTTTTTTTTTTTTTTTTTTTCTTCTTCTTGCTTCTCTACTTCCCCTCAGACCTAACGAATGCAGCCTGATTGGCTGAAGACTCTTTCCCTCCTGTTTTCCCTTCCACACCTCTGTTCCTCTCTGATTGGCCAACATTTCTCAGGCTGAAACAATGCGGGTCAGTGAAAAATGGCTCCCTAGCACTGTTAGATAAAAATGGCGCCCCATTCACTTAGTAGTGGCTGGATAGTGTACTGGTTAAGGGCTCTGCCTTTGACATGGGAGTCCAGGGTTCAAATCCTGGCTAGGTCAAGTACCTATTCAGTACGGAGTTCAAGGCAAGACTCCCTAACACTGCAGGGTGGCCTCCTGAGCGCGTCCCAGCGGTTGCAGCTCTTGAGCGCTTTGAGTCCGACAGGAGAAAGGCGCTATACAAATGTTCGGATTATTACATTATCAAACGATATTTATCGTCTTAAAAGGTTAAAAAATGGCGCCGACCTTTTGAACGAAATTTATCGTTTTAAAACTTTTTTTTGGTCCTGCCTGAACGATATTTATCGTTTTAAGCCCTGCTTTGCTACCCTTTGGAAAATGTCTGCCCGCCGACTTTAACTTTTAATAGCACAGCCCCCTTAAAAGCTAAAACCACCAAATTTGCAGGGAATGTTAAGAAGAAAATTGTGAACAAGAGGAAAAAGACCTTATAGTTTGAGAAAATCGATTTTGAATATTCTTCTTCTGACCGTGGTAAAATTAAACGCCCGCCGACTTTAGCGGTTAATAGCAAAGCCCCTTTAAATGCCAGAAACACCAAATGTGTAGGGAATGTTAAGAAGAACAGTGGGAACACTAAGAAAAAAAATTGTTCAAAAAGACCTTCTAGTTTTTGAGAAAATCGATTTTAAATGTTCAAAGAGGAAAATTTAACTATTTAAATCGCTAATGACATTATTGCGGAAACCATTCCCGCCGACTTTAGCAGTTAATAGCAAAGTCCCCTAGCAACACCAAATTTGCCAAGCCCCCCCCCCCCCCCCCCCCGAGCCCTTGTCCAATCCATGGACGAGGGGCTCTTCCCCACCTCCAGTGCCCCAGGAGGAGGTGGGGACAACGACTCCCGGGGGGGGGGGGGTTCATGGTGGCATCTAGGAGTCCCCTTTAAGAAGGTAAGTATTTCTGGTTAATTTAGAACATTAAAGGACTTTTCTCGTTGTTGCGTTTTTTTATTTCATTTAACCCTTTATGGAAATGGGTAAGGGATACATTGCACCCCTATATTCATTTCTCCTGGGAGGGGAGCAGGCATCTGGGTTCCCCATCTTAAAGGGGACTCCCAGATGCCACCATGAAACCCCCCCCCCCCCCCCCACACCAGGGAGTCGTCGCCCCCACCTCCTCTTGGGGCACCGGAGGTGGGGAAGAGCCCCTTGTCCATGGATTGGACTTGTCTTTTGCGGCCAGGTCACAATAGCAGCATAGGGGGCGATATACAGGCATGGGAACGCGAACAATCACTCGCGTTCCCATGCCTGTCAGCCGGTGACGGCCAAACCGGAAGTGTTCGCCGGCGGGTCCAGAAGCATCGGACCGGAGCTGCGAGGGCACCGATCGGCTGCAGGGGGCTGAGGGAAGCCCCAGGTGAGTTAATCTAATATTTATTTATTTTTAACAGGCTTTAGGTTCACTTTAAAACGATAAATATCGTTCAGGCAGGACAAAAGAAAAAAAAAGGTTGTTTTTTTTTTAAAACTATAAATTTCGTTCAAAAGGTCTGTACTATTTTAACCTTTAAAATGATAAAGATCGTTTTAAACTAATATCGGGCAGAAGGGGGCGCCATTATTTAATCAGCGCCATTTTTCACTGGACGCGAAACAATGCACTTTCTATAGTGAAGGGCTGGCAAATCAGGCAGAGGAGACTAAGGGCTCGTTTCCACTTGTGCGGCGTGCGTCTCGCAGACGCACGCCGCACTGAGCGAGTGGGCGGGATCGCAGGCGAATCCCATGAGCCGTGCCATGCACGGCTATGGGATTCGCAGCCTCGGCAGCGAAAACTGCGGGGTATTCCGGGCGAATCGCTCCCGCGAGCGATTCCGCAGCGGCGCCGTCATCCCCTATGGCAGAGTTTCCCCGTGCGAATCATGTGCGGGGAAACTCTGCAGAATCGGCGGCGAAATCGCCGTAGTGGAAACGGGCCCTAAGGGCGGATATTACATCACGACTGGCTTCAAAATAGCCACAGTAAATATGGAAACTGTCTAGAATAGGATTCTCTATTTTTCCTTTATAAAATTCACAGGAATCATAACGTGGACAGTACAATACATCTGTTATGTAAGTAGAGCAAGTATTTATCTTCTTATATATTTGGTTTTTTTTTCCTGAGATAGTATGGCTGACAGCTCCTCTTTAAGTGATGGAGTGAGGTGTATAAAAATGACATTTTTTTATTGTGTGGCTGAGCATGTTATGTTTGCACCACCAACAGCCTGGCGATGACCCTTATCCAAAAGATGAGAATGGAAAAATCATTTATCACAACACAGACATTCGGGACACCTGGAAGGTACAGAGCTCGTATTGGAAACTCACTTTAGTATAAGTAACCGATCTGCACTTTATTGGGAGAATCTGCTTGCTGCAGTTATCTATCGAGCCAGCCATGCCAAACAATGCATAGGAATGTGCAGTAGGTAATAAAAAAAATAAAAAAAAAGTGATTTAAATGTAACATGATTGTTGGTAGCAGATGAGCTGGTTTTGAGCATTTCTGTAACTGCTGATCACCTGGGATTCTCACTCAACTGTCTTTAGATTTACTCAGAATGATTCCGAAATCTAGTCAGTGTTTGGACATAATGATGAAAAAAACAGTGTTTGACTTACAGTACCTGGGGCTTCTGCCAGCCCCTTGCAGCCTTCCTGTCCCGCGCCGGTCCTCCACGATCCTCCGTACACCCGCTGCCAGCTAATTCGGGTACTATCGTACCGTCAACTTGTAAGACTGCAAGCCACGCATATCTTTCATTGTGTTCCTGCCCGCAATAGTGTCCTGCGCTAATAGTGTAAGACGCTACTGCAGAGAAAGATGTGCATGGCCCGGGGCACGCAGGCGAAGTTGCCGAGTCAACCGATGCTAAAGCAGCTGGCGGCGGGATAACGGAGGATCATTGAGGACCGGCGCGGGACAGGAAGGCTGCAAGGGGCTGGCAGAAGCCCCAGAAGTCAAACTCTTTTTTTTTTTTTTTTTTTTTTTTTTCCAGTTCTGCTTTAAGGTGGCCACACACCATACTACCATTTATAAAGTGTGTGTGTGTGTGTGTGTGTGTTTTGTTTTCAATTCAAGATTTACACCACACTATTTTACTGATGACTGTAACATTTGAGCGCCCTTTCACACTGGCGCAGTGCCGCAAATTGCCGCACCGCTGCTGCAGCCTAATTTAACCCCATGGGGAAGTTCATACTTCCCACGTTGCAGTACCCTGCGCTGGAAGTCCCTAATCTATCGCTTGCGCAGAACTACATTAACGTGCAGGATCCGCAGCGCTTTGCATCGGTCCGGAAGCCATGTTAGTCTATGGCGACGTGGGTTTTTTAAAAAGTTGATGTCGCAACACGCATTTGCGGAAGCGTATTTTTACAATACACATCCATGCACTTCCGCATACCCCAAAGCAGGAAGTGACCACAAGCGTGTGTCACTTCCTGCTTGGCTGGTGGCTAGGCAGGGAACACTGTGTACTAACGCAGAGTTCCCCGAAGACCTGTTTTTGGCAGTGCTGATGCCAGTTTGCAGTGTGAAACCGACCTGAATGTGTGTTAAATATTTCCCCAATTATGAAAAAAAAAATGATTGAAAACTGCTCGCATCTCTACATTACAAAATTGTCAATCTACCACTCTCCATACAATCTTGCAAAAAACTGATCAGAAATTTCTGCCACTCCCAATCGAGAAAATTGGAAATAAAACTGGAAATCCGATCTTGAATATAATAAAAAGAAAACTAAGTTTTTCTGTACAAATGATAGTTTGTATTGAATTGATGTAAAACCGGATCATTTTATTGTATCATGTGTGGCCAGCTTTATTTCAGCAGTCCATGCTAGTGATGGTTTGGAAAGGGGTAAAATATAGATTTGTAACCTGATTGTTTCGCCGACCAATCTGCGGGAATTTTGTGTGATATAATGGAGCTGAACCTCAAAGGAAAGTCTCCAACATCTTGTGGAACCCATGCTACATACAACTGCCTTGGTTTTTGGAAAAAAGGGAGCGAAGCAGTTCATTTTGGTGCTCCGGGAAATCAGCGCTTTTTTGCTATGGGCTCGTTTCCACTGTTGCCGTGCGGAATCGCCTGGATTCCACCGCGGACAAAATCGCATGCGGATTTCCCCGCGATTTCGCATGGCAAGGAGCCAGGCGAATTTAACCATGTCACTGCCTGTGTAAAGCACCATAGCATTACATGCGAAATCGCGGGGAAATCCGCATGACAAAGCCGCATGCGATTTCCCTATTAAAAGCATTGCTTGCGATTCGCCCACATTCCTGCCGCACGCGAAATTTGACGGCTCTGCCGTGCAGATTTCCCCCGCACGCCAAAACGCACCAGCACGACGCACAAGTGGAAACAATCCCATCCACTTGTATTACCTATGCGAATCCGCATGCGGTGGCTGCATGCGGATTCGCTATAGTGGAAACGAGCCCTTAGACATAAACCTCAATGTTTGTTGCAGCTATAGCAAGCAGAGGAGGTTGTTTTTGGAGTGGGGACAACAGCAAGCATTGCGAGTGGTGGTGATGATGATGATTAATTTTATAAAGCGGCAACATATTCTGTGGCGCTGTACAAAGTAAGAAACAAACATGGGGTACATAATACAGACAATGGTGTACACCAATATACACAATACATAATTGGTGACAAAATACAAAAATGATACAAGATATAGAAATGGTAATGACAGTGCTAAAAGTAATATGATAGATAAAATGTATACTGATTTGCAAGACCCCCAAACTGGGAGAGAGCCCTTGTGAGCTTACAATCTAAAGGGAATGGCGGGGGGGGGGGGGGGGGGACGGACGAGGAGGGGTAGTTTACAACAAATACATAGAGGCAGTGTGTTTTAGGATACCTAGTAGGAGTGCAATTTGGTCTTAGGACAATGGGAAGTGGCCTAAGGTAGCGCATATGCTTGTTGGAGCAAATTCGTTTTTAGAGAGCGATGCCACGATTTCAGGAAGCGGTGCTGAGCAGGTTCTTTTTGGCAGAGGGCAAGTTCAGTTGTGCTATAAAATATATTTGTGCTTTTAATTTTTTTTTCTTTTAATCTATTAGTTTAAAAATAACTTAACTGCTTGCCAACTGCTCCACGCCGATTGGCCACTCTACACTGATTGGCGTGAATGGCTTTCTATGGGGCTAGCAGGATAGTGCGTGCCAATGCACGTGCATCTCCGCTTGGAAGGCGGAGCTCCGCTCCACCTTAGTCTCCTAGCAGCGGTCGGTGCTCGGAGACTGTTAGATGGTGCCATCTAATAACCCTGTACAGCGCTGCAATCTAAGGCAGTCCTGTACTGGGGACAGCTGTGTGACACAGCTGTCCCTCTGCAGGCAGGAAAGTGATCGGCTGTCATAGGCTTTAGCCTATGATTGACTGATTGGCTGGAGGGGGAAGGGAAGGGGGAATATGAAAATAAAAATTGTATGCTCAGTTGTGCAGCCCTGCAGCAAGGCCTTAAAGAGAACCTGTACTGAGTAAAATTATTTAAAATAAACACACGAGGTAACTTCAAATGAACATTACATAGTTACCTTGCCATCAGTTCCTCTCAGAAGCGCACCATTTGCTTCTTACAGTGATCCCTTCCAGTTCTGACAACATTTTGTCAGAACTGAAATATATCAGTTGCTGCCAGTAATATGAGTTGCTGTCAGTTACAGCTGAGAGGAGAACTGATGTGTCCATGTTTCCCTATGGCTCAAGTGGGCGATGTTACAGTTTAACAGTGTGCTGACCAGGAAGCTGTTATGGTGTAATGGCCATTTTCAAAATGGAGGACGGAGAATTCCATTGATCACAGTGGACAAACAGGACGCAGGACAGGAAAAATAGATTGAGGAGTAGACTGCACGGGAGGCAAGTATGACTTGTGTATGTTTATTTTGACTTTTAATTTTCAGTATAGGTTTTCTTTAAAGCTGCAGTGGCCCATTTAGTAAAAAATGGCCTGGTCACTAGGGGGTGTTTAACACCACGGTCCTCAAGTGGTTAACTTCTTAAAAATAATCATTGTTCCATACACAATTATGTTTTTGTTTTTTGTTGTGGTTGTTTTTTTTTTTTTTTTTTGTCTCATTTAAGGCAATGGAAGACTGTAAGGCAGCTGGTCTGACTAAATCCATTGGTGTCTCCAGTTTCAACAGACGGCAGATTGAACTTATCCTTAATATGCTTGAGCTGCGGTACAAGCCGGTCTGCAATCAGGTACAGTGAGGGAAATAGCTGGGATTCCATCATGGCAACCAAATCTATAGAATGAGGTAAACTAAAACAAGTCATTCTGGTTCTGCTCTTGTCTGTGTTTAAACAAACCAAGACTAACCATATAGAGACACAGCCCTGAAGTCGACTCCTTACCTGCATGGGGGGCTTAAGATAAGCTATGTGCAGTCTGTACATTCCATTCTGGTACACTGTGTATAGGAAAAATGGAGGCGAATGACTTTCTTTCTTCCCCTTTCTTTCTTTTTTTTATTTTTTTTTTTTATTTTTTTAGGCACTGTACAGTAGGGACATATAGTAGAATGCAGTAAATGATTCACTCTTCACTTTTAGGGCTCGTTCACACTAGAGGCGTGTTTTGTTTTCTATTTAAAGAGAAACTCCGACCAAGAATTGAACTTTATCCCAATCAGTAGCTGATACCCCCCTTTTACATGACAAATCTATTGCATTTCACAAACAGACCATCAGGGGGAGCTGTATGACTGATTTTGTGATGAAACCCCTCCCACAAGAAACTCTGGTACCGCGGTACTCTGGGCAAACTGCCACAATGTAACAATGTTCACAGACAGGAAATGGCTGTTTACAGCTGTCTGTAACAGCCAAAACAGCTAGGAGCAGATACATAACCTGCCCACAGTAAAAATGTCACCATGTGATAAATGTCAGAATGTAAATCTGGGAGAGCAAAGTTTTTACAATGAGCAAACACTGACTAAATCATTTATACATAATTATGGTAAAAATGAAGCACTTTACATTATTTTCACTGGAGTTCCTCTTTAAGCGCAGGTGATTTGAACAAATTGCCCTAAAAGCGCTTGCACTATGCTTTCCAATGAGACTTTTCATTGGGGCGTTCTGTTTGCTTCCCACTGACAAAAGCGCTGCATGTACCATTTTCAGGGTGATGTGACCTGAATGGAAGGTATAGGGAAATCACAAAGCGCTTGAAAAAGCACTTTGTAGAACGCCTTCCCCAGTGCTTTAATAATATTAATTCCGGGGGCAAAGTAATCACTTCCTGACTGACATCAGGAAGTGATTTAAGTAATTGCTCTGTGTTAGAAAATCATCTGCAGCATATCACCGCCATAACTCAGAACTACTCAAGCCCGCAGCGTAACTCTAAACCATATTAACAGCTATTGGCAGGACCAAATACATTTAGCATTGCCAAAGCAAAATAGAACATTAATGTGGGGGGGGGGGGATTGTGGGAATAAGGGAAGGACATGGGTATACAGTCCATAGGAGGATGTACGGGATGGTATGGGGGGGATGGGGTATATAGTCCATAGGGGAGGGGGGTATGGGCATACAGTCCACAGGGGAGGGGAGTATGGGGTTATACAGTCCATGTGTTATCATGTTCCTCTCAGTTGGTGGCAGGCCGTGACATATCGGGCAGCTATTTGCACAGTTTCTTCCTCTTCCCCCAGTATGATGTAGAGTTTCCTCTCCTCATCTGTGGAGGTGAAATCTGCAATGTGGGCGGAGAGTCTTTGGAAATGGGCGGTCCTCAACGGTGTATATTTGCTGCAGTGTAGCAGGAAGTGGGCCTCATCCTCCAGGACCCCCTGGTCACATTGCCTGCACAGTCTCTCCTCCCGGGGCTTCCATGTCTGTCTGTGTCGTCCTGTCTCTATCTCCAGGTTGTGGGCACTCAGACGGTACAGGCTCAAGGCCTGTCTATCTTTGTGGTGGTGTAGCCTCTCCAGATATGGGGCCATTGTGTACTCCCTCTGTAGTGATTGGTAGATAGTGAGTTTCTGGGAGTTCTTTATGTCACTTCTCCATTCCTCTATGTATCGGTCCTTGCAGCTTTCTATCATTCCTTTTATTTGGGCTTTTGTCAGCCTGTGTTGGTGGTCTTGGCTGGGCTGGCTCTTGACGTTTTGTTTCAGAGAGCGTGGTATGGCCTCCCCACCCTGGCTCAGTGAGGCTTTATGGTGGTAAGTGCTGGGGTTGCTGCTCTGTATATGCGCCCAATATGAGAGCGCCCTCTGCTGGATAGTCAGCCATAGTGGGAATCTGCCTAGCTCTGCCCGGCAAGCTGAGTTCGAAGTGCTGCGATGGACTTGGAGAAGATACTTGCAGAACTCTAGATGGAAGATTTCTGTTGGGCTGGAGTCCCATTTTGATTGGTCAGGGTAGGTGACCGGGCCCCATACCTCACTGCTATAGAGCAGGATTGGGGTGATGATGCTGTTGAATATCTTTACCCAGACTGTCACCGGTGGTTTTAGGTGGTAAAGTTGCCTTCTGATGGCATAAAACGTTCTGCAGGCTTTTTCCTTCAGGGCCTCTACTGCTGGTTTAAAGCTCCCAGTTTGGTTAATTTCCAGCCCCAGGTAGGTGTAACTGTTTGTGGTCTCCAGTGGGCAGCCATTTAATATAAATGAGGAGGTGGGCATTTTTAGATTTTTTCTCTGGAACACCATCACTTTTGTCTTCTTTGGGTTGATGGGCAGTGCCCATGTGGTGCAGAAACTCTCCAGTACTGCCAGGCTGTCCTGTAGGCCCCTTTCTGTTGGGGAGAGCAGCAGGAGATCATCTGCATACAGCAGGAACTTCACCTCGTGGTCATGCAGGAGGAGGCCTGGTGCTGGGGAGGATTCCAGGGCTACAGCCAGTTGGTTAATAAATATGTTAAAGAGCGTTGGGCTCAAACTGCAGCCCTGCCTGACTCCTCGACCCTGCTTGAAGAACGTGCTTCTCTTCCCGTCCACTTTCACACTGCATTGGTTCTCTCTCTCTCTCTCTCTCTCTTTCTCTTTCTCTTTCTCTTTCTCTTTCTCTTTCTCTTTCTCTTTCTCTCTCTCTCTCTCTCTTTTTTTCTCTTTCTCTCTCTTTCTCTCTTTTTTTCTCTTTTTTTCTCTTTTTTTCTCTCTCTCTCTCTCTCTCCATACTTAGAGGTCCCAGTCAGCCTTGCGAACTATTGCAAAAGTAAAGAACAGAATGAGCTCCCATAGCTCCCTCAGCCTTTAATACTGACTAGGAAAGAGTTAAATATGACATCATCTTCGCCACCCCCTAGATCACACTATTGGTGGACCCACTCGTGGTGTCATCTAGTGTTGGGCGAACAGTGTTCGCCACTGTTCGGGTTCTGCAGAACATCACCCTGTTCGGGTGATGTTCGAGTTCGGCCGAACACCTGACGGTGCTCGGCCAAACCGTTCGGCCATATGGCCGAACTAAGAGCGCATGGCCGAACGTTCCCCGAACGTTCGGCTAGCGCTGTGATTGGCCGAACGGGTCACGTGGTTCGGACCCGAACGCGCTCTGATTGGCCGAACTGTCACGTGGTTCGGGTAAATAAATACCCGAACCACGTCATATCTCCGCCATTTGTCTGTGGGTTTAGCTTTGGGTAGGCAGGCAGGGTAGTTCGCGCTCCAGCCACGCTAGCCAGGGTCCCCCCCAGTCATTGTGTGTCGCTGCTGGGAATAGTAGTACACCGCTCGCTCAGCATTCTGTTTACTGCCACTCTGTGTACCTCGCTCAGCCACACTATATAGCATTCTGTTTACTGCCACTCTGTGTCTGCTGGGAATAGTAGTACACCGCTTGCTCAGCCACACTATATAGCATTCTGTTTACTGCCACTCTGTGTACCTCGCTCAGCCACACTATATAGCATTCTGTTTACTGCCACTCTGTGTCTGCTGGGAATAGTGGTACACCGCTCGCTCAGCCACACTATATAGCATTCTGTTCACTGTTCTGTGTCTGCTGGGAATAGTGGTACACCGCTCGCTCAGCCACACTATATAGCATTCTGTTCACTGTTCTGTGTCTGCTGGGAATAGTGGTACACCGCTCGCTCAGCCACACTATATAGCATTCTGTTTACTGTTCTGTGTCTGCTGGGAACAGTAGTACACCGCTCGCTCAGCCAGAGTATATAGCATTGTGTTTACTGCCACTCTGTGTACACCGCTCAGCCAGACTATATACCATTGTTTACTGACACTCTGTGTACACCACTCAGCCACACTATATACCATTGTTTACTGACACTCTGTGTACACCGCTCAGCCAGACTATATACCATTGTTTACTGCCACTCTGATTCTGCTGGGAACAGTAGTACACCGCTCGCTCAGCCAGACTATATACCATTGTTTACTGACACTCTGTGTACACCGCTCAGCCAGACTATATACCATTGTTTACTGACACTCTGTGTACACCACTCAGCCACACTATATACCATTGTTTACTGACACTCTGTGTACACCGCTCAGCCAGACTATATACCATTGTTTACTGCCACTCTGATTCTGCTGGGAACAGTAGTACACCGCTCGCTCAGCCAGACTATATACCATTGTTTACTGACACTATATAGCAGACTATATAGCATTGTGTGTACACCGCTCAGCCAGACTATATGCCATTGTTTACTGACACTCTGTGTACACCGCTCAGCCAGACTATATACCATTGTTTACTGACACTCTGTGTACACCGCTCAGCCAGACTATATACCATTGTTTACTGCCACTCTGATTCTGCTGGGAACAGTAGTACACCGCTCGCTCAGCCAGACTATATACCATTGTTTACTGACACTCTGTGTACACCGCTCAGCCAGACTATATACCATTGTTTACTGCCACTCTGATTCTGCTGGGAACAGTAGTACACCGCTCGCTCAGCCAGACTATATACCATTGTTTACTGACACTATATAGCAGACTATATAGCATTGTGTGTACACCGCTCAGCCAGACTATATACCATTGTTTACTGACACTCTGTGTACACCGCTCAGCCAGACTATATACCATTGTTTACTGCCACTCTGATTCTGCTGGGAACAGTAGTACACCGCTCGCTCAGCCAGACTATATAGCATTGTGTTTACTGCCACTCTGTGTACACCGCTCAGCCACACTATATAGCATTGCGTACTCTGCCAGTCAGTGTGTATATTGCTGGGATCAGTAATACTCCACTCACCGTCAACCACTATATGAGCTCAACATGAGTTCCCCAGAGACCTCCGCTGTGAGCAGCACTCCCAACAACAGCAACAGCCAACGCCCCACGCAAGCTATAACATCCACCCCAGCAGCCAGTGGTCAGCAGCAGCCCTCCCCGGAGGAGAACGTTGTGTCCATCAGTCCGTCGCCAGAGCGATTAATGAGGGCTGCCATTGAGGAGATGATGGGGCCTGATGTGGAGGAGGAGGTCTGGCTCAGGCCAGCATCCCAAGTTAATGTTGAGGACGATGAGGGGTCTGTGTCTGGGGATGTTGGGGTGGCAGAGGTGGTGGGTGGGTCAGACTCAGGAGAAGAGTTGTATGATGAGGATGATGATCGGGACCATCTGTATGTGCCTCAGAGTCCGACCCCGGAAAACATGTTGTATCGTGTGTTTAGGTACTAAAATCTGCGTTCCCTCCCAGTAGTGTTGGGCGAACAGTGTTTGCCACTGTTTGGGTTCTGCAGAACATCACCCTGTTCGGGGTGACTATATAGCAGACTATATAGCATTGTGTTTAATGCCACTCTGTGTACACGGCTCAGCCACACTATATAGCATTGTGTTTACTTCCACTCTGTGTCTGCTGGGAACAGTAGTACACCGCTCACCCGCCACTGTATAGCATTGTGCTCTGTGTCACTGCTGACAATAGTGGTACACCGCTCACCCACCACTGTATAGCATTTCTGTACTGCCACTGTACTGCTGCCAGTCAGCGTGTACTTTAAGGATAAGTGAAATGAGGAAGAAATCCGGTGAAAGAGGGAGGGGCAAGGGAAGAGGTGTTTCCCCTGACGGTTCACGTACAGGCCACAGGGGAGCACCCAAGAAAACCCACTCAATACTGCCCATGTTGTCCAGGACAACAACCCTCACAGATCCAAAAGAACAGGACCAGATAATTACTTGGATGACCTCTCAAGCGTCCAGCAGTGGGTTAAGCAGCACCAGCACATCACGCACGAGGTCCGAGTCCTCAGCCAGTTAAAGTCTGGGCTTTCTTTGAAGACTGCACTGAGGATGTTACCATGGCGATTTGCAAGGTGTGCAAGACCCGCCTGAGCAGGGGGAAAAGTATTAACAACCTCTCCACCACCAGCATGAGCCGCCACATTCTATCCAAACATCCCACTCTGTGGGCAAACGCGGCAGGACAGGGTACCACCAGCAACACTGCCTCCCTTGGGTTCACCAGACTCACCACCAGACCCGCCTCAGCAGCAGCAGTAGCCCAGCCATTGCGTGGTTCACAACATTCACAAACATCAGACGATGCTGACACTGTCACTTTCCGGACTAGTGCTCTTGAGGTCTCCCAGTGTTCATCAAACACAACAACCAACAGCCCTTCGGTGTGCAGCGCTACGGTTGAGTTGTCTGTTTCTGAGATGTTTGAGCACAAGAGGAAATTGCCAGCAAATGACCCCCGGGCCGTGGCAGTAACAGCCAGCCAGCATAGCCAAGCTTCTGGCCTGCGAAATGCTGCCATATCGAGTGGTGGAGACAAACAGCTTCAAGGGCATGATGTCAGTGGCCATCCCACGTTACGTGGTTCCCAGCCGCTACCACTTTGCGCGCTCTGCAGTGCCTGAGTTGCATGAGCACGTGGTCAGCTAAATAACCCGAAGCTTGAAGAATGCCGTTGCCTGCAAGGTTCACCTCACCACTGACACCTGGACGAGTGCGTTCGGCCAGGGTCGATACATCTCCCTTACCGCGCACTGGGTGAACCTTGTGGAGCCTGGCAGCGATTCCTCACCTGCTACGGCGCGGGTGTTGCCCACGCCGCAAACAGCTGGATAACAACAGCAGCACCTACCTCTCTGACTCCTTCTCCTCCAACGCATCTCAAAGCTGTACCTCATCCGGAAATGCTAACCCAGCACCAGCAGCAGTAGGATCGTGGAAGCAGTGCAGCACAGCTGTTGGCATGCGTCAGCAAGCGTTGCTGAAGCTGATCTGCCTTGGGGATAAGCAGCACACAGGGGAGGAAATTTGGAGGGGAATAAAGGAACAGACGGATTTGTGGCTGGCACCGCTGGACCTGAAACCGGGCATGAAGCTAGACACCTGGCACGAACTGGCAATGTACGCAATAGAGGTGCTGGCTTGCCCGGCAGCCAGCGTTATGTCGGAACGCTGTTTCAGTGCTGCCGGAGGCATCATCACAGATCGGCGTATCCGCCTCTCCACAGAAAATGCAGACCGTCTGACTCAAATTAAAATGAATCAATCCTGGATTGGAAACGACTACGCAACACTCCTGGACCCCAACCAAGTAACATGACCGATGAACATCTGGGATGGTTTAGCGTTTCCGGTCCCTGTTTATTGAACCTCTCATCTGTATTACATTTATGACTGCATGGCGGCAAAAAGCATTGCTGCTATATCCGCACGCTTTTTGTCCTCATGCAAGGCCTGGGTTGTTGTGTCTCACAAAGCGTGGCCTTCTCCTCCTGCGCCTCCTCCTGTTCCATCACGTGTGCTGCTGCTGCTGCTGGGTTACCGTTGCCGCGTGGTCCCTGTTTATTGAACCTCTTATCTTTATTACATTTATGACTACATGGCGGTACAAAGCATGCTATCCGCACGCTTTTTGTCCTCATGCAAGGCCTGGGTTGTTGTGTCTCACAAAGCGTGGCCTTCTCCTCCTGCGCCTCCTCCTGTTCCATCACGTGTGCTGCTGCTGCTGCTGCTGCTGGGTTAGCGTTGCCGCGTGGTCCCTGTTTATTGAACCTCTTATCTTTATTACATTTATGACTACATGGCGGTACAAAGCATGCTATCCGCACGCTTTTTGTCCTCATGCAAGGCCTGGGTTGTTGTGTCTCACAAAGCGTGGCCTTCTCCTCCTGCGCCTCCTCCTGTTCCATCACGTGTGCTGCTGCTGGGTTAGCGTTGCCGCGTGGTCCCTGTTTATTGAACCACTTATCTTTATTACATTTATGACTGCATGGTGGTACAAAGCATGCTATCCGCACGCTTCTTGTCCTCATGCAAGGCCTGGGTTGTTGTGTCTCAAAGCGTGGCCTTCTCCTCCTGCGCCACCCTCCTCCTGTTCCATCACGTGTGCTGCTGCTGGGTTAGCATTACCGGTCCCTTTTCCTGGAACCTCTTATATGTATTACATTTATGACTGCATGCCGACAAAAAGCATGTTACCTGTGCAAAGAAAACAGACATTTCCCGCATTTAAAAGACAGTTTTCCCTTTGAAACTTTAAAATCGATTTTCTCAAAAACTATAAGCTCTTTTTGCTAAATTTTTTTTTCCTCTTGTACCCACTCCCAAGGTGCACATACCCTGTAAATTTGGGGTATGTAGCATATAAGGAGGCTTTACAAAGCACAAAAGTTCGGGTCCCCATTGACTTCCATTATGTTCGGAGTTCGGGTCGAACACCCGAACATCGCGGCCATGTTCGGCCTGTTCGGCCCGAACCCGAACATCTAGATGTTCGCCCAACACTAGTGTCATCATACACACCTACTTGATTAATAATCAATGAGGCTTCTGACCTATATGCAGGAATGTGGATATTTACATAACATGGCTGATGTTTATTGTTCTAGTGCCGGTACATGCGCAGGTCAGGGAGACATGCGGCATTGTACTAGAACAGCTTCTTGGTATGTTCTAGTTCTGCTGACAGAACTGCAGATTTTCTCTCTCAGAGAAAATCCCCTTAAAGGGCCAATCTGCACTCCAAGCCTTTTTGACTAACTCAGTCCAAATAACTGAGGCCTACTTAAATTATAACACTCTGCAAAAAAAACGCTTACAAAAGTGTTACCTAACACGCAGAGTGATTTGAAAAAAAAAATCGCTCAGCAAGAGCACAAGTGTGTCACAATGTGAACAACGCCTTAGGGTATTTTTTGCTGTGTACTGCGCGATGCGAGAAAGACGTGAGGTGCATACCTACTTTACCATGCGTCTCCTGCGGCGGACCGGAAGTCATGGAAGTCTATGGCAACGTGCATGTTTTTAACTACTAAACGACTGCCTCACGCCATTTGGCGTGAGAGCGGCGGCAGCCCAGGACCGCCTAACGCCAATTGGCGTGCAGTCCTAGGGGCGTGTTTTGCTGGCAATCACGCACGCTAATGCGCGTGCATCCCCGCTTGAATGGTCTGAGCCATGCTTATGCGCTTTGAGTCCTACGGGAGAAAAGCGATTTACTAATGTTGGTTGTTGTTGTTGTTGTTGTATGACGGAGCTCAGTTATCTGTGTCCCAGCAGCCGCTAGGGACTGTTAGATCTATCTAACCATCTATTTACACCGTACAGTGCTGTGATCTATGGCAGCGCTGTACTGGGGACAGCCGTGTGACCAGTGGTGTAGCTAAGGAGCTGTGGGCCCTGATGAATGTTTTACCATGGGGCCCCCCAAGCACTCTATACATAACAATTGATACGGCGCACCAAATCCTGCCAATGGCAACTACAGTGTCAGAGGTGCAAGAAGGGGATGGGGAGCAGTTTAATGATTACCACTATTCAAAGTGTCTATAGAAGTGATTATTCTTAGCACAGGACCAATAGAGGGCTAATATTGTAGTTGAGGGAGGGCCCTTCGCAGTCCCTCTGGCCCAAGGGCCCCAATGCGGTCGCAACCTCTGCAACCCCTATTGCTACGCCCCTGCGTGACACAAATATCTTTTGGATCTGCTAATGTCAGAATGCTGAAATGCCAATTAAACTTAAACTTAAAATGTTGTAAGCTTTCTGCTATCCCATATGCAACTTAATCATATCCTCCTTAAAGAGACTCTTCTTCAGCGCTCAAAGTTAGCAGGGGCATGTGTCCCCCTGCTAAAACGCTGCTATCGCGCGGCTAAACGGGGGTCCCTTACCTACCGAAATCCCCTCCGTGAAGGCGGGGATCTCTTCGGGATTGAGGCAGGGCTTACCGCCGCAGCCCTGCCCCACGCGCGTCTGTCAGCGCGTATCTCCGCCTCTCCCCCGCCCCTCTCAGTCTTCCTTCGCTGAGAGGGGCGGGGGAAAGGCGGCGATGCGCCGCTGATAGACGCGACTAGAGGCAGGGCTGCAGCCGTTAGCCCTGCCTCTAGGAGCAGCAAAATCTATGACCAATTGGGTCGTTTATTTTGCTTGGGTTAGGGGTGAAGGGACCCCCGTTTAGCCGCGGGATGGCGGCGTTTTAGCAGGGGCACATGTGCCCCTGCTAACTATGAGCTCTGAAGCGAGAATTATTCTCGCTTCATTGTCTCTTTAACCTTACCTCACAGGTAAGGATTGTTCGTTTTTGGTTGAGATTTCACTTCCTATCAACAACCAGTAACTATACATCAACTATCGCCCAACACTAACCTAACCCTCACTTGTCACTCAACCCTAACTTCTCCTTTCACCTGAAGTTAACCACTCCTTACCCATCAACCAATACTAAACTAACGCCACCTGTCATTCAACACTAATCTCTCCCTCCACCTGACATTAAGCTTGGCTTTTTCATCAACTAACCTAACCTCATCTAGCACTAACTTATCCTGGGCTGTTACCCAGCACTGAAGCCAGCCTCAACTGCCATTGCCTGATGCCAAAACTACCCTCACCCAGGGCTGGCACGTCCATAGAGGCCAAGGGGGCAATTGCCCCAGGGCCCCAGAGCTTCTAGTCTCCCCAAGGTGTCTCCTGCCCACATCCTCCAGCTATAAACCCCCCCAAGCTATAGTGACCCATGGGTACGGGGCTAATTTGCACTACCTGTTGCCAGGGTTAATATGCAGCCAAAGTCTGAAGCATAGAGTGTGGTGCTTCCGCCTACATCCTACCTGGATTAGGTAAGGCTGCACTGTGTGTACACTTGTGGGGGGAAAGGAGGAGGAAAATGAAGGAATAGGAAATGTAGGCGCATGGAGCTAATGGACTATTTGGGCACCAATGCAAAATATCGGCTATTGGGTGCCCAAAGAAGAAGTAAGGGCACCCAATAAATAGCGGGAGCCAGACCCCTCTATCACAAGTCCCCTAATGGCCAGACCGCTCTGTGCCTTCCAATGTATTTTAGCCTACAGACCGTCCAACCTCTGGAAGCAATCGATGAGCTGAAACTGTTGGAATTTTGGCAGCAGACAGACCAGAAGGAGGTGTGTGAACTATAAGGGCTTGTTTCCACTGTTGCGACGCGATTTCGGCCGCATTCCGACGCTTGTAAAAACGCATGCGGATGCGTTTCCACATGCGTTTTTACCCGCGATTTCGCCTGCGATTTCGCATGGCAGGGTGCCATGCGAAATTAACCATGACACTGCCAGGGCTAAATAAAATTGAAAAAGGTGCGAAATCGCACGCGAAATCGCGGGTAAAAACGCATGTAACAAACGCATGCGTTTTTACTATTAAATACATTAGCGGCGATTCGCACGGATTCCCGACGCAGGCGAAATCGTTGGCTCTTTTGTGCGTTTTTTTCACGCTGAAAAAAACGCACCTCAACAACGCTACAGTGGAAACCGGCCCATCCACTTGTATTACATGTGCGGATCTGCATGCGTTGGACGCATGCAGATTCGCGATAGTGGAAACGAGCCCTAAAACACAAAATACTAGGCTGCTCCTCTTTTTTTAGATTGGAAAGAGAAGCCCACTCTTACTACCACTCTTACTACTTCTAAAACCTGTAAATAACAAAGGTTAACACCATCTAACTATAATGAACCATAGTAGCGACTCTTCAGAAAGCTAGGATTTGTTCTGTGTGGCTAAATAGTAGGCTTAGCTGAGAAATAAGTGACCTTTTTAGAAGTCTTTTGATATAAATGCAATATAAATAATTAATTAATATCTACAGAAAATCATTAAAATGAACAATTAAGAGACAAGAATAACCCCGTGTAAAAATAAAAAGGAAAGAAATAAACTAATACTTAGGTTCCGAGGAAACCTGTCAGTTTTTTTGGAAAAGCAAGTCAAAGTCCTTTGTTTAAGTTCAGGAAAATGGCCGCCAACCACATGGTCCTCTGGCTGGCTTGATCAGGTGATGTTACACAAGGGAGGACATGGATCTTGGGTCCTCTGCTCTGGTTATACTTCTGACACAGTAAGGAGGAGTGAGGGCAGGGACCACACACCCCTTGGAACCTGAGATGAGCCATCCCCATTCTCACAGAGACAGAAAACCATATTTAAACTATATATGGGCTCTATCTCCCAGAACCGTATGTCAGGGTAGATTAAAGAACATTTTTCAGGTCAGTCAGGATTTATCCAGAACAATGATACCATTCATAACCTCTGTAATATCAACGGGTTCTTTGGACCTGTCTTAATTACAGTCCATAAGGGCTCGTTTCCACTATCGCGAATCCGCATGCGTCCAACGCATGCGGATTCGCACATGTAATGCAAGTGGATGGGCCTGTTTCCACTGTAGCGTTGTTAAGGTGCGTTTTTATTCAGCGGTGAAAAAACGAACAAAAGAGCCGCAGAATACGCCTGCGAGTGGAATGCATGCAAATTGCAGGCAATGTATTTAATAGGGAAATCGCATGCGTTTTTCTTACGCTTTTTTTACGCGATTACGCGTGCGATTCCGCATAGGAACCAATGTAAATGAACACAGGCAGTGACATGGTTAAAAACGCATATAGTCTAACCGCATGCGTAAATGCATAAAATAACGCGTAACAAAAACGCACCTGCATGCGATTTCATCAGCGGTGGAATCCAGGCGATTCCGCACCGCAATAGTGGAAACGAGCCCTAAGTCGGATTGTTCTGAAATCTTCTCAGTACCAGTGCCAGGTAAGGTCCGACACACTCTGCGAGTTTGAAGGACCTGGCAGCTTTGCAACACAGGAAATATGACAAATATAGCAGTTTATGGATTAGTCTATACATTTTTAAGGGTTACGGTCTGCTCTCTGAGCTTAGCCAGCTGGGAGAGGGCCTCCTTTGATCTTTCAGCTGCGGGAACCTAGATCAGATAAAGGGTCTGTGAAGCACGGAGCTTCCTCTGGGAGTGAGGATATAGCAGACAGCGTACTTCAAGAGACCCTGTTTTTATATCTAGTCACAGTGGAGTGGCAATTTATGGCCAGCAGGGGCGTAACAATAGGGGATGCGACCCCGGGAGAGGGTGTTGTGGTTAGGATTCAGTAGAGGGAGAGTTCTGTGTGAGAGTAGGCTTAGTTGTAGTAAAATATCAGTGATCTTCACCAATGTTTTACTATGCTTATTATGACTGTAAGAATATTTTCGTTTTCATTGTTCTAGATGATATTTTTTTTTTTTTTTTTTTATTACTGTTTTAACATAATTATTATTCTATGTTTGATAAAGATGAAAAAACAATAAAAATATTGTTATATATGTTGACTATCTTAAAATTTCGGCTATACCCCGCGCCATGCAGGAAAAAATGGGGATCCCAACAACGCTTTTTGAGGGGACATAAGATGGACACCTGATGATATCGTATGAGGAGTGGGGTGGAATGGGTCCTGGCCGCCAACTTTTAAGCGCCCTGGGGGTGGATTTGCACGGTGGGTGGAAAATCAAAAGGGTCTTCAAGTTATGTTTGCCCCAGGGCCCCATAGTAGCTTGAACAGGCCCTGGATTCACCTGAAGCTGAGAATACCCTGGCCTGGCTAACACCCAACATTTGCCTAAGCCAACAGTAACATTCATGACCTCCAATGCCCCACACCAGTCCACAATATAGAGGCATGCTGGCAATTCCTCTTTATTCCTCCTTGTTTTGAAGAATTGATAACATCAAAAGGGTGAAAGTTTATACTATTGCCAAAATTCCAGTTTGGCAAAAGGCTGTCCTATTTCTAGTGACCACCTTGGATTCAAGTTGGAACCCTGAGTGTCACCAAGACCCGAAGTGAGGGAAGGTCACTTTAATGGGGACATAAAGAGCAATAACCACTTTCATAACTTTTACAAACCTTCCACACTCAATGCATACTTATTGTAGTTGTATTTCTAAGCTGGCCTTTTATGTGAAGATCTGTGTTAATGTCCCTGTTCAGGTGGAGTGCCACATCTACCTCAACCAGAGCAAGCTGCTGGGATTCTGCCGGTCACAGGACATCGTGCTGGTGGCATTTGCTGTCCTGGGATCCAGTCGTGATGGAGGCTGGTAAATAGTTGCAACAAAAAATGGCATTGCTACCTGTACTGCTAATGTACAAAGATCAACAACTCCTTATATGCCACCTTCCTGTCTTGTAGCCAAATACATAAACATTCACCTGGGGGGATTTTGGTGCTGATTTTTTTTTTTTATTCTTAGTTTGGGGGCAGAAATAAAAGAGAATAGTGATGCTTTTGTAAAAACAATAAAAATAAAATAAATAAATAAATAAAGGTGCCTGCTTTCAAGTTACGGGCACTTTTTTTTTTTTTTTTAATGGTCATTCAAATTAGCAATTAATCTAAGAATATTTTTTTTGTTTTTATTCCATGTTTTGAATGTTTGCTAAAAATAGCAGTTCTACAATTTAAACCATGGTCTACCATACAGGGAGGAAAACTTATTATTTTACTTGGTGTTAGGCCTAGGTAGTGGGGGGTAAGTGTTGGATGTAGATGGGAGGGGGGGGGGGGTGGTTAGTGTTAGGTGTAGGTGCCTGGTGGTGGTGGTGGGGGAGGGGGGGGTTGTAGTGTTGGTTAGGTAGGGAACAGGATAGCATTAGGAGTAGGTGGGGGGAGCTTAGGGTTTATAGTATTTAGGGTTGTTTGTTTCAGGAGTAGCTGGGAGGGAGTTTAGTTTTAGGTGTAAGTGGGGGGAGGTTAGTGTTAGGTGTAGGTAGAGGGGAGCTTAGTGTTAAGGGTGGTTAGGTGGTAGTTTAGTGTTAGGCTTAGGTAGTGGGGGTTAATGTTAGACGCAGGTGGGGGAGGTTGGTGTTATGTGTAGATAGGGGGGTTAGTGTTAGATGTAGGGGAGAGGATAGCATTAGGAGTAGGTGGGGGAGGTTAGTGTTCATAGTAGATAGGGGGGTGGTTTGTTTTAGGTGTAGGTGGAGGGAGGTTAGTTTTAGGAGTTGGTAGTAGGGAGGTTTCTGTGATGTGTAGGTGGGGGTGTGTGTGGGGGGGGAGGGGGGTAGAGGTAGGGTGGGGTAGTGTTTGGCATAGGTGTGTGCGTGTGCGCGTGTGCGCGTGTGTGTGTGTGTGTGATGATCTGTGTAGCAACACAGATGTCTGATTATGTGTGATCTGCAGAATCGCCAATAATACAGACACTATACCTGATTATATGGTGAGTGGGGGGTTAGTGTTAGGGGATTGGGTAGGAGGTTAGCATTTAACAAGAGCTGGAAAAAGGGGCACACCAATTCCGGCTAAACCATTCTGTGAATATCTATACTCGGTGCCCAAATTAACACGCCTGTCTTTTACATATGTCCCTCTGCTTCCCCTGTTGTTGCCAGGCTAATTCATGTAATGATGGCCATACACTGGTCGATTTGCCATCAGATTCGACCAAAAGATAGATCCCTCTCTGATCGAATCTGATCAGAGAGGGATCGTATGGCCACCTTACTGCAAACAGATTGTGAATCGATTTCAGCCTGAAACCGGTCACAATCTGTGGAGCTGCCGTCCCCTGGTCCACCACTGTCTTCTTCTCCGCCTGGTCCCGGCATCTTCTTCGCATCGGCTCCCGGCTGGCATCTTCTCCCATCACCTTCCGCATCACGGCATCCGCGTATAACTTTCTGTCACTCCAGTGACAGCGGAAGTTCAAATAGAGCGCCCTCTATTTGTACTTCCGCTGTCACTGCAGTGACACAGGAAGTTATACACGGATGCCGTGATGCGGAAGGTGATGGGAGAAGATGCCAGGAGGTGACAGCGGGGACTCGCGCCGGCAGAGCAGGTAATGTATCTCCACTGTATTGCGTCGGTCGTCGGGCATTTGAACGCCGCTATCGACGCACTCCTAAACCGAGAAAAATCTTCGGCACAGATGGATCGACGGGAACGATGGATTTCGGACGGAATCCATCGTGCGCTGCGATTTTACGGCCGTTTCGGTCACTGTGATCGAAATGGCCGTATTTCGGCGGGAAAATCGTTAGGTGTATGGGCCCCTTTAGTGAGGTAACCAGCTGCCATGAGAGAGAGAATTTGAAACCTTTTTACAGCTGATAATGATTGAAGGTCAACATTAGGACTAAATTATCAGGTGGGGGTCTAAGGGTTGGGCACCACAGGGTGGGGGTGGAGTCTAAGGGCTAATGTTGTTTGGAGCAGAGAAAGGGGGGCTTTAGGGTTAAAGGGGAACTGAAGTAAGAGGTATACGGAGGCTGCCGTGTTTATTTCCTTTTAATACATACCAGTTGCCTGGCAGCCCTGCTGATCCTCTGCCTCTAATACGATTAGCCATAGCCCCTGAACAAGCATGCAGCAGATCAGGTGTTTCAGACTTTAAAGTCAGATCTGACAAGACTAGCTGCATGCTTGTTTCTGGTGTTATTCAGATACTACTGCAGAGAAATAGACCAGCAGTGCTGCCAGGCAACTGGTATTGATTAAAAGGAAATAAATATGGCAGCCTCCGTATACCTCTTACTTCAGCTCCCCTTTGAGCATCAGGAAGTAGATTTTAGGGTTATGTTTAGGCACCACCACCAGGGAGGTCTAGGGATTAAGCACCCCCCCGGGGGGGGGGGGTTAGGGTTAGGCATCGGTAGATTGATGGTTCTGTGTGAGAGCAGGCTTAGTGGAGTTGTAGTAAAATATCGGTGATAATTACCAATGTTTTACTAGCCTTACTACGACTGTAACTATATTTTCGGTTTCATTGTTGTAGATGATATTTATTACCTTATTTTAACATATTTATTTTTATGTTCGATAAAGATACGATAAAAATATTGTTATAGGCAATATCTTAAAATTTCGGCTATATCCTGTGCCCTTTTTTCTATTCGCCTTTATTTGATGTATGTGGGAAATAATGGGGATCCCAACAATGTTTTGAGGGAACATAGGATGGACACCTGATTTATATTGGGCCCTGGGGATGAATTTGCTGCCCCACACCAGTCTACAATATAGAGGCATGCTGGCAATTCGTCTTTATTCCTCATTTTGAAGAATTGATAACTTCCATTAGTCCCACATGATGGGGGAAGGAGATTACATCCCCTTCCTGAAAGGGACAAGAAATGCAGTAAGGCTTTAAAAGCATGTCACACCATGCAGACCTCAGTGCTTTTCCTGCCCCTCTCTGGATAGGAGGCAGGAAGGTCCACCAGCTCCATCAGTGAGCTGAGGGTGAGTAGGGCAGGCTGGCTTACCGCTGTCTGGGGAAGCCTTGGTGGTGGATCTCGGTGCAGGGAGTCCCGGAGTGGCCATTCTGTCGGGTCCCTGCAGCAGGAGTTCTATTGGTGGCTCAGCGGGGACCCAATGGCGCTGCTATCGGCTCCTCAATAGCCGCATAGCACGCGCCGGCGTTCCACGTGGAGTGTGTATCTGCTTCCGCCGGAAGTTGTTGGGCGTCCGCAACTTCCGGCGAGGTCCGGAGAAGCCGATTGGTGGAGGACCAGCCGAGACTACATAAGGAACAATATTTAGCCGCGGTTGTAGTCAGAGTGGCAAAAGGAGGCGCACACATCCGGGAGGTGGAACGCAGGTGGTCAACGAAACCGGAAGTGCACTCGGTGTGTACCTGGGAACAGATTGGACACACCTGGAGGCTGGCTAAGGGCTATTTAGCACTCAGTCTCGCCAGTACTCCATCCCTAACAGCCATGGAGGGCACAGCAAAGTGTTCTCAGGGCTGGGACAGCTCAACAACATCAGCGGAGCAGGTTGTATATCTTTGCTAATTATGATTGTTTGCTGTTTTCTTTGTATGCTTGTTTTTGTTTTTTTTTTGCATATTGAGGGGTCTTGTATTTATTGTTGCAGGATTCTAAAAGGAACATACCAGCATCAGAACCTATAAAGAGGTCCTGTGGCGTTCGCTTTCCCCTAATTATTTAAAGTTGAGCAGTTCCTTTCCACAAAGAAAATGTCTATCAGACAGGTTCTGTCTCTACTGGGGAAAATGTCCTCCTGCATTCCTGCAGTGAAATGGGCTAAGGCAAGATTCAGAATCTTACAGCTAAGTCTCCTGTTGCAATGGGATGGTCTTCAGGAATCCCTGGACAATCCCTTTTGAGTATCAAGCCCAGTAGTAGATTCCCTTCAGTGGTGGTTGAAAACAGAGAACCTAGAAAGAGGGGTTCCTTGTTAACGAGGCATCAAGTAGTCATTACTACAGATGCAAGTGGACAAGGTTGGGGGGCTCACTTCAGGTCCCAACTAGTTCAGGGTCTTTGGTCTCCCCTGAAAAGTTCCTTTTCCTCAAACCACAAAGAGCTTCTAGCCATTTGGTATGCCCTGCAGGAATTCGAAGTCCATCTGGTAGCACTAGACGTTCTGATCATGTCAGACAATCGCACAGCGATATCTTACATAAATTACCAAGGGGGAACTAGAAGTACACCTCTGATAGCCTTAGCTCAGATCATCTTTGCCTGGGCAGAAAAGACAGTGAGGTCGCTAAAGGCAGTCCATCTAAAAGGAAAAGAAAATCAGTTGGCCGATTTTCTAAGTCGACTAAGTCTGAGGCAGGGGGAGTGGACTCTGAACCCTCGAGTCTTCAGCCAAATCTGCAACAGATTGAGTTACCCAACAATAGACCTCTTCGCAACTCACAAATGCGCAGCTTCCTCGGTTCTTCTCGCTAGACTGGACGGGTCATCCAGATGTGCTGGACGCGCTCCTGCAGGATTTGGGGATGGAAAACGGATTCGCATTTTCCACCACTAGGACGAGTGATTCAAAAGATCATATCCGATCGAGCTCAGGTCATACTAGTTACCCTGTATTTGCCCAAAAGGGCTTGGTTCTCGATGCTCCTGTTATCGATTGCGGAACCGTGGAAGCTGCCTGTGAGTCAGGACCTGTTGAGCCAGGGACGAGCTAATCACCCAAATCCAGAGCAATTGGCTCTGACAGCCTGACTATTGAAAGGCTAATCCTTCAAAGGAAAGGAGTTTCAGGGAAGGTAATTGAGACTTTGCTTCAATCCAGGAAGCAAGTCCCTTCTGATATTTTATCTTCGTATCTGGAAATCTTTTTGTAGATTTAATTTAGACAAACAAGGGTTTGAGAAATTATCAATTCCCAATGTTTTGGATTGTTTGCAAAACAGGTTTGCTATGGGCCTGAAGTGGAGTACGCTCAAGGTCCATATTGCTGCGTTATCTGTCTTTTTTTTACATAGCGGTGGATCAGCTAATTAAGCGTTTTGTTAGAGCCATTAAGCGAAAATTGGCTGTTAAGCCAAAAGCAATGGCTCCTTGAGATTTAAATTTAGTCTTAAACATGTTGACTGGTGAACTGTTTGAGCCTTTACAAGACATTCCCCTGAAATACCTTTCCTGGAAGATGTGCTTCATTATTGCAATTACATCAGCTACACGGATAGGAGAAATACAGGAGTAATATATTTCTCCTCCGTATATGACTATTTCCGAACAGAAGGTAGTCTTTAAACTTCCTCCATGTAATGATCTGCTCTGCTGTCTGCACAGGCAGGCAGCTTTTTGACCATTTTTGAGGTCTGCATGCTGCAGGTCCCTGGAAAGGAGACCTGTTTCCACTCTGCAAGTTTCAAATCTGCTGTTCTAGTGAGGGATTTTCATTCACTCATCTGGTTATTGATAGCTCTGCCTCTTTTGAAGGCTTGCAGTATAAATGCAATTTCCTCCCAGAATTCCCTGCTGGTCATAAGCTTTGGTTCTGCTGCACTTACCTTGAGTTTCAGCCCCTCTGTTAACTGTTTGCTAAATATTGTCTTAGTGTAGTTATCCTTTGGAGTGCTATAGCATTCAGTCTAACGCAGTCAGGTTGTTTATTATCTGTATTGCCTTGTTCTCTCTTATCTGTTGCGATTGTTCTGTCGCCAGCGGTGGCTGACAGGGAATCGCTCTGTCTGTTTGGATCGCATTCGCCCTAGCGTTAGAGGCAGTGGATCTCTCTGTACTCTGTCTGGGAGTGCAAGCCAGAGATGCGGTTGCTACTGGTTGCTCCTTCTGTCTATCTTGTCTGGAACGAGCGCTTGCTGTTGTCTGGGTGAGGCAACCGATTAGCAAGCGTTCACGTTCTGTTTGTTTTAGTTTATCACGTTTCATTTGTTAGTCAGGGTTGGTACGCTTTGTCGCTGTTGCGCTTAACGTGTGGTGACCGCGTGTAGCTAGGCCTTTTTGCTCATTCGTGTTGGATTACAGTTTGTTATTGCTTCTGTCTTTATTCTTCCTATGCTCTCTTTACTCAATCTTGTGTCTCTATTAGCACTCGCCATTCTTGCGATTGCTTTCCCACTTAGTCTTCGCTGTTGTGTGTCCACCGTCGCCCAGTGGCGACTAGATTGGTGGACATACATACATTATGTCTCTGTGCTCTCTCTCGAGAGAGAGGCTATCTTGCCCTGTATTGCTTCATTTTGTACAATTTCCATCTGCCATCTGTGGCTGTGCAGAGAGTTTATTCCTCTGCACTCCACAGCTCCATCTGCCGGTTGGAATTCCACTCTACAGGTGCACTTGCACCAAAGCTGGGTTCCCTTTCCAAGCGCTTGTGGAGGATTTCCGTAGTGTCACCGCATATATTGTGTGCTGACCTCGGAGATAATTCCACAATCGTGACACTCCAGAGTTTTTGCCAAAAGTGGTATCTTCTTTTCATGTAGAGCAAGAAGTTGTCTTGCTGTCTTTTTGTTCGAATCTGAAAACTCCAGGTGAGGAGAAGCTTTCCACACTGGATGTTAGGAGATGTTTGTTAACCTATCTAGATAGTACCAAAGATTGGAGGAAGGACAGTAACCTTCTTTTACAGTTTCAAGGGGCAAGAAAAGGGTTTAAAGCTTCTAAACCCACTTTAAGCAATTGGTTGACTCAATTTCATTAGCTTATACTAGTTCAGACTTGGTGCCTCCAGTAGGTTTGAAGGCACATTCTATAAGAGCAGTATCCTCCTCTTGGGCAGAAAGGCATCCGCTTCATTCTCTCCAATTTGCAAAGCAGCCGCATGGTCTTCTTTTCATACTTTTATAAAGCATTATTGCCTAGATCTGCAGTCGAATCAAGACATGGCTTTCGAAAGGAAGGTTCTGTCCGCTTTGCTCCCGCCCTGAGGAAGTAGTAATCTGGAAGTCTCTCCAGCCCCCATCATGTGGGACTAATGGAAGTCCAAAGTTACTTACTGGTAACTGAATTTCCATGTAGTACCACATGATGGGTCTACTAATACCCGCCCGGAATGGTGAGTAAAGTAGAGATTAAGTATGTACACATCCAATATGACGAGGTAATTGGAAAATACACTGAGGTCTGCATGGTGTGACGTGCTTTTAAAGCCTTACTGCATTTCCTGTCCCTTTTCAGGAAGGGGAAGTAATCTCCAGCCCCCATCATGTGGTACTACATGGAAATTCAGTTACCGGTAAGTGTAACTTTGGACTTAAAGAGGGTGGAAGTTTAGACTTCCCACAACTCCAGTTTGAAAAAATTAGGACTTAATTACAATAGGATTATAAATATTATTCATGATGAATGCTAATCCAATGGAAGCCAATGCTAAAGCAACAGGGGAGGGGTATTATTATTCAATACTGGTGCTCTACACCTAGTAAGAAGAATTAATGTTAAATAGACTACTCCATACTTAACTTTAACCTTTCACAAACCATCACTGTAGCCCCACATGACCCAGGTAAAGGTGTGCTGCTAATCGCAGATCATTTTTTTAATAAACCCAGGCCTGGGTTGAGGCATTACTTGAGGTATTACTTAGGCTCTCAGCCCAGGAGAAACTTAACACGGTGCTAAGAATACAAGGCTAATTTTCCCAACTCTCCTTTTTAGGATCGATCCAAACAGCCCTTACGTTTTGAAAGATCCGGTCTTGATCGACATTGCTAAGAAATATGAACGATCTGCAGCTCAGATAGCAATAAGGCACCTTCTACAAAGGGGTATCGTAGTCCTCGCAAAGAGCTTCAATCCAGACAGGATCAAAGAAAATTTTCAGGTAATGGGATGAGTTTTTATAACGGACTGTTTACAAATGGCAGCAATATAATGCTGCATGGGGCCAGGGCTGTATTTAGGGTTTGGGCACCCCTAGGCACCCCAAACCTATGACCCCCCCCCCCCCCAGGAGGAGGACGTTGGCGGCGCGCGAAAATTGGGCGTGGCCACAAAATGCAGTGGGCGTGTCCATAACACAGTGGGTGTGGTCAATTCAAATTTCCTAGTAAGAGTGCAGCCCAAAGTCGGTGGGGCCATGTTTTCTCCCCAGGTATGAGTAAAGTGACCCTAAAAAAGCAAGTAGGAAATGTCCCCCCCCCCCCCCCCCACACACACACACACACACACACACACACACACACACACACACACACACACACACACACACACACACACACACACACACACACACACACACACACACACACACACACACACACACACACACATTAGCCAGTGTTCTCTCGCACAAAATAGTGGTAGGTATTAGATTGTGAGATCCCCTGAGAAAAGTCAGTAACATGACTACGTTCTCTTCAAGGTGCTGCAGAAGATGCCAGTGCTATATAAATACATAAGAATATGGTAGGACATTAGACTATGGTAGGATTAGATTGTAAGCTCCTCAGAGGATAGTCAGTGACATGACTACATACTCTGAAGTACTGCTGAAGATGGCAGTACAATATAGTACAGTAGTATGGCAGCACGGTGGCGTAGTGGTTAGTGCTCTCGCCTTGCAGCACTGGGTCCCCGGTTCAAATCCCAGCCAGGTGAACATCTGCAAGGAGTTTGTATGTTCTCCCTGTGTGTGGATTTCCTTAAGACACTCTGGTTTCCTCCCACATCCCAACAACATACAATACAGATAAGTTAATTGGTTTCCCCTAAAAATTGGTCCTAGACTACGATACTTACATACACATATGACTATGGTAGGGATTAGATTGTGAGCACCACTGTAGGACAGTTCGTGACAAGACAATATATACTCTGTACAGCGCTGCGTAATATGTTGGCGTTATATAAATAACTAGTATAAGTACAGTCAGTGGCGGCTCCAGGGTTTTTTGGGGGGGTGCTATGCAGGGCTGGACCAGTTTTTGTGGCTATAACCTGCAGCGCGCGAAAAAAATGGGCATAGCCATGACCAGATGAGGGCGGAGCTAACTGTAATTTAAAGTGAACCCGAGGTGAGAGTGATATGGAGGCTGCCATATTTATTTCCTTTTAAAGGGACACTTAAGCCAAATAAAAAAAATAGTTTTACTTACCTGGGGCTTCTACCAGCCCTCTGAAGCTGTCCGGTGCCTACATAGACTCGCTCCGATGCTCCTGGCCCTGCCGGCAGCCACTTCCGGTTTTGGCGACAGGAGCCGACAGGCCGGGAACGCGAGTGATTCTTCGCAATCCTGGCCATAATAGCACCCTCTATGCTGTTATAGCATATAGCATATAACAGCATAGAAGGCGCTATTACATCCAGGAATGCGAAGAATCACTCGCGTTCCCGGCCTGTCGGCTCCTGTCGCCGAAACCTTAAGTGGCTGCCGGCAGGGCCAGGAGCATCAGAGCGAGTCTACATGGGCACCGGACAGCTTCATGGGGCTGGTAGAAGCTCCAGGTGAGTAAAACTCATTTTTTTTATTTGGCTTAAGTGACCCTTTAAACAATACTAGTTGCCTGGCAGCCCTGCTGATCTATTTGGCTGCAGTAGTGAACTGAATTACGCCAGAAACAAGCACGCAGCTAATCTTGTCAGTTCTGACAATATTGTCAGAAACCCCCGACCTGCTGCATGCTTGTTCAGGGTCTGTGGTTGAAAGAATTAGAGGCAGAGGACCAGCACGGCAGCCAGGCAACTGGTATTGCTTAAAATATTACTCTCACCTCGGGTTCCCTTTAAAAGTGCAACGCAAAGACAGTGGGCTAAAGTTTTGGTCACCCTTTCCCCAGAAAATTCACATAATTGTGCAGGTTTTCTCAAGAAAATACACGTGATGTGAACAGATTTGATCAGAAATACGAGCCATAATGTCAGCAGATTTTATCAGAAATACGAGCAATAATGTCAGCAGATTTGATCAGAAATACGAGCCATAATGTCAGCAGATTTTATCAGAAATACGAGCCATAATGTCAGCAGATTTGACCACAAATACGAGCAATAATGTCAGCAGATTTGATCAGAAATACGAGCAATAATGTCAGCAGATTTTATCAGAAATACGTGCAATAATGTCAGCACAGATTTGATCAGAAATACGAGCAATAATGTCAGCAGATTTGATCAGAAATACGTGCAATAATGTCAGCAGATTTGATCAGAAATACGTGCAATAATGTCAGCAGATTTGATCAGAAATATGAGCCATAATGTCAGCAGATTTGATCAGAAATACGAGCCATAATGTCAGCAGATTTGACCACAAATACGAGCAATCATGTCAGCAGATTTGACCACAAATACGAGCAATCATGTCAGCAGATTTGACCACAAATACGAGCAATCATGTCAGCAGATTTGACCACAAATACGAGCAATAATGACAGCAGATTTCACCACAAATACGAGCAATCATGTCAGCAGATTTGACCACAAATACGAGCAATCATGTCAGCAGATTTGACCACAAATACGAGCAATCATGTCAGCAGATTTGACCACAAATACGAGCAATCATGTCAGCAGATTTGACCACAAATACGAGCAATCATGTCAGCAGATTTGACCACAAATACGAGCAATCATGTCAGCAGATTTGACCACAAATACGAGCAATCATGTCAGCAGATTAGTCCAGAAATAAGAGCAATAATGACAGCAGATTTGTCCAGAAATAAGAGCAATAATCATGTCAGCAGACTTAACTAGAAATACATTACCTTGTGACCTCGTCCCTCGTCCACCGCAAGAGGGAAACTCTGCATGCCGGCGCCGCCGCGTGGTCTAGTGACGTCACTAACTAGACCACACCAGCGGCATGCAGAGATCAGGATGACGTCCCTGCTGGCCGCTGCCACTCTGCTGTAGGGCGGGGGGACCCTCCGTGTGTGTGTGTGCTCTTCGCCGCACCCCAAGCTCTCGCCCCCCCCTGCAAAAAAAAAAAAATTATAAAAAATTTAAAAGAATTTTAAAAAAGAAACAAAAAAAAAGATTTTTTTTTTTACTAAATTTACTATAGGTGGCCGCCCCAGCCCCCCCCCCCCCCCCCCGAGGACCCGCCCATGGCACCGGCCCACGGGTGCCTCTTAATAGATACGGCCCTGCATGGGGCGCGAAAGGGTAATTCGGGGCTCCGATGGTTGCCGGAGCCTGAATTACATGTTCCTCTGAGTTGCGACAGCTCGGAGGGGGAACAGTATTTAATGCCACAGGGGAGTTTTGCGGCAGCAGGGAGAACTGTCATTCGGCTCTCCTGGTGTTCAACTCACCGGCGAGTGTACATACATACGCGTCAGCAGGACTGCTAAGCAGCTAGTATTGTTTAAACAGAAATAAATATGGCAGCCTCCATATTCTTCTCACTTCAGTTGTCCTTTAAATGCCAAAGTTTGCAGGTTGCCCTTGTCTTGGCACTGTTCTCTAGTGATTGGCTATAGGTCGGTCTTGCGCCCTTTTTTTTTATTTTGATTTGCTACCTGTTACCTTTTGTCTTGGGACTGTACTATAATGATTAGCTACAAATCGGCCTTGTCTTGGGACGGTTATCTTGTGCTTGGTTATAACTTAGAAGTTCCCCTTGTCTTGGGATTGGCTACAAATTGGTCTTGTGTTGTGACCTTTTTTATATTGATTGGCTGCAGGTTACCCTTGTCCTGGGGACTGTACTATGATTACCTACAGATTGGCATTGTCTTGGGACTGTTCTCTAATGATTGGCTAAAGACCAATCTGCCTTGGGATTGCTTTTTTTATTTAGTGATTGACTACAGATCGACCTTGGCCTCAATTCACAGAGCTTTATCAAACACTTTATCAAACGTTTGATAATTTTCCTCATGGGTAAAATCTAATTTTGAATTCACTAAGGTGTTATAGATTTATCGAATGTTTTATCGATGAAATGATCAATAAATCTATAACACCTTAGTGAATTCAAAATTAGATTTTACCCATGAGGAAAATTATCAAACTTTTGATAAAGTGTTTGATAAAGCTCTGTGAATTGAGGCCCTTGTCTTGGGACTGTTCTCTAGTGACTGGCTACAGCTAGGCCCTGTCTTGGGACTATTTTCTAGTGATTGGCTACAGGTTGCCCTTGTCTTAGGGCTGTTTTTTAGTGATTGGCTACAAATTGGTGTTGCCTTGGGACTGTTTTTTTAGTGATTGGCTACAGATGGACCCTGTCTTGGGACTGTTCTCTAGTGATTGGCTACAGGTTACCCTTGTCTTGTGGCTAACTGTTCTCTAGTGATTGGCCACTAGAAGTTACCCTTGCCTACGGACTGTTCTACATTGATTGGCTACAGGAGGTTACCCTTATCTTGTGGTTGACTGCTTTCTAGTGATTGGCCACAGGTTACCTTTGCCTGGTGCACACCATGCAATTTTCTCTTTACATTCTACTTGAGCAAGACATCTGATTGATATTAAAGTGTACCAGAGATCAAAGTATAAAAAAATCTATACTTACCCAGTGCTTCCTCCAGGCCCATAAACACAGGGGCGTAGCAATAGGGGTTGCAGAGGTTGCGACCGCATCGGGTCCCTTGGGCCAGAGGGGCCCCGAAGGGCACTCCCTCAATTGCAGTATTCGCTCTCTATTGTTCCTGTGCTCATATTAATCACTTCGATAGATACTTTGAATAGTAGTAATCATTAACAAACTGTTCCCCATCCCCTTCTTGCACCTCTGACACTGTAGTTGCCATTGGCAGGTTTTGGTGCGCCAGATCAATTATGTATAGAGTGCTTGGAGGGGCCCCATGTAAAACTTGCATCGGGGCCCACAGCTCCTTAGCTACGCCACTGCATAAACACGTGCGAGTCCCTCACGGTCCTCCCGCGGTCTGCCGTTCATCCCTGGTAACTTGCTCAGTTGCCTCCAGTCTGGGTCTTCTGAGTATGCGCCGACCTACTGCGCATGCGCAGTAGACCCGGACTGACGTCACTGAGCAAGTTACTGGGGCTGATCGTGGCTGAACTGCAGACCGCGCGAGGACAGTGAGGGACTCGCACGTGTTTATGGGCCTGGAGGAAGCACTGGGTAAGTATAGATTCTTTGTACTTTGTGATCTCTGATTTCCTTTAAAGTGGACCCAAATTAAAAATACAAGATTTCAGAAATGTATTTTCTAAATTATAATAAATAGCAGCCTTTTTTCAGCTGCATGATGACAAATATAAAATATTTTACATTTATTGGAGAAACCCCTCCCTTCCTTTCAAATTGCCGGGACAGAATCCGGCAAACCGGTGAAGTAGGTGGTATCAGGCAAAGGAGGAATTGCTAATGGCTGCCACCTATATAACCCTAGTTATCGAAAGAGCAGGGTGAAAAGCTTGCACAGAAATGCTCATAGGCTTGAAGGAGTGTTTATTTATCTTTGTATGTGTCAGAGGGGTGCAGCTAAATATTTTGAATTTAAAAAAATG
Source organism: Hyperolius riggenbachi (assembly GCF_040937935.1). NCBI lineage: Eukaryota > Metazoa > Chordata > Amphibia > Anura > Hyperoliidae > Hyperolius > Hyperolius riggenbachi. The sequence continues at coordinate 472,688,664 of NC_090648.1, forward strand.
TTTGGTTTGGGTCCGCTTTAAAGGGGAACTGAAGAGAGAGGTATATGGAGTCTGTCATGTTTATTTCCTTTTAGACAATACCAGTTGCCTGGCAGCCCTGCTGATCCTCTGCCTCTAATACTATTAGCCATAGCCCCTGAACAAGCATGCAGCAGATCAGGTGTTTCAGTGGTTCAGACTTATAAGTCTGATCTGACAAGACTAGCTGCATGCTTGTTTCTGGTTTTAATCAGATACTACTGCAGAGAAATAGACCAGCAGGGCTGCCAGGCAACTGGTATTGATTAAAAGGAAATAAACATGACAGACTCTCTTCAGTTCCCCTTTAAGGTCTGACATTGATAGCCTACACACGTATGCAATTTTTTAAATCCTATTTTGATTATTTTTTCCAATGAGATATCGATCAATAATTGAGAGGAAAAATGTTAACAGATTTGGACATGCACACACGATGGCCTGTATTTTTATCGATGTTTTTCAGCCTGTCCAACCTGCTTCCAATCTAGAATGAGATCGATTTTGAGCTTGGGATTGGGGTTGCTGGAATAGGCTGTATATTTTTTGTATGTAGTTTTTTTTTATTTTTTTTTTCAGTTATTTGAAAATAAGTGAAGTGAAAATAGCATGATGTGTGTACCAGGTCTTACAAACAGGCCAACTCGACTTACAAACAGGTTCCGTTCCATGAAGTTGTTTGTAAGTGGGGACCGCCTATATAAGCTGTTTCTAGCATCACAGGTTATAGTATTGTTATAACTTTTTTTTCCCTTACAGGTATTTGATTTTGAGATAAGTGACGAGGACATGAAAACACTGAATGATCTACACAGAAATATGCGCTACAATAACGGTCACAAGTAAGTGGATTTTTAGCCTTCATCTACTCTTGCAGTATAGAAGTTCATGTTTGTATTCTTATAGCTTATACACCCGGGGAAGGACTGTGTTGTAGTGTGCTGCTCTGTCGCTTTAAATATATTCTCTAACCAGCAAAGCCATCAGTGTGCTGCCTGCCTCTTCACTTTATTGTATTTCTGCCTGCCCAAGGGGGGGGGGGGGGGGGGGACACACAAGCGAGGTGTAGCACAGGCAATCCAGGGAACGGTTTCCCTGCCTGTGCTTCAGTACTGTGGTCTCTTACTTTTTGACTGTTCTCATAGCTTATAGCTGAAACTACACCTAAACTCCAACTTCAGGTACAGGTGGAACTCTACCATCTGACAGCTTACTTAGCTGACTGCCTAAATGTTACTTACTGCCAAAATAATTCGGGGGCTCTGTAGGCTCATCTGGAGACTTTGTTGGCTTATCCGGAGACTCTATGGATGAGGCTGATGCTTGGTTTTTGCTTCATCATCATCATCGTCATCATACTGTGTACTTTGCAAAAGGGTGGGGCACAGACAGAGATGTCTTAGAAAATGGCAACCTTGTGCAATGGGGAAGTGCCTGAAGAAGACGTTCCTATGGCAGTCTTGTGCAATGCGTCTGTGACCCAGGGAAGTGCCTGAGGAAGACGGTACTATGGCAGTCTTGTGCAATGCGTCTGTTACCCAGGGAAGTGCCTGAGGAAGACGGTACTATGGCAGTCTTGTGCAATGCGTCTGTGACCCAGGGAAGTGCCTGAGGAAGACGGTACTATGGCAACCTTGTGCAATGGGTCTGTGACCGGGGAAGTGCCTGAAGAAGGCGTTCCTATGGCGGTCTTGTGCAATGTGTCTGCGACCCAGGGAAGTGCCTGAGGAAGACGTTCCTATGGCAGTCTTGTGCAATGCGTCTGTGACCGGGCAAGTGCCTGAGGAAGACGTTCCTATGGCAGTCTTGTGCAATGCGTCTGTGACCGGGCAAGTGCCTGAGGAAAACGTTCCTATGGCAGCCTTCTGCAATGGGTCTGTGACCGGGGAAGTGCATGAAGAAGGTGTTCCTGGCTGTGGTTTGTACACATTACTGGGCTTAGGTACAGCCTGCCCTGCCAGTAAGGGCAATGAAATCTACCTATTACATGAGAGGGAAACCGTTTAATAAGCTCCCAAAAAGGATGTCTTTCGTTCACCTTATGTTGATTAAAAACCAGTGAGCCGATAACGCTAGCATTTCTGAGAAAACTGGTTTATGAACTGTGTGCTGTTGACATGGCATCATAGAAACATAATTTTATTTTTATGGTTTTATTAAAAATGAAACCTGCAAAGGCAATTTTTAACAAAAAAAAACTACTTTTGATACACAATTTGCTCTTCAGAGTACCCAAATAGCTCATCGTTACCCAGAAACGCTAGGAAATTATAAGGAACCAAAAAGCCACTTTACTGGAAAACAAAACAAAAAAAAATCTGTGCTAAACCTAACATACTGTATCTCCCATGATGCAACACTGTTGACTATGCAAGATCTCTAAAAGTAAGACACACATCCAGGACCTTGAAATGCAAAGCAACACATGAAAAATGGAAACTGGTGTACAAGGGAGCTGTACATGAAAGAGAGAGGCTACAGTACATGGATGATACACATGGCAGGAGGGGCTACACCTGGAATGGGAGGGGCATTACCTGGCCTAAGGGATGGAAAAAATATAAAGCCAGCCTTGTGTGTCCCCAGTTCCCACACAGGGGCCCTCTCTACTTATTCAACTAAGCTTGAGTCAAATGTGGTTTACTGGCTGCTAGTGGCAGAGGACAAGCCCATCCAAACTAGGCATGTGTAAGTAATATCTGCACATGTCCAGTAAAAAGAAGTGCTCGTGCATGGAGGAAAAAGCCTTTCACAAGCTGGTTCCTTCTACTGGGCATGCATGGACCCTATGTGTACATGCGCAGCAGAGCCGGGACAAGGTCCACCAGCACTCAAGGCTGAGACACCAAAGTGCTCTCCTCCATCCCTCCCACCTCAGCCGTCACACACTGATTGCTATTAGACTAAGGGGGGCCCCCAACACCTTATTCTCTAGTTATCTGGCTTGCAGTTACTGCCATGTATCCCCTTTTTCTTATTTCTCTCAGCTATCATTCCCCTATTATGTTTGAAACAGAGTGAGTAGTGCGCCCCCTCCTACACTGCACCCTGAGGCTGGAGCCTCTCACATCTGCCTCGGCCCCGCCTTGATGCCCAGTCCCGATATTATAGGATTTGATATCTCTGGATTGTTTAGAGGCCTTCCAGACCCTCATAGAGTCCACCATTCCAATGCAGGGTCCCTCTTCAGCACATTACCTGGCTGACCAGCTGGTCCTCTGCTTCTTATTCTTTTAGATATGGACCCAAACAAGCATGCAGATCAGAGGTTTCTGATTTGAAGTCTAAGATTTGCTGCATGCTTCTTTTAGGTGTGGGATTTATACACTACTGACCAGAAAGATCAGCAGGGCTGTCACACAACTGGTATTGTTGAAATAAATAATGGCAGCTTCCATTTCCCTCTCACCTCAGGTTCCTTAGGAAGTATTTATAATCTATCAAACACATAGCAGGAGGTGCCTCATGTATCATATAGCCCCCTAATTTTGTATATAGCATCCAATTTAGTCCACTAAAACCCAATAATAAAGTTCATTATTGTCTTTTCTCCTTAATGCATCATCCTATGTTGCTCAAACAAGTAAAGCCTCTACCACAGCTAGTAGTTTTTCACTCACCACCTGCTTGAGACCCAGATTTAGGTCTTTCCAGTTTCCATGCTTTGGGACACTTCCTGGTAGTGATGGTCCAAACAGTTCACCGGTGAATAGTTGCTGAAAAACTTGGGCCTTTCGCATTTAATGCAAATTTTTTTTTTTTTTTTTGGCAAAAATTTGTGTTCGCATTTAACATTAAAGTCAATGGCCTTTGACTTTAGGGCAGGGGTCTCAAACTCAATTTATCTGGGGGCCGCAGGAGGCAAAGTCAGGATGAGGCTGGGCCGCATAAGGGATTTCACACAAAAAAGACCTCAAATGTCATTATTAACAGTTTTTTTAAATTATTTCTTCTGAACATGAAGTGTCCTACCTTATAGTTCGCTTCAGTGCTCCCATTACAAGTAATCAGCCGTGTCCCCGCCGCAAAACGAGGGCTGCAGAGCCCCCAAATCGCCCGGGGGCAATTCAACGGCATTTACTGGAAGGGGCAGAGCATTCAGCTTCAGCTCTGCCCCTCCTGACGTCAATTGCGGCGGATCGCCGCCTCTGCCCGCCCCTCTTGATCTTCCTTCACAGCGAGGGGCGGGGAGAGGCGGAGATCCGTGCTGCGATTGACGTCAGGAGGGGCAGAGCTACAGCTGGAAGCTCTGCCCCTCAACGCAGTCGTGGATGTTTTGCCCGGGGGATTTGGGGGCTCTGCAGCCCTCGTTTAGCGGTGGGGATGCGGCGGATTACTTGGGAGCACTGAAGCAAACTATAAGGTAAAATAGTTTGCTTCCATGTCTCTTTTGCTTTTGCTGGCGCGGGCCACAAAATATTGTACTGAGGGCCGCAAATGGCCCGCGGGCCGCGGGTTTGAGACCCCTGCTTTAGGGGTTAATAGCAAAGTACATGCTAGGAAAACCAAATTTTCAGAGTGTGTTGAGGACAGTGGGGACAAGAGGAAGAGTATAGTCTTACAGTTTTGGAGAAAATATACTTTTTTTTTTTTTTTTTTCCTATCGTAACTTTAAAATCTATCTTTAAATGTAGTAAATGACCTTTAATCTATCAACCTAACAGTGTAAATTTACATATATCAAAACAAAAAGCAGTGAATTTCATGACCGGGTTTCCAGGCGGTCAGTACGCAGTGCATACTGACCCCCTGGAAACCCCATAGAAGTGGTAACTCTTTGGGATTGCTATACAACTGCATTATGTCTAAGTATCATTGGCAACTTTAACTATTTTTTGGGACTATTAAAAAATTTTTCTACAGAGTGTGGGACAAAAAAAAAATAAAATATGTATATATGTATATGTACATATATACCGGTACATATACATACATATACATTATTCTACGTAGCTCCTCCCCCTCCCCCCCCCCCCTCCTGAGCCTCTTTAACCCCTTGTCCCCCATGCAGGCTGGGATAGCCAGGATGCGGAGTCCTGGCCGCGTTGTGTGTTTTTTTTTTTTTTTTTTTTTTTTTTTTTTTTTTTCCTCAAAGATAGACAGTCAAGATGGAAAATCCTAAGATAGTATGACAGCTCCTCTTTAAAGGGGCATGCAGTGCAAAGGAACACCTCAGGTTAGGCCACAGCAATAGTGTATACTGTGCACAGACTGCTTGTGGGGATGGGAAATAGGCAGCCAGCAAGTTATAGGATTGATCAGATGGAAATTGATGGTACATTTTTGTTTTATATGTGCTAAGCATGCTTTTAAATTGTTGAGTGATTCATTTTTTTCCCCTCCTTATTGTAGATGGGGTGACCACCCGAAATGCCCTTGGAATGATGAATACTGAGAAGAGAGCCACACTGTAACCGTATAACCTCACTCCCTCTTATATTGTGAAGCACTCCGCCCATTGCGCCAACCTTGTCTACTGACTGTGCAATCCACGCCTCCTGACTTGCTGATGTCTCTCTGTAAAGTAAAAAAGTTTTTTTGGACGCTTCAGTCATCTTTAGAATTAGTGCCTTACCTGAAATGCTGCATCCCCGCAGCTGAACTCTCAATTAATTCCCTCGAAATTCCTGGGGGAAGATTCCGGGTAGAGGCAGAGCTTTGGGCTTTATCTCTGCCTTTACTCCCGTCAATCTGCGCTGATCACCGCCTCTCCCCACCCCTCTCAATCTTCTTTCAGTGAGAGGGTCGAGGAGAGGCGGCGATCAGCGCGTATGGATTGGTCTGGAGGCAGAGCTACAGCCCAAAGCTCTGCCTCCCCCGGGCAGCAAAGTCCACAACTTGGAAAGTCTTGGATTTTTGCCCTGGGATTTTGGGTGTTTTAATGCCGCGGAGATGCAGCGTTTCAGGTATGGCATTAATTCTAAAGACGACTGTAAAGTGAAAGCAGGTTTTTTTGGGACGCTTCAGTGTCTCTTTAATACTAATGTATTTTTTAATATATAAATATTTTATAAAACTCTGTTCTTAATTTATTGCACACACATAATGTACAATAATAAAGATATTTCATATTGTTCTATAAATATTTTAATATTTTTGTTTCTCTTGTACGCATATAAGACAAGTGTTTCAGCAACTATTAGCTGCCTGCTCTATCTCTGTCAACTACTCACTGGGAGTGAGCAGGCAGAAGTATGTTGCTGAGGAGGAGAAACTGAAATGTTTTTTACAAAAACTTATTTAAAATATTTTTCTGTTAAAGGCATTTATAAAGCTGCGCTTGATCTGGGGCATTAAAGGTGAACTCTCGTCAGAAAAAAATATTAAACCAGATACCTACGCTATCCTCATTCACGCGTCTTTCCATATTGGCTGGCAAATGAAAAGTTGGCCATCTTAATAAAGAAGGTATTTGCGATTATTCAGATTGGAGTGAGCATATGATGTCTCCCACAATGCATCATTGCTGAATATGCAAATCATCCTTTGTTGTCCCTGTAAGCTAGCCACACCTCCAGATCCACTAGAATGCAATGATGTGTCAGCTTCATATTACAGAGCCACACTTATCCAACATGCATATAGCCTTTTTTTTGATTGGTTGATCCTCATCAGTGCATGGTATGGATTAATATTGCTTTATGGCAGGGGCGTAACAATAGACCTTGCAAGGGATGCTGCCGCAGGGGGGCACAGAAGCCACAGGGGGCCCTGTGGGGGAAGAAGTTTTTTTCCCTGTTTTGAGAGACTGACAACTAAGGGCATGGAGAAAAAAAAACTTTCTGCTCTCTGCACAATTGTTCTAATGACTGCAGCTGCTCAGCCACTGATAAGTAATCATACAAAGTTTTTGTAGACAATCCCTATTCAGTGTGCAGCAGGCTCGTGTACAGCAGCGCCCAGCCCCCAACCTCTCTGCCCCTACCCAAGTGCTCTGTACTGTAGTGATGCTGGAGGAGTCTTCAGAGCCAGTTGTGCTCCATCAGAGATGGACCGAGTAAGGCGTTGTTCACATCATAAATCGCCAGAGCTATTGCAAGCGCTGAGCGATTTTATACTGTGATTTTTGAAGGGCTTTTCCCTGCGATTTGCGCCTAGGAAAACGCTTTTGCTCAGCAATTATTTTTTTTAATTCCTGACGTCAGTCAGGAGGAAGAGAACTCGTTAACTCGGAAATTAATAAATGCAATGTATTTATTCATAAAAGCACTCAGGAAATCGCTATACAAACTGCTTTTTCCAGCGCTTTGCGATTTCCCTATACCTTCCATTGAGCCAAAGAGCTCCGAAAATTGTACATGTAGTGCGTTTGCGATTTAAAAGAAATCGAAACGCTTACATGTGAACACTGTCATAGGAAATCATTACACAATCGCTTTTAGGGCGGTTTGCTGATTTTTTTAAATTTTTTTTTTTAAAGCTCTGGCAATTTTGCAAACGCTGATCGTGTGAACAAGCTCTAAGTTTAATAAGCTGTTAGTCAGTTTTCTTTGTGTTTTCTGCACACCATGTGTGTCTGTATGTGTGAAAACATGCATGTTTTATCACAGAAACTAATGTAATTGATATAGAGAAAATTCTCTGCTGGCAGTTTTTATCTGCATGGGGAAAAAAACATTCAAGTGTGCACTAGCCAATTGAATAACATGGTTTCTCTGTCTACCTGTGCAGAAAGCGAGGGGGGAGGGGGCCCCATTCAGTTTCACAGGGGGGCCCGGTGATTTCTAGTTATGCCCCTGCTCTATGGGATAGGACTAGTGTTGGGCGAACATCTAGATGTTCGGGTTCGGGCCGAACAGGCCGAACATGGCCGCGATGTTCGGGTGTTCGACCCGAACTCCGAACATAATGGAAGTCAATGGGGACCCGAACTTTTGTGCTTTGTAAAGCCTCCTTACATGCTACATACCCCAAATTTACAGGGTATGTGCACCTTGGGAGTGGGTACAAGAGGAAAAATTTTTTTGCAAAAAGAGCTTATAGTTTTTGAGAAAATTGATTGTAAAGTTTCAAAGGAAAAATTGTCTTTTAAATGCTGAAAATGTCATGTTTCTTTGCACAGGTAACATGGTTTTTACCGCCAGGCAGTCATAAATGTAATAAAGAGAAGAGGTTCCATAAACAGGGACCGGTAACGCTAACCCAGCAGCAGCAGCAGCAGCACAGAGCACACGTGATGGAACAGGAGGAGGCGCAGGAGGAGAAGGCCACGCTTTTTGAGACACAACAACCCAGGCCTTGCATGAGGACAAGAAGCGTGCGGATAGCATGCTTTTTACCGCCATGCAGTCATAAATGTAATAAAGATAAGAGGTTCAATAAACAGGGACCGGTAACGCTAACCCAGCAGCAGCAGCAGCACACGTGATGGAACAGGAGGCGGCGCAGGAGGAGAAGGCCACGCTTTTTGAGACAACAACCCAGGCCTTGCATGAGGACAAGAAGCGTGCGGATATAGCAGCAATGCTTTTTGCCGCCATGCAGTCATAAATGTAATAAAGAGAAGAGGTTCCATAAACAGGGACCGGTAACGCTAACCCAGCAGCAGCAGCAGCACAGAGCACACGTGATGGAACAGGAGGAGGCGCAGGAGGAGAAGGCCACGCTTTGAGACACAACAACCCAGGCCTTGCATGAGGACAAGAAGCGTGCGGATATAGCAATGCTTTTTGCCGCCATGCAGTCATAAATGTAATACAGATGAGAGGTTCCATAAACAGGGACTGGAAACGCTAACCCAGCAGCAGCAGCACACGTGATGGAACAGGAGCAGGCGCAGGAGGAGAAGGCCATGCTTTTTGAGACACAACAACCCAGGCCTTGCATGAGGACAAAAAGCGTGCGGATATAGCAGCAATGCTTTTTGCCGCCATGCAGTCATAAATGTAATACAGATGAGAGGTTCAATAAACAGGGACCGGAAACGCTAAACCATCCCAGATGTTCATTGGTCATGTTACTTGGTTGGGGTCCTGGAGTGTTGCGTAGTCGTTTCCAATCCAGGATTGATTCATTTTAATTTGAGTCAGACGGTCTGCATTTTCTGTGGAGAGGTGGATACGCCGATCTGTGACGATGCCTCCGGCAGCACTGAAACAGCGTTCCGACATAACGCTGGCTGCCGGGCAAGCCAGCACCTCTATTGCGTACATTGCCAGTTCGTGCCAGGTGTCTAGCTTCGATACCCAATAGTTGAAGGGTGCAGATGGATTGTTAGACACAGCTACGCCATCTGACATGTAGTCCTTGACCATCTTCTCCAGGCGATCGGTGTTGGAGGTGGATCTGCACGCTTGCTGTTCTGTAGGCTGCTGCTGCATGGGTGTCAGAAAATTTTCCCACTCCAAGGACACTGCCGATACCATTCCCTTTTGGGCACTAGCTGCGGCTTGTGTTGTTTGCTGCCCTCCTGGTCGTCCTGGGTTTGCGGAAGTCAGTCTGTCGGCGTACAACTGGCTAGAGGAGGGGGAGGATGTCAATCTCCTCTCTAAAGTCTCCACAAGGGCCTGCTGGTATTCTTCCATTTTGACCTGTCTGACTCTTCAAGCAGTTTTGGAACATTGTGTTTGTACCGTGGATCCAGAAGGGTATATAAACCCAGTAATTGGTGTTGTCCCGAATGCGCACAATGCGTGGGTCGCGTTCAATGCAGTTTAGCATGAATTGAGCCATGTGTGCCAGAGTCCTACCAGAATCCTCATCATCCTCTTGTGAGCGTTGTGATAGTTGTTGTGATGCATCATAGTCGTCACCTTCTTCCTGGTCTGCTTCTGCTGACCATTCGCGCTGAATTGTGGAAGTCCAACGTGCACCGCTCTGGCCCTCGTCAGTGGTGGCAGGAAATTCCTGCTCCAACTCCAGCTGTTCCTCCTCCTCTTCTTCATCATGTGTCAGCTTAGCCAACCTTAAAGCGCGAATGAGATTACTCCCATTATCACACACAACCATGGCCGGTTTCAGGTCCAGCGGTGCCAGCCACAAATCCATCTGTTCCTTTATTCCCCTCCAAATTTCCTCCCCTGTGTGCTGCTTATCCCCAAGGCAGATCAGCTTCAGCAACGCTTGCTGACGCATGCCAACAGCTGTGCTGCACTGCTTCCACGATCCTACTGCTGCTGGGTTAGCGTTTCCGGATGAGGTACAGCTTTGAGATGCGTTGGAGGAGAAGGAGTCAGAGAGGTAGGTGCTGTTGTTATCCAGTGGGAGGGACGGCGGTGCAGGTGTTTGCGGCGTGGGCAACACCCGCGCCGTAGCAGGTGAGGATTCGCTGCCAAGCTCCACAAGGTTCACCCAGTGCGCGGTAAGGGAGATGTATCGACCCTGGCCGAACGCACTCGTCCAGGTGTCAGTGGTGAGGTGAACCTTGCAGGCAACGGCATTCTTCAAGCTTCGGGTTATTTTGCTGACCACGTGCTCATGCAACTCAGGCACTGCAGAGCGCGCAAAGTGGTAGCGGCTGGGAACCACGTAACGTGGGATGGCCACTGACATCATGCCCTTGAAGCTGTTTGTCTCCACCACTCGATATGGCAGCATTTCGCAGGCCAGAAGCTTGGCTATGCTGGCTCTTACTGCCACGGCCCGGGGGTCATTTGCTGGCAATTTCCTCTTGCGCTCAAACATCTCCGAGACAGACAACTGAACCGTAGGGCTGCACAACGAAGGGCTGTTGGTTGTTGTGTTTGATGAACACTGGGAGACCTCAAGAGCACTACTCCGGAAAGTGACAGTGTCAGCGTCATCTGATTTTTTGGAATGTTTTGAACCACGCAATGGCTGGGCTACTGCTGCTGCTGAGGCGGGTCTGGTGGTGAGTCTGGTGAACCCAAGGGAGGCAGTGTTGCTGGTGGTACCCTGTCCTGCCGCGTTTGCCCACAGAGTGGGATGTTTGGATAGCATGTGGCGGCTCATGCTGGTGGTGGAGAGGTTGTTAATACTTTTCCCCCTGCTCAGGCGGGTCTTGCACACCTTGCAAATCGCCATGGTAACATCCTCAGTGCAGTCTTCAAAGAAAGGCCAGACTTTGGAGCACCTGCCTTGCTGGCGATTTCTGTTTGCGCCTCTTTTGCCTCTCACTTGAACTTCCACGCTTGTGGTGCCTGAAATTGCGCGCCGCCTACCTTGTGGCACAAGGCGAACTCGTGCAGCAGTGGGTTCTTCAACAGACTCATCTGTGCTGCTGCTACGACGGCGATGTTCTCGTTCACAAACAAAATCTGGGTCTATGTCCACATTGTCCATACCCTCCTCTTCCATCTCCTCAAACTCGTCATATGTCATTGTGGGGGGCCGCCGCCGTGGAGTACAGCTCCCCAGCACAACCGTCAGGGGAAACACCTCTTCCCTTGCCCCTCCCTCTTTCACCGGATTTCTTCCTCATTTCACTTATCCTTACAGTACACGCTGACTGGCAGCAGTACAGTGGCAGTACAGAAATGCTATACAGTGGTGGGTGAGCGGTGTACCACTATTGCCAGCAGCGACACAGAGCACAATGCTATACAGTGGCGGGTGAGCGGTGTACTACTGTTCCCAGCAGACACAGAGTGGCAGTAAACACAATGCTATATAGTGTGGCTGAGCCGTGTACACAGAGTGGCAGTAAACACAATGCTATATAGTCTGCTATATAGTCACCCCGAACGGGGTGATGTTCTGCAGCACCCGAACAGTGGCGAACACTGTTCGCCCAACACTACTGGGAACGCAGATTTTAGTACCTAAACACACGATACAACATGTTTTCCGGGGTCGGACTCTGAGGCACATACAGATGGTCCCGATCATCATCCTCATCATACAACTCTTCTCCTGAGTCTGACCCACCCACCACCTCTGCCTCCCCAACATCCCCAGACACAGTCACAGACCCCTCATCGTCCTCAACATTAACTTGGGATGCTGGCCTGAGCCCGACCTCCTCCTCCACATCAGGCCCCATCATCTCCTCAATGGCAGCCCTCATTAATCGCTCTGGCGCCGGACCGATGGACACAACGTTCTCCTCCGGGGAGGGCTGCTGCTGACCACTGGCTGCTGGGGTGGATGTTATAGCTTGCGTGGGGCGTTGGCTGTTGCTGTTGTTGGGAGTGCTGCTCACAGCGGAGGTCTCTGAGGAACTCATGGTGAGCTCATATAGTGGTTGACGGTGAGTGGAGTATTACTGATCCCAGCAATATACACACTGACTGGCAGAGTACGCAATGCTATATAGTCTGGCTGAGCCGTGCACACAGAGTGGCAGTGAACAATGCTATATAGTCTGGCTGAGTGGTGTACACAGAGTGGCAGTACACACAATGCTATATAGTCTGGCTGAGCCATGTACACAGAGTGGCAGTAAACAATAGTATATAGTCTGGCTGAGCGGTGTACACAGAGTGTCAGTAAACAATGGTATATAGTCTGGCTGAGCGGTGTACACAGAGTGTCAGTAAACAATGGTATATAGTCTGGCTGAGCGGTGTACACAGAGTGTCAGTAAACAATGGTATATAGTCTGGCTGAGCGGTGTACACAGAGTGGCAGTAAACACAATGCTATATATAGCGTGGTTGAGCGAGGTGCACAGTGGCAGTACACACAATGCTATATAGCCAGGCTAAGCCGTGTACACAGAGTGTCAGAAAACACAATGCTATATATAGCGTGGCTGAGCGAGGTACACAGTGGCAGTAAACAATATATAGTGTGGCTGAACGAGCGGTGTACCACTATTCCCAGCAGACACAGAACAGTACACAGAATGCTATATAGTGTGGCTGAACGAGCGGTGTACTACTGTTCCCAGCAGACACAGAACAGTACACAGAATGCTATATAGTGTGGCTGAACGAGCGGTGTACCACTATTCCCAGCAGACACAGAACAGTACACAGAATGCTATATTGTGTGGCTGAACGAGCGGTGTACCACTATTCCCAGCAGACACAGAACAGTACACAGAATGCTATATAGTGTGGCTGAACGAGCGGTGTACTACTGTTCCCAGCAGACACAGAACAGTACACAGAATGCTATATAGTGTGGCTGAACGAGCGGTGTACCACTATTCCCAGCAGACACAGAACAGTACACAGAATGCTATATAGTGTGGCTGAACGAGCGGTGTACCACTATTCCCAGCAGACACAGAACAGTACACAGAATGCTATATAGTGTGGCTGAACGAGCGGTGTACTACTGTTCCCAGCAGACACAGAACAGTACACAGAATGCTATATAGTGTGGCTGAACGAGCGGTGTACCACTATTCCCAGCAGACACAGAACAGTACACAGAATGCTATATAGTGTGGCTGAACGAGCGGTGTACTACTGTTCCCAGCAGACACAGAACAGTACACAGAATGCTATATAGTGTGGCTGAACGAGCGGTGTACTACTGTTCCCAGCAGACACAGAACAGTACACAGAATGCTATATAGTGTGGCTGAACGAGCGGTGTACCACTATTCCCAGCAGACACAGAACAGTACACAGAATGCTATATAGTGTGGCTGAACGAGCGGTGTACTACTGTTCCCAGCAGACACAGAACAGTACACAGAATGCTATATAGTGTGGCTGAGCGAGGTACACAGTGGCAGTAAACAATGCTATATATAGTGTGGCTGAGCGAGCGGTGTACTACTGTTCCCAGCTGCGACACACAATGACTGGGGGGGGACCCTGGCTAGCGTGGCTGGAGCGCAAACTACCCTGCCTGCCTACCCAAAGCTAAACCCACAGACAAATGGCGGAGATATGACGTGGTTCGGGTATTTATTTACCCGAACCACGTGACCGTTCGGCCAATCAGAGCGCGTTCGGGTCTGAACCACGTGACCCGTTCGGCCAATCACAGCGCTAGCCGAACGTTCGGGGAACGTTCGGCCATGCGCTCTTAGTTCGGCCATGTGGCCGAACGGTTTGGCCGAGCACCGTCAGGTGTTCGGCCGAACTCGAACATCACCCGAACAGGGTGATGTTCTGCAGAACCCGAACAGTGGCGAACACTGTTCGCCCAACACTAGATAGGACTTGTAACGCCCAGAGTTAAAGACTACCCAGCAAGCTCATGGTGAACCAGAACTCCAAGGAGTGTGCAAGGGGCTACAAAGGACCAGAAAGCCCTCTTACTAAAATGCTATGCAAAACAAAGTCTGCTTTCTCAAAAATCTTGGCCGGTTGACCCTTTGCAATCTTTTTTCTGAATCACCCACATCTCCCCAACACCTGATTTCGACACCCCCCCCCCCCCTCCCAGGATGCTGGGAAGATGTGGGTGATTCGGAAAAAGGACTCTGGAGGCTCACTACCTGGCATCAGCGTTGAGGGGGCGGGGCCTGATTGTTGATAGAGGGGATCAAAGTGTTGGACTTCCTCACTTTAATCCATGGAGGGAAGGCTGTGCCTGGCCAGATCGGGCAGTGGCACCCCCACTATGGGATAAAATATGGGGGAGCAGAATTAAAGATGGCTGGCAACGATCATAGTATTGGACATAGTCTGATCTCTACAGGATGGCAATGTTCCAGATTTTATTGGCACCAGTCATCTAGCAGTTATGTCAGTCATTGGGCCGATATACGTCGTCCAACATAGGATGGGAAAGGTGGTGCTCTTGTACTTATCATGATCTCTGAGATATGGAATTCCCAGATGAAAACAAATGAATGACTGCAACTCTCTTCTAGCAGATGTTGCCCCTTTCCTTTATACATCCTGAGGATCAATCATGACTGGGGCAGGAACAGTGGCATAACTACAATTCATGGGCCCCCCATTGAAACTTTGATGGGGACCCCCAATGTCCCCAACTCTTCCATTGCCTTCCCTTGGTGCCCTTCCCGACCTTGGCGCCCATCTCACAAGGCTCATTAAACAAGTGTGGCCATCATGATCTTCACACCCATAACAAGTGTAGCGACAAGAACACCTGATGTGAAGTATAGTCCCCTGTATTGGAGGAAGGGAGAGTTAGTAGTTATCCCCCCAAGCTAAGGGTTCTCCTGCAATTGTAGTGGATGCTTTACTCTAGTTACACCCCTGGGCTGAAGCACAGTGAGAAGAACTTACCATCTATGGCAGGTGATGTTGTGAAGCCCAAAGTGAACCAGAGACAAAGCAGCCTCATGTATTTTACCATATATATCAGTGGGAACACCTACCCTGCTCTCTGTTTCATTCTTCACTGCTCAGCTTGCTTGTTATCAGCCCTGATAAAATCCCCCACTGAGCATTCAGTCTAGCTTTGCTCAGGAATCTTTATAGCAGTCATTATAGCAGAGCCAAAATGGGCAGACTTTGGCTTGAAAAGGCATCAGAGAAGACATAACAAGCAGGCTTAGCAGTGAAGAATGAAGTAGAGAGCAGGGTAGGTGTTTTCTCTAATGTTCCCACTGATATATATGGTAAAATACATGAGGGTGCTTCGTCTCTGGTTCACTTTTAAAAGCTGCCGCTTTATTACAACCATTGATTAAAGGGAACCAGAGACGAATGAATACCTAAAATATGAAAAGGTTTTATACATACCTGGGGCTTCTTCCAGCCCTATAAGCCTGGATCGCTCCCACTCCGCCATCTTCCGCTTCCTCTATCACCGATACCGGGTCCCGTCACTTCCGGCGGACGCGGACAATTGTCCGCATGCGCAAGGGCTCCCTCCATACCTTACGCAAGCGGCTGCGCATTAAGGAGCCGCACGCGTAAGGGTATGGAGGAAGCCCCTGTGATGCGGACAATTGGCCGTGTGCTGCCGCCGACTGGCCGAAACTACGAGACCCGGTATCGGCGGATACAGGCAGCGGAGGATGGTGGCGTGGGAGCGATCCGTGCTTATGGGGCTGGAGGAAGCCCCAGGTATGTATAACAGCTTTACTTTATCTCATCTCTGGTTCTCTTTAAACATTAATACAAGGGCACGCTCTGCAGGTCCTTTGACATTGCCTCTGCTTTCTTCTTTTAGTAACTGCCACTGTGGCAGCCATCAACCATTCAATTTTCCATTATTTCCATTACTCCATTATGCATTATTCCAGTATACCAATGCAGGTTCTGCTAATATTTTAGTGCCGCTTGTTCTGATTCCACACTGTAGGGGCAGTATTTATAATACAGTGGAATAGTCTCTACCTCGTTTAGCAAAAGTTTGTAGGTTTCGAATATCTCCTGCAGGCCAAATTATTTAGCAGTCTGATTATTTGTTCCCATTCCTCCACATACAAATGTTTGCTACAGACAAATGTTTGCTACAGAACAGCCTGTATGATGGTCGAGAGAGGTGGCAGGTAGATGAGTCTGGGTGAGCAGAGGAATAGAACAGCTGTTCCCAGGGTTGTCCTACAGTAAGTAATGGTATTCCTGAGTATTTCTCTCATATGACTTATGTTGAGAATTTTATGTTGTTCTTCCTTTTTACTAGATTGTAAACAGGGGTAATGCATTGGCATTATTTCACCAAAATGCTCCTTTAAATGACCCCTGAACTGAAGTGGAAAAAAGTTTCACCCTGCTATGGCAAATTTTCTGTTGGCGTTATTTACAATTTCCCCTCCAAGTACAGTGGGGGTGTGACGTCACCCTCCAATTCCTGTTCCAGATTATCATTCAGCCTCAGACCCTGAGGGAAGTCTGAGGCAGGGAACACACTACATGCGTTTTTTGCGCGTTTTGCCGCGAACGGCAAAACGCGCACGATTTTAGAGGCTATTGAAATTAATAGCCTAGCGCAGGAAACGCTGTACCGCATGCATTTGTGCGCGTTTGCGTTCGTTTTTCCCTGCATTTTCTAAACGCACAGTTTTCTGCTTTTTCCCGCACGTTGCATGGCAGTACATGCACGCGTTAGAAGCGACCGCAAAACCCGATGGAGACCTAGGAAACGCAGAGGAAAACGGCCCTGCAAGTGTGTTCCCTGCCTCAAGGCATTCAGCACTGCAGGCAAAGTAATCTTTTGGGTTGGTTGGCGAGTCCACACACAATACAATTTCGATTGTATGTACAATCGATACAATCTGTGATCTCAGAGATTAGGTAAACTGCCACTAATTCACATTAGTGTGTGAATATGCAAATTTAACTCTAGCTAGTCCTGTAGGAAAAAGGCCCATTTCAACAACCTTTTTAGACATGGCCAATTATAACCATATCAATAAAAACAGTCATGAAAACCTTCCCTCTGCAAAGAAGCCCCCCTTTTTTTTTTTTTTGTAGATATTTAGAACAAGCAGCTAGATAAATGATTTTTATTTGTTTATTTCATAATATAATGCATAGAAATAAGTACAGAAAATGTTAAAAAGTATCTAACAATTAACAGATGGATATAAAAAAATAATGGGAATAAAAGTGAAAATTATAACTGGATACAGTCTGAGCAGTCTTGTAGAATTATCGAGTCCTTTCGAAATTGTAAGTCCAAACTGAAGTTAGAAAGTTCTGTGGGTAATAAAAATCCTTGATGGCGTATGGATAGGCAATGGAAGGACTCCGGACATTCTGTGGATCCAACAGTTTAACCCTTTCTCTGCTGGAGGGTGGAGATGGCAATCAGAGATGGGCAGTGTATGCCAGATGATCCAGTTCCACCCCTGTCATTAGAGGGAGAAGGAGATATGAAATATCTGACGTTATCATATCTCTGCATCAGTTCAACACAAAATGCAGATAATGAGACTTGTTTGGTCTCTGGGAGCAGCAGAGGACACAAGGAACCCAACACGCATTGATTATTATATTTAATTTCAGCAAAACCATATCTTTGTGTCAGAAGGTCGTAGACAAATGTTTTCTGTTTTAAAGGAACACTATCGATATATTTTTTTTTTCAGTTGAGATAGGAAATGTTTGGGAAGTGCTGCTAAGAACTGGTGTATACATTTGAATCCTTATCTCTTTGTTTACTGTTATCTAATTCCTTTCACACTTTTCTGAGGGCAGTCTGCCCTAATCTGACAGCAGGATGAGCCATGAGGGGATGGGGGGGGGGGGGAATTCCCTCACAGTGCATCTGTTAATCCGGTGTGCGCAGAAAGTTAAGGCAGAGCTTTCTCTCAGAGAGCAGAGAAAATGTATCTTATGTGCAACATAAACATCTGTAATTATGTGTGTGTGTAGCTAATTTTGATATGGCTGGCATTTATTGAAAGGCTGGAAATATAGTAAAATGAATATTATTTATTCCAAGGTTAATTATAGGGCATTCTCCCTGACAGGATACGTGGAGGAATGTGGATTTTATCAGTTAGGGATTTACGACAGGTGGTCTGGTTCTAGCGCAGGTGAATCTGTCACAGGAGGTAAGATGCAATTCGGCTACTAGCTATTGCTGTCGGGCGAATTGTGCTGTTTTTTATCGTAATTTGGGCTCTGTCTTTTGCCGGCGTTCAAATTACTCACCGAAAGCCGCTATAGGCGTAATTCACATTACAGCCTATGGCGGTGCCCAAATGTCCTCGGTAGCGTAGCCCCCCCTTTTTTTTATACTGAAAGTAATCACTTCCGGTATATGTGCTGCATTAGGAGATTGCAGTAATGTTGCCCTGCACAGACATTACACGGCAATACTACCCTTACTAGCTGCACTATGCACTGCAAATCACAATAATAGCAGTACTTGACTAGTGTGACCATTGCTATGGTAATGCACATTACTAATTAGCATTACTGTTATTAATGCACAATACTTTAGCAACACGCTAATTGCGTAACGCACGGTACAGAGTGCCAATTGTAAGGCTAATACAGTGCATGAAGAGGACCCATGGTAGCTCCCTTCTGTCCAGGGGCTCTAGTGGAGGGGTCTCAACCACTGCATCCCCTATCGCTATACTGCTGCAATACAAGAAAAATTGAACTGTCGGCTAATTCTAATTCGCTAATTTCTCCTCATTTGTCTCTAATCACAAGTTGTAATTTGATCTCTCCCTCGTGTCACATGACTGCTATGGCAAAGATGGCAAATAAGCTCATTTGAAAGCACAGGATGTTTCACAATATAGCCATTTGGTTCCCAACTGCTTCTGAGCTAATTGCTTCTGCTGATCTGCCTTACTGTTACTGGTTTTTGCCTGAATTTTGACTACTCTCTGCCTGCCACCTGCACCGACCTCCGCCCGGATTTTGACTATTCTCAACCGGCCGCCTTCACCGATCTCTGCCTGGATTTTGACAACGCTCTGCCTGCTGCCTGCACTGACCTCTGCCTGGATTTTGACTATTCTTTGCCTGCCGCCTGCACTGACCTCTGCCTGGATTTTGACTACGCTCTGCCGGCCGCCTGCACTGACCTCTGCCTGGGTTTTGACTTCTCTCTGCCTGCTGCCTAAGACTGAGAGCAAAGGGAAAAAAGTCTGAAAGAAAATCACGCTTCTACTGCCCTGATTGTGATGTCACCTCTGTGCCGCGTATATCAAAAAAGGGCGCCTGGAAAAAAGGGCGCGGGGTGTAGCCGAAATTAGAAGTTTGAATGCAAAACCGTATTTTTCGTTTAAGAGGTTATAAACGATAATTTAGTGCTAAATACGTTAAATAAACGGAAATGAAATGGCAAAATACCGTCTATAACAGTAAACGAATTCTGAAATGAAACGTCAAATAGCGTCTATAGCAAAAACGATATTTACACTTGTATTAAGCATAGTACTAGAATGGTAGGTTTTACAGGTATTTTACTACAATTATACCTAACTTTAGGGTCACAGATATCTCTCCTTATCCCTATCCCTCACACCTAGACCCCCCTTTGTGTAAATACACATAATGTAATAAATTGTATATATTACATATATTGTACTATAACTATACCTAACCTTACTCTCATACAGAGCCCTCCCTGTACCTATCCCTAACCCCTAGACCCCCCTGGTGGTGCCTAAACCTAAGACTCCCCTGGTGGTGCCTTAACCTAAGACCCCCCTGGTGGTGCCTTAACCTAAGACCCCACTGGTGGTGCCTAAACCTAAGACCCCCCTGTTGGTGCCTAAACCTAAGACCCCCCTGTTGGTGCCTAAGCCTAAGACCCCCCTGTTGGTGCCTAAACCTAAGACCCCCCTGTTGGTGCCTAAACCTAAGACCCCCCTGTTGGTGCCTAAACCTAAGACTCCCCTTCTGGTGCCTAAACCTAAGACCCCCTGTTGGTGCCTAAACCTAAGACTCCCCTTCTGGTGCCTAAACCTAAGACCCCCCTGGTGGTGCCTAAAACTAACCACCACCCTGGTCCTAACCCTCCCTGTACCTATCCCTAACCCCTAGACCCCCTAGTAATGCCTAAACCTAACCATCCCCACTGCACAAAACACGCTAAACACATATAAACAATAATATATTTAATCCTTAAAATACTTCACTCCAAATAACATGAATAAAATAATTTATATATTTGTAATAGAATAACTAGCCTTAAAATCACGTAGAAATCTTAAAATAACAGTAATATTTAAAGCGATATTTTAGTAACTATAATCAACGCATTAGAAGTGTAAAAACAAAGTTAATACCATAAGCGATGTATTTCTAATACAATCAGCTTTAGAAACGTTATTTAAGCATTATACATATGAAAACGAATTTTAAATGATAAAAAAAGTGTAAACGAAATTTTAGTTGTTATAGTTTTATAAGCGCATTTTTAAAACGAAAAAACTAGTTAAAACCCATATAAGCGAAATTTACAAACGAAAAAATAAGTATAATACAAAGTCTAAACGAACTTGTAAACGATATTTGTTATAAACTTTATCCTGTAAACAAAAACCGTTAACACGATCCCTGTAACCGCTATTTCCCTTTTTTCCTGTCGGGCGCCGATTAGCCGATATTTTGCATTGCAGTCTATGGCGGCGCCCTTTTTGTCCACTATCCCTGTGCGCCCTTTTTTACTAGTTCCGTTATTTTAACAGTTTCACTATTTTTTTAAGTTTATTTATACATTTTCATTATTTCAACATGTTTGTGCTCCAGTCTTTTATTTATATGCAGGCTGTCTACCAAGCTTATTATTCTGATACGTTTTGGTGAGTTAAGACTTAAGAATTGGAGGCCTAAAATTCTTGAAAAAATGTGTCACTTTTAGACCCATAAATCCAAAAAGAAATGCACAGCCAGGGAGGTTAATGTCACTTTTATCTTTTTTTTTTTTTCAAACTATCTTCCCAGCCCAGTGCCAGAGTTTGCCAAGTCCTTGAAACTGATATTCTGTATTAAAAGAAACTATGATCATTCATAACCTTGTCCCTCTGGACAATGCAGCATTCACACACACTGAAATCATTTTCGGGTGACCCAGAGATGCAGCTTAAAGGGGAACTTCAGCCTAAACAGACATACTGTCATTAAGTTACATTAATTATGTTAATTACAATAGATAGGTAATATAATTTTTTACCCACCCGGTTTTAAAAGAACAGGCAAATGTTTGTGATTCATGGGGGCAGCCATCTTTTTGGTTGAAAGGAGGTGACAAGGAGCATAAGACACAGTTCCAACTGTCCTGTGTCCTGATTACCCCTCCCAGCTGCATGCACTAGGCTTCAAATGTCAAATTCACAATGCAAAAAAAAAAAAATTGCACCAAAACAGCAGAACGAGAACAACAAAATCATAAATCCCATCATGCTTTGCACAGCATCAGGGGAAAAAAGCCCAGGCAGTTTTCTTCTGTGCAGCTAAAAATGAGGCTTGTATAAGAGAAACAAAGTTCTGATGCTGTGAAACTGTTAAAGAAACACCAGGCCTTTTCAGTGCTGCTGAGTCGATTTTTAGTCTGGAGGTTCACTTTTAAGGTGGAACAGAAGGAAAGACAAAGCAGTTAGTGCTCGTTCACACTGGAGGCGTTTGTCCTTTTTTCAAGCGCAGGCGATTTTTAAAATCTCCCCCAAAACGCTTGTGCAATGAATGTCTGAGAAGCTTCATATTGGAGTGGTTTGTGCGCTGTGCTTTCAGCAAAGCGCTGCCTGGACTATTTCTGGGGCGATTTTGCTATAATGGAAGGTATAGGCAGAGCCCTAAATGCTCACAAAATCTCTTTGTGCAGCGATTGCGTTCACGTTTAAGAATAAATACATTGTAAGTATTCTTTTCCGGGCCAAAGAGTTCACTTTCTGACTTGCGTCAGGGAGTGAATTAAAAAAAAAAATGCTCAGGAAAAGCTTTTCACAAAAACGCAACAACGCCCACCCAAGCGGCGGGTATTGAAAAAAAAAAATCACCTCATAAAAAGCCCAACGCTAGCGGGAGCGGAACGCAATGTAAACGAGACCTTAGTCAACATTACTTGCCAATTGCATCAATACAAAGCAGCCAGCCATTCACAAGGGAATGCATTCAACATTTGCAATTAGGGTAGCCATACATCTTGCAATGATAATAATAATTTTATAGCTCTTTTCTCCGTGGGGACTCAAAGTGCTGTGACCTGCATTATGCAGTCTCAAAGGCTCTGGAAAACAGGTGAGTTTTTGCCTTTTTTTTTTTTTTTTTTCATTTTAAAGCTGGCCAGAGAAGGAGCCTCTCGTACTGATTGTGAAAGTGAGTTCCATAGAGTAGGGGCTGCATAGAAAAAGGCCCGAGTACCAGGAAGTGCCACTGTGCGTCTCGCGCGGTGGCCAGTGGAAACGAGCCCTTAGTGTTTTGCGGATCTGCTAGAGGTTTTTGGTGTGCACTGGCCCTTAAAGTGTACCTGTGGTGAGAAAAAGTACCCCAGGTGCCCATTGTAAAGTATAAATATACCAGAAGTGTGGCAAGGAGGTGGAGGGAATTGATCATAGAGGAGAAGCAGGCAAAAAAAAAAAAAAAAAAAGAGAAAAAAAATTGCAGCTTCTCCCATTCAGGCCTCATTCACATTGCGCTCCGATCACGTTCTCGTTAGCTGTATTTTGACACTTTTTTTTTTTCGATTTATGTGCGTTGGACGTTTTTGTTAAGCGCCTTTATAAGTGCTTTTGCAGAGCAATTGAGTTTTTTCACTTCCTGGCGTCAGTCAGGAAGAGAACTCTTTGATCCGGAAAAGAATAAATACAATGTATTTATTCTTAAAAACGTGAACGCAATCGCTGCACAAAGCAATTTTGTGAGTGTTTTGTGTTTTCTTATACCTTCCATTGAGACGGAATCTGAGTGGATTGGAAACGAACCGCACAGCTGTGAACTTTCTCATACAGAATCATTGCACAAGCGCTTTCAGGTGATTTTGTAAATCTCCAGCGCTTAAAAATTGTCAAAAACTCCCCTAGTGTGAACGAGCCCTCACAGTGCACTTGGCTACCAGGCAAGGCTGGTTGAAGCTCCCTCAGACTTTATTGTGGTTCCTGGGGCCCCTGCCCCATTTTTCTCAGAATAGCAACTCACCTTGTGGATCAATTACAATTTGGTTGTGTATTGTTTGAGGCCTAGTTTACAGTGCTTAGATGTGTTGCAAAATAATTCTGCATGTCAACTCAACATACAATTCTATGGGCCTAGTCACAGTGCTGTGCTGCTACCGATCGCGCTATTCTACCTCGCTGCATGCAAGCTTTGTATCTAAGTCTATGTCCAGTCTCTATTGCAGTTCAGTCATTGTAATGCTTACGTAAGGCCCGGGCCACACTGGCATTAAAGAACGGACCGTCAGCAGATGCTAACCAGTGATGATCGTAATGAGATGATTACAACAATGCTAAATTACGCGTACATTTTCGCATTTATGCCTATACGTAATTACTAATTGTTAATTCACTTGACTTTGTATAAGCATTCGTGAATTTATTTATTTTTATTTAACACACATGAATTTATATGAAATTTACGTATAATTTTGTGCCGAAGTTGGCGGTGAATAGCAAAGCCCCCATACATGCTATTGCTACCAAAACTGCTACATATGTTACGGAGCATAGCGGTAGTTCAAGTCAAAAAAAGAAATTTTTCAAAAAGACCTTGTAGTTTTTGAGAAAATTGATTTTTAAAAATGCAAAGAAAAAAGTTTTTTAAACTTAAAAAAATGATAGTTTAACCTATTTTGGTTCCTGGACGTAGTTTCTGTGCGTCCCGGCCGCGGATTCGGTAGCCAAGGAATCAATGTATCGGGCTATGGAGCCCGATCACTGATTCCTCTCCCCCGCTGAAAAAGCGACAGCTTCTCTCGGAAGCTGAGCCTTTTCTGGCCGTTCCCTTCCCGATGTGTCACTCTAAGCGTGTGCTACACTTAGAGTGACGTCATGTAAACAAACTCATGGCCGCCATCTTGTGGCCAAAAAGTAATACTACACCTGAAAAAAAAAAAAAAAGAATTAACACACATTTACATTATAAATCTATTGTTTACCTCCCACCCTCCCAAAAGTACCCAAATAAAATGTTTACTATAAAAAAAAAATCCATTACAATAAAAAAAAAACATGTAAATATTTACCTACGGGTCTAAACTTTTTAAATATCAATGTAAAGATGAAATATTTCTATTTTTTTTATTTTAAACTTGTAAATAGTGATAGATGCAAAATGGAAAAAATGCACCTTTATTTCCAAATAAAATATAGTCGCCATACATTGTGATAGGGACATAATTTTAACGGTGTAATAACCGGGACATATGGGCAAATACAATACGTGAATTTTAATTATGGAGGCATGTATTATTTTAAAACTATAATGGCTGAAAACTGAGAAATAATGAATTTTTCCATTTTTTTCTTATTCTTCCTGTTTAAATGCATTTACAGTAAAGTGGCTCTTAGCAAAATGTACCCCCCAAAGAAAGCCTAATTAGTGGCGGAAAAAAACAAGATATAGATCAGTGCATTGTGATAAGTAGTGATAAAGTTATAGGCTAATGAATGGGAGGTGAACATTTCTCACGTAAAAACGACGGAACCTGAATGGGTTAAAAATCATTTCTTTGTATTTTTAAAATCTATTTTCTCAAAAACTACAAGGTCTTTTTGAAAAATTAATTTTTTTTTGTCTTGTACCCACTATTCCCCTTAACATATGTAGCAATTGTGATAGCAATATCATGTATGGGGGCTTTGGTATATTTATCGCCAAAGTCGGCATGAAATTATGCATAAATTACGCATAAATTCATGCGTAATTACATTGCATATGAAATAACGCTTTTTCACAAAATTTCTCATTATGATGCATAAATGCAAATTACGATGTGTAATTATGCATAGTCCAAAAAAATATAAATGCTGGCTTAATACCACTTCACGAAACACCATGGGGTTCCCCCCCCCTTCGTAGAGCAACTCAACAGAGGAACCGGCCGAACCAGCCCGATATCGCTTCTGGGGTATATGGCCACCCCACTGCCTCCAACTGGCAACCTCCAACAGCTCACTGTCGTTGTGTAAAAAATTACGTGCAGCGCCAGCCGCGTCCAGCTAGCGTTGCGTATGACTTCGTCGCTCCATAGCTCCGCCGTACGCGTTACGTTGATTACAACTCATCAGCCCCTGATGAGTTGTAATCAACGTAATGCGTAGGGCGGAGCTACGGAGCGACGAAGTCACACACAACGCTAGCTGGGCGCGGCTGGTGCTGCACGTAATTTTTTTACACGACGACAGTGAGCTGTTGGAGGCAGTGGGGTGGCCATATACCCCAGAAGCGATATCAGGCTGGTTCGGCCGCATCCTCTAGTGAGTTGCTCTACGAACGGGGGGACCCCATGGTGTTTCGTGAAGTGGTATTAAGCCAGCATTTATCTGATGAACTGTTACTGAGCCCTGCTAGAACATTACAATATTGCTTTGAAGATATACACATATCTCACTATAGCGATCCGCCCGTGGATTGGGCATTAACAGTCACATTTGGACTTTGGTCACTTAATGTTTATGATAGCCACATAACATATTTTTGCATTCAGCGCTGCTTATTATTTTGTATAAGTTCAGAAAAAGATGACCAGTACTGGCCGTTTTTTTTAAAAAAAGCAGGATTTTATTCACTTGAAAAAATATGAACAAATGTAGCCAGAACATGCGATGACATCTAGGATGTAATTATAGCTCAGATAGTGTATATATAGTAAGATATCGTTCAGAAGCAGGTTATGCCCACATTGTAGCCCAATCTGCCCACATAACGGACAGTTGCCGTTTTGATCTGATAAACTGTTCTTTAAGTGACCAGGCATGACCAACGGTGGCAAGACAGGTGTGCTGTCTGAGAAGTATATAATTACGCAAAGCCGTAATTTCTGCTCATCCCTATTGCTAACAGGTCCAATGCTAACCTAAGAATCCATTCACATTGGTCCATTTGAACAGATCTGTTCCACCCAATCTGATGGACGGACCGCAAAGTTTGGATCTGCAGTAATTTTCCGGATCGACAGATGCATCACATTGACTGCACACTAACGGAGTGGAGATGGAAAACTAATGCCTTTCAAAATTGATCCGTTCAACGGATCCGTTTTTACACACATCAGTTTTCCATCTGCACCAGTGTGGCCCGGGCCTTATGCAAATTATGCAACTATCCACTGTGAACCACGCCTTAAGGTGTTCAGTAATGTGTAATATGAAGCTATATATAAATAAAGACAAACATAGTATTAATAACAGAATGATGATGCAAACAACCACCCAATCAAGAGAGCTCCGATGACGTTTGCTTGATTTGGATTGGGTCACATGGCAATGCTGTGTCATGTCTCTGTCTGGCTGGCTTCTAAAATAGAAAAAAAAAAAGAATAGCAGCTCACCTGTCCTGGCATCCATGCGCTCTCATCTTCATCCTCACAGGGAAGACCTATTCTCAGTGACTCGGGGGGGATGTTATTGCATAATGACATGATATGAGTCATGGAGGAGAGGCGTGGATGGAGAATGTTCAGGCTGGCTCAGATGCATTGTTAGGGGCGGAGGTTCAGTGCCGCGATTGTTGCAATCAGCTGTGCCCCATGCTACAGCTGTTGACACATCACGTACATAGCTACAGTCCCTCTTTTATAACTGATGTACAGATCTCTGTTCATAGATGTATTTTTCTACAAAAAATGTATCTAACTGACTAAACTTTATTCCATCAATTAAATTGATATATTTCTTCTTTTCAAACATTAAAGGAGTTATCAGGCATTTAAAAAAAAAAAAAAAAAAAAGCTTAACTCACCTGGGGCTTTCTCCAGCCCCTTGCAGCCGACTGTCCCACGCCGAACTCTCCGCTCTCCGCCAACCTCCCGGTCTCCGCACACAATGCAGAGGCTAACCCCTCTGCGCCTGCGCAGTAAGCCGCGTACAACGTGGGCTTTATTGACTGTGGTGGTTCACGCAGGCGCAGTAAGGACGACCTCGGGGTCTGCCTCTGCACTGTGTGCGGAGACCCAGAACGGCGTGGGACAGTCGGCTGCAAGGGGCGGGAGAAAGCTCCAGGTGAGTAAAAATTTTTTTTTTTTTTGAAAAATGCCTGATAACTCCTTTAAAATGAAGAAAAAAACTAATGATGATAGAAAGGACCAGTGTGGTCTGGATGATAAAACCACATCTTTTGGTTCTGAATTCTGTTATATGCATGGCAACGGGTGTGGTGGGGGTGTGGTTAGAGGTTTGGCAGGGGCGTGTCTTAGTTGCCCTCTTTCTTATGTCAAAAAGTTGGGAGATATGAGCATGTGTACAGCAATCTTCAGAAATAAGTGACCAGTCAGAGTGTCTCTGCTGCTGCCTGTGTGATCCCACCCTCTGCCTGAGCAGGACATTCAAGATAGTGTGAGACAATCGCTTCGGCTTGTGTACACAGAGGATGCATAACTACTGATCGGTGAGTAGATTACAGGGAATACAGTGGTAGCTCAAACCTCCCCCCCCCCCCCCCCCCCCAGTTATCAGTTACTCACCCCCACCTCCGACGTGTCCAGCGATTTCCCCTTGACGACCAGCGTTCAGTGATTTCTCTTCTGCTCATGATGCCATGCAACATACACAACGGCACATGATACATGCCGCGGACAGGAAGTCAAGTTTTCACCCTACTTTGCACGGAGTCTTCGGGGATCTTAAAGATCTGATCCACCGTGATGGTAGTTATCAGTGTACATCGCTAAACGTCATCCACGTGATCGGGTGCTTGTACTAATGTTGCAAGATCGCAGAAACATTCAAAAAAAATCGCTGGTCATCGGAAAAATCATTGAGATCACGGAAAAGACCGTTCTTCACTCAACAAAGAAAAAATCGCCGGTCTTCAGAAAAATCTTCGAAAATATCGAGTGGTGGCTACTAGTGTTGGGCGAACAGTGTTCGCCACTGTTCGGGTTCTGCAGAACATCACCCTGTTCGGGTGATGTTCGAGTTCGGCCGAACACCTGACGGTGCTCGGCCAAACCGTTCGGCCATATGGCCGAACTAAGAGCGCATGGCCGAACGTTCCCCGAACGTTCGGCTAGCGCTGTGATTGGCCGAACGGGTCACGTGGTTCGGACCCGAACGCGCTCTGATTGGCCGAACGGTCACGTGGTTCGGGTAAATAAATACCCGAACCACGTCATATCTCCGCCATTTGTCTGTGGGTTTAGCTTTGGGTAGGCAGGCAGGGTAGTTCGCGCTCCAGCCACGCTAGCCAGGGTCCCCCCTGTCATTGTGTCACTGCTGGGAACAGTAGTACACCGCTTGCTCAGCCACACTATATAGCATTCTGTTTACTGCCACTCTGTGTACCTCGCTCAGCCACACTATATAGCATTCTGTTTACTGCCACTCTGTGTCTGCTGGGAATAGTAGTACACCGCTTGCTCAGCCACACTATATAGCATTCTGTTTACTGCCACTCTGTGTACCTCGCTCAGCCACACTATATAGCATTCTGTTTACTGCCACTCTGTGTCTGCTGGGAATAGTGGTACACCGCTCGCTCAGCCACACTATATAGCATTCTGTTCACTGTTCTGTGTCTGCTTGGAATAGTGGTACACCGCTCGCTCAGCCACACTATATAGCATTCTGTTTACTGTTCTGTGTCTGCTGGGAATAGTGGTACACCGCTCGCTCAGCCACACTATATAGCATTCTGTTTACTGTTCTGTGTCTGCTGGGAATAGTGGTACACCGCTCGCTCAGCCACACTATATAGCATTCTGTGCACTGTTCTGTGTCTGCTGGGAATAGTGGTACACCGCTCGCTCAGCCACACTATATAGCATTCTGTTCACTGTTCTGTGTCTGCTGGGAATAGTGGTACACCGCTCGCTCAGCCACACTATATAGCATTCTGTTTACTGTTCTGTGTCTGCTGGGAATAGTGGTACACCGCTCGCTCATCCACACTATATAGCATTCTGTTCACTGTTCTGTGTCTGCTGGGAATAGTGGTACACCGCCCGCTCAGCCACACTATATAGCATTCTGTTCACTGTTCTGTGTCTGCTGGGAATAGTGGTACACCGCTCGCTCAGCCACACTATATAGCATTCTGTTCACTGTTCTGTGTCTGCTGGGAACAGTAGTACACCGCTCGCTCAGCCAGAGTATATAGCATTGTGTTTACTGCCACTCTGTGTACACCGCTCAGCCAGACTATATACCATTGTTTACTGACACTCTGTGTACACCGCTCAGCCAGACTATATACCATTGTTTACTGACACTCTGTGTACACCGCTCAGCCAGACTATATACCATTGTTTACTGCCACTCTGATTCTGCTGGGAACAGTAGTACACCGCTCGCTCAGCCAGACTATATAGCATTGTGTTTACTGCCACTCTGTGTACACCGCTCAGCCAGACTATATACCATTGTTTACTGACACTCTGTGTACACCGCTCAGCCAGACTATATACCATTGTTTACTGAAACTCTGTGTACACCGCTCAGCCAGACTATATACCATTGTTTACTGCCACTCTGATTCTGCTGGGAACAGTAGTACACCGCTCGCTCAGCCAGACTATATACCATTGTTTACTGACACTATATAGCAGACTATATAGCATTGTGTGTACACCGCTCAGCCAGACTATATACCATTGTTTACTGACACTCTGTGTACACCGCTCAGCCAGACTATATACCATTGTTTACTGCCACTCTGATTCTGCTGGGAACAGTAGTACACCGCTCGCTCAGCCAGACTATATACCATTGTTTACTGACACTCTGTGTACACCGCTCAGCCAGACTATATACCATTGTTTACTGCCACTCTGATTCTGCTGGGAACAGTAGTACACCGCTCGCTCAGCCAGACTATATACCATTGTTTACTGACACTCTGTGTACACCGCTCAGCCAGACTATATACCATTGTTTACTGCCACTCTGATTCTGCTGGGAACAGTAGTACACCGCTCGCTCAGCCAGACTATATAGCATTGTGTTTACTGCCACTCTGTGTACACCGCTCAGCCACACTATATAGCATTGCGTACTCTGCCAGTCAGTGTGTATATTGCTGGGATCAGTAATACTCCACTCACCGTCAACCACTATATGAGCTCAACATGAGTTCCCCAGAGACCTCCGCTGTGAGCAGCACTCCCAACAACAGCAACAGCCAACGCCCCACGCAAGCTATAACATCCACCCCAGCAGCCAGTGGTCAGCAGCAGCCCTCCCCGGAGGAGAACGTTGTGTCCATCAGTCCGTCGCCAGAGCGATTAATGAGGGCTGCCATTGAGGAGATGATGGGGCCTGATGTGGAGGAGGAGGTCTGGCTCAGGCCAGCATCCCAAGTTAATGTTGAGGACGATGAGGGGTCTGTGTCTGGGGATGTTGGGGTGGCAGAGGTGGTGGGTGGGTCAGACTCAGGAGAAGAGTTGTATGATGAGGATGATGATCGGGACCATCTGTATGTGCCTCAGAGTCCGACCCCGGAAAACATGTTGTATCGTGTGTTTAGGTACTAAAATCTGCGTTCCCTCCCAGTAGTGTTGGGCGAACAGTGTTTGCCACTGTTCGGGTTCTGCAGAACATCACCCTGTTCGGGGTGACTATATAGCAGACTATATAGCATTGTGTTTAATGCCACTCTGTGTACACGGCTCAGCCACACTATATAGCATTGTGTTTACTTCCACTCTGTGTCTGCTGGGAACAGTAGTACACCGCTCACCCGCCACTGTATAGCATTGTGCTCTGTGTCACTGCTGACAATAGTGGTACACCGCTCACCCACCACTGTATAGCATTTCTGTACTGCCACTGTACTGCTGCCAGTCAGCGTGTACTTTAAGGATAAGTGAAATGAGGAAGAAATCCGGTGAAAGAGGGAGGGGCAAGGGAAGAGGTGTTTCCCCTGACGGTTCACGTACAGGCCACAGGGGAGCACCCAAGAAAACCCACTCAATACTGCCCATGTTGTCCAGGACAACAACCCTCACAGATCCAAAAGAACAGGACCAGATAATTACTTGGATGACCTCTCAAGCGTCCAGCAGTGGGTTAAGCAGCACCAGCACATCACGCACGAGGTCCGAGTCCTCAGCCAGTTAAAGTCTGGGCTTTCTTTGAAGACTGCACTGAGGATGTTACCATGGCGATTTGCAAGGTGTGCAAGACCCGCCTGAGCAGGGGGAAAAGTATTAACAACCTCTCCACCACCAGCATGAGCCGCCACATTCTATCCAAACATCCCACTCTGTGGGCAAACGCGGCAGGACAGGGTACCACCAGCAACACTGCCTCCCTTGGGTTCACCAGACTCACCACCAGACCCGCCTCAGCAGCAGCAGTAGCCCAGCCATTGCGTGGTTCACAACATTCACAAACATCAGACGATGCTGACACTGTCACTTTCCGGACTAGTGCTCTTGAGGTCTCCCAGTGTTCATCAAACACAACAACCAACAGCCCTTCGGTGTGCAGCGCTACGGTTGAGTTGTCTGTCTCTGAGATGTTTGAGCACAAGAGGAAATTGCCAGCAAATGACCCCCGGGCCGTGGCAGTAACAGCCAGCCAGCATAGCCAAGCTTCTGGCCTGCGAAATGCTGCCATATCGAGTGGTGGAGACAAACAGCTTCAAGGGCATGATGTCAGTGGCCATCCCACGTTACGTTGTTCCCAGCCGCTACCACTTTGCGCGCTCTGCAGTGCCTGAGTTGCATGAGCACGTGGTCAGCTAAATAACCCGAAGCTTGAAGAATGCCGTTGCCTGCAAGGTTCACCTCACCACTGACACCTGGACGAGTGCGTTCGGCCAGGGTCGATACATCTCCCTTACCGCGCACTGGGTGAACCTTGTGGAGCCTGGCAGCAATTCCTCACCTGCTACGGCGCGGGTGTTGCCCACGCCGCAAACAGCTGGATAACAACAGCAGCACCTACCTCTCTGACTCCTTCTCCTCCAACGCATCTCAAAGCTGTACCTCATCCGGAAATGCTAACCCAGCACCAGCAGCAGTAGGATCGTGGAAGCAGTGCAGCACAGCTGTTGGCATGCGTCAGCAAGCGTTGCTGAAGCTGATCTGCCTTGGGGATAAGCAGCACACAGGGGAGGAAATTTGGAGGGGAATAAAGGAACAGACGGATTTGTGGCTGGCACCGCTGGACCTGAAACCGGGCATGAAGCTAGACACCTGGCACGAACTGGCAATGTACGCAATAGAGGTGCTGGCTTGCCCGGCAGCCAGCGTTATGTCGGAACGCTGTTTCAGTGCTGCCGGAGGCATCATCACAGATCGGCGTATCCGCCTCTCCACAGAAAATGCAGACCGTCTGACTCAAATTAAAATGAATCAATCCTGGATTGGAAACGACTACGCAACACTCCTGGACCCCAACCAAGTAACATGACCGATGAACATCTGGGATGGTTTAGCGTTTCCGGTCCCTGTTTATTGAACCTCTCATCTGTATTACATTTATGACTGCATGGCGGCAAAAAGCATTGCTGCTATATCCGCACGCTTTTTGTCCTCATGCAAGGCCTGGGTTGTTGTGTCTCACAAAGCGTGGCCTTCTCCTCCTGCGCCTCCTCCTGTTCCATCACGTGTGCTGCTGCTGCTGCTGCTGCTGCTGGGTTACCGTTGCCGCGTGGTCCCTGTTTATGGAACCTCTTATCTTTATTACATTTATGACTACATGGCGGTACAAAGCATGCTATCCGCACGCTTTTTGTCCTCATGCAAGGCCTGGGTTGTTGTGTCTCACAAAGCGTGGCCTTCTCCTCCTGCGCCTCCTCCTGTTCCATCACGTGTGCTGCTGCTGCTGCTGCTGCTGGGTTAGCGTTGCCGCGTGGTCCCTGTTTATTGAACCTCTTATCTTTATTACATTTATGACTACATGGCGGTACAAAGCATGCTCTCCGCACGCTTTTTGTCCTCATGCAAGGCCTGGGTTGTTGTGTCTCACAAAGCGTGGCCTTCTCCTCCTGCGCCTCCTCCTGTTCCATCACGTGTGCTGCTGCTGGGTTAGCGTTGCCGCGTGGTCCCTGTTTATTGAACCACTTATCTTTATTACATTTATGACTGCATGGTGGTACAAAGCATGCTATCCGCACGCTTCTTGTCCTCATGCAAGGCCTGGGTTGTTGTGTCTCAAAGCGTGGCCTTCTCCTCCTGCGCCACCCTCCTCCTGTTCCATCACGTGTGCTGCTGCTGGGTTAGCATTACCGGTCCCTTTTCCTGGAACCTCTTATATGTATTACATTTATGACTGCATGCCGACAAAAAGCATGTTACCTGTGCAAAGAAAACAGACATTTCCCGCATTTAAAAGACAGTTTTCCCTTTGAAACTTTAAAATCGATTTTCTCAAAAACTATAAGCTCTTTTTGCTAAATTTTTTTTTCCTCTTGTACCCACTCCCAAGGTGCACATACCCTGTAAATTTGGGGTATGTAGCATGTAAGGAGGCTTTACAAAGCACAAAAGTTCGGGTCCCCATTGACTTCCATTATGTTCGGAGTTCGGGTCGAACACCCGAACATCGCGGACATGTTCGGCCTGTTCGGCCCGAACCCGAACATCTAGATGTTCGCCCAACACTAGTGGCTACAAGCCTTGAGGTCACCATAGTCATTCCATGTCAAATCAACTCAGTTTT
The DNA here is from genome assembly GCF_040937935.1 of Hyperolius riggenbachi. Taxonomy (NCBI): domain Eukaryota; kingdom Metazoa; phylum Chordata; class Amphibia; order Anura; family Hyperoliidae; genus Hyperolius; species Hyperolius riggenbachi. The sequence continues at coordinate 472,722,637 of NC_090648.1, forward strand.
GTATGGAAATCTGCCTTGACCTCTCAGATTTTTATGAAACTTGGTGTATCTAGTGCTCTTACATAGTTATGAATAGAAATGGGTAAAAAAAATCTACCTCATTAATAATCTACCAATTATTAATCAATTATTTTAATTTTTATAAAAAATTGCTGTGTCCAGAAATGTTAAACTGCCATTTTCTCTGGAACCAGATGAGATACACACCTGTGTCATTTTAAAGCCCTTTTGTCTGGCTTTAATTTGGTATGTGACATGACAAAATTTGGACTAAAACACATTTTTCTTTAAAAATTAAATTTTTTTCTAAAAAAAATTCCAGTTTAAAATTTTTTAAACAAATATAAAATTAGGTAGCACGTTCCTTTTTCACACAAGGATTAGCCCAGGCCATACAGGGAGTACATGTTTCATATGTATGCAGAAAATATAGTATCTGTTTAATGTAAAATACCAAGGTAAATTTACGAGGAACAAAAAAAAAAATGCAATTTAAAGGATTTGGTTTGAGGACCACACGGTCAGACGGGCTGCTTGTGCCCCTTGGAACAAGTCCAGACATGTTCATCAGTCAGCCTAGCTCTTTAGAATCAGCACAATTTTATGTGTGCTCTCACGTTGAAATCCAGAACTGTGAGTATTTTTGACTTGTTTTGTAATTATTTTACTTGCAAATGTATCATTCCCATGTAAGGAAGGTTTAGGTGTGATGCCATGAATGTGTTTATTAATACCTGGAATGGCTGGATAGTCCAGATTTAAAAAAGAAAAAAAAAAGTTTGAAGTATTCAAGTAGGCCTACCATAGAGGAATAACCAAACACCAGCCGGCCTGACCTTCAGCTTGGGAATGATGGAAGATCTCATGATGGTATTGATATTGATTCTTTATTTTAGAATTGGGTCATAGTTGAGTCATTAAAATTATTCAATACATCTCTAACTGATCAGGGATGTTCATTCGGATTCAGCAGAATTGGAATTTCTGCATTTCTGATTGGAAATCCGCATTTCCGATCATAAAATAGAAATCAGAAACTGAATTCCGTAGAAATCCATTTTTAGATTTCCGTTTTTCCAAAATTTTTTCATATTTTGCATTCCCTGATGCAAAAAAAACCTAATAAAATACTTCTTTGAAAATTAGAAATCGGAAAAACGTAAATTGGAATTTCCACGGGATCGGAAATGGCCATCCCTATAACTAATACAGTTGTTTTCATAAGTTTCCATACGCTGGTCAAATGTATGATTTCTTAGCCGTTTTTCATAGATTATGAATGATAACACAAAAACTTTTCAGATGTTTGATAATAAATGGCTTCAGCCAACCACTAACCATGAATGAAACAAAAGTTTTTGTGTTGTCATTCATATTATATGAAAAATGATTAAGAAATCATGAATTCTGAAAAGGTATGTAAACTAATGAACACAACTGTATAGGTGCATCTCCAATAGACAGAAAAATGGCACGATTTAAAAAGTATTCTTCTCAGAATATTTAAAAAAGAAAAAATTCTGCCATAAAAAAAACTTCTTCCACATGCAGTGTGTGTTACCTTAATGATGGAAATAGCAGTAAAATTGCCATGTATTGTCTGTGGTTTTGTGAATCAAACATATGTTTTTCTTTAGTAGCTCACAGCAGCGAATCGGCTAATTCGGCACAGTGCTTTGGGTGCTGCAATATAGGCTGTAGCAAGAATTATGCCTATAGCGGTGCAGTGACTGATTTGAGCTCCGGAGGTAGCATTCAGGCCTTGTTCACATCAGGGCCGTTTCTGTGCGCTTTTCACAGCGCCCTGCCCTGTGCAATCTGCAAGCTATTGATTTTCCCATGCACTGTATATTCTGGCGTATAAGAATACCTTTTAACCCTTGACAATCATCTGAAAAGTCAGGGGTCGTCTTCAGGCCCGCCATCAGGGGGGGACATCCGTGACTCTCGTCACGGGCCCGGGGCCTGCAGGGGGGCCCCATCCCCGCCGCGGCGCTGCGGGTGCCGCCCGGCCGCCGCTCAACCCCTCCGGCCGCTGCTCCCTCCCTCCATCCCTCTAGCCGCCGCCGCCGCGTCAGACCTCGATCAGGCGGCGACAATAGTGCGGGCGCTAGGACCCAGCGCCCGCACTGATATGCGGAAGCGACATCACTTCCGCATATAGAGCGGGTGTGTCCGGTGCCCGCTCTTACTGGTCGGGTCGCCGCTGATCTTGAGGTCTGACGCTGGGCTGCTGGCTGCAAGGTAGGGGAAGCGGCGGCGGGGGGTTGCTCCCTGTCACTCACTAGCTAAAGGGCCTCCCTGTCACTCACTCACTTGCTAAAGGGCCTCCCTGTCACTCACTCACTAGCTAAAGGGCCTCCCTCCCTGGTACTCACTCACTTGCTAAAGGGGCTCCCTGTCACTCACTCACTAGCTAAAGGGCCTCCCTGTCACTCACTTACTTGCTAAAGGGCCTCCCTGTCACTCACTCACTAGCTAAAGGGCCTCCCTGGCACTCACTCACTTGCTAAACGGGCTCCCTGTCACTCACTCACTTGCTAAAGGGGCTCCCTGTCACTCACTCACTTGCTAAAGGGGCTCCCTGTCACTCACTCACTTGCTAAGGGGCCTCCTTTTAACTCACTCACTTGCTAAAGGGGCTCCCTGTCACTCACTCACTTGCTAAAGGGGCTCCCTGTCACTCACTCACTAGCTAAAGGGGCTCCCTGTCACTCACTCACTTGCTAAAGGGGCTCCCTGTCACTCACTCACTTGCTAAAGGGGCTCCCTGTCACTCACTCACTTGCTAAAGGGGCTCCCTGTCACTCACTCACTTGCTAAAGGGGCTCCCTGGCACTCACTCACTTGCTAAAGGGGCTCCCTGTCACTCACTCACTTGCTAAAGGGGCTCCCTGTCACTCACTCACTTGCTAAAGGGGCTCCCTGGCACTCACTCACTTGCTAAAGGGGCTCCCTGGCACTCACTCACTTGCTAAAGGGGCTCCCTGGCACTCACTCACTTGCTAAAGGGGCTCCCTGTCACTCACTCACTTGCTAAAGGGGCTCCCTGTCACTCACTCACTTGCTAAAGGGGCTCCCTGGCACTCACTCACTTGCTAAAGGGGCTCCCTGGCACTCACTCACTTGCTAAAGGGGCTCCCTGTCACTCACTCACTTGCTAAAGGGCCTCCCTGTCACTCACTCACTTGCTAAAGGGCCTCCCTGTCACTCACTCACTTGCTAAAGGGCCTCCCTGTCACTCACTCACTTGCTAAAGGGCCTCCCTGTCACTCTTGCTAAATGGCCTCCCTGTCACTCACTCACTTGCTAAAGGGCCTCCCTGTCACTCACTCACTTGCTAAAGGGCCTCCCTGTCACTCACTCACTACCTAAAGGGGCTCCCTGGCACTCACTCACTACCTAAAGGGGCACCCTGGCACTCACTCACTACCTAAAGGGGCTCCCTGGCACTCACTCACTACCTAAAGGGGCTCCCTGGCACTCACTCACTACCTAAAGGGGCTCCCTGTCACTCACTCACTACCTAAAAGGGCTCCCTGTCACTCACTGCCTAAAGGGCTCCATGTCACTCACTACCTAACCTGGGGGTCCCTGTCAGAATCCAGGTGAGAGGTGTCTACCATAAGGGGTCATTCTGCCTATTTATGTGAAATGCTGTCTATTTATGTGCCTCATGACTGCTGAATTTGTCTTGTTGGGGGCCTAATGATTGAATTTTTACTTGTTGGGGGCCTCATGATTTGTTGGGAGCCTCAAGATTACTGAATTTGTCTTGTTGGGGGCCTCATGATTTGTTGGGGGCCTCATGATTGCTGAATTTGTCTTGTTGGGGGCCTCATGATTGCTGAATTTGTCTTGTTGGGGGCCTCATGATTGCTGAATTTGTCTTGTTGGGGGCCTCATGGTTTGTTGGGGGCCTCATGATTGCTGAATTTGTCTTGTTGGGGGTCACATGATTGCTAACTGCGAGACTATGGGAATAGCTGAATCATTACCATATGAGACAATAGCATCAAACCTACTTTTTTTAGCTTTTTTAAACAGAAAAGAAAACTGGGAGGTTCTAAAAAAATGATGGAGCACTTCCTCCTTCCGGCTTGAAGGAGGAAGTGCTCGATATCGAGGCTTGCAACGCGTCCATTCGGACACTTGCACCTCGTTGAAACGCTGGGTGGAGAGTGGCGTTCTGGGTAATTAACCCCGCCGCATCTAGCCGCTCAGCTGTGGCAATTGGAGCTAACTTGAATCACGAGTATCCACCGTGGTTATTCGTGATTAATTTGTGGACAGCAAGCCTCCAACTAGCTCTGCCAACATGTAATGGCTACGCACATTTCTCAGTTATGGGGGAGGGGGGCGGACTGATGATTTGTGAGGGGCCCCAAAATTTCTGATGGCGGCCCTGGTCGTCTTATACGTCGGGTGTCATTGATGCTGGGTGATACGCCCTATCCTGATACCGACTCTCCGATTTTGCTGGTGAGGACTGTAGTGAAACTGCGCAGGTGCACATGTGCGAGATCTGAGAGGCAGAGAAGGAGGTAAAGAGGATAAAGGGAGGCCAGAAGGGTGAAACAGGGGTGTTTTATGGGCACAGCGTGATCTGTTCTTCAATACCACTCTGATAAAAAGGTAGACAAGGAGAGCTGACCAATCCACTTAGGGAGAAGGCGAGTTGACCAATCCAACCAGTCAATCGCCTATATACTGGGTACCACATACAGTACAGCAAGAGTATCTGTTCATACATAGCACCAGTATATGATTTTTTTTTTATTTGGAAGAAGGGTAAGCTTATATGGCAAGTATATCCTAAACTCTATATTTTAACTGGAAAAGTTGGGGGGTCGTCTTATATGCCCAGTAGTCTTATACGCTGGAATATACGGTAATTAAATGTGCCTGGTTCACATCTATGTGCTGCGCTGAGCTGTGTTACAAAACCGTAGTGTTGCATGCATCTCTGTGTGTTGAGCTGTAAAGCGCACATCAATGCAAGTGAATGGATGCACTTTTTTAGCGCATAGAAGCGCGTGCCTTTTTTTACGCCTAATTGAAAAAAACAAACATTTTCATATGAAACCAAAGCTTTATTGACAACTGCTACAATGAGCAAAACATGGTTAAAAAGCGCACCGCAACGCACTGAAACAGGCAGTAAAGCGCGCGCAAACGCATGTGTTTTTTTATTATGCACTTTTTACAACGTTTCTGAACCAACCCAGTGTGAAAGAGGCCTTAGAAAAAACAAAAAGGTAATATGGCCGTCGGCAATAGCTTGTGTCCAAATTATGTATTTCCCCCTAAGTTGCGACAACTTGGAGGGGGAATAACATTAGTGCCCCCCAGTCAGGAGTCTGCCTGCAGCAGGTTAAACCGTCTTTCAGCTGCACCCTGTGCCGAAATGTAGCCGCGGCCATTTTAAATGTACACCACAGAACACAGCTTGATTGCATGCTTCCTGTTGTCACTTTTTTCCATATAATGCCTTATCCTACCAAGCTACCAAGACATGGGTGTGGTGAGTGTTTGTAGAGGGCGCAATTTCCCCTAGATATGCCACTGAGTAGGTTACAGTAAAAAAGAAAAAAAACAATTTAAAGGACAACTGTATAGGGAGAGATATGGAGTCTGACATATTTCCTGTTAAACAATAACAGTTGCCAGGCAGTCCTGCTGGGTAACAGTAAAAAAGGGCGCAGGAGGCTAGTGGACAAATCGGGCGCCGCCATTCACTCCCATAATAAATATCGTTTAATGGACGCCCGATAGGAAAAAAGGGCGCCGGAGAAAAATAACGTTTTAAAAGCGGCGCCCGGAGACTTAATGTTTTATTACTGCTTCTCATGATTACACATTATTTAATGATTCATACATTTTTTAATATTATTTTTAAACGAAAAACAGTACAATTTTTTTTCAAACATTATTTTGAAACGAAAAACAGTACAATTTTTTTTTTTTTTACATTATTTTTAAACGAAAAAAACGCACAATATGTTTTTGAAACGTTATTATTGCTTATCACAGGGGGGTCTTAGGTTTAGGCACCACCAGGGGGGTCTTAGGTTTAGGCACCACCAGGGGGGTCTTAGGTTTAGGCACCACCAGGGGGGTCTTAGGTTTAGGCACCACCAGGGGGGTCTTAGGTTTAGGCACCACCAGGGGGGTCTTAGGTTTAGGCACCATCAGGGGGGGTCTTAGGTTTAGGCACCACCAGGGGGGTCTCAGGTTTAGGCACCACCAGGGGGGTCTTAGGTTTAGGCACCACCAGGGGGGTCTTAGGTTTAGGCACCACCAGGGGGTCTTAGGTTTAGGCACCACCAGGGGGGTCTTAGGTTTAGGCACCACCAGGGGGGTCTTAGGTTTAGGCACCACCAGGGGGGTCTTAGGTTTAGGCACCAATACGGGGGTCTAGGGGTTAGGGGTAGGTACAGGGAGGGTTACTTACTAATTTTATTTTAAACGTTATTATACGTTTCACTTTTTAAACGGAAGATTAACGTTTTCACAATTGCCGATTTCATGAACATTATTTAATGATTTATAACTTTATAAAACATTATTTTTAAACGAAATATAGTACATTATATTTTTAAACGTTATCCATGTTTATCGTTTAAAACCCCGCGCCCTTTTTTCCCAGCGCCCCTTTTTAACGTACGCGTCCTGCTGATCTATTTCACTGCAGCAGTGTCTGAATAACACCAGAAACAAGCATGCAGCTAATCTAGTCAGATCTGACAATAATGTCAGAAACATCTGATCTGGGTCTATGGATAAAAGTATTAGAGGCAGAGGATCAGCAGGACAGCCAGGCAACTGGTACTGTTTAAAGGGAAATAAATATGGCAGCCTCCATATCCCTATCCTTACAGTTTTAAGTACAGATTTGCATTAATGATTATTATAAATCATCGAGGCTGGGAGCACACTTGTCTGTGTGAAAAAAATAATTATAATATCAGTTTTGAAGTGTTTTAAACAAAAGCGCATGTGATGTGAATCACTTTTTAATAGGAAAGCATTGTAAGCAAGTAGAAGGAACACACTGTGCGATTTTAAAATGCACACAAAATTGCATTGGGAATAGCACACCAATGCAATTTTTGTGCGGCTCATAGATTTACAATATGTGCGATTTTGTTTTAATGCGCTTCTGTGTAACGAAACACTCAGGCCTCTTTCACAGTGCGAGTGCGACGTTAGAAAATGTTTTAACGTGGAATAACGCACAGCAATGCTAAGTCTGTGCAACATTCACAGTGCACACGTTGCGTTTGTGTATAACGTGTAGCGTTAGAAAGTGCTGCATGCTGTGCGTTATACACGTTATTAACTGCGTTGGACTGTTTGCACATGCGCAGTAATGACCTGGAAGCATACTTTTCATTGCCTGTATGCCTACTGTATGCAACGATAACAGGGCATAGAGTTGCGTTGTGACATTTTTGGGACGTTGCATTGTTAGTTTGCGTTGCGACTTTAACGTCGCATCAAAATGCAACGTCCCATTGAAAGTAGCCTCAAGCAGATCTAATGCTCCAGGTGGTTTAATCTGAGATTTTTTTTTCTTTTTTTGCTATCTTGTGTTTTTTTTTTTCATTCAGACTGGTTTTGGGGGAAAAATAACTTCTCAAGGTTCTTGAAGATTGAAAATGACGGTACAATTACGGTCCTTTTTTTTTTTTTTTTTTTTTTTTTTTTTTCTTAACGCAGTATTTCTGCCAGTATAGGCTAGTTCCACAAGTATTCAGCATCTGTAACAATGTATCTGTGACTGGGACAGAAGGATATTTCATAAGGGGATACACGAGCATTATACTGCCAATATCCGAGGGGTCTTCAACAGAGCCAGAGAAACAAAGAATCTATGGATCTCCAACCAAACTCGGTCCTAGCTATGAACAGTGGCCACAACATGCCAGTGATTGGGTTTGGTACCTACGCTCCAGAAAAAGTAAGTGTACACTTGCCAGAATGCTATAAGAGGTCAGATTCTCTAGAGGATAATTCTATTACCGGTATATAACTATACGTGTGAGAAATAATATACAGGTAGTCCCCGGTTAATGAACAAGATAAGGACTGTGAGAGCTCGTTCACACTAGGGGTGTTTTTGAGATTTTTTAAGTACTGGCGATTTTCAAAATCGTCCTGAAAGCGCTTGTGCAATGATTGTCTTATGACAAAGTTCACATTTGAGCAGTTCATTTCCGATCCATTCAGATAAGCGGTGCATGGGCTATTTTTGAGGCAATTCCGCCTTAACCTCCTTGGCGGTAACCCCGTGTGTGACACGGGGTAAGCCGCCGGAGGGTGCCGCTCAGGCCCTGCTGGGCCGATTTACATAATTTTTTTTTTCTGCTGGACGCAGCTAGCACTTTGCTAGCTGCGCCAGCACACCGATCGCTGCCGCCCCGCTCCCGATCGCCGCTATCCGTTGCGGCGCGCGCCCCCCCCCCAGACCCCGTGCGCTGCCTGGCCATTCAGTAGTGATGGGCGAACACCTGGATGTTCGGGTTCGGGAAAGTTCGCCGAACATGGCTGAGATGTTCGGCATGTTCGGGCCGAACCCCGAACTTCCCGAACATCCCGCTTTTGGGGGCCCTATGGGGTCGCAGGCATAAGGGGGGAGCATGCCCCGATCGCGGGGGGGGGGGTCGGAAATTCCCCCCACCCCCTCCGCTAGCGCTCCCCCCTCTGCCCGCTTCCCCATACAAAAGTTTCAGGAAAGTACCTGTGGTAGTGGATGACCTGGCAGTGGCACTGTGGAGTGAGGAGGAGGAGTCCGGAGAATGACGTGTTGAGGGAGGCCGGGCAGCGGGCGGTTCAGCGGTAGTACCCTTGTGGTACTTCCGCCCTTTCTCTGACCTCACGCCCGCTGCCCGGCCTCCCTCAACGCGTCACTCTCCGGACTCCTCCTCCTCACTCCACAGTGCCACTGCCAGGCCATCCACTACCGCAGGTACTTTCCTTAAACTTTTGTATGGGGAAGCGGGCAGAGGGGGGAGCGCTAGTGGAGGGGGTGGGGGGAATTTCCGACCCCCCCCCCCCCCCGCGATCGGGGCATGCTCCCCCCTTATGCCTGCGACCCCATAGGGGGGCCGTATTGCGGCATGTTCGGGCGAACAGGGCCCTGTTCGGCCGAACAGGGGCCCTGTTCGGCCCTGTCGGCGGCCATTCAATAGTTCGGGCCGAACCCGAACTTAAAAGGCCGAACACCATCAGGTGTTCGGCCGAACTCGAACATCACCCGAACAGGGTGATGTTCTGCAGAACCCGAACAGTGGCGAACACTGTTCGCCCAACACTACCATTCAGTGCCAGGCAGCGCCGAGGGGTGGATCGGGACTCCCAATGACGTCACGACGTCGGTGACGTCATCCCGCCCCGTCACCATGGCGACGGGGGAAGCCCTCCAGGAAATCCTGTTCTTTGAACGGGATTTCCTTATCGGAAAAGCGGGCGGGGGGATGCCGCTGAGCAGCGGCTATCATGTAGCGAGCCCTGGGCTCGCTACATGATTTAAAAAAAAAAAAAACTGCTGTGTTTCGGAATGTTTCATACCGCCAGGAGGGTTAATGGAAGGTATAGGAAAAATGAAAAACGCTCACAAAATCGCTTTGTAAGAATAAATACATTGTTTTTATACTTTTCCGGGTCAAAGAGTTCACTTCCTGACTTGCGTCAGGGAGTGAAATGAAAAAACGCTCGGGAAAAGAACTTAGAAAAGCGCTTTTAACAAAACCGCTTTGCCCACCCAAGCGCTGGGAGAGGGGAAAAAGCCTCTAAAAAAGCCCAACGCGGATGGACACGCTAGCGGAAACGCAATGGGAAAGAGGCCTCTTGGTTCGTTCATAGAGGAACTGCAACCAAGGATTGAACTTCATTCCAATCAGTAGCTGATATCCCATTTCCCACAGGAAATCTTTACCTTTTCTCAAATAGATCATCAGGGGCATCGATATGGCGTAGATTGCGGTGAAACCCCTCCCACAGTATGATGTCATGACCATGGTCCTGACAGTTTGCTGTCTGTGAACCTCGTTGCATTGTGAGGAATGACAGCTTTTTCTAACCGTCAAACAAGCAATAGCACCCTCTGTGCATAGAAGAACTCTCAATAATGAACATTCCGCTAAGATCACCTGGCAGAACTAAAGATGTCAACACCAGTGATAAATTTCAGAATGTAAATCAGGGAGAGGAAAGATTTTACAATGGGAAAACACTGACTAATTAATCTATAAATGAATATTGTAAAAAAAAAATTAAGCAATTTTATTAATTTTTTTTTTTCATTACAGTTCCTCTTTATCCTGAATCTGTCCATAATTTGAAACACCGTGCTACCCCTGTCTACTCTATAATCCCCTGTGCTTCCAGTGTCTTCCTCTGTGTCACCTCTGTTCCTCAGTTGCCTTCAGTGTAATGCAGCAAAATGTTTTTTTTCTTTGCATTTTTTTAAAATCGATTTTCTCAAAAACTAGAAGGTCTTTTTGAAAACTTGTTTTTTTTCACTTGTTCCCACAGAATCAAATTTAAAATGTTCACGCCGTTCATATTGGCAGTTCAGTCTTAACCTTCCTGGCGGTAAGCCCGAGCTGAGCTCGGGCTATGCCGCGTAGGAGTATATCTCAGCCCCTGGTGGGGCGATTCGCCCCATTTAAAGTGCTGTTCCTGTCGATTCCCATTGATCCGTCCGTGCGGAAGACTTTGCTCGATCGCCGGCAGGTTGGGAGTGTGTCGATAGCGACGTTCGAATGCCCGACGACCGACGCTAGCGGCAATACATTACCTGCTCCGGCCGGCGTGTCCCCTGGTCTCCGCTGTCCCTTCTCTGTGCTCGGCTCCTCCAGCTTCACTTTACTTCCTGTCCCGGCAGGCAGTTTAAACAGTAGAGCGCCCTCTACTGTTTAAACTTCCCCAGCAGGAAGTTCAGTGAAGCTGGAGGAGCCGAGCATGGAGAAGGGACAGCGGAGACCAGGGGACACACGCCGTCCGGAGCAGGTAATGTATATGGAGGCCCGGGGGCGGCGGCAGCAACGGCAGCTTCAAAGAGTGTGATTGGTTTCATGCTGAAATCGATTCACAATCTGTTTGCAGTAAAGGCAGCCATACAATCCCTCTCTGATTCGATCAGAGAGGGATCTATCTGTTGGTCGGATCTGATGGCAAATCGACCAGTGTATGGCCACCTTAATTATCCCTGGTAATTTGGACAGTCGTGTGCTCATGTGCAGCCCGACCGCAAGTACCCCCACCGTGCTCCCGTGCCTGGGACCATTGTATGCCTGTAGCCCTGCGCAGTACTACTGTGCAGATGCAGAGCGCTCCTGGCTGCGGGAGCATGGCAGGGGGTAGCTGGGGAGAATTAGAAGATAACAGAGCCACCCTGGAGGATGGCGAGGGAGGGAGCCCACAAGCCTCATGGGGCTGAAGGACCCCCAGGTAAGTATAAATATAGCCTCTCATAGTCCCATCTCAGGTTTTCTTTAAAGTACAGCAGAAAGTTTACTCCCAGCTGCCACAGTAGATTCAGCATCATTTTGGTTGTATGATAAATCTGATCTTACCTGTTAGAGATTTTCAGCCCCATCTACACCATTCAATCTTTTTGTGTCATTCGATTCAATCCAACATGTCCGATCGGGATTCGATTCGATCGGTAGTGTGATAGATTTGCCATTGTTTTGCAATGGCATTCGACCACACTATCGAATTGAATCCCGATTGGACATGTCAGATTGAATCCAATCGAATCAATTAATCGGATCGCATAAAAAATTTTATGGTGTAGATGGGGAGGAACAGGCAAAAATGGTGCTCAAAACGCCAAAGGTATAAAAATGGCGCAGCAGTAATTAACATAAAACAATATTTATCGTTTTATATGTTAAAAATTGTTAGGCAGCAGGGATCGAGGATAGACGGAGCGGGAGGAGGATTAGGTGGAGGGAGGATTAGGTAGCATTGATATACATTACCTTGTCCCGGCCGCTGATCGCTCCTTCACTTCTTCTGTTAGTTTGCTGTAGTCCTGCATCCAGCCAATCACCATGCAGCTATAGTTTCCGTATGGTGATTGGCTGGATACAGGACTCCTGCAAGCTAACTATGAAATGAAGGAGCGATTGCTGGCCGTGACACGGTAATGTATACCAATTCTACTTAATCCTCCCTCCACCTAATCCTCCTCCCTCCGCCCTGCTGCCTAGTGTCCCGCTGCCTCTCCAACCCGACCACCCGCTGCCTAGGGTCCCGCTGCCTCTCCAACCCGACCACCCGCTGCCTAGTGTCCCGCTGCCTCTCCATCCCGACCCCCTGCTGCCTAGTGTCCCGCTGCCTCTCCAACCCGACCACCCGCTGCCTAGTGTCCCACTGCCTCTCCAACCCGACCACCAGCTGCCTAGTGTCCCGCTGCCTCTCCATCCCGACCCCCTGCTGCCTAGTGTCCCGCTGCCTCTCCAACCCGACCACCCGCTGCCTAGTGTCCCGCTGCCTCTCCAACCCGACCACCCGCTGCCTAGTGTCCCGCTGCCTCTCCATCCCGACCCCTCTCCCCCCCCGCTGCCTCTCCAACCCGACCACCCGCTGCCTAGTGTCCCGCTGCCTCTCCAACCCGACCACCAGCTGCCTAGTGTCCCGCTGCCTCTCCATCCCGACCCCCTGCTGCCTAGTGTCCCGCTGCCTCTCCAACCCGACCACCCGCTGCCTAGTGTCCCGCTGCCTCTCCAACCCGACCACCCGCTGCCTAGTTTCCCGCTGCCTCTCCAACCCGACCACCCGCTGCCTAGTGTCCCGCTGCCTCTCCATCCCGACCCCCTGCTGCCTAGTGTCCCGCTGCCTCTCCAACCCGACCACCCGCTGCCTAGTGTCCCGCTGCCTCTCCAACCCGACCACCCGCTGCCTAGTGTCCCGCTGCCTCTCCATCCCGACCCCCTGCTGCCTAGTGTCCCGCTGCCTCTCCAACCCGACCACCCGCTGCCTAGTGTCCCGCTGCCTCTCCAACCCGACCACCAGCTGCCTAGTGTCCCGCTGCCTCTCCAACCCGACCACCCGCTGCCTAGTGTTCCGCTGCCTCTCCATCCCAACCCCTCCCTCCCCCCCCCCCCCCCCCCCCGCTGCCTAACTACCCGCCCCTGCAATTTTCAATGGCGCACCGTTCCGCTAATGTTTTATAAAAATGCTATTTAGCGTTTTAATGTATTTACATTAACGGTAAATAGCGTTTTATGATCGGCAGAACGGTGCGCCATTTTTCACTCTGCGCCATTTTATCTGTATGCAGATGGGGCTTTAAATGTTAGCGAGTTGTAAGTTTGAGAGAAGCTAGACAGGTTTAGCAGCATTCTCATCTTTGATTTTAGTTTCCCAGGGAACTGGCGGTGGAAGCAACCAAAGTGGCCATTGACATTGGATATCGCCATATCGATGGTGCCTATATTTATGGAAATGAAGCCGAGGTAGGACGTGCAATCAGGGAGAAGATTGCTGATGGAACTGTGAGAAGGGAAGGCTTGTTCTGTACTGGGAAGGTAAGGGAACAGCGGGGGGGGGGGGGGGGGAAGGATTTCAAAAGAAGTATTATCTTTGGAACTTAACTGCTCAAACTGGATAGTCTTGTGTGTAGCTGTGCTGCCTGCAGGGTCGGATTTTTGGAAAAGCCACAAAGGCCTGAGCCCTGGGCAGCTGCAGCCCAACAGAGGACACCTGGACAGGACATAGGGGTTGCTACACATGAAAGAGTTGGCAACAAATGAAAAGGGAAGTTGATGTGTTAGGGAGCTGTTCATGAAAGAGAGGGTCAGCGGTGAATGTGTTACACGTGGAAGAGGGGGCTGCACATGGAATGAGAGGGGCACCGTTGCACAACGAACGGGAGCCCCAACGTACTTGGCCTAGGGGTTGAAAAAGTATAAATCCGGCCTTGGTTGCCTGCTGCTGATGTGCAAATCTCCTTGCAGGCTCAAGGCTCCTAGTAGCTGTAAAGATGGCCACACACTAGTAAATGGCCAAAAGAACTGACAATCTGATACACCCCTCTCTAATTGAATCTTATTTTAGCATAAAATCTATTGGAAATTGAGCAAAAACCAGATGATTGCAGCGCTAAACTTTGATTTTATATAATAGGCTGCATAGAGAAATGGGTCAGTGTTCCATGGCCCATAAAATTAACAAAGAATAAAAACAGAAAACCCTTGCGCCTCAACCAATAATTAGTTGAAATTTGCTTTAATATATCAAAATATAAAAGAAGTATTTCTCCACAGTATAATACCAGGACCAAAAATTCCCAGACATACAATGTTCTTTCCGACCAGCAAATGTCCACGCACACCTGTTCCTACTAACACTCAAACTGTCCTGGACATCCTTACTGACAACCCATTCACATATGTACATCCACAAGTTTCAGCACTTAAATAACATTTCTCCCATAACATTGCTTTGAAAATATAAACGTTTTAAAATTTCTTATCAGATTCAATGGTCTCTAGATTGGAAAGTTTCTCTCATACGGTCCTTCTTTGTATTTCTACACGGAAAGCACATAGTGCATCTTTTGAAGCTGCCACCTTCAATGTGGGGTTCCTTATTGTTTATTACTGTTGGAGCAATCATATTGTTTACATTTTGAGCACGTCTGTATACCACTTTTGGTCTTTCTGACCAGATTCCATTTAGTGTCTTGTCATTCTGCAAAATATGCCAATATTTGTTGATAATACTTTTAATCCTAGGTGCCTGCTGGGTGTACTGTAATCTAATACACAGTGGGAAAACTCGTTCCCCTTTCACTTTCTCTTCAATTAACCTAGCCCTATCTAACTGTTTCACTTCCTCTTCCACTTCCACAAGGTCCTCCAACTTATACTTTCTATCTAGAAAGCGCTTTTGAATTAAGCTTGACTGAACCTCACAGCTGAGTGACTCAAAAGTATACACAAAATTAAGAAGAAATCCAGGCATAAATTTTCAAAGTGATTTAAAGCTATTAATAAATGAAGGGAAGAGGGAGGTATTTTGTCAACACAGGAGGCTGATTATATTTTGCAGACACATCCTAGATTGCCTGTTTATTATCACCTCCCTAAGATACACAAGAGTGTCACGAATCCGCCGGGGAGACCAATAATTTCCGGGATTGGATCTTTAACTGCTAATTTATCACAATATATAGATAATTTTCTTCAACAAGCTGTGATCCATACCCCAACCTATTTGAAAGACACAGGACACTTCTTGCGTATCTTGGAGGGCATTAAGTGGAGTGATGAGTATATTATGTGTGTAGCAGATGTCAGTTCCCTGTACACAGTTATAGATCATCAACAAGGAATAGATTCCACCAAGTTTTTCCTTTTAGAAAATACTGAAATTCCCCAAGCTCAAGTAGATTTCATTGCAGAGGCTATGAGATTCATTTTAACTCATAACTATTTAGAATTTAATGGTAGCTTTTATTTGCAGCGTGTCGGCACCGCGATGGGCACGCGCTTCGCTCCCGGGTTCGCAAATTTATTTATGGCTTATTGGGAGCTCCAAGTTTTACAGGGAGCTGGCGGCCCCGGAGCGAGGCTCGTGCTCTCGAAAAAATTTATCGACGACGCATTTTTTATCTGGAAGGGCGATGAAGTCAGTTTGAAGCAATTCCTCAAGTGGCTTAACACAAATGATTTTAATTTAAATTTTACCTGTGAATACAGTAAGTTTGAAGTTAATTTTTTAGATTTAACTGTTTATGTCCAAAACAATCAATTTAACACAAAAACATTTTTTAAAAGTGTGGACATGAACAGCTACATATATCTAGACAGTTGCCATCTCCTTAGATGGCTTAGCAATGTACCTAAGAGCCAATATTTGCGCTTAAAGAGGAATTGCTCCAATGACACTGACTATGAGGTTCAGTCAAGCTTAATTCAAAAGCGCTTTCTAGATGTGTTGACAAAATACCTTCCCTCTTCCCTTCATTTATTAATAGCTTTAAATCACTTTGAAAATTTATGCCTGGATTTCTTCTTAATTTTGTGTATACTTTTGAGTCACTCAGCTGTGAGGTTCAGTCAAGCTTAATTCAAAAGCGCTTTCTAGATAGAAAGTATAAGTTGGAGGACCTTGTGGAAGTGGAATAGGAAGTGAAACAGTTAGATAGGGCTAGGTTAATTGAAGAGAAAGTGAAAGGGGAACGAGTTTTCCCACTGTGTATTAGATTACAGTACACCCAGAAGGCACCTAGGATTAAAAGTATTATTAACAAATATTGGCATATTTTGCAGAATGACAAGACACTAAATGGAATCTTGTCAGAAAGACCAAAAGTGGTATACAGACGTGCTCAAAATTTAAACAATATGATTGCTCCAACAGTAATAAACAATAAGGAACCCCACATTGAAGGTGGCAGCTTCAAAAGATGCACTATGTGCTTTCCGTGTAGAAATACAAAGAAGGACTGTATGAGAGAAACTTTCCAATCTACAAATACGGGAGAGAACTTGAAAATACAAGGACATTTGCACTGTAACAGCAAAGGGGTCATTTATGTTATTGAGTGTGGCTGCCGAAAGCAGTATGTTGGGAGAACAAAAAGGAAACTATTTGAAAGAGTGGCAGAACACATAAAATATATACAGAAAAAAGATGAGAAGTACCCATTGGGGAAACATTTCAAGTATTGCCAAAAAGGGAGCACAGCACTGCTGAAATTCTACGCAATACAAAATGTACCATTAAGCTGAAGAGGAGGAGACTATATAAAAGCCATGTCACGGCGAGAATCGTATTGGATTTTTACTTTGAACTCCTTGGCGCCTGCGGGCTTGAATCAAGACATCGAGTTGTTCGCATTCAATGAATGAAAAGTATCAGCATAGGGGGAGGAGTGGGGGAGTAGAGGCTGGATAAAAGAGGAACAGTCAGCACCAATCACTTAGCCCTGAAGAAGAAAGGCGTTCCCTTTCGAAACATGTCGGCCTAATTGGTGGTACTGCGTAGTGACGTCACGTAGCAGCAACTTCCAGGACCTCTGAGCGGTATCCGTATTGGGTTTTTGTAAGCACACACCAGCCCGTGTAGGCAGCAGCGGCCGCGGCCACACAACTTGGAAACAAACCCACGGATTCAACCTGCCTCCTTCTCCTCCTCTCCCTCCGATATACATTCCGGATGCGAAGGACTTTCGACTCGCGCAACCTGGGAGCGTGAGTATGAAGGCTGTCTGTTGGATCTATTGAAGTGTGCTGATTACACACGTATATAGACATTCAATATTTGTCCCTAAATCAAGGATCAAATCAATCCGAGCACTTGTTATAGGACATTGAAGCACATTGTGCTACTACAGTAAGAAGTACACTATACAAGTAAAAACGTCTGGCATAACAATAGAGACCATTGGGTCTGATAAGAAATTTTAAAACTTTTATATTTTCAAAGCAATGTTATGGGAGAAATGTTATTTAAGTGCTGAAACTTGTGGATGTACATATGTGAATGGGTTGTCAGTAAGGATGTCAGGACAGTTTGAGTGTAAGTAGGAACAGGTGTGCGTGGACATTTGCTGGTCGGAAAGAACATTGTATGTCTGGGAATTTTCGGTGCTGGTATTATACTGTGGAGAAATACTTCGTTTATATTTTGATATATTAAAGCAAATTTCAACTAATTATTGGTTGAGGCGCAAGGGTTTTCTGTTTTTATTCTATTGGAAATTGCCCTAGCACCTCTGCCTGCCACCTCCCCCCATGTAATATCCTCCCTTCCCCCGGCCCGAAGTGTGGAAGAAGCTCACCTATTCACCGAGCACCTTCTGTAGTGTCTTCTCTGCATCGGGAACCTGTACTTGGTGACACCGTCCCATGTATGTGATCAGTCTATGAGACACCGTCAGGGTGTACAAGCGCCCCAACGATGGAGAGAAGACATTAGTTAGATGCATGACAAATAGGTGAGCTGCTTCCACACTTAACACTGGCTTTGGAGGGAACACAATACGTGGTGGGCCGACCGGCTGTTGGGTCTATTGGGTCAGTTGATTGTAGAAATATCAAACGCTGTCAACGCTGCACTCCTGATTGAGCCCTTTTGAGCAAGATCTTTCCAGCATCATGGATCAACTGTTTCATTAGATCCAGCCAGAAATCCATCAAAACGAGCGATCGGGTGGCCACGTTGTCGCACTGATCTCTGCCAGATTTGATCGTTATGATCAAATCCACTGGAAATCAATGCCGTCATTTGGTAATCCTAATTTATGAGCACCCTTAGGCCTCTTTAAGGCCTCTTGCACACTGCAAGTGATTCCAATTCAGATTCCGCTTTTTAATCAGTTTTTACATCCGATTCAGATTCCGATTTGCAGTGTGCAGGGAGCAAACTGCAAATCGGAATCTGAATCTGATGTAAAAACTGATTAAAAAGCGGAATCTGAATCGGAATCACTTGCAGTGTCCAAGAGGCATAAGATGGAGGCTGAACTGTGTGCATCAGAGAATGCAAAAAAACCCAAAAAAAACGGAAATCGGAAAAACAGAAATTCAGACTTGTGATTGGTCTCAAATTACCACGGTGATCAGATTTTTGCTGAAAAATTCTGCATTCTCTGATTGCTCCAATGCTTTCAAGCTCTGTGATTGAACTACAATTACCGAGTTGCTGTAAATCAGATTTCTGCAGAATTCCAATTTCCGTTTTCTGATTTCCGAATTCCGATGGAAAATGTGGAAATTTCAACTCCGTGAAATCGGAATAAGCAATCCTAGCTTCACACATGGGTGCACAATGAATCATGAGATAACTTGAAATCAGGAAAAATCTAAGCATCAGATAAACAAGGCATTAGAGACCCTAAGAATAGTGGTGATCAGCTAATTGCAATTACACCCAAACGTAATTACAGTTTCTAAATTCAATGGATTTAATGCAATAATTCCTAATTTTGCGTACATTTCCGCATAATTTTTGTATACCGTAATTCCATGCCGACTTTGCAGTGAATAGCAATGCCCCCATACATGCTATCAAGGCTGGGTCTCCAGCCTCAGGGCGCAGTGTAGGAGGGGGCGCAGGGCCGAGGCAGAGGCGAGAGAGGCTCCAGCCTCAGGGCGCAGTGTAGGAGGGGGCGCAGGGCCGAGGCAGAGGCGAGAGAGGCTCCAGCCTCAGGGCGCAGTGTAGGAGGGGGCGCAGGGCCGAGGCAGAGGCGAGAGAGGCTCCAGCCTCAGGGCGCAGTGTAGGAGGGGGTGCCGGGCCGAGGCAGAGGTGAGAGAGGCTCCAGCCTCAGGGCGCAGTGTAGGAGGGGGCACAGGGCCGAGGCAGAGGCGAGAGAGGCTCCAGCCTCAGAGCGCAGTGTAGGAGGGGGCGCAGGGCCGAGGCAGAGGCGAGAGAGGCTCCAGCCTCAGGGCGCAGTGTAGGAGGGGGTGCACAACTCACTCAGCTATCATTCCCCTATTGTGTTTGAAGCAGAGAGAAATAAGAAAAGTGGAAACATGGCAGTGACTGCAAGCCAGATAACTAGCGATTAAGTTGTTGAGGGCCCTGGGGCGCCTCTTAGTCTAATTGCAATCAGTGTGGGACGGCTGGGGTGCGAGGGATGGAGGGGCGCAATTTGGCGTCTCAGCCTTGGGTGCTGGAGGACCTTGTCCCGGCTCTGCATGCTATTGTCATGGAAATTGCTACCTATGTTAATCACTTCGGGACCGGCCGCCTAACCCCCCTTAATGACCAGGGCATTTTGCGGTGGAGGGGGGTGCGCGCATTTGGGGGGGTCAGGCGGCCGGATCCCGTCTGTGGCTGGCTGGGCAGTGTTCCCCTCATGGTGGCAAGTGTCCCCCCTTACGCCAGCAGCAATCACTCACCTTCCAGGCTCCAGCGATGAGCCGCAGTAGCCCCCTTCTTCTCCAGCCGGCATCTCCGCTCCAAATGACGCTCAGGTCAGGTCGCGGCTTGATGACGTCATCATGCCGGGACCCGGCGCTGACGTCAGACGGAGCAGAGATGCCGGCCAGAGCAGTGGGGGGCGCCGATAGTCGCTGGAACGGCGGGGAGTTGAGTGGATCCTCTTCTTTTTCCCCCTGCCACCGCCGCCACTGTCAAAGTGGATCACTACAATCCGCCGGCGATCGTAGTGATCACGTGATCAGCAGCCATACGCGATGGCTGCTGATCATTCGGGGGAGATGCCACCTGTCATATGACAGCTTAATCTCCCCTCTCAGGTGCGCACGATCTCGTCGGGACAGTTCTTTAGCGCGGACGTTGAATCGACGTCTGGTCAGAACTGTACCACGACCTACTGGACGTTGATTCAACCTACATCGGTCCCCAATAGGTTAAGGAGAAGGAGAAATTGCTACATATGTTAAAAATGACAATTTAAAAAACAGTTTTCTTTGCATTTTCAAAATCAATTTTCTCAAAAACTACAATGTCTTTTTGAAAAATTATTTTTTTGAGTTGTACTCACTATTCTCCCTTAACATATGCAGCAATTTCTGTGACAATAGCATGTAAGGGGGCTTTGCTGCTGACTGCTAAAGTCTGCATGAAATAATGCGAAAATTAAGTGAAAATTACGAAAATGTACGAATTATGACAATTACAGATGTTATTAATTATGATTTTTTTCCCCAAATTTTACATTACGATTTTGCATCCTAATTCCAAATTCCGATGCAAAACTACGGCTTTGCGAAATTTGCGGTCATCACTACTAATGAACTTAGTGCATCATCAAATAAGCTAGAATAGGAAATCATGTATCATGATTGTGTGGTGCTGTGTAACCTATGAAGTGATACACTGTGTGGTATTTTGCAAGCTTTGGAGCACCTTTCACCCCCCCACACATGTCCGCCCGGCTCTGGAGAGGTCGTTGAGGCAGCTGCAGCTGGAGTACATGGACCTGTTCCTTATTCACACACCTCTGGAGATGAAGGTAGGTATTTGATGCTTGCTGAGGAACAGCTACAGTATAATCTCATTATAGTCAACTCCAAAGGATGGGGAAAAGTGGTTTACTATAGCAGAATATTACTATATCAGAAATTGCCCTGGAAATAGCCCAGCATGGTACAGTCTTTGCTGCAAAGGAGCAACTCATACAGTACACTTGCACATTTCGTGGACTACAAGGTTAAGTATACCTTAGGGCTGCATAGCCAGGCTGGACATATTGCTAGTACAGTATCCAGGGCTTCTTAAAAATTAAAGCCGTCACTGATTAGAGGCAGCCGCTCCCTTCCTGTGAGTGGCTCCGATACCTCCGCGGGCGGGACTTACAGCAACAGCCTGAAGAGAGCAGCTGACCATGGCTTTCACACTTTACGGCTAGTTTTGCAGCGCTTTGCTGATTGCCGGCGTTCAGCAAAATGCTGCTGTTAATGTATCCCTATGGATACATTCTCACTGCAGCTTTTGCGATTGCGATAAATCGCAAACGCGCTGCATGCAGAGCTTTCGGGATGATCGTGTTGTGATTCATGTTCTATTGAATGGGAACCACATGCGCAAATCACGGTAAACTGTGAGATTTTGCCTGCCAAATCGTGGACGTGAACGCGATTGGTGTTCAGCCTTCAATGTGAACTAGCCCTGACATATGAAGCATGCAGCGTCCACTTTTTATTATATCCAGACTCCACATGATGAAGGGCTAAAAAACATGTTTTCTATGACAGACGTTTTATTATATCAGGGTTTACTATATCAGTCGCTGCTTATTATCAGGGCCGGATTTGTACTTGTTACCGCTCAAGGCCACTGTCACCAGCCGCCCCCCTTCAGTATAGGTAACAAGATGACCCCTCCCCCTTCACTTCAGCCCAGTATAGGTAGCCAGATGACCCCTCCCCCTTTCCCTCCAGTATAGGTAGCCAGATGACTCTTTTAATCCCTCCTATTCTCACCCCCCTTTCAGTATGGGTGGCCAGCTCGCCTTCACACCGCAGCAGCCATCTGTGTCGCTCATTTCTCCGCTCGTCTTCAGTGCAAAAGCTTCCTCTTCCTGTCCGTCTCCAATGCTGCCCAAGTCAATAGCCGCCAGCCACAATCCAAATGTGCACAGAGAGCAAGGTGGCTGCTGCACAGGGGACTAGCAGCAGGCGCTCCCCTGATCTCCCTGCATTGCAGCATTTACAAGCTTGCAAATGCTGTACCAGTTTAGCCTGCTGCTTTGGTGCCCTTCCTCCTGTGGTGCCCTAGGCCATGGCCTAGGTGGCCTTGGCCTAAATCCAGCCCTGCTTATAATGGAGATTGACCAGAACCTGGAGAGGTAGTTTACTATATCCAAATGTTTACTATACCAGAGTTTATAATAATGAGATTATACTGTGATACAAAAAGCGTTTCAGTGTCTTACTGAAGGCGTCTCTTGAAGAAAGAATCTAATTATTTACTATACTTCTGCCTTCTACAGCCAGGGGACGACCCCTTTCCTAAAGATGACTATGGACAGTATATTTTCCATAATACAGATTTACAGGACACCTGGGAGGTGAGATTTAACTTCACATCTTCCTCATGTCCTTTTCCCATTCTGCCTTTTCCTCATCCTCATTTTCCCATTTCCTTCTTTTTATCAGTTCCTCCCACCCTACTTATAGGAGAACTGTAGAGAGAGGTGTATGGAGGCTGCCATATTTATTTCCATTTAAGCAATACCAGTTGCCTGGCTATCCTGCTGATTCTCTGCCTCTAACACTTTCAGCCATAGGACCTGAACAAGCATGCAGCAGATCAGGTGTTTCTGACAATTTTGACAGATATGACAAGATTAGCTGAATGCTTGTTTCTGGTGTGATTCAGCCACTACTTCAGCCAAATAGATCAGCAGGGCTGCCAGGCAACTGGTATTGCTTAAGAGGAAATAAATATGGCAGCCTCCATATACCTCTCACTACAGTTCTCCTTTAAATCTTCTCTTCTTCCCATTTTCCTGAATTATTTTTCTTAAAGCGGATCTGTGATGAAAAACTAACTATAACAAGTAACTTGTCTATATATCTTATCTAAAGTTTAGATAGTTTACACAGCAAATATAGCTGCAAACAGCTTTAATAGAAAATGATTATTTCTTCCTGTGATACAATGAGAGCAGCCATGTTGTTTGTAAACATTACACAGAGGCAGGCTTATCTGTATCTTGAGCACGAAGCCTGTGAAAAAAAACTAATCCCCCCTCCTCCCTCCTCCCTTCTGCCTCTGAAATCAATGGCTAGTAACACCTCCTCCTCCTCGTGCCCAGACTGAGCCCCCATGAGCCCTTGCTACTGCCAAGGCTCTCTAAAAACCTGTGGGCGTGGTTTATTTAGTTTATAGGGAATTAGAGTATTAAAACAAAAACAAAGTATTTGGCTTGAGAAATGCCCTATAAACAATAGGAAAGGAACACAATTATGCAATGAGTAAAAGTTTGCCTCAGATCCACTTTAAAGGAGAGAGCGATCTCTAAACTTGCGTATGCGCACTACATCTGTTCTCTCAGGGGTTTTTTTCAGTGGACAGCGGCCAAACGGGACCATTAATGGTACAAGACAGGATGCCAGGCTGATTCTGCAGGAGGTAAGTATTTGGAAAACATGTTTATTTTACAGGTTGTGTTTGAATTCGGAAGTGCTTTAAGTGCTTTATCCCACAAATTATATGATTGCAATGTTTTCATTCAGTTCAAGTTAGCTTTAATGAAAAAGGACAATTTATTTTCCACAATACAGACTGCTGAGTAGTGATGGTCATGTGTAAGATAACTCATGGAGAAGCATGTGATCAGTTTGGTCAGGTGATAGATATGTAAGTCTCTGATTTGCAAGTCATGATTATGTGATAAAGCAGAATGTGATCACAGGAAATCAGAGCTTTGCAAATCAGCTGATCAAACAAATCGCATGCTCATGAGGCTTTCTTCATGAGTTCTAGACATGACCATCACTACTGTTGAGACATATGACAGGTAAGTTCTTCATTTTCTCTCCTCCTGCTATCCTTCCTTCCTATATCCAACTTCTGCCTCTTCTGCCTCTTCTGCCTTCAGTCTTCCCTCCCTTCTTCCACCCAGAATCCATGTACTTTCTTATTGTTAGGCCATGGAGCAGTGTGTGGATGCCGGTCTGACGAGATCTATCGGAGTCTCCAATTTTAACCACAAACAACTGGAACTGATCCTCAACAAACCAGGCCTCCGGCACAAGCCAGTGTGCAACCAGGTAACAGAGGTAGCTCCCTCACTCTTTGCTATCTTCCCACGGAGTCCCTCAGAGGGCTACCCACAAACTGCACTCTCAAGAATGTTTAATGGGCCTCTCACCCAAGGTATGATTGAGCCATAGCACCATTTCCAATGGGTATGAGTGTATATTTGAAGCCTACACTTCATGTTCAAAATAAGGGCAAGGGTTAGTAGAGATCAGATTTGAAAAGGGTGTATAAGTGTACAGGGGTGTAACTAGAAACCACGGGTCCCCCTTGCAAAACTTTGGATGGGCCCCCCTACACAAAGCAGGAAAAAAGGGTGCATGCGCCACTGGACTAAATGGGCGCCACCACAGGCGCCAAGACAAAATACGGTCTTTGGGCGCCCAAAATACAGCGGGCGCTGGTACAGGGCATTGCGGGCACCCAAATGCCGCTATTTTGTATTGCCCTTTGTACTGTACATGTTACAATAATAATAATCATCACTTGCCGCTTGTGCCACTTTTTTCCTGCTCCAGGTCACACTTCTCAAGCCTCTCCTCTTCAGCACGCTGTCATTGTGCTCTGCGCTCATCTCGTCTCCCTGCTCCCGTTAAAGGTTTCAGTGTCAGGTGTGTTGCCTCTCGCTTCTCGCACAGCTTTCTTGCCCTGCTTCTGTACAGCGCTGTCGAGCAGTCAGCAGTATACTGCCCCATCAACGTTTACCTATAAAGCCTTAGTTTCCTGCCGCGGCCTCTTCCAAACCTGTGGCTCGTCCTTACTCTCTGCCCAATTCTTCTGTCTTCCCAATTGTTGGTGTCTTCCTGTTTCCAAACTTGTGAGCTCTGTCCTATCTATCCTATCTACGGCACTTAGCGTGTGGCTAGCTGCACAGCTGTTACGTTCGCTACACTACCAGTCTGGCTCTGTCCTCTGCTGTCTGTTCTACTCTGAAAACCACATAACGCATCCCCGTTCAGTGTGAGAGTGGAGTTGGGTTTGGCCATAGTAAAATATTGGTATTTAATATCGATATTTTACGTTTTTCTAGTAAAATATTGGTATTTCATAATGGAATTTTACTATTGCCGTTACTGGGCGCCTTTTTTTCCACACCCCTTTTTTGCACGTATGCCCCCCACCCCAGGTATAGGTGCCTCCAGTATAGATAGCCATGTATAGGTGCTGTCCCCAGTATAGCCAGGTATTGGTGCCCTCCCCCCAGTATAGCCAGGTATAGGTGTCCTCAGTATAGCTAAGCATGGGTGCCCCCAGTATAGCCAGGCATGGGTGCCCGTCCCCAGTATAGCCAGTTATAGGTGCCCTCCCCCAGTATAGCCAGGTATAGGTGCCCACAGTATAGCTAGGCATAGTATTTCTCAAGGTCCCAACTATCACAACATTTAAATTCTGTTCCTAGTACAATGTATGGTAACAATATATTATTTTGAAATAAAGGTGTGTTTTTGTTTTTTCACTGTATGCTATCAATAATTACAAGCCCTTGTTTGCAAAGATAACAGTAATATACCCTCATGACATAAATATTAAAAATCGGAGTCCCTAAGATAATTGCTTATGATTTTTTTCTATGCTGCCACTTGTGTTTTATTTTGGTAACTATAAGGGTGGTGGTGGGGCAGGGGGAGGGGGGCAAAAGGGGTTAAAGGACAACTGAAAAGAGAGGTATATGGAGGCTGCCTTGTTTATTTCCTTTTAAGCAATACCAGTTGCCTGCTGATCCTCTGCCTCTAATACTTTTAGCCATAGCCCCTGAACAAGCATGCAGCAGATCAGGTGTTTCTGACATTATTGTCAGATCTGACAGATTAGCTGCATGCTTCTTTCATGTGTGATTCAGACACTAGTGCAGCCAAACAGACCAGCAGGGCTGCCAGGCAACTAGTATGGTTTAAAAGGAAATAAACATGGCAGCCTCCATAGTCCTTCTCACTTCAGTTGCCCTTTAATGTCTTTTACATGTAATTTTTGTGGTGTAAATAGTGTATTTTAAAGCCATTTCAGTTTTTAACCACTAGATGTTCCCTCACACTTTATCCTGTGTGCTTAGAACAAAGTGTGTATTCACTTCAATGAATGATGACTGACTTCTGGCTGAAGTCCTGATCATTCATTCACAGGCACTTTAACTGTCTCAGGGAACACATGTTCCCATTCAGCAATCACCAACGAATAAGTCCCGGCGGGGGCACGGCAGCGGCAGATTCAACAATTGCATTAATGCATCCTATTTGCAGCTAAGAAGCTCAAACATGTTTTTATGCGTCCAGATTGCAGGAAGTGGTTACATTTCATGTCTAGCTTTCCTTTTTAAACCTGTCCCTTGTGCCCCCTTCACCCTCTTTACAGAGAATGAAGTGATCCCTATTCCCTAAATGTCCATCATACTTACCAACAGGTGTAGTCAGTTTGTGGGGTGACACTACTTCTCTCTGACTAGGGCACTATACTTTCTGTGTCCAGACGCAATCCCTAGGCCACACCTCCCTCCACAGTTTAGTTATTTATAGTACTTTAGTAAGGGTTTACATTCTCGTTATTATATTGCAAGTGAAAAAGTACCAAACACAGGTAAGAAAAGTGACAGTACACTTAAAGGACACCTAACGTGAAGGGATATGGAGGCTGCCATATTTAACTCCTTTTAAAAAATGCAACATTTCTGGCTGTCCTACTGATCCTCTGCCTCTAATACTTTGACATAGACCCCGAAAAAGCATATGCATATCAAGTGTTTCTGATAAACCTGACAAGATTAGCTGCATGCTTGTTTCAGGTGAGTGATTCAGACTCTACTGATGCATGAAAGGGCTAGGTCACACTGGGCGCTTTGGTAGTGTTTTGCTGATCACCGGTGATCAGCAAAAAGCTGTTTTTTCACTGTACAGGACAGCGATTTAGGAGTGATTGTGTTCTGTGATTCTATAGCATTGAAATGCAATTGCTCCAAAAATGCTGCATGCACCATCAGCAAATCGCTAATCACTGGAGATTGCTACAGTGTGAACACCACCATTGACTTCCATTAGCAGCAGCATTTTGCTGATCGCCAGTGATCAGCAAATCGCTGAAAAATCATCCAGTGTGAACTGGTCCTCAGATCAGCCAGGCGACTGGCATTGTTTTTATGGAAATAAATATGGCAGCTTCCATATTCCTCTCACTATAGGTGTCCTTTAAATTATTTTGGAACAATATTTTTTATATTTTTTTTAAGTTAGGGTTGCAAAAGTATTTTATTGAGATGGTGTAAAAAAAGAAATCTCCTCAGAGATAACGAAGTCGAAAATTGTATTGAATTAATGCCCTAGATCAGGGGTAGGGAACCTATGGCTCGGAAGCCAGATGTGGCTCTTTTGAGGGCTGCATCTGGCTCATATACAAATCAGTAGGGGTTGATTAACTAAGCTACTCTGCTCAAGCAGCACAGCATAGTGTGGCAGAGCAAGTACAATTTTCAAAGTAAGCACGCTATTGCTGTACCATGGACTACTAACTTACTTGCGCTCCTCCAAAACTAACAGCTGTTAGGTCCAGACCGTCCAGTGACTTTGTAGAACGAGATTCTCGCACCTTGATTGGCCCAATAGGCTGCCTGTCACTTGACAGGCAGCCTATTAAGGCAAACTGCGGGGACCTCGTCCTACAAAGTGAATCAACCTTCAAGTCTGCTAGCTAATTGTACAAGCTGTTAGTCGGTATTTCTCCTCTCTGGCTCTCCGGGAAATTGCTGATGTTGCGGAAACCCAAGAAAAGCTGAAGACGTGTCTGACACGTCCGCTGCCCGGCGGATCATCTGTATACACATCACCATGGCAACAGGGATGTGAGCTCTCTGCTGCGCATGCGTACTGTCCCAGTTTGAAACATATTGTATGGCTCTCACGGAATTACATTTTAAAATATGTGGTGTTTATGGCTCTCTCAGCCAAAAAGGTTCCTGACCCCTGCCTAATGCTGTATACACACCATGCGTTTCTGCGTCGAATGCGTCCGTCGATACACGTCGATTCGATTATTTCCGAGCATTTCCGAACGCATTTCGATGATTTTTAGGTCGATTGCCATGTAAAGTATGGCAAATCGACCTAACGATCCATCGAAGCTTGAATCGGACATGTCGGAAATAATAGAATCGATGCGTATCGACGGACGTATCGAACGCGGAAACGCATGGTGTGTATCCAGCATTAGATGAAAAAAAAATCTGCGAAGGTTTACGAATCAGTAAGCTGGATTTACATTATTGTACCTTTTCAATTTGATTCATAAGGCTTCTGCTGCCCTCTGCAGGTAGAATGTCACATTTATCTAAATCAGAAGAAACTGCTGGAGTTTTGCAGATCTCGGGATATACTTCTGGTTGGATACAGTGTGCTGGGGTCCAGCAGAGATGAGAAATGGTAAAGGATACATGGATTGATCTTGCTAAATATTGTAGAGTTATTGTGTTCTGTTGTGATTGTATTATACTGCATGATAATTAACCCTTAGGCCCTGTTCATACTGTCATCGTTTACAGAACGCATAGAAATTCAAAGAAACGCAAGTTGAAAAACGCAAGCGTTTGTATGCATTTTTCTTGCATTCAAATGTGTTTTCTATTGTGTTTTGCACACACACGTCACACAGGAAACAGAAAAGAATTATGGGAAACGCAGAGGGAAACGTACGCTAAAAACGCAATAGTACGCGTTTTTAATATGCATCTATAGACTATGTGCGTTCCTAGCCGTTTTTACAGAACGCATATGGGCAGACTTTGCGCATAGAAACGGCTACTAATGTTTTCTAATAGCCTCGTTCACATGTATGCGTATGAGACGCATACGTTTCTCATCCGCATTGCTGCACGCAGTTCTGTGCGTCACGCACAGAAACGAACACAATGAAAGTCTATAGATGCATATAAAAAATGCATACTATTGCGTTTTTAGCGTACGTTTCCCTCTCCGTTTCCCATAATTCTTTTCTGTTTCCTGTGTGACGTTTGTGTGCAAAAGGCAATAGAAAACGCATTTGAACGCAAGAAAAACGCATACAAACGCATGCGTTTTTCAACTTGCGTTTCTTTGAATTTCTATGCGTTCTGCAAACGCTGACTGTATGAACAGGGCCATAGACTTTCATTGCGTCCATTTCTGTGCGTGATGCACAGAACTGCGTGCAGCAATGCGGATGAGAAACGTATGCGTCTCATACGCATACATGTGAACGAGGCTATTAGAAAACATTAGTAGCCGTTTCTATGCGCAAAGTCTGCCCATATGCGTTCTGTAAAAACGCCTAGGAACGCACATAGTCTGAACGGGGCCTACAGAATGTGTTAAATGTATATCACTATGAAACATATTGACACTTTTTAAAATAAAGAATAATAATAGGCATGGTCGTTTTTAGGCATAGGCAAGGCGTCATAACAAAGAGGCACCGGGAAAAAATGGCGCAGGGTAATGCCGATAATGGCATCTTGCTACTAAGGTTATTTAACGTTTTATAAATATCCTAAAATGTTATATAACCTTAGCAATAATATGTAATTACCGTCACCTGTGATACATTACCTGGTCCCGACGATCCCGTCTCCTCTCCACTTCCTGTTTAGTTTGAAAGAGTCCTGCAGCCAACCAATCACCATGTGGGGACTGAAGCTGCATGATGATTGGCTGGCTGCCGGGCTTATTCAAACTAACAAGTGGAGAGGATCGTCCAGGAGCAGGTAATGTATTACCCCTGCTGCCTGTCACACTGAACTTTCTGGCACACCATTGAAAAAAGCACAGTAAACGTAATTTACCGCTTTGAAGTGCAACATTCTGGCACAGTGATAGATAATTACCGGCGGGGCGCCAGAATGTTTCACTTTAAAACGGTAAATTACGTTTGCCGTGCTTTTCAATGGTGCGCCTGAAAGTTTCTATTGCTGTAAATATTTATTTTATTTATTAAATACATTTGAAATTTTTTTTTTATTATTCCCCCCTCCCTGCCCCTCCCTCCTTCCCCCGCCAGCCAATCACTCTTCTCTCACAGGCTTACTTTGAGGTTTCGCTTCTGATATAAACAGACGGCAAACATATTCGACAAGTCCTTGTGGAATATGTTTAGAGGGTCCCAGAGCTGGATTGGTGGGGGTGAGGAAGATGGGAGAAGCCTCTGGATTATCCATAGGCTTCCCTCTACTGAGGTAAATATCTATCTATCTGCTTTTTTTTACATCTCAGGTACACTTTAACTAGTTGCTGTTCTAAGACCAGAGGCGTAGCTATGGGGGGGGGGCGCAAATGTCCCTGGGTGCAGGACTGTGAGGGCACTTAGCATGGCCACTGCACCCCAAATGCGTGAGAGGCGGCTTGGTGGCTACCCGAAGTGCCCCTACTTCTCTCCCTCCCTCTGCAGAGGAGCGCAGAAGTGTTAACAGCAGTAGAAAAAGCGAGGCACATCTACAGTGGTTTGCAGAAGTATTCGGCCCCCTTGAAGTTTTCCACATTTTGTCACATTACTGCCACTAACATGAATGAGTTGTATTGGAATTCCACGTAAAAGACCAATACAAAGTGGTGTACATGTGAGAAGTGGAACGACAATCATACATGATTCCAAGTATTTTTTACAAATCAATAACTGCAAAGTGGGGTGTGCGTAATTATTCAGCCCTAGGGGCGTAGCAATAGGGGGTGCAGAGGTAGCGACCGCATCGGGGCCCTTGGGCCAGAGGGGCCCCGAAGGGCCCTCCCTCAACTACAGTATTGGCTCTCTTGACCCTGTGCTCATAATAATCACTTCTATAGATACTTTGAATAGTGGTAATCATAAACAAACTGTTCCTCATTCCCTTCTTGCACCTCTGACACTGTAGTTGCGCCATTGGCAGGTTTTGGTGCGCCGTATCAATTGTTATGTATAGAGTGCTTGGGGGAGCTCCAATGTAAAACTTGCATCGGGGCCCACAGCTCCTTATCTACGCCACTGTTCAGCCCCCTTTGGTCTGAGTGCAGTCAGTAGCCCATAGATATTGCCTGATGAGGGCTAATGACTAAATAGAGTGCACCTGTGTGTAATCTAATGTCAGTACAAATACAGCTGCTATGTGATGGCCTCAGAGGTTGTCTATGAGAATCTTGGGAGCAACAACACCATGAAGTCCAAAGAACACACCAGACAGGTCAGGGATAAAGTTATTGAGAAATTTAAAGCAGGCTTAGGCTGCAAAAAGATTTATGGCACAACTGTGTAAACCTACCAAGACAAGGCCGTCCACTTAAACTCACAGGCCGAACAAGGAGAGCGCTGATCAGAAATGCAGTGAAGAGGCCCATGGTGACTCTGGACGAGCTGCAGAGTTCTACAGCTCAGGTGGGGGAATCTGTCCATAGGACAACTATTAGTCGTGCACTGCACGAAGTTGGCCTTTATGGAAAAGTGGCAAGAAAGCCATTGTTAACAGAAAAGCATAAGAAATCCTGTTTGCAGTTTGCCACAAGCTATGTGGGGACACAGTAAACATGTGGAAGAAGGTGCTCTGATCAGATGAGACCAAAATGGAACTTTTTGGCCAAAATGCAAAACACTATGTGTGGCGGAAAACGAACACTGCACATCACTCAGAACACACCATCCCCACTGTCAAATATGGTGGTGGCAGCATCATGCTCAGGGGGTGCATCTCTTCAGCAGAGACAGGGAAGCTGGTCAGAGTTGATGGGAAGATGGATGGAGCCTAATACAGGGCAATCTTGGAAGAAAACCTCTTGGATTCTGCAAAAGACTTGAGACTGTGGCGGAGGTTCACCTTCCAGGAGGACAACTACCCTAAACATAAAGCCAGGGCAACAATGGAATGGTTTAAAACAAAACATATCCATGTGTTATAATAGCCCAGTCAAAGTCCAGATCTAAAGCCAATCGAGAATCGGTGGCAAGATCTGAAAACTGCTGTTCACAAATGCTGTCCATCTAATCTGACTGAGCTGGAGCTGTTTTGCAAAGAAGAATGGGCAAGGTTTTAAGTCTCTAGATGTGCAAAGCTGGTAGAGAGACATACCATAGAAGACTGGCAGCTGTAATTGCAGAAAAAGGTGGTTCTACAAAGTATTGACTCAGGGGGCTGAATAATTACGCACACCCCACTTTGCAGTTATTGATTTATAAAAAATGTTTGGAATGATGTATGATTTTCGTTCCACTTCTCACATGTACACCACTTTGTATTGGTCTTTCATGTGGAATTTCAATAAAATTGATTCATGTTTGTGGCAGTAATGTGACAAAATGTGGAAAACTTCAAGGGGGCCGAATACTTTTGCAAACCACTGTAGCTATCTAAAGGGGGGCAAATCTATCTATCTAAAGGGGGGCACATCTGGCTATCTAAAGGGAGGCACATCTGGCTATCTAAAGGAGGGCATATCTAGCTATCTAAAGGGAGGCACATCTGGCGATCTGAATGGGGGAAGGGGGCACATTTGGTTATTTAAACATGGGGAAGGTGGAGGGGGCACACCTGTCTATCTAAACCGCATTTGTACATATGACTCCACCCATGACCACATTCTGATGCTTGGCTATGCCCATTTTGTTCAGAGGGGGGCAAAAAAACTGTCTTTATCCTCTGGTGCTGAAAACCATAGCTACGCCTGTCTATGACACCTGTGTCCTAGAAAAAAGTTACTGCTGTATCAAAAACGACACAGCTAAAGTGTCAGGAATCTTAATGGGTGAAAACCTTGGAACGCGAACTTGTTAAGAAACCATAGAGAGGTCTCACTATCTCAAATACCAAATATTGGTTTTGAGTGGTGGGGCCCTTTAGATGATGTCTTCTTCATACTTGATCCCTTGATCATTGGCTGTATTATATATTTTATGTGCAGAATTTACTTAGGTAATGAGACTTGATTCAATTCTGTAGGATGGACCAGAATGCCCCGGTTGTCCTGGAGGACCCCGTGTTGGTTTCCATAGCCAGCAAACACAAGAAGTCACCAGCTCAGGTGGCCATCAGGTTCTTCCTTCAGCTTGGAGTTGTTGTCCTGGCAAAAAGTTTCTCCACAATGAGGATCAAAGAGAACTTCCAGGTTAGTAGGAGACTATAGAATAATGCAAATGTGTTTGATAGAAAATATAACATAAAGCCTCAGAGATCTAATGATGACCATTGTCATCTATTAATATTTATTTCTAAAGTAAAGAGACCCAAATCCTATTCAGGGCAGAGACACCCTGCAGAGCGCTTTTCGATCTGTTTTCACTTTTAAAAAGATGCTCCATTGACTTGCATTAAAATCCCAGTAAAATTGAAGCACAATTGCAGCAATTGTGATTTTACCATTTAATGCAAGTCAGTTGGAGCACGAGCCTGCTGCTCATACAAAACAAAAAGCATGACCGATAACCAGGAAGTGATGTTTGTATATACTGTAACATAATATAATATATATATGTACGGTGGCGTAGTGGTTAGCTCTCTCGCCTTGCAGCGCTGGGTCCCTGGTTCGAATCCCAGCCAGGGCACTATCTGCAAAGAGTTTGTATGTTCTCTCCGTGTTTGCGTGGGTTTCCTCCGGGCACTCTGGTTTCCTCCCACATTCCAAAAACATATGGATAAGTTAATTGGCTCCCCCTAAAAATTGGCCATAGACTACAGTACTTACACTACATAATATAGACATATGGCAATGGTAGGGATTAGATTGTGAGCTCCTTTGAGGGACAGTTAGTGACAAGATATATATATACACTGTACAGCGCTGCGTAATTTGTCGGCGCTATATAAATACATAATAATAATAATAATAATTATATATATATATATATATATATATATATATATATATATATATATATATATATATATATTATGTTACAGTATACTGTAAGTTTTTATTACATAGTGAATTATCTGCACTCCAGTCAGGGTTTCTCAGCATGGGCAGCTCCCTCCTCCCTCAGACAAGCTAAAACAGAGAGCAGAGACCTGTCTGTGAGGGATAAACAAAGCACACACACAGAGCTTGCAGAGGGCGAGGAGAGGGCGTGCATAGCTTCTCCCTATCACCGCAGAGGCAGCCCATTCCTCCCTGGGTCAACAAAGCTTGACATAGAAAAGAAGATTAGATATATTACAGAGACAGTGCAACTAGAAAAGGCTGCAGTAAGCCAGACCACATTAGAACAGGTATATAAACTTATAGGGTAGAAGAAATAAGGCTAAACATTTTGTTACAAAGTCTCTTCAAAGTATACTTGTAGGGAAAAAAGTGTGCCATTAATACACTTACCTTAGTAGAGGGAAGCCTTTGGATAATACATAGGGCTTGATTCACAAAGCGGTGCTAACCTAGTTAGCACACCTAAAGACTTTTGGGCGTGATAAGCATTGCACTAAGTAGGTTAGCACCGCTTTGAGGGAAGTTTTGCGCGTGTAAAAGTTTACTTTGTATCTAGTTTATTTTATCACGCCTAAAGTGAGTTTAGGCGTGATAATGGGCTTTTCACCAGCGTGCTAACAGTTAGCACGGCTTTGTGAATCAAGCCCATAGACTCCCCTGTTCCCTTCCCCCTCGCCATTCCAGAGCTAGGACAAAGGTTTGCCAAAGGTTGTGCACGGCTGTACTTCCTTCCGCGAAAGAGCGCAGCCGCACTGTGCAGGACGCCTCGCGCCTGAGCAATAGCACGGAGCTGCTCCTGCGCAGTGCAGCTACGCTGATTCACCTAATGCAAGCACAAACTTCGAAAGGGTGCCATCTTTCAGCGGTGGTTGGGATGAAAACGTGGGAAGCATTTGAAGGATCCAAAGGCTTCCCTCTCCTGAGGTAAGTATCTGTATTTCTCTCCCTTGAAATATGTAGGTAGAAAAAACAAAGTTTTGTAAAGGTACTAGAAAGAAGTTTTGAATCAAGATGATACAATTTATTGACAAACTTTTCTTCTACGTTAACCTATAAATGGAATCACCCTGATTCAAAACGTCTTTCTTTTATTGATGGCGAACAAGGCACAATAATCCACTGGTCTTGTAAAAGTACTGTAATACCTTTTTCTTCCTTGAGGCCCCTTTTACACTTGCCTTGCGAGTGTGCGTTGCGTTACTTTGTTTTAATGCAACGACAATCAGGGCCGGATTTGTACTCTTTACCGCCCAAGGCCACTGTTACCAGCCACCCTCCTTCAGTATAGATAGCGAGTTTATAAGTAGTTTAAGTAGCCAGATGACCCCTACCCCCCCTTCCCTCTAGTATAGGTAGCCTGATGAGCCCCCCCCCCCCTCCAGTATAGGTAGCCAGATGATCCCTCCCCTCTTTCCCTCCAGTATAGGTAGCCAGAAGTGGCGGGGTTAATTACCCAGAACACCTGCACCATGCATATAACCCTGTCAGCAGGCTCTGCCGCGAAGTCATATGAATGCTGTTTTGTGGGTTGCGATGTGATGGGGCGGAGCATCACACTGCAAACGCAATGGCCAGGTGTAAAACCAGCCTGAAAGTCACAGGTTTACATTAAGGGCCCGTTTCCACTAGTGCGGTGCGGAATCGCCGCATATCACCGCTGACAAAATCGCATGCGGATGCGATTCTGCATGCGTTTTTTGCCGCTATTTCGCATAGGCAGGGTATATGCGATTTTAACCATGTCACTGCCTGTGTCAATTTACATTACTTTCAATGCGAAATCGCAGGAAAAAACGCATGCAAAAAACGCATGCGATTTCCCTATTAAATACATTGCCTGCGATTCGCCTGCATTCCACACGCAGGCGAATTCTGCAGGGTCTACCGTGCAGAAAAATCCTGCACATAAAAACGCAAATGAAAACTGACAAGTGGAAACAGTCCCATCCACTTGTATTACTTATGCGAATCCGCATGCGTTGTCTGCATGCGAATTCGCGCTAGTGGAAACGGGCCCTTCTTACAGGAACTACACTGAATGTTGTATCACTTCCCTTTGCAGAAAACTCACTGACGGAACTCTGTGTGTTGTGATCTGCCTGTGATTTACCTAACCCTGCTAAAATGCATTGTTTCCTGCCCAATCAAGGGAAAATCACAAACTGCAATTGCAAGTACAAAAAGACAAAATGCAGAGAATATCAGAAAAAAAGGCAGATAATTACATGCTGGGGAACTGTAAAAATTGCAATGAAATAGCACTGCGTTTGCATTGGGTTTTGTAATTTAAAGTGAACCTCCAGACTAAAAATCTACTCAGCAGCACTGAAAAACTTGGTGTTTCTTTAACAGTTTCACAGCATCAGACAGGGCCGGCCCGCCCATGAGGCGGGGTGAGGCGGGTTCCTCAGGCGGCAGGAAGTGGAGGGGCGGCACCAGATGAAGTGGCTGTGACTGAGCGGGGGGAGCCAGAGCCCAGTATAGGTTAGATAGGTAGCTTCCCCCCAGTATAGGTTAGATAGGTAGCTGCCCCCCAGTATAGGATAGATAGGTAGCTGGCCCCCAGTATAGGTTAGATTAGGTAGGTGCCCCCCAGTATAGGATAGATAGGTAGCTGCCCCCAAAACAGGTTAGATTAGGTAGGTGCCCCCCAGTATAGGATAGATAGGTAGCTGCCCCCAAAACAGGTTAGATTAGGTAGGTGCCCCCCAGTATAGGATAGATAGGTAGCTGCCCCCAAAACAGGTTAGATTAGGTAGGTGCCCCCCAGTATAGGATAGATAGGTAGCTTGCCCAGGTAGGTGCCGCCTCATAATGGCGGAGGGGGGAGCCGGAGCCGCGGGGAGGGCAGCCCGACCTCTCCCTCCCTCTCCCCGGGCCGCCCTCCATGCTCCCCCCTCGGACTTTAGGCAGCAGAGTTAGCGCGCAGGGAAGCGCTGCTGTACACAGCCTGTTACTCACCTCCCTGGATCCGATCGCCGCTCCTGCCCTGCTGGTCTCCTCTCTGCAATGTAGCCGCTGATACATTACACACGCTGCTTCCTGTTTACACAGGAAGCAGCCGCGTGTGTATCAGCCGGCTAGGCAGAGAGGAGACCAGCAGGGCGGGAGCGGCGATCGGATCCAGGGAGGTGAGTAACAGGCTGTGTACAGCAGCGCTTCTCTGCGCGCTAACTCTGCTGCCTAAAGTCCGAGGGGGGAGCATGGAGGGCGGCCCGGGGAGAGGGAGGGAGAGGTCGGGCTGCCCTCCCCGCGGCTCCGGCTCCACCCTCCGCCATTATGAGGC
The DNA here is from genome assembly GCF_040937935.1 of Hyperolius riggenbachi. NCBI lineage: Eukaryota > Metazoa > Chordata > Amphibia > Anura > Hyperoliidae > Hyperolius > Hyperolius riggenbachi. The sequence continues at coordinate 472,760,014 of NC_090648.1, forward strand.
GGCACCTACCTGGGCAAGCTACCTATCTATCCTATACTGGGGGGCACCTACCTAATCTAACCTGTTTTGGGGGCAGCTACCTATCTATCCTATACTGGGGGGCACCTACCTAATCTAACCTGTTTTGGGGGCAGCTACCTATCTATCCTATACTGGGGGGCACCTACCTAATCTAACCTGTTTTGGGGGCAGCTACCTATCTATCCTATACTGGGGGGCACCTACCTAATCTAACCTATACTGGGGGCCAGCTACCTATCTATCCTATACTGGGGGGCAGCTACCTATCTAACCTATACTGGGGGGAAGCTACCTATCTAACCTATACTGGGGGGCAGCTACCTATCTATCCTATACTGGGGGGCAGCTACCTATCTAACCTACACTGGGGGGCAGCTACCTATCTAACCTATACTGGGGGCAGCTACCTATCTATCCTATACTGGGGGGCACCTACCTAATCTAACCTGTACTGGGGGCAGCTACCTATCTATCCTATACTGGGGGGCACCTACCTAATCTAACTTGTACTGGGGGGCAGCTACCTATCTAACCTATACTGGGGGGCAGCTACCTATCTAACCTATGCTGGGGGCAGCTACCTGTCTAACCTATGCTGGGGGGCAGCTACCTATCTAATCTATACTGGGGGCACCTACCTAATCTAACCTGTACTGGGGGCACCTACCTAATCTAACCTATACTGAAGGGCAGCGACCTAATCTAACCTATACTGGGGGGAAGCTACCTATCTAACCTATACTGGGGGCACTTATCTAACCTGTATTGGGGGCACCTACCTACCTAGCTAGCCTATACAGGTGGCAACTATACTGGCTACCTATACTGGGGGCACCTACCTAACTATATACACCTATGCTGGGGGCAACTATACTGGCTACCTATATTGGAGGCACCTACCTAGCTAACCTGTACTGGGGGCACCTACTTATCTAACTTATACCGGGGGGGGGGGGGGGTGCCTGCCTATCTAACATACTGGAGGCAACTACCTGGCTAACCTATACTGGGGGCAACTTTACTGGCTCACCCATGCCTGGCCACCTATACTCGGGGGGGACCTATAGCTGGTTACCTATACCGGGGGGGGGGGGGCGCAATTTTTACACCCTCGCCCTGGGTGCATTTTAGCCTAGAAACTGCACTGTTGCCGCCGGCCTCCGAGTCCGATGACTGAGCTCTGCGGCCTCTCCTGTCTCCTCCAAGGCTGCATGCTGGTGACGCTGCCTAGTGCCTAAGCCTGCTGATTTGATGGCGGCGGCTGCCGCCCGCTCTGCTGCCCTGGCTGCGGCTGATTGTCACGGTCAGTCACTGAGCAGCGAGCGCCGCCGACGTGACGATGATGATGATAAGGCTGGCCGGCTGCCGCCGGCCGCCGCTCATGTTATGTAGAAATATTGGGGGGGGGGGACGCCTTTACGATCTTTGCCTCAGGCAGCAGAAAGTCCAGGACCGGCCCTGGCATCAGAACCTTGTTTTTCTTACCCAAGCCTCATTTTTAGCTGCTAATGGCTAATGGGATTTCTGATGTTGTTGTTCTCCTTCTGCTGTTTTGGTGCAAATTTGTATTTTTACATTTTTAATTTGAGATTTGAAGCCTAGTGTGTGCAGCTGGGAGGGGTGATCAGGACACAGGACAGTTGGAACTGTGTCTCCTGCTCCCTGTCACCTCCTTTCAACCAAAAAGATGGCTGCCCCCATGAAAAAGATGGCTGCCCCATGAAATCACAAACATTTCCCTGTTCTTTTAAAACAGGGTGGGTAAGAGATTATATTACCTATCTAATTTAATTAACATAACTAATGTAACTTAATGACAGTATGTTTGTTTAGGCTGAAGTTCCAATTTAAAGTGGAAAATAGCACTTTGAGTCCTATGGGAGAAAAGCGCTTTACAAATGTTATTGTATTACTGTTATTTTTATGGAAGGAATGATACAGTATATGAAAAAAAATTAAACGTTTGTGCCCAGAGTTTAATATTAAAGAGGAACTTCAGTCAAAATAAAGTAATTAATAAAATTGTTTATTTTTGTACAATATTCACTTGTAAATTATTTAGTCAGTGTTTCCCCATTGTAATTTTTTTTCTCTCCGTGATTTACGTTCTGAAATTTATCACTGGTGGCGATACCCAGGTTCGGACTGGGACACTGGGGGCCAACCAAAGAAATTTCAACCCGGGGCCCACACATCCCATGATTGCGGTGAAAAAAGGGTGTGACCATGCACCGGAAGGTGGGCGTGGTCATGATGTATTATGGACAGGGCCAAATGTACATGATCTTAGCAGCATTGTAATTCAGAGACACTGCTGCCCGGCAAAACTTTGCATAGAGTCCCCTCCTTCAATATAAAGTAATGTCCTACTTTGCAGAGGTTGTGACCACAGAGGTTGCGACCACATTGGGGCCCTTGGACCAAAGGGGCCCCGAAGGGCCCTCCCTCAACTACAGTATTACCTCTCTATTGGTCCTGTGCTCATAATAATCTCTTCTATAGATACTTTGAACAGAGGTAATCATTAACAAACTGTTTCCCATCCCCTTCTTGCACCTCTGACACTGTAGTAGCCATTGGCAGGTTTTGGTGCATCGTATCAATTGTTATGTATAGATTGCTTGGGGGGCCCCATTGTAAAATTTGCATCGAGGCCTACAGCTCCGTAGCGACGCCACTGCTCTCAGCATGAGTGATTACAGCACTGAGAAGAGAATTTTTGTGCTGCAGGAAGCAATTGGAGCTCTGTCAGACAAGGAGGGGGGCCCACCAGAGTCCTGGAGGCGGGGCCCACCGAGAGAAAAAAACTGTACTACTGTGGCCCAGTCCTATCCTGGCGATACCTTTACTCTTGTCTTGTGATCTATACGGAATGTTTGTTTGCTGAGAGTAGCGAAGTCAGTACAAAATATGCTTGGTCTCCCAGAATGCCCTAGGGAAAGAATTCTGCATAGCTAATTAGCCTAGGCTGCGCATTACTGGGACAGTGCGGCTACATTCAATATACAGGTATAGGAAGTTTTTCTGATGCTTAAAGGAATACTGTAGGAGGGTCGGGGGAAAATGAGTTGAACTTACCCGGGGCTTCTAATGGTCCCCCGCAGACATCCTGTGCCCGCGCAGCCACTCCCCGATGCTCTGGCCCCGCCTCCGGTTCACTTCTGAAATTTCAGACTTGAAAGTCTGACACCACTGCGCCTCTGTTGCCGTGTCCTCACTCCCGCTGATGTCACCAGGAGCGTACTGCACAGGTACAGACCATACTGGGCTTGTGCTATACACTCCTGGTTTACATAAGTGGGAGCGAGGACACGGCAACGCAGGCGCAGTGGTTTTCAGACTTTAAAGTCTGAAATTCCAGAAGTGAACCGGAGGCGGGGCCGGAGCATCAGTGAGTGGCTGCGCGGGCACAGGAGGTCTGCGGGGGACCATCAGAAGCCCCGGGTAACTTCAACTCATTTTCCCCCGACCCCCCCCTACAGTATTCCTTTAAATCAGGAAAATTACTGGAAAGGTATGTATTCTGAATAATGTACTTAATTCTTCTGTATGTCTCTACAGGGCCTCTTTAAATAACCTATGGAGAGTTAATGCTTTTTATTATCTCATAATAACCCTGTGTACTGTATTTGTTTGTTGTTTTTACAGGTGTTTGACTTCAGTTTACCTCCAGAAGACATGAAGAAACTTGAAGCCCTGGACAGAAATTATCGTTATGTTGCAGCCAGAGAGTAAGTGGGCCAAAATTAAAAAATTGGGACCAGGTTGTGGGCCAACCCCAAAGTCTGGTGGCCCTCTCCCTCCCCATTCAGTTCTCTGGTGTCAAGTACCACCCCTCCCTCCCCTATGCAGTCCCCTGGTGTCTAGTACCACTCCTCCCTCCCCTATACAGTACCCTGGTTTCTAGTGGCCCCCCTTCCCCCTATACAGTTTTCTGGTGTCTAGTTCACCCCCTCGCCTATACAATTCCCTGGTGTCTAGTGGTCCTTCCTCCCCTATACAGTTCCCTGGTGACTAGTGGCCCCCCTCCCTCCCCTGTACAGTTCCCTGGGTTTCAAGTGGCCCTCCCCTATACAGTCCACTGGTGTCTAGTGGTGCTGTCCCTCCACCATATGGCGTCTCTGGTAGCCTAGTGCCCCCCCCTCCCAAGACAGTAGTTCTTTCACTTAGCAAAGTTCTCTGTAAAATGAATACTATTTAAACTAAACATGATTATCCATCATGCTACAGGCCACCCTAAGGTCGCTAAAAATGCTTAGCTAGATTCCATGTTTGAGAGCTTGCTGTGTGGCAGGGTCATAACAATAGCCCCTGCAACACCTGCAATGAGGTGGGGGACGGGGGGGCTATGTCATAGCTCCCAACTGTCCCTTTTTTAGAGGGACTGTCCCTCTTTGGGAACCCTGTCCCTCTGTCTTCCTCATTTGTCCCTCTTTCAGGACTGATGTACAGATCTGTGTAAATATATGTATTTTTCTACTGAAAAATGTGTTTAATTGACTCCACACTTTATTCCCATTTTTTAAATTGTTATATTTCTTAATTTCAAATGTTAATATGAAGAAAAAGTAGTGATGATAGACAGGACCAATGTGGTGTGAATTCTAAAATTACATCTTTTGCTTATGAATTTTTAGTGGTATGCAAGGCTAGGGGTGTGGTTAGAGGCAGGGAAGGGGTATTAAAATGTTCCTCTTTCTCAGCTCAAAAAATGTGTAGGTATGGCTATGTGCCTATATTTACCTGATCCCCCTGCGTCACATGTCTATCACATGTCCTCTTCCTCCCAGCAGCCATTCACTCTGTGCTGCGCACACACAATTCCCAATGTCACATGATCGGTAGCTGTGGCTGCTGGGAGGAAGAAGCGCATAGGCGAACGCAGGGGGGGATTACAGCTGCCCAGAATCCCCCCTTAGACCAGGGCCGGTGCAGTGTCTGGGGGCAGGCACAAGTTTAGACACCAAAATATCTGCAGCTCACAGCACTGCCCCTTTTCTTTCCTGGCTACAGTTGACTTTGGATGGAGCAGCAGCGAGTACAGAGCATGGAGCAGCAGCGTGTGTACAGAGCTCTGGGGAACTTAACAGAGTCAGGTATGAACACAGCCCTGTGCTCTGCTGTGTGAATGCTTCACTTTTCCCTTCATTACCAACGTCGGCTGTCCTCTGTATCCAAACTGCTCCTAATCGATCCCGTTATCGGTGAGACGGACGGGAAATTGCATTATATGTACCTAGCATGATGTCCTACAATATTATTATACTGAGGGAAACCTTTTAGGAATCCCCCCCCCCCCCTTGAAAGTCCTGGGTTTGCCCCTGAAGCAGGAGGAAGAGGAGACGCGTGGCAGTGGGATCAGGGAAGTATATGCACATAGCACAGCACTAATACTCTGCTGGGGGGGTCGGTGTGTGGTTGCTGCGAAGTGGGGCCCGGACAGGGGTGAGCCTGGGGTGCCTGGCACCTGGGTGCAAGATTTCCTCTGGCGGCTATGGGAGTGGTTAAATTAACCGCGCCCAACCACATAACCACACCCATGTCCTGCCTAATCACACCCACACCTTCCACCTCTTTACGCATGCATGTGATACCCCATTCCTACCCCTCTTCCATGGGCTTGCTCCTGGCTGGCTTTGGCTTCCTGCGAGTCTGCTAGTCTCTGGACTGACTCAGGCTGAGAGGCTCTGCGAGTGCGACGCAGTCACACACTGCGTATTTATGGCTGCCTGCCGCCACCCTACTCTCGCTCGCTGACGTCGGCTCCTCCCCCCTGCCAAGCCCAAGGTGGGCTGCCTGTATCTTTCCCGTTGTGCCACGCAGCCTGCCAGTGTTGCCACCCTTTCACGTTATTTTTACTGACAAATACCTAAAAATTTACTGACAAAAGATTATTTTTACTGACAAAATTCCCCCACTAAATGCACATAAGAGACAGCTTTTCCCCATGTAAATGCACATAACAAGAGACCGCTTTTCACCAGTAAATGCACACAAGAGACCGCTTTTCCCCATGTAAATGCACATAACAAGAGACCGCTTTTCCCCATGTAAATGCACATAACAAGAGACCGCTTTTCCCCATGTAAATGCACATAACAAGAGACCGCTTTTCCCCATGTAAATGCACATAACAAGAGACCGCTTTTCCCCATGTAAATGCACATAACAAGAGACCGCTTTTCACCAGTAAATGCACATAACAAGAGACCGCTTTTCACCAGTAAGTGCACATAACAAGAGACCGCTTTTCACCAGCAAATGCACAGAAGAGACAGCTTTTAACCAGCAAATGCACAGAAGAGACAGCTTTTAACCAGCAAATGCACAGAAGAGACAGCTTTTCACCAGCAAATGCACAGAAGAGACAGCTTTTCACCAGCAAATGCACAGAAGAGACAGCTTTTCACCAGCAAATGCACAGAAGACACAGCTTTTCACCAGCAAATGCACAGAAGAGACAGCTTTTCACCAGCAAATGCACATAATAAGAGACAGATTTTCACCAGTAAATGCACATAATGACAAACAGCCAGTGTCCCCAGAATATATAGCCAGGGATATATGTCCCCAGTATATGTAGGCAGGGGTATATGTCCCCAGTATATGTAGGCAGGGGTATATGTCCCCAGTATATGTAGGCAGGGGTATATGTCCACAGTATATGTAGGCAGGGGTATATGTCCCAGCATATGAAGGCAGGTGTATATGTGCCCAGCATATGTAGCCAGGGGGTATATGTGCCCAGCATATGTAGCCAGGGGGTATATGTGCCCAGCATATGTAGCCAGGGGGTATATGTGCCCAGCATATGTAGCCAGGGGGTATATGTGCCCAGCATATGTAGCCAGGGGGTATATGTGCCCAGCATATGTAGCCAGGGGGTATATGTGCCCAGCATATGTAGCCAGGGGGTATATGTGCCCAGTCTAGGTAGCCAGGGGTATATGTGCCCAGTCTAGGTAGCCAGGGGGTATATGTGCCCAGCATATGTAGCCAGGGGGTATATGTGCCCAGCATATGTAGCCAGGGGGTATATGTGCCCAGCATATGTAGCCAGGGGGTATATGTGCCCAGTCTAGGTAGCCAGGGGGTATATGTGCCCAGTCTAGGTAGCCAGGGGGTATATGTGCCCAGTCTAGGTAGCCAGAGGGTATATGTGCCCAGTCTAGGTAGCCAGGGGGGTATATGTGCCCAGTCTAGGTAGCCATGTGCCCAGTCTAGGTAGCCAGGGGGGTATATGTGCCCAGTCTAGGTAGCCATGTGCCCAGTCTAGGTAGCCAGGGGGGTATATGTGCCCAGTCTAGGTAGCCATGTGCCCAGTCTAGGTAGCCAGGGGGTATATGTGCCCAGTCTAGGTAGCCATGTGCCCAGTCTAGGTAGCCAGGGGGGTATATGTGCCCAGTCTAGGTAGCCATGTGCCCAGTCTAGGTAGCCAGGGGGGTATATGTGCCCAGTCTAGGTAGCCATGTGCCCAGTCTAGGTAGCCAGGGGGTATATGTGCCCAGTCTAGGTAGCCATGTGCCCAATCTAGATAGCCGGGGGGGTATATGTGCCCAGTCTAGGTAGCCATGTGCCCAGTCTAGGTAGCCAGGGGGGTATATGTGCCCAGTCTAGGTAGCCAGGGGGTATAGGGTCCCCGTTTAGGTAGTTAGTGACAGGAGCGCTGCGCTCCGCTCCGCTCCCCTCTAGCCGCCGCCGCCGCCGCTCCCCCCTCACCTTTCCGCAGCTTCAGACCTCAATCAGCGGGCGACCCGACCAGTGAGAGGGCGCTGGACGCACCCGCTCTATATGCGGAAGTGAAGTCACTTCCGCATATCAGTGCGGCGTGCTAGGTCCTAGCGCCCGCCCGCCTGATCGAGGTCTGACGCGGCGGCGCCGGCGGCTAGAGGGAGCGAGCAAGCTTCGGCCACAGGGGGAGAGTGGCGGCCGGGCGGCGCCTCTCAGAGGCAGGCGCCTGGGTGCCTTGCACCCGCAGCACCCGCTCAGGCTCGGCCCTGGGCCCGGATCATTTTGTTTGCTGGGGGGCCCGGACGAGTGTTGGATACTATAATGGGCTTTAACAATGTCAATACTCACTGTTATTTGTGTTGTCTTACAGGTTTATCGAACACCCAGGGTTCCCATTTCATGAGGAATTTTAAAGAGTCAAAATCAGCTCATCCTAACAGACGGTTGTTGGGACTCAAAGATGTAAAAATACTTTTTCTGCTAACTTATATAACCCTCCAAAGAGTAACAAAATATCTAGTTCAGATTCAAGTGGATCTGCAGATGCAGAAATAGTATTGCTGTGTATGTGACCTGCTGGAAGTCCAATAAACAGTTAATACTAGAAATAGTTTTTTGTTATATGCTAAAATGTTGATGTGCAAATCTCTATATGATTACCCTCTTTTTTCCTGTCTGACCCTGATTCCTGCTTACCTGTTCACAGTAATGTATCTCTAAACTCAGCTCTCAGTGTTATAATCTCTTTGATAAACAAGCCTTTTCAAGGTACCCGTACTTCTAGCAATGTATGGGCAGATTGATGAAGAGACAATCTGCCCCTGTACCCCACCACCATGCCTGCCCCTGTGTTGTGCCCCTATGCTGTGCCACCATGTGTGCTCCTGTGCTGCACCGCCATACCCAGGGCCGGATTTCTGGCAAGGCCACATAGGCCATGGCCTAGGGCACCAGAAGTTTGGGGGCGGCTCAGTGAGGGGCAGTAAAGCTGTTCTATGCAGCCATCCCTATCTACAAGGACAGCTTTAACCTTTGAACTCTCTGTCCTGTACTTGTGTCGTCCCTGCTAGACCTGTAAGCTCTATCCTGCAGGTTTACTTCAGCCTAACTCTCATGGTGACTCAATGGGTCCATCATTAACGACTCGAGATGGCAAACATAAAAGTTCTTAAGGAAAACATAACTTATTATCTATACGCGAATTACTGAAATGGTTATTGTCTGTGACTTCCAATGATAGAAAGTAAGACGAATTCTCGGGCACATAGAGATAACAACCATACGTATAGTTGGCCTTGGGTGGTAATTAGTACAAATCCGGCCCTGGCCATACCTGCCCCTGTGCCCCACCACCATGCCTGCCCCTGTGTTGTGCCCCTATGCTGTGCCACCATGTGTGCTCCTGTGCTGCACCGCCATACCTGCCCCTGTGCGGCTATGTCTGTCCTTGTGCTACGCCACCATGAATGCCCCTGTGCTGTGGTCCTATGCGTGCCTTTGTGCTGTGCCCCATTATGCCTGGCCCTGTGCTGCACCGCCATGCCTGCCCCTGTGCTGCCCCATTATACCTGCCCCTGTTCTGCCCCACTATGCCTGGCCCTGTGCTGCACCACTATGCCTGGCCCTGTGCTGCCCCATTATGCCTAGCCCTGTGCTGCCCAATTATGCCTGGCCCTGTGCTGCACCTCCATGCCTGCCCCTGTGCTGCCCCATTATACCTGCCCCTGTTCTGCCCCACTATGCCTGGCCCTGTGTTGCACCACTATGCCTGGCCCTGTGCTGCCCCATTATGCCTGGCCCTGTGCTGCCCCATTATGCCTGGCCCTGTGCTGCCCCATTATGCCTGCCCCTGTTCTGCCCCACCATGCCTGCCCCTGTGCTGCCCCACCATGCCTGGCCCTGTGCTGTGCTGCCCCACCATGCCTGCCCCTGTGCTGCCCCACCATGCCTGCCCCTGTGCTGCCCCACCATGCCTGCCCCTGTGCTGCACCGCCATGCCTGCCCCTGTGCTGCCCCATTATACCTGCCCCTGTTCTGCCCCACCATGCCTGCCCCTGTGCTGCACCGCCATGCCTGGCCCTGTGCTGTGCCCCCATGCCTGCCCCTGTGCTGCCCCACCATGCCTGCCCCTGTGCTGCACCGCCATGCCTGCCCCTGTGCTGTGCTGCCCCACCATGCCTGCCCCTGTGCTGCCCCACCATGCCTGCCCCTGTGCTGCCCCACCATGCCTGCCCCTGTGCTGCACCGCCATGCCTGCCCCTGTGCTGCCCCACCTTGCCTGCCCCTGTGCTGCCCCACCTTGCCTGCCCCTGTGCTGCACCGCCATGCCTGGCCCTGTGCTGTGCCCCCATGCCTGCCCCTGTGCTGCCCCACCATGCCTGCCCCTGCGCTGCCCCACCATGCCTGCCCCTGTGCTGCACCGCCATGCCTGGCCCTGTACTGTGCCCCCATGCTGTGCCCCCATGCCTGCCCCTGTGCTGCACCGCCATGCCTGCCCCTGTGCTGCACCGCCATGCCTGGCCCTGTGCTGTGCCCCCATGCTGTGCCCCCATGCCTGCCCCTGTGCTGCCCCACCATGCCTGCCCCTGTGCTGCCCCACCATGCCTGCCCCTGTGCTGCCCCACCATGCCTGCCCCTGTGCTGCCCCACCATGCCTGCCCCTGTGCTGCCATGCCATGCCTGCCCCTGTGCTGCCCCACCATGCCTGCCCCTGTGCTGCCCCACCATGCCTGCCCCTGTGCTGCACCGCCATGCCTGCCCCTGTGCTGCCCCACCATGCCTGCCCCTGTGCTGCACCGCCATGCCAGGCCTTGTGCTGTGCCCCCATGCCTGCCCCTGTGCTGCCCCACCATGCCTGCTCCTGCGCTGCACCTCCATGCCTGCCCCTGTGCTGCGCCACTATGCCTGCCCCTTATGCTGTATCCTCACGCCTACCCCTGTGCTGCACCACCAACTAACATATGCAGAATCCTGTCCCTGCACACACAACACATCAAACCATGAAGCAGATGGGTTACAGCAGCAGAAGACCACACTGGTGCCACTCCTGTCAGCTAAGGCCCCTTTCACACCGGCAACTGGCAGGTGGTGAATTCACCTCTTTTTTGCAAATTTTATTGCTCTGTTCGAACTTTAGCAACTTGTCTTCACCGTGTGTAGATGTCTAACTACAGTGGTTTGCAAAAGTTTTCGACCCCCTTGAAGTTTTCCACATTTTGTCATATTACTGCCACAAACATGAATCAATTTTATTGGAATTCCACGTGAAAGACCAATACAAAGGGGTGTACACGTGAGAAGTGGAACGAAAATCATACATGATTCCAAACATTTAAAAAAAAAAAAAAAAATTTGCAAAGTGGGGTGTGCGTAATTATTCAGCCCCCTGAGTTAATACTTTGTAGAACCACCTTTTGCTGCAATTACAGCTGCCAGATCTAGAGACTGAAATCCTTGCCCATTCTTCTTTGCAAAACCGTCCCAGCTCAGTCAGATTAGATGGACAGCGCTTATGACCAGCAGTTTTCAGATCTTGCCACAGATTCTCGATTGGATTTAGATCTGGACTTTGACTGAGCCATTCTAACACATGGATATGTTTTGTTTTAAACCATTCCAATATTGCCCTGGCTTTATGTTTAGGGTCATTGTCCTCCTGAAAGATGAACCTCTGCCCCAGTCTCAAGTCTTTTGCAGTCTCCAAGAGGTTTTCTTCCAAGATTGCCCTGTATTTGGCTCCATCCATTTTCCCATCAACTCTGCAGGGCCGGATTTTTGGGAAGGCCACAGAGGCCATGGCCTAGGGCGATAACAATCAGCAGGTCGCAGGAATTGGAGAGATAAGAGGTCACATGTCAAAGTAAATCACCTCTCCTGCTTTGCTCTGGTCTGCCTGAATTCCAGAGATCCCTGCATCTCTCTTACTTGTGCAAAGTGTGCGTTATGGCAGTCAGCATCTGCTGTCACCTGTATGATGAGAGGGGACAAACAATCTGCTGTGAGAAGAAAAATATATGGGCTCAAGTAGCAGAACTCTTGAGTTCTGGTTAGTTTTTTTCATGCAGCACGCATTCACAGGCAGGAATTAGCAGCTCTCCCCCTCCCTGACTGATGTTAGTTTATTACTAGTAGGTCAGTGCTGTTAAAGACCTCAGATCTGTTAAATTTATGGCTTGTTTTTTTTTTCTCCTAGAGAATGACAGCAACATTCTTTGTGCTACAGTTTAACTCTTTCCTGGCTTTTTTTTGCCAGCAAAATACTGTGTTAACCATCAGTGAAAGCAAGATGTTTTGAAACAGAATGACAACTGTGTTACATTTATTTATATTTACAAAACAATCAATGCATCTCCTGCTGACTGTATATATAGCTGTGTGCCCTAACATCTTGTATACAGGAACAAAATCTGAATACGGCTCATTAGCCAAAGGTTCACTGTTTTTCTTTTGGTTAGCCAATAAAAAGCATTATTTTGTTACAAAAACTTCGTGCTGACTGATTTTAAGATCTGTCTTAAGTGCTAAATTGTCACTGTGTAAAGTTCACCTGAGCTTATGCTAGGCACACACAATGCAATTTTCTGACAGATTTACTGTCAGATCGACTATTTCCAACATGTCCAATCTGCTTTCCAATCAATTTTCTGAATGATTTTTCATAGAAGTGAACAGCAAGTTGATCAAAAAATTGATCGGAAATCAGATCAGACATCATGGAAATAATCGACCTGACAGTAAAGAAAATTGCATTGTGTGTATCTAGCATTACACTACATCTATGCCAGTGTGTGTAGTGTAAGATCCTTCTACTTACCTGTTCTCTGTTTTGGATGGACTTCTCTGCATTGTGCTGCTGTCACCTGTTTGTTGGCTCTGACGGCAGCTAGTCGCACAGAGGTCAAAGAAGCAGCGCTGTCCACTGCCTGTAATTCTGCACTCCTGTACGGATGTGCACAGGAGCAGAGGGAGTGTTATGGGTATAAGTACTTGACAAGTGCTGCTCATACATGAGCATCATTTCTGAAATATACAAGCCCAGAACACTATCGCCTGCTGTGCATGCAGACAGCAGGAGCACAAAATTACATGGAGTGGACAGAGCATGCACTGCTTCTTTGTTGAACAGTGGGCAAAGCAGCAAAACTGAGGGGAGCCCATTCAAACTAGTCAGAGTTGTACAGAATGGGGGGGGGGGGGGGGGGCGGTTGGTGACAGCTAGCCTAGGGCACTGGAAAGTACAAATCCGGCCCTGCAACTCTGACCAGCTTCCCTGTCCCTGCTGAAGAGAAGCACCCCCAGAGCATGATGCTGCCACCACCATATTTGACAGTGGGGATGGCGTGATCAGAGTGATGTGCAGTTTTAGTTCTCCGCCACTGCGCCACACATAGCGTTTTGCATTTTGTCCAAAAAGTTCCATTTTGGTCTCATCTGACCAGAGCACCTTCTTCCACATGTTTGCTGTGTTCCCCACATGGCTTTTGGCAAACTGCAAACGGGACTTATTATGCTTTTCTGTTAACAATGGCTTTCTTCTTGCCACTCTTCCATAAAGGCCAACTTTGTACAGGGCATGACTAATAGTTGTCCTATGGACAGAGTCTCCCACCTGAGCTGTAGATCTCCGCAGCTCGTCTAGAGTCACCATGGGCCTCTTGACTGCATTTCTGATCAGCGCTCTCCTTGTTTGGCCTGTGAGTTTAGGTGGATGGCCTTGTCTTGGTAGGTTTACAGTTGTGCCATACTCCTTCCATTTCTGAATGATCGCTTGAACCGTGCTCCATGGGATGTTCAAGGCTTTGGGAATCTTTTTGTAGCCTAAGCCTGCTTTAAATTTCTCAATAACGTTATTCCTGAGCTGTCTGGTGTGTTCTTTGGACTTCATGGTGTTGTTGCTCCCAATATTCTCTTAGATAACAGTTTATACATCACACCAAAAGCAATCAAGGACAACCACAGTGTCAGAGGTGCAAGAAGGGGATGGGAAACTGTGTGTTAACCTCCCTGCCGGTTATCCCGAGCTCAGCTCGGGGTAACCTGCTGCGGAGGATTCCTCAGGCCCTGCTGGGCCGATTTGCATAAATTTTTTTTTGTTACACGCAGCTAGCACTTTGCTAGCTGCGTGTAACTTACGATCGCCGCCGCTCCGCGCCGATTCGCCGCAACCCGCCGCATCAGAGGGTGCCCCCCCCCCCGAGACCCGTGCGCTGCCTGGCCAATCAGTGCCAGGCAGCGTCGAGGGGTGGTTCGGGACTCCCTCTGACGTCACGACGTCGATGACGTCGGTGACGTCATCGCGCCCGTCGCCATGGCGACGGGGGAAGCCCTCCTGGAAATCCCGTTCAGAACGGGATTTCCGGATGGGTTAATGCGCCGGCGGCGATCGGCGCATTCGGGGGGACGCCGCAGGGAGGGGGGAAGCATGTAGCTAGCGCTAGGCTAGCTACATGCTACAAAAAAAAAAAAAAAGCCAAAAAACACCCTCCCTGCCGTGCGCAGCAATTTTTTATAACGGCAGGGAGGTTAATGATCACTACTATTCAAATAAACTATAGTAGTGAATATTATCAGCACAGGACCAATAAAGAGCTAATACTGTGTTTGAGGGGTGGACCCCTCTGGCCCCGATACGGTTGCTACCTCTGCACCCCCTATTGCTATGCCACTGGCCAGATCCAAGTCACTTTACCTCTTAATTTTTCTCCTAGGAAATAATATTTCATGTTCTCTTTAAGGGCCAATTTCCACTAGCCGCCTGCGAGACGTGCGGTGGCACTTCCTGGTCTGGGAGTACGCAGATAAATCCCAGAAGCCATGCACGGTTATGAGATTCAGGGCAGTTTCTAGGCTAAAATGCAGGGCGAGGGTGTTAAAATTGCCCCCCCCCCCCCCCCCCGCGGAGCCAGGTATACATGCCCGCTGTATAGGTTAGCCAGGTCTAGTTACACTCAGTATAGGTAGCCAGCTATAGGTCCCCCACGGTATAGGTAGCCAGGCATAGTATAGGTAGCCAGGCATAGGTGCCCCAGTATAGTTGCCCCCATTTAGCCAGGTAGGTGCCTCCTGTATAGGTAGCCGGTATAGTTGCCCCCAGTATAGGTTAGATAGGCAGGTGCCCCCGATATAGGTTAGATAGGTAGGTGCCCCCAGTATCGGTTAGCTAGGTGGGTGCCTCTAATATACGGAGTCAGAATAGTTGCCCTCAATACAGGTTAGATAGGTAGGTGCCCCCCAGTATAGGTTAGATTAGGTAGGTGCCCCCCAGTGTGGTTAGATTAGGTAGGTGCCCCCCAGTGTGGTTAGATTAGGTAGGTGCCCCCCAGTGTGGTTAGATTAGGTAGGTGCCCCCCAGTATAGGTTAGATAGGTAGCTGCCCCCCAGTATAGGTTAGATTAGGTAGGTGCCCCCCAGTGTGGTTAGATAGGTAGCTGCCCCCCAGTGTGGTTAGATAGGTAGCTTCCCGCCCCCAGTAATGGAGGGGGGAGTCAGCCGCGGGGAGGGCAGGCCGACCTCTCCCTCCCTTCCTCTCCGGGCGCCCTCCGTGCTCCCCCCTCCGAGTGTGACTGCACAGGTAGCGGTGTCTACAGAGCGTATTAGCGCAACTCACCTCCCTCCCTGGTTCCAATCGCCGCCAGTCTCCTCTTCTGTCTTCTCCTCACAGCCGCTGATACAGTTACACACGCTGCTTCCGGCGAAACAGGAAGCAGCGTGTGTATCTATCAGCGGCTATGAACGAAGAGAAGAGGAGACCGGCGGCGATTGGAACCAGGGAGGGAGGTGAGTTGCGCTAATACGCTCTGTAGACAGTGCTACCTGTGCAGTCACACTCGGAGGGAAGAGCACGGAGGGTGCCCAGAGAGGAAGGGAGGGAGAGGTCGGGCTGCCCTCCCCGCGGCTGACTCCCCCCTCCATTACTGCGCCCACACTCCTTCAGCGCCCAGGGCGCCCGCACGGGCCGCACGGCCCTAGAAACGGGCCTGATGAGATTCACTGTCAACCGCACAGAAAAATGCTGCAATGTCAGTTGAATCACTAAGGTAAACGATTCGGACAGCGGCAGCATTATCCCCTATGGCAGAGTTTCCCCCGCACGATTTGCTTGTGGGGAAACTCTGCTGCGGAAATCGGCACGATTTCCGCAGCAGTGGAAACTGACCCTAAAATAATTTCTCAGCACTTTGCAATTGAAAAACTACCAAAAGCTTGTGAAAAAGTAACTGTCAGAACTAGGCCTTGTTCACATTATAAATCGCAAGCGATGAGCAATTTATAGAGCGCTTTTCAAAGTGCTTTTCCCTGCGCTTTGAGCTTAGAAAAGCGTTTTTGTAAGCGCTTTTCTAAGCACTTTTGCTGAGCGATTTAGACACTTTCTGACGTCAGGAAGTGAATGCTTTGACCCGGAAACTAATAAATAAAATGTATTTATTCATAAAAGTGTTTGGGAAATCGCTATACAAAGAGCTTTTTCAAGTGCTTTGCGATTTCTGTATACCTTCCATTTAGCCAAAACTCTCACAGTCTCATAGGAAATCATTGCGCAAATGCTTTTTGAGCAATTTTTAAAATCGCCAGCGCTTATAAAAAAAAATTGAAAATGGTGATAGTGTGAACAAGCCCTCATTCTGAGTATTTTCTTGCTTCCCGGTGGCGTAAAAGGCATTTTATTGATAAGACTAGTAAAAAAGGCTTCCCTGTTACAGTGTATACACATAGAGGTTGTCCCGGAAAATGTAGTAAAGTCTGGGGTAAGTGGACCTCTTCCCCCTCAACAGTAACCGCTTAGCACACTCTTTATCATGTGTTTTGTCTATCTCACATTATATGTCACTGTCAGGATACATGATGATATAGTGTGACCTAGCTCTAATATAACTGAATTGTATAACCTACTCCAGGAGCGTCGCTAGCCCCAAAGATCAGTGGCATGTTCCCCGGATCTATTCTGGGGTGCCCTGGATGTCCCCCAGGCAGAGTCATCTGCATAGTGGTCACCATCTCCTCTGCACATGCTGCAGTTTCATTCTCCCAAGGCATGCTGGGAGATGTAGTCCATGGATGCAAATACTTACCGGTACATGCCATGGACTAAATCTCCCAACATGCATTGCACACGCGTTGAAGCCAGGAGGAAGATGGTGAACATTGTGCAGATGTGGCCACAGGAGTCGCCTTCCCCCCCCCCCCCTGCTGTCACCACAATCCCCGGACCAGCAACTGCACACTACACTTCTGCTCATTTCACTTTTGGATCTGTACACACTGGCTGACTTGCGCTGTGTTTTTTTAACCACTTGCCGACCGCACACTCATAACGTGCGTCGGCAAAGTGGCAGCTGCAGGACCAGCGACGCAGTACTGCGTCGCCAGCTGCAGCCTAATTAATCAGGAAGCAGCCGCTCGTACGAGCGGCTGCTTCCTGTCAAATCACGGCGGGGGGCTCCGTGAATAGCCTGCGGGCCGCCGATGGCGGCTCGCAGGCTAGATGTAAACACAAGCGGAAATAATCCGCTTTGTTTACATTTGTACGGCGCTGCTGCGCAGCAGCGCCGTAAGGCAGATCGGCGATCCCCGGCCAATCAGCGGCCGGGGATCGCCGCCATGTGACAGGAGACAGCCTGTCACTGGCTGCACAGGACGGATAGCGTCCTGTGCAGCCGGATCTCCAGGAGGGGGCCAGGTAGGAGAGGGAGGGGGAGGATTTCGCCGCGGAGGGGGGCTTTGAGGTGCCCCCCCCGCCACCCACAGCAGGCAGGAGAGATCAGACCCCCCCAGCACATCATCCCCATAGGGGGGAAAAAAGGGGGGCAATCTGATCTCCCTGCCTGCACCCTGATCTGTGCTGGGGGCTGCAGAGCCCACCCAGCACAGATCACTCAAACCAGCGCTGGTCCTTAAGGGGGGGTAAAGGGTGGGTCCTCAAGTGGTTAATCGCAAGGCCTTTTGAAAAACTATGAAATTGTGATGACTTGTACACAGTGGTGCGATGCGTTTTTAGAAAGACACATAAATCACAGTGAGGCCTCTTGCACGCTACAAGCGATTCCGATTTTTTTATACGTCTGATTTGGATTCCGATTAAAAAACGTAGCAGCATGCAGTACGTTTTTTAATAGGAATCAGAAATCGGATCAGATAAAAAAATTGCAATTGCATGTATTGTGCCAGAGGCCTGACTACTGCGCTTTTTAAGCACGGCGCTGAAAAAACCGCAATGCATGCAATTTTCCTTGCATTTTTTAGGTAAGCAATCGGGAAACCAGGAAAAGAAAGCCTCAGCAAAATCACAATCGCATCAAAACGCATAAAAATTGCAAGTAGAAATTTGATTAAAAAACACATTTGCATCACACAGAAAACTCTGCTGTAGAAAGTGATGTCTTTCCTATTATATACATGTTAGCAGGGTTATCAAAATACAAGTTCTTGCCATAGTACCTCTTGCATGTGACTGGACTGTGCCCAATGGGTATATATTTGGTTTTGAAACCCAACAAGAGAGAAAATTCCTAACAAAAAACAAAACAAAAACCCCCAAACCTGTACTTACATATGTATAAAAATGTACATTTGTTGTGGAGTAAAATGCACTGTTAGGACCCATTCACACTGGAAGCACTTTTCTGAGTGTTTTGCGATTGATTCGCGTTTTTTAAAATCGCTCCCATTCACTTTCATTCAAATCGTGGTTAAAATTGCAGAAAAATCGCTGAGATATTGCGATCTCGTGATCACGTACGTGAAAATCGTGGCGATTTTTCAACCATTTTTACTGCGATTTTAATGAAAGTAATGAAAGCTCAGAAAGGCGATTCTAGGGCTTGATTCACTAAACCGTGATAACTGCTATCACGGCCGTGCTAGCGTTTTGCGTGCGCTATAACGCGCGTAACGTTTTGCGCGCGCACAAATTTTTACACGCAAAATGTGAATTTTCTTCATGCTTTGCGCAGGAAAATTCGCATTAGCGCGTGCAAAACGTTAAGCGGTTATGAAGCGCGCATAATGCGAGCGTGACAGTGATAGCAGTTATCACGGTTTAGTGAATCAAGCCCTTAGTGTGAATGGGCCCTAAATGTCTTTCTTTCCTACCTCTCTGTCATTTATAATAGGCTGTAAAAATCTCACAGGTCTTGGACTAGTCCATCTTCTTATAGGGGGATTCTCGAGTAAGTAGGGAGGCCTGTCAACATCTTTGTATAGATCCTTTCTTTGGAGTTCTTTTCTAAAGAATAGAAGGAAATGCTGAGAATCCCCTAAGAGGAGATGGACTAGTCCAAAACACTGTCAGATTATAGAAAAGGTGAAAAATAAGTAAAAATAGGCAATTAATGAGGTATGTTTTGTGAATGAACCCCTATATTTATCCAAATAACTCTTCTAAAAAGCTGGTGGCTAAAGTTAAGTTCAAGAAAAACAAACCAGGCTTGAATCTCGTTTATTTTGTTAGTAGTAAAAATGTTTCTGTACCGTGTTAGCCAAACAATATATGTAGGTAGAAAAAAACAAAGTCTTGTAAAAGTAATACCTTTTAATGGCTAACTGATAAAGTGAAATAATGCCAGCTTTCTGGGATCTAGTCCCCTTCTACAGGCATATTTCCAGATGTTAGCTGTAGGAAAACACTGATGCAGGTAAATAGCAAACATGAAGATGGCAGTTGTGCTGGTGGCTGTTTAGCAGTTAGATGTCAGGTGATCAGCAGGCTGGAGCCAGTGAGCTCATGCAAGCAAACATGATGGTGGCAGTTGTGCTGGTGGCTGTTTAGCAGTTAGATGTCAGATGATCAGCAGGCTGGAGCCAGTGAGCTCATGCAAGCAAACATATAAACAATATAAAAATACATTAAAAAGCCAATTAGGGCTCAATCATACAAACTGGTAGCCATTTACTATTCATTCTTAAGATCCAGTGTAATTATATTGATTTGCTGCCAGTTTGTATGACTGGGCACTGATTGAGACTCATCTTAACTGTCATAACTGTCACAAGTGGGTTGCCATGACGGCGTCGGCCATTTTGTTTGAGACGGTGATCTGATCACACCTCAGCGATTGACTCTCAGCAGTTTTTTGGATTATTTTCAAAGAAATTTCTTTTTAAGAGGCTCAAATAACAGCAATGAGTTTCTCTAAGCTTCCTTGTGGCCAGTCAGGTCCACATGTGGGGAAAACCATCACCCACAAGAGGAAGAGGGAGCTTGAAAAGGCTCAGAGCAGTGAGGACCTGGAGAGTGGAGAACGGTCCATCAAGAGACCTGCTATCTCCATCGGTGACTTCAGAGTCCTTTCTATTCTTGGACAGGGAGCATTTGGGAAGGTAAGCACCCTTTCTCTACAGAGCATGATGGGGAGATGATAACAGGGAGATATACATGTAATGTATATGGTGGTAAGGGCATTGGTATATACTGATGGGCAAGGAAATGTAGGCCAGCATCCCCAGCCAGTGATATGATACGCTTTACCTTGCTCCTGGGGATTCAGGCAGTGACTCCTGTGGGTTTTCAGGGGAAGACAAGGCCATACATTGGACTGCAGTAGTCGGCTTCAGATCTGGGTCGCCCTTTAGATGTTGGTCCTTGGTAGTGGAGGTGCTATGCTGTCTGGAATACACTATCCAAAAGGGGCCTAACTCAGTATCCATGGATTCCTGCAGAATGGTGTAATTAATGAATGTAAATCAAGGATGTGTAGGATTTTTAGTAAACCTGTAGGCTGTTAAACTAGCGCCAAGCATCAGTTGCCATGGGGACATGTGATTCCTGGCTATGGAGAGTGTAGCCACTCCCCCTGTCCTCATGCCACACAGCAGTACAACCAAGTGACAGGCCTTGGCATTGACATGTGTATGTCTCGTGCCTCTGCAAAGAGGAACCCAGAAAGTGGGCACTCTGTTGTTTGATATGCAGGAGGTATTCCTGCATACAAACTTAACTTAAACCCATTAGGGTCACCTGAGCCAGCAATAATTATGCCATTACAAAAGCACTACAGGAAGCCCCCATACAGATTGCAGCTAGGGAAGTGCAGGCACAGTTGTGAGAGAACTGAGGTGGGAGTGGCGGGGGAGGGGGGGGGGGGGGGCGGGACAGAGAAAGTTACCTTACATACCTCGCTGCCTCTAGCTGCAGCACCACACGCTGCGCTCCACCCCCCCTACACTTCCCCCTTCACAGCGTGCGGCGCAGCAGCTAGAGGCAGTGTGACAGGTAGGGTAACCCTCTCTGCCCCCACCGCCCGCTTACACACATGCGGGTACAGCTTTACTTCTCACAAAACTGTGCTGGCTCCTCCTTGATTGCAACCCTGTTGAAAATGATCCCCTGACTACATTTATACAGTGTAGGAGCACCAAGTGTTTGGGTGTTTTGCAATTCTTCTTCTCTGCATTTAAAGGCAGCGCCGGATCATCCACAAGGCAATCTTAGGCAGTTGCCTAGGGCCTGGAAAGAGTCTAGGGGGCCTGGTGGATGCTACCCTCCACCAAATCTAACCAAAAAAGCCAGGTGACCATCAGCGGTGGGCAAACCAGCATAGGGATTCCTATGCCTGGAAACAGTCCTGCTGGCCAGAACGCCTTGCGGCAGATGTATTGCATTTCCTAATAGCGTATTTGGGAGACACGTCGTCCAGCACAGCCTCCCTGCAGCCTCTGCATCTGTGGGAGGGACTTATCATGTCATGTGGTTTATGCAGCATATGTGGTATGTGACTGTATTGCTGCATCCAATCACATCACTTCATGTGTGTGAGAGAGATGGCTGCTACTGTGCCTAGAGGTGCCCATTACCAAACAATCTCAATTATACAGTTTTATCACATCTGCATAATATGAGGGGCTACCCGAAGTTCATGGTTAAAGCACATTGGCTCACATTACCTTTGTACTACATAGATGAAGTAAGATTGCACTATCAGGACTGAATCATTAACAGATGATGTTTGTTATGGGGCCTGATGGTTTATAGTTATACCTCTGATTTCAGCCCTTACGCCTAATGCTCGTACACACACGCTAGATTAATTTCTGCCGATAACGACCACTGTGTACAGCAGCCCCAACCGCTACCCGGCAAGCGGCTAACTAGGGGGATCAACTCAGCCGTGCAACGGCCGATAGCTTTGGTCTCACAACTCGCCCCGCCCACCAAATGTGTGACATCACATCCGCGCCACATATTCGGCCTCTGCTGATGTAATAACCTTTCCCAGCACTGTACATATATGTGATTAGATTATGAAATGATGTTAATCTCTCTGTGTCCCTCACAGGTTGTCCTGGCTTCCCTCCCTGGAGAAAACCAGACTGTGGCTATCAAGTGCATCCCCAAAAAGGAGGTTACCACCAGCCTTCTGCGGGAGAGCAGAATCCTCCAGCAAGTCAGAGGGTCTCCATTCATCTGTCATGCCTATGCTGGACTGCAGTCTGAGGTACGTATAGCCTGCCTGCCCCATTCAGTCACATGCCCTATACTGTGTACAGGGTTGGTTCTTCAGTAGGAACAAACTGAGCAGTTGCACAGGGCCCCAGAGCAGGGAGATGGTCTCTCCCAGGTCTCCCCCCAAGTTAATAGTGGTCTTCTGGGCCCCGTTTCACTTCAGAGTACTCACCTGTTCAGCCGACACGCTCCTCCTTCTTCTTTTAGCTTCCCCCCTTTTCTGTCTCTGTGGTATCTCTCCTCATGTACATTGGTAAGGTCTGGATAGGGCACTAGGGGGATGACAAATACTACCCATTAATGTCACCTGTTGGGGTAAGGGGGTTGTAAGAATAAGGCCACCTAATGCTGCTTTCTGGGGGGCATTTAGTGCTGTATTTGGGTAAGATTGGGACAAATGCCACCTAGTGCTGCTGCCGGGGGGGGGGAACAACAGGGCCCCCTAATGCTGCTATCTTGGGGTAGGGGTAACTGTAGGGGCAGCTGCTTTGGGGGGGGGGGAGGGGTCACCTAATACTGCTATCTTAGGGGGGCACTTGACACCCGATACTGCTATATGGGGGTGCTGATTCAGGGGTTGTGGCTTGTTAATTTTTACTAAGGGGGCCCCAATTAATGTAGAACCATCCAAAGCTATTCATTTACATTCTCCTCAGGCATCATCTTTCCACACAGCATGAAATGAGAGGAATGTGGGGGAGGAGTCATCATTGCTGACTCATCCTAACATTGGGAATCCCTCACCAAGAACAAGGATTCAGACCCAGCTTCCTGCCCACACTGGCTGCATGCTAGTTCCAGGTGTGCCTCGGGCACCCCTAAAGCTAAAAGATTAGTATGTCAGCCAGGGAACTGGCATTTTCTAAACAAAACAAAAATATGGACGTTTCCATATTCCTATGCTACGTTGCATGTGGTAACAGTAACTTACGTGTTACCTAGGTAACGGGGGTCACACTAATTGCTTAATGCATGCTACTATATTGTCAGGGTTACTGGTAAAATTGCCATGCACATGCCAACTTTACCATATTTTGCTGACTAGACAAGATAAACAACATTTATATTGCTCTTTTCTCCTCCTCAAGGCGCCAGAGCTGCAGCCATTAGGACCCCCCTCTATAGGCAGTAGCAGTGTTAGGGAGTTTTGTCCAAGGACTCCTTACTGAATAAGTGGTGGCTTGCTGAACAGGAAGAGCTGAGATTTGAACCCAGGTTGTCTGTGTTAGAAGCAGAGCCCTTAAAGCGTATCCAAGATGAAAAAATAACTAAAGCATGAAACTTGTCTATATATGTTATCTAAAGTTTAGATGTTTTTAACAGTAAATCCAGCTGCAAACAGCTTCAACTGTAAATTATTATTTCTTCATATGATACAATGAGTGCGGCCATGTTTTGCTTGTCATCACACACACACGCAGGCAAAGCTGCTCTGTATCTCCACCCCTCAGCCTGTGAACTCCACTCCCCTCTCCACCCCCTTGCTTCTGAAACCACTGTAGCATAGCTAGTATAGTTGCCCCCCAGTATAGATTGTTTAGTTTGCTCCATTCAATATAGTGAGTATAGTTGCCGCCCAGTATAGATAGTA
Organism: Hyperolius riggenbachi; assembly: GCF_040937935.1. Classification (NCBI taxonomy): domain Eukaryota; kingdom Metazoa; phylum Chordata; class Amphibia; order Anura; family Hyperoliidae; genus Hyperolius; species Hyperolius riggenbachi. The sequence goes on from NC_090648.1 coordinate 472,783,794, forward strand.
TAGCTGGCCCCAGTATAGTTTCCGTAGACAATATAGCGAGTATAGTTGCCCTCCAGTATAGATAGTATAGCTGGCCGCAGTATAGTTTCCGTAGTCAGTATAGCTAGTATAGTTTCCCAGTATAGCTAGAATAGTTGTCCCCTGTGTTAGCGGGACAGCGGGTCGCCTATCAGCGCGCATACAGGCAGTCTTCCTGTATAGTCCCTGATTGGTGACCCGCTGTCCTGTCATAGCGGCGCAGCGGGTTGATATGAACTCGATGGACGTATGTCTTTTTTCAACCAAAATAACTATGTAACGATGACATGCGGTCTGAGTAGCGGCAGAGGGAAACAATTACCGGGGCCCGCCTAGATGCCAGTGCACGCTGCCCATGGCCCCCCTCGCACTGACAGAGGCTTCCTGCCTCCACCAATCAGTGCGCAGTGGGGCAGGCAAATGAAAATAAGACGTGCCTCCTTGTCAAGCTCAGCTCCCATGATTAATTACAGCATGGGACTGAGCGCTGAGGCGTTGGAGGAGTTGGGGGCGGGGCTCCTATAGTTTATTAGTTTCCTAACCAATTATTATAATAAAATAAGCATTTGGGGTAAGAATGCCCCAGAAACTATATGTAAGGAGCACAAAAATGAAAACGGCAAAAGTTTGTCTCGGATCCACTTTAACCATTCCACCATTCAGCCCCTACATTTGGCAATTGCCAAAGTCTGAACTAACTCACAATTTTATGGATTTTGAGTTTGTATTGCAAAATTGTAATTTATTGCCAATATATTCTCTCACTAACCATAAGAATAATTACTGTTAGTGGGAATTTGCCAGATTATGTTCACGATAGGTTACAATTTCACTTACAACTTTTGCGTTCACATTCCTCTAGCATGCTTAGCAGACATTTTTCGCTGCTTTTGCAAAATAAAGTTTGTGCATTACACAAAAGCAAGTTCCCATTACTTTCCAAATTTACATTATATGTCCATTTATACCGACACTCAACGTAAAACATCAAAAAATTAGATGCAAAAGGTGGAAAACTGGGCAGTCTGGGCACTCATGTGTAATTGTTGGGTAACTCAGAATACTCCCTCCATATGTGGCCACAGTTATATTCATTATATTCATTGTATCATGTACACAGAACACACCTTCTACATAACACAACATACCTGCATATTGAATTGCTCAGATTTACTCTACATACATTTGTTAGTGTTTAAAGGGAGTCTGAGGGGAAAATAAAATACAGTATTGTGCATTTTTGTGATTATTGTCTTTATTATTTTCAAACAGAGCCACGCCTATTTTATCATGGAACACCTGCCTGGAGGAAGCCTGGGATCCTTGATAGAGCAGCGTGAATGTCTGCCGGATCATCTCGTAGAGTAAGTATATAAATCATTCTGCTGATGATGGGCGGGTAGAAAGCTCAAGCAAGGATCTGTCCATATTGGCTGATCCAAGGGGTGGAGTGTGGGGGTAATGGGTGTTTCCAAACAGGGCAAGCCCCCCTCCCCCCCAGCACCCAAGGCAGAGATGTCACAGAGTGATCCCCTTAAGTATCGCATACGGATTGCTTGCTCATTTGCTCAGGCGGCAGACCATGACCTCAGAGTGTCCGTCAAAGTCCCCCCCCCCTCCCCCAAGTGGACCCAACCAGCCTTTATTACTTGTTTACTTGTTCAGGTTGGCATTCCCCAGTCTTTCCTATTATCAGATCCTGCTGCCTTTATCAGTTGCTACCCATTAACACTCTTCTCCACCCTGGTCACACCTAGCAATTCTCCACTCCATAGTCTGTCCTCCATTTTTGGCTCCACATAGAAGGCATAGGCAAGGCCAGAGCCGGATCATCCACAAGGCAATTATAGGAAGTTGCCTAGGGCCTGAAGAGAGTCTAGGGGCATGGTGGTTGTTAGCCACCAACAAATCTTACCGAAAAAAACAGATGACCATCAGAAACTGCTTTCTTGCCTAGGGCCTCCTGTCATCTTAATCCATTCCTGGAGAGGCGCCCCTGATGGTGTCACCACTTCTAACAGTAACATAGCAATGGCCCAGCAGATGTGTTGCCAAGCAACACTAAAGCCATGGCAGTGCTTATCACCCCAGTTAGTGAGCAGGTCCGGGGATGAGCGGGGCTGCTGGGCTGTGTGGGGGGCCGTGTGTGGTTTGCTCCCCAAGCCCCTGCTGTCATTTGTTACTTGCTGGCTGTTGGGTTTCCATATGAACAGATGGGCAAATAATCTTTATTCTGTAAATAGTATTCATACAATAAATGAATAACTGACATTAACACACAACATTGTCTCTTTTTTCAGGTTCTACACGGCGGAGCTCGTCTGTGGCATCCAATTCCTTCATGAACGAGGCATTGCCCATCGGTGAGTAACTAACTTATATCTGTTCTCTAAGCTGATTGTAGACCCAGTTTTAAAGGAAATGTCCGAGGATTTAAAAAAAAAAAAAGATCTACTTCCCCGGGGCTTCCTCCAGCCTCTAGCAGCCGTCCTGTGCCCTTCGCCGCAGCTCCCGGGTCCTGGGATCCCCTCTGTTGGCCAGGTGAGCATCTACTGTGCCTGCCTGACCCCCGCTGGTGACCGTGCTCACGTGGTGTGGAGCGTTCTGCGCAGATCCTGGAGTACTGTGCCTGCCTGAGACCCGCTGGTGACCGTGCTCACGTGGTGTGGAGCGTTCTGCGCAGATCCTGGAGTACTGTGCCTGCCTGAGACCCGCTGGTGACCGTGCTCACGTGGTGTGGAGCGTTCTGTGCAGGCCCTCAGACAAGTGACTTAGTAAGTATATAAAAGTTATTGTAGCCCCCAGGAAAGTAGCATTTTCAGAACGAGTCAGCAATAGTTTTGTCCATATTTTTCTCAGTTTCCTTCAAATGTACTCACAAATCCCAATCTTTACCCTCAGGGATCTGAAGCCGGACAACATCATGCTGGATGAGGATGGCCACGTGAAGATTATCGATCTTGGCCTCGCGCAGGACCAGCTGACCGGAGGACGAACGATATCTGGACGTTGTGGAACACCAGACTACATGGCCCCTGAGGTAAGAGCTTTGTTGTCCCACCACTAAGCCAAGGTGTAGATAGGGACAGGATGTTGTTACAGAGATAGGGTAGATGCATGAGAGAGCTTGATACAGCGATCCCAAAGGGACTGAATGATAGGTTCAGCCACAAATGTTTTCTGTAATGGTGCTTAATGATATGTTCTCTCTCCATCTTTCTCTTTTCAGATTCTGATGGGCGTAGGTATGTACCATCGGTGGTTGGGGGTGTGTCGGAGGGTGGTAAGATGGTGACCTATCGGTCTGAGGTGCTTTATGCAACATGACTGTAATGTATAGATGGATTCTGGTGTTTACCTGTTTGATCAGCAATATATGATTGCTTACCATTTAAGTGATCTGTGGGTAGACATCGTATGTGTGTAGTGCCCTAAACTGGTTTGTTTGGTGAGTGGGGGATGGAGAGGATAGAAGGGGATACAGAGAGGGTGGTGAGTGGGGGATGGAGAGGATAGAAGGGGATACAGAGAGGGTGGTGAGTGGGGGATGGAGAGGATAGAAGGGGATACAGAGAGGGTGGTGAGTGGTGGATGGAGAAGATAGACATCAAACTGTTCCCCTCCGCTGTTTGCACTGCTGGCCTTGGCAGGGTTTGGTGCTCCAAATGAATTATTATGTATAAACTGCTTGAGGAGGCCCAAGGTAAAACTTGCAGGGGGCCACATAGCTCCTTAATAACTGCCCCACCATTATAGAGGGAGAGATGAAGAACCGCAGACTGTGTGGGGAAGAGAACAGGGGGAGGAGGAGAGAAAGAGCTGGTAGAGAGAGATCACTGCAGAAATGCCATAGAAGGCAGAGAGGAAGCTGGGAAATTGCTGTTGGAAGGTAAGTGCAGAATGAAGGTGAAGCCAGGAACCCTCCTATCACAGTCACACACTGTAAAGGCCGTACCCACTATGTGATTGTTACCGCAATATTTCTGACAATTGGTGCTATTGTGAGTGACGAGCGATTGTTTCTGCGATCTCAGGACAGGGGTACAGACGCGAGATCACAGGAACGATGTTTGGGGATGTGCGGCGATAACAACCGTCAGGATGGATCAGATCTCTAAGATCCCCGACGACTCCTGCGCAGAGTACCGTGATTGTCTGACTTCTTGTTCATGCCCGTCATGTGACGTCTCGTGTTCCCGCAGGTAGGATGATTGCTCGGGGAACCTCGCTCATCGGGAGGCGTCGCTGTGAGGGGCACCGATGCTTCGTTAGGTGAGTATTTAGCGTAAGGGTTCATTTCCACTAGGAGTGATTCGGAGCGACTCCCCCTTGTGTAATTATTAGGGTGCTTTGGCTTTTACATGTGGGGAAATCCACATAGCTGTGCATGCAGAGCAGTATCAGCCACCAGGCAACCTAGGCAGGTGCTTAGGGCCTACTGGGTGTCAAGGGGCCCACCTGCCACCTTCTCTGACCTCTCTCCACTCCAGTCTACCAAAGGAACCACAAGGGGCCCCAAATCTATTACCTTGCATACCTTAATCCATCTCTATGTGGATGCCATGGCTAGAGGGATTTAGATGCGTACTGGCAGCAGTATAAGTACCGGCGTGCGTCTCGGAGAGGCTCGGCGGCACAAATGGAAATGAGCCCTCACTCATGTATTTATTTGTATGGACTAATACCTGTGCATTTAATCTCTATGCAGGCCGAATAAATTAAAAATAACCAAGGAATTTGTTTTATAACCTTTCCCGCTAAGTTCACATTGGGGTGTTGCATCCCTCCGTAAAAGCAGGAGAGGAAAAGTAACATTGCGCATTATGCGTGCGGTGTGACACATATAGCGAAGCATTCAGCACCTACTGCAGCACGGGCATGTTATGCATAGTCCAGGGGTGTAACAATAGACTCTGCAAGGGATGCGTCCGCAGGGGGGCCCAGAAGCCACAGGGGGCCCGTGGGGGGGAAAGTTTGAGAGACGGACAACTAAGGGCATGGGGAGAAAAAACGTATTCTGCTCTCGCACCATTGTTATATTGACTGTATGTGTCCACCACACATATACAGAATCATAAACACTTTGGAATTTGTACACTGTCCCTGCTCCCTAGGGTTCGTAAAAAACATCTGTCTCACACTGCTGCTAAGTTCTGATGACTTCATGTACAACCTTACAAACAAAGGAGTCACAGGGTGAAAAAAAGTTGTAGACTGTCCCTTATCAGCAATAACTCCAAAAAGATTCCTAGATTCTTATCACACACATGGGGCTAATGACCTTATGGTGTCTGATTACTTTTACAACACAGCAGAGTGGGTTAGATTGATGTCTGACTGTCACTGCCTCATTGAGCGCTTGTCTCATACTGAGTCCAAGATCCCATAATAACAGTATCAATCAGTGACATTCTGAATGTTTTGCCAAAGTTACAGTGAATACTATATCTTATGTTCAGCATGTCTTTATTGTTCCTCCATATAGCATGTGCTCTCATGTAGTAAAATAATACGGCTGTGTGTGTATGTACTGGGAGCAGAGCTACAACGAGGGATTTGTGGGCTGCAAGGGGCAGTGGGGGTGGGGGGGGGGGCATCCAAAGTTTCGCAGGGGGGCCCAGTGATGTCTAGTTACGCTCCTGATGCATACATCGCATTATGCCAGCGGATTCCATCACACTATCACCATAGCTGCATCGCGTCAGAAATGTGATTATATCGTCTGACGCAAAGCACTGAAATGGCCCCGGTGTGAACGTATCTCTCTTTACCTCCAAGTGACACTGATACCCTATTTATGTCATCTCTTGTAGATTTTCCTGGGCCAGCCTTATGGAACTTCCGTGGATTGGTGGTCCCTCGGCATCACCGTGGCAGAAATGCTGACTGGAGGACTTCCCTTTTATGATGGCAGCGATGAGGAGACGTTCATCCGATCCGTCACCCGGGAGCGCCCGAAGTTCCCCATCTGGATTGAGGTTGTGACTAAGAACTTCATCAAGAAGGTGAGTGAATGAGGTTTATTACAGCCACCTACAAACATCTGTTTTCCTAGTCACTGGACGGTAATAGAAAAAAATGGAAAAAAAGAGACTCTAAAGTTTCTTCACACTGTTATTAAAATTGATCGCTCCGTTCAATCTGCAGCCTCCAGAGAATTTCCAAAACTGACAGCTCCTCTTTGCGGCCTAGACCACATTACTGTGTCTACTGTTTGGGGTACATGCCAATTCCCACCTTGCTGCTGGGGTAGTTAGCTGCACAGAGCAGGAGGCTTTTTAATCATCTTCAACACCTGGAATAATCTATTGACATGAAAAGAAACTGTGGTTGGGGTGTCTCAGCACCCTGCAGGAAAAACACAGGAGACAAAAGAACGGGAACCCAGTAGTGCAATATGTTTAGTGCATCAGATGATGAAAAAAGTAAATAGGAAATCTACCCACAAAGGAGGGTTGCATGGGGCAACCGAACACAGGAAGCAGGTGGAGACAATGAACCCGACTCCACTCGGGGTGGTCCTAACCAGGACCTAGATGGCGGTCTCTTACGGAAAAAACGGGGACAGATGTCCACTGGGGTGTGGGCCACCGGTGGTCTGTCACCTCCCCTCGGCCGATAAGAGTTCGGGGGTATAAAATGCACAATTGGGGGAAAGAGGCGCCCTCAATGACGAAATCTCTGTAATATATACAAAAGATTTTTTATTTAGCACAGGCAACACGTTTCGCGGCTCTATGCCTGCGTCCTCAGGCCAATAGCAGTGCCAAATGAAAAAGTCCTATGTCTTATGAACTTGTTCATTTGGCACTGCTATTGACCTGAAGAAGCGGGGATAGGCCTGCATTGCCTGTGCTAAATAAAAAATCTTTTGTATATATTACAGAGATTTCATCATTGAGGTAAGCTACCTAATATCCTTTGTCGTTTTTAAGCTGTTTTTAGATGCTTTTATCCAACCAGGGCACCTCTTTCCCCCAATTGTGCAATCTATTGACATAGTGTGACACCTCCATCTGGCAGTGTCTGATAAGCCTCGGGCACACGCCTGACATAAGTCGGCTGAGGCGGCAGATAACCACCGAGACGACAATCAGGCGGGTGTACAGCAGCCGGAGACCCCCAACCCACGAGCGATCCACCGGGTGGCAGGGCAATGTTTTAGTAACAATGGGGCCCCTGAGCAAAATTAACCTGGGGCCTCAACAGACCCCCCAACCAAAAAGTGGCGTTAGGGGTTCTTTGTTGCAGCCAAATTTCACCCCAGGGCCCCTGAGACAGCTATCATCCCTCCGCCACCCCCCAACTAAACTATGCTCCCTGGGGCCCCTGCAATGTCTTTGGGAGTGTAGCATCTCACCTGTCCCTGTGGGGGTTACCCCTCTGTCAGTACTTTGGTTCCATTGCAGGGCGCCAGAGGAGCAGAGTTAAGTTGGGGGGAGACACCTTGTGGGCCCCTACAGGCTTTGGGACAATTGCCCCCTTTGCCTCTATGGAAGCCTGCCGGGCGTATTTACTCAAACCCAGCGAAGCCGATCCCCCGCAGATCCCATTGTTTGCGCCGATCCCCCACCCGCCGCATGATGTCATGCACGCGCCACTTATCACCCTCCCCCGCATAGCAGCTGACCACAGCGTGTCATCAGCTACCCAGCTAACACATGTGTGCAGCCCGGCCCAGCAATGTCACCCAAAGCGTTCAGGCCCTGATCCCCAACTGGCGACATCCGTCAAAGGTGTTTATGAAAACACATGTACATGAAAACACAGTAATCCAGCTGAAATATAGCTTGCCATTCATCTATGCAATATATGAGTTTTGTTTGTTTTTAGCAAAAAAAAGGAATTTTCCTGCATCTTATTTTGAATTCAGCTGTTCCATTTGCTTTGTAGAAGCCAAGCTGTAAACTAACTTTTATCATTTGTATTTACAGCTCCTCAGGAAGGACCCGGCCCGTCGCCTTGGAGAGAGAGGGGACATCCGCCAGCACCCCTTCTTCAGCACCATTGACTGGACAGAGCTGGAGGCTCGGAGGGTGCAACCGCCAATCCGCACATTCCCGGTACTGTATATTGATACATAATCTAGAAGTGTTGTTGTCTGTTACTGCCAGGGTTGGATCTTCCATTAGGCACAGTAGGCGGATGCTGCTAAAGAGGTGGCCAAATATTGCCGGCTCTACCCACACTGCAATTAGGATAAGATGGGCAACATCTGTGAACTTAGGTTTAGAGGTGCTTGTGGTAGCAGATTTCTCCTCATAGTTAAATACACATAATAAAGGCTCTTTGGCGGCAGATCTCCTACAGACGGTATACATCACATTACCCCAATATTTGGCAATATCTTAGCACAAGACCTCATACAATGGACCATATCTGCATTCTGGAGGTTACATTTTGGTCGTGCTCCTACATACCCCTCTGGTCTGACTCTCTGTTTGATGATGAATGCATATTTGGCATGGTATAACATCACAATATGCAACCCCCTCCATGTCTCAATGATCATCAATTTACAGACCACATTGTAACCTTCAAGTATTTTGTCCTCTAGTTGAAACACTCAGTATTTTAAACTATAGAACAGAGCAGAACTAATGACCCTTTGAACTTTCTCGCAGTAAAACCTTACCTGAAGCTGTCGCTCAATGTTTTGTTGATGTATAAGTGCTTTATAGTCATTTGGTTAATTTGTGTTTTGAGCCCAAACAGGTGTAGAAACAGAGACAGAAATATCAGTCAGACAGTACATAGATCTAATGAGCTCTGCTATCTGCTCCAGAGAGAGACTGACAATCCTCTTCTGTGTTGCCTTATAAGAAGCTATGATGCATTTTGCAGCCAGAATAACTGTGTGTTTCCTTTTTGCAGGATGTTCCTGTTCAGGAGAGCCTGCCTGCCCTGGAGGGTGGAGCAGCCACCAATCCCATGCCGGGCTTCTCCTTCAAGTCTCCAAGCTGGGCCGAGTAGGAGGGCAAGTCACCGTTACGCCTCTCCATTCATTATCACTTTATTAATAAATCATAGAATATGTTTCATTCCAGTCCTTTGTCTGTGTCTGACATTATTATTATTTATTGTATTTATAAAGCGCCAACATATTATGCAGCGCTGCACAATAGATAAATGGGTTACCATACAAGATACAAAGTGTGTCAATACTATACACTGCAACTACATGTGGGATTATGTTATTCCGGAGCACCAAGGAAATAGCTTATTAACAGCAAGTGTGTGTGTCACTCCCGGGAGTATAAGGACTTCCTTACATGTATGGGTGCAGTGACGTGGTGGGTTCTGAATGTTGTGACACAGCCGGCTGTGAGTCAGCTTAGGAGGGATACTGCAGATCTGCTCTTTTAATGGGTTATGAGGGATTTTGTACAAGCAATTTGGAATAAAGTGAATATGTTTTTGTAGACATTGGATTATTGTATTTATAAATCGCCAACATATTATGCAGCGCTGCACAATAGATAAATGGGTTAACATACAAGGTAGGACAGACAGAAAACTCACAACAAAACAAGATCATGCAAATGATTTGATAACAGTACAGTGTCATAGGTCAAAATAGAGACTGTTCTAGTCCACAAGAGGGGTGATTGACAGTAAGATTGCATAATCAAGCTGGAAACACTAGGGAGGAGGGCCCTGCCAGAGGCTTACAATCTAAAGGGTGGGGGTGGAGACAATAGGTGCATCTGTTGAGAGGGTGTGTAACAGAATGTATTATGGTGCTGTTGCAGGGGGTATGCGAGCATGAAAAGGTGAGTCTGGAGAGTTTGATTGAAGATATTAAAGGTGGGGGCGAGTCTGATGGCTGGTGGGGAGGGAGTTCCAGAGAGTGGGGGCGGCACTAGTGAAGACATTGGCATTTTCCTGTTCATGCCCAATAGCGGGCGTAATCCCACACAGGAAAACATGGCTGCCACTAGGGGTGCTGTTCCCAGATTCCAGCACAGCGTTAGCTGTGGGAGTTTAGGGTTAGGGTTCAGGCTGGTAGCTTGTGTGGGGGGTTAGGGGTCAGGCAGGTAGTGTGTGGGGAGGGTTAGGTGTCAGGCAGGTAGTGTGGGAGAGGGGGTAGGGTTAGGTGTCAGGCAGGTAGTGTACGCGGGGGGAGGGTTAGGTATCAGGGCAGGTAGTGTGTGCGGGGGGAGGGTTAGGGTTCAGGCAGGTAGTATGTGTGTGGGGTTAGGGGTCAGGCAGGTAGTGTGTGCGGGGGGAGGGTTAGGTGTCAGGCAGGTAGTGTGGGCGGGGGGAGGGTTAGGGGTCAGGCAGGTAGTGTGTGGGGGGTTAGGGGGCAGGTAGTGTGTGTGTGGGGGGTTAGGGGTCAGGTAGGTAGTGTGTGCAGGGGGGTTAGGGGTCAGGCAGGTAGTGTGTGCGGGGGTGAGGATTAGATGTCAGGCAGGCAGTGTGTGCAGGGGGAGGGTTAGGTGTCAGGCAGGCAGTGTGTGCTGGGGGGGGGTAGGTTTAGGATTAGGTGTCAGGCAGGTAGTGTGTGCGGAGGGGAAGGGTTTGGTGTCAGGCAGGTAGTGTGTGTATGTGGGGGGGGGGGGGTTAGGGTTAGGTGTCAGGCAGGTAGTATGTGCGGGGGGGTTAGGTGTCAGGCAAGTAGTGTGTGCGGGGGGGGAGGGTTAGGTGTCAGGCAAGTAGTGTGTGCGGGGGGGGGGGGAGGGTTGGGTGTCAGGCAGGTAGTGTGTGTATGTGGGGGGGGGTTAGGGTTAGGTGTCAGGCAGGTAGTGTGTGCGGGGGGGGAGGGTTAGGTGTCAGGCAGGTAGTGTGGGCGGGGGGGAGGATTAGGTGTCAGGCAGGTAGTGTTGGTGGGGGAGGGTTAGGGGTCAGGCAGGTAGTGTTTTAGGGGTCAGACAGGTAGTGTGTGCGGGAGGATGGTTAGGTGTCAGGCATGTAGCGTGGGCGGGGGAGGGTTAGGCGTCAGGCAGGTAGTGTGGGAGGGGGGGGGAGGGTTAGGTGTCAGGCAGGTAGTGTGGGTGGGGGAGGGTTAGATGTCAGGCAGGTAGTATGTGCAGGGGAGGGTTAGGTGTCAGGCAGGTAGTGTTGGCGGGGGAGGGTTAGGTGTCAGGCAGGAAGTGTGAGGGCAGGGGGAGGGTTAGGTGTCAGGCAGGTAGTGTGTGCGGGGGGGGGGGGGGGGGTTGGGTGTCAGGCAGGTAGAGTGTGCAGGGGAGGGTTAGGTGTCAGGCAGGTAGTGTGTGCGGGGGAGGGTTAGGAGTCAGGCAGGTAGTGTGTGCGGGTGGGGGGGTTGGTGTAGGGTTAGGTGTCAGGCAGGTAGTGTGTGCGGGGGGAGGGTTAGGTGTCAGGCAGGTAGTGTGTGCGGGGGGGTTTAGGGTTAGGTGTCAGGCAGGTAGTGTGTGCGGGGGGAGGGGTTAGGTGTCAGACAGGTAGTGTGTGCGGGGGGAGGGTTAGGTGTCAGGCAGGTAGTGTGTGCGGGGGGGTTTATGGTTAGGTGTCAGGCAGGTAGTGTGTGCGGGGGGAGGGTTAGCTGTCAGGCAGGTAGTGTGTGCGGGGCGGGGGGTTAGGGATCAGGCAGGTAGTGTGTGTGGGGGGGTTAGGGATCAGGCAGGTAGTGTGTGTGGGGGGTTAGGTGTCAGGCAGGTAGTGTATGTGGGGGGTTAGGTGTCAGGCAGGTAGTGTGTGTGGGGGGGTTAGGTGTCAGGCAGGTAGTGTGTGCGGGGGGGAAAGTTAGGTGTCAGGCAGGTAGTGTGTGCGGGGCAGGGGGGTTAGGGTGAGGCAGGTAGTGTGTGGGGAGGGTTAGGGGTCAGGCAGGTAGTGTGTGTGGGGGGTTAGGGATCAGGCAGGTAGTGTGTGTGGGGGGTTAGGTGTCAGGCAGGTAGTGTGCGGGGGGGGGGGGGTTAGGTGTCATGCAGGTAGTGTGTGCGGGGGGGGGGTTAAGGTTAGGTGTCAGGCAGGTAGTGTGTGCGGGGGGAGGGTTAGGTGTCAGGCAGGTAGTGTGTGCGGGGCGGTGGGTTAGGGTGAGGCAGGTAGTGTGTGGGGAGGGTTAGGGGTCAGGCAGGTAGTGTGTGTCGGGGGTTAGGGATCAGGCAGGTAGTGTGTGTGTGGGGTTAGGTGTCAGGCAGGTAGTGTGTGCGGGGGGTGTCAGGTGTCAGGCAGGTCAGTGGGTGTGCGGGGGAGGGGGAGGGTTATATTCTTGTTAAGCTGCTATTATGATTGTCTTATTGTACAAGGTCCTCCAGCACCCAAGGCTGAGACACCACAGTTCGCCCCTCCATCCCTCCCACCCCAGCCATCACACACTGATTGCTATTAGAATAAGAGGTGTCAGGCAGGTAGTGTGTGCGGCTAGGGTTAGGTGTCAGGCAGGTAGTGTGTGCGGGGGGAGGGTTAGGTGTCAGGCAGGTAGTGTGTGCGGGGCGGGGGGTTAGGGTGAGGCAGGTAGTGTGTGGGCAGGTTAGGGGTCAGGCAGGTAGTGTGTGTCGGAGGTTAGGGATCAGGCAGGTAGTGTGTGTGTGGGCTTAGGTGTCAGGCAGGTAGTGTGTGCGGGGCGGGGGGTTAGGGTGAGGCAGGTAGTGTGTGGGGAGGGTTAGGGGTCAGGCAGGTAGTGTGTGTCAGGGGCTAGGGATCAGGCAGGTAGTGTGTGTGTGTGTGGGGTTAGGTGTCAGGCAGGTAGTGTGTGCGGGGGGTGTCAGGTGTCAGGCAGGTCAGTGTGTGTGCGTGGGAGGGTTATATTCTTGTTAAGCTGCTATTATGATTGTCTTATTGTACAAGGTCCTCCAGCACCCAAGGCTGAGACACCGAAGTGTGCCCCTCCATCCCTCCCACCCCAGCCATCACACACTGATTGCTATTAGAATAAGAGGCGCCCCAGGGCCCCCAACACCTTAATCTCTAGTTTTCTGGCTTGCAGTCACTGGCATGTATCTTTTCTTATTTCTCTCTGCTTCAAACACAATAGGGGAATGATAGCTGAGTGAGTTGTGCTCCTACACTGCGCCCTGAGGCTGGAGCTTCTCTCGCCTCTGCCTCGGCCCGGCCCTGGACTTGTGTGACACTGAGGAGGGGGGTAATGGGGACACAGAGGGACATGATACATTTCTCCATGATGCAGGGGATCTGGATGTGGCTCTGATCTCGCAGACAGTACATACATTGGGCCTGATTCACAAAGCGGTGCAAAGTGTTTGCACGCCTGTGAAAAGCCCTTTATCACGCCTAAACTCAGTTTAGGCGTGATAAAATGAAACTCGCGCGAAATTCCCGCGCGCAAACCGGTGCAGTGCGCGCGATGCGCCCATTAAACCCTATGGGCGCTGCACTCGGAGTTGCGCGATTGCGCGCACCAAACTTTGCGCGCTGGACTTTGCGCGCGATAAAGAGCACAAAACGGTGCTAACTCAGCAGTGCAAAGGTTATCACGCCTAAAGTCTTTTAGGCGTGATAACTGAGTTATCACCGCTTTGTGAATCAGGCCCATTGTCTGGCATAATAACTGAGGTACATGGAGGGATTTATAGTAAATACATAATGGCAGACATATCACTGGATGTAAACACAGCTAGTGATCAAATAGCTATATCAGATGATAGGAAAACTGCAACTTATGTAAAAGTAATGCGGAACCACCCAGTAAGACAAGAGAGGTTTCAGAAATATTTAAATGTAATCAGCAGTCAGAGTTTCTCCTCAGGGCAGCATTGCTGGGAAGCTGAGTGTAATGAAACAGGGGGGTGGAGAATTGGAATGTGTTATCCCAGAGGAAAGGTAAACGGTCACATATTGATAATAACAACAGGTCCTGGTGTTTGCAGAGAAACAATCAGTACACAGTGCGCCATGACAGTGAAGAGTTCCAGATTCCTCACAGTGTCCCCAGTAACAGAGTCAGGATCTGTCTGGATTATGAGGCTGGGCAGCTGTCCTTTTATGAGCTGTGTGACCCAATCAGACACTTACACACATTCACTGCCACCTTCACTGAGCCCCTCCATGCTGCGCTGTGTGTGTATCGTACAGAGGGTAACAGTGTGAAAATTCTGCTCTATAAGTTGTTATGAAATGTAACATTGGGCTTGATTCATCAAGCTGAGCTGCTAAAGCAGAGCAGCCCAATGAGAGGAGCACGAGCTCAATGCATGCTATGCTACGATAGTGCAGCATAGTGTGTGCTGGTAACTTACACGCACCCCTTGTAACTAACAGCCACTCCACACATCCCACCCTGAGCCCCATCGGGTCCAGAAGCTTTCTAGGATGTGATCCCAGCCCTTTGATTGGCCCAATATACTGCCTGTCACTCCACAGGCAGCCGATTGGGCCAATAAGCGTGCGGGGATCATGTCCTATAAAGCCACTGGACCCAGTGAGGCTCAGGGCGGGACAAGTGTAGCAGCCGTTAGTTACAAAGAGCGTGCATAAGTTACCAGCGCATGCTATGCTGCACTACAGCAGTATAGCACGTGCTGAGCTCACGTGCCTCTTATTAAGTTGTGCTGCTTTAGCAGTGCAGCTTGATGAATGAAGCCCAATATTACTTTCTGGCTAGATGAATACATTTTCTTTTCTGAGTACTTAGTCTTTGGTGGCCAATGGTTGATATTGATATATAAATACAAGATAAAGAATATTTGTGGTTGGGATTCTACTTGGGCGTTTTACCAGAGATTGATAACTGCATTATGGGAGGAACGTGAAGCTAGAGGCACATAAAGGCTGGAATCACACATGCCAGTGAGTGTTAGTGCTCAAACCCATTAGCCGTCTTTTCTAAGCGCTAGTGATTTGAAAAAGCTCTTGCTAATGCAATGCTATGGGGGATTTTTAAAAAATCACATCGCTCAAGTGGGATCACACCCACAGTATTACATTAGCAAGAGCTTTAAAAATCACAAAGCGCTCAGAAAAGTGCTCCTAGTGGGTTCCAGGCCTTAATCATATTCTGGCTACCACGTCCAGATTTACCTCACAGGAGCCTATAGGCACAGATGTCCCAGCACTTTAGACTCAGCCTTCCATTAAACTACAAATCCCAGCCGAACCGCACCACAAGTGTGCTAGCTTTCCCAGCGGTCACTTCTCCCTTACTCCCTTGCCCATCAGAGGTATCTACAGGTGCCTCTTAGTAATAGGTAGCCGTAAGTACCCTCAATATGAAGTACCTAGAGGTGCCCCTGACTGAAGGGAGATCTCGTCAGTGTGAATTAGTTTACTCACCCA
The DNA here is from genome assembly GCF_040937935.1 of Hyperolius riggenbachi. Lineage (NCBI taxonomy): Eukaryota > Metazoa > Chordata > Amphibia > Anura > Hyperoliidae > Hyperolius > Hyperolius riggenbachi. The sequence goes on from NC_090648.1 coordinate 472,799,004, forward strand.
GCTCTCGGTATTCCACTCTCATCAGGACTCTGCAGAGGGAAGGAGAGAGACGCTCGGGGAGGGGAGTAAGGGGGGATTTAGTTAGATTACAGCTGCGGGGATGCGGCGTTTAGGTAGGGTCATTATGTTAAACACATTTTTTTTTTTAAAAGATGATTTTCATGAGACTTCAGAGTCTCTTTAAATTCCAAAAGCATTTGAACTTGTAAGATTTTTGTCAGAGCTTTTTAATTGTTCATGATTGTTTTTTGAGTAACAACAATAGTTTTGCTGCAAAAGAAAGAGATGAATGATAAATAAATCTATCTTATCAGTGATTCCTGTTGTATCCTCTTAACCTCCTTGCCGGTCTAATTCCCCCGGCAAGGAGGCAGCGCAGCACTAATTTTTAAATCATGTAGCCGCTGAGCAGCGGCAGCTCTGCAGCCACTCCGATCACTTCCGGCGATCGGAGTAAGCAGGAAATCCCGTTCAGAACGGGATTTCCTGCTGGGCTTCCCCGGTCGCCATGGCGACGGGGCGGGATGACACCACCGACGTCGGGACGTCATAGGGAATCCCGATCCACCCCTCAGCGCAGCCTGGCCCTGATTGGCCAGGCTGCGCAGGGGTCGGGGGGGGAGGAGGCGGCTCGGCACGACGGGTAGCGGCAGCGATCGCGTACTACACGCAGCTAGCAAAGTGCTAGCTGCGTGTAGGAAAAAAAAATTATGCAAATCGGCCCAGCGGGGCCTGAGAAATCCTCCTGCGCAGGTTACCCCGAGCTGAGCTTGGGATAACCGGCAAGGAGGTTAATATATATATGGCATATAGTAACATGATAGTAATTACTGCATGGTTCAATAGAAGAGAGAGTGGCTAGGCACATCCAGTATAAAAATACTAACATTTTATTGAAAAATATTAAAAACAATGATACAGACCATCATAAGGAGAGAGGGTTAACCTCTGATCAGGGAGAGGAAAGATTTTGCAAGGGGCAAACACTGACCAAATAATAATTATTTTTTTTACAATATTCATTTATTGATGAATTGTCATTTTCGCTACAGTACCTCTTTAAAGCCTCTAGGTCAGGACTGGGCAAACTATGGCCCACGGGCCGGATTCTGCATGCAGCCGCTATGAAGCCAGCCCAGCGATAGAGGACAGGATTCCACTCCTCTCCCCTTCTTCCTTTCGCTGACCTTTCAAAAATACATACAGTGCACATACAAGAGAAGCAACCTACCCAAACACACTCAAGCACCAATCTCCAATCCAACGGCAGTGTTGTGTGACCTGCTATCGGTACGTAACAGCATGTCACATGATGCCACCGTCACCATGGAGAACGCTGCTGGAAAGAATGATTGGGTTAGTTACAACCAATCATTCCCTGTGCACTCAATTCGGACAGGAGGGAGTAAGGAGGAGGCAGACACACAAGCAATGCGGCCAGGGGAGTAACTAGGAGCCACCGGGCCCCCCTGCAGAGATTCAGACGGGCCCCCTTGCTCAGGCCCGTTTTGGGAGGGCTGGAGGGGACACAGCACGAGGGGAAAGCCATGGCCACACTCGGCGGGGAGGGTCCCCCCCCTCCCTCACATCAGGGTCTCCCCTCCAGCTTCTTGAGGACCACAGGCTCACACCCCCCTGGTGACCAGGCCATTTTTTGCAATTCAGCACACTGCGGCTTTAAAGTTGGGTACACATGGTACATTTTCCATCAGATCGAAGGATATATTAGAAAATGTCCGATCAGATTCAGATCAATTTTGCAATCAATTTTGGATACTTAACACTAAATCGATTGCAAAATTTATCAGAAACAATCTGGACGTCTACACATGATGCAGTTTCTTATCAGAACACCGGTCGATCTGACGGAAAATTGTACAGTATGTATGTGTGTAGCTAGGTTTCAAAGGTTGTATGAGGTTTTGAATGTTGCAGAGTGATTTACGTGTATTGGAAGGGATTTCCAAAGGAGAGGAGAGGCTCGTGAGAACTTTTGAATAAGTGAACAAAAGAAGTTCTCCTATGGTAGAAAGAAGAAGGGTCATGTGCAGAGTGGAGATTGCAGTTGGGGTGGTATTTGAAAAAGAGTCCCCCAAACCTTCTCTCCAAAACCATCAAGCCAGAAATACTGTGATCCAGTAATTGGCACCATCACCACTTCCACGGGCGTTTGATGTTCAACATTGAATTTATTGGTCAAGTTGCACATAGCAGCATGGCAGAACATTCCATCCACTGATTCATGCATTATAAATAACTGGGCGGTGTACTAAATATCACAGATCACTAGATGTTTCAGAAGGCTCCTCTGCTAAAGCTTCACATGTAAAATGCAGAAAGCATCTTATCAAGGTTTGCATCAGCGCTCAGCCAGTCTTCAGTACTCATCATGGAAGGGGTACTCTGGATGCTGTTTCATCCTAAACAGGACAATAATAAGAAACATTGGAATTAGAGTGTTTAGAAGGAGAAGAGTGGTGCAGCACAGTAGCAGAGACAGAAGTGGCTCAGAAGACATATGGAGGTGGAGCTGGAGTGTTTAGCAGTAGTAGTAGAGCAGGAAGTGGGTGAGAAGACATATGGAGGTGGAGCTGGAGTGTTTAGTAGTAGTAGCAGAGCAGGAAGTGGCTCAGAAGACAAATGGAGATGGAGCTGGAGTGTTTAGTAGCAAAGCAGGAAGTATCTAAGAAGACATATGGAGGTGGAGCTGGAGTGTTTAGCAGTAGTAGCAGAGCAAGAAGTAGCTGAGAAAACATATGGAGGTGGAGCTGGAGTGTTTAGCAGTAGTAGCAGAGCAGGAAGTAGCTGAAAAGACATATGGAGGTGAAGCAGGAGTGTTTAGCAGTAGTAGCAGAGCAAGAAGTGGATGAGAAGACATATGAAGTTGGAGCTGGAGTGTTGGAGCACGATCAAGAGAGGCCTGCAGTCGCACCCACACATGCGCAGAAGCCCATATCCACAGTTGTGGTCAGGGATCTTTCAGAGGGGACAGTGGAACGCTGGAGGGCAGCAGAACTACAGTGAGGGACCAGAGAGACTGCAAGGGGCTGTAAGAAGCCCCAGGTAAGTAAGTACATTTTATCTTCCCCTTTCAGCCTGGATATCCTTTAGGCCTCTTGTAGGGATGATCGGAACCAGCAAATTCCGTTCCGCCGGAAATCACGGATTCCGTCAGTGTTAAATTCAGTCGCTATGAAAATTCTGCCAGATTTGTACGAAATTCCGCGGAATTCTGGATTCCGTCGGAAAGAATCACTAAAGTAGCCGTATTTCTCCTATATGGTATTCGGAATTCCGAAAATGCCTGTGAAATTCTGCCGGTATCCGTTGATGCCATTGAACTGAATTTTCAGCTTAAAACCATCAAGTCCGAGAGAGAGAGAGCTCATTTTTCTCTTGGGTATTTCACAATGGTACATGCTAGGCTAGCTTCAGCATGTAGTGTTGTTGGTGGTATAGCGGTTAAGTCAGTTACCTACCACACACTGAGACCTGGGTTCAATTCCCAGCCATGGTGAGTTGGCTTTTGACATGCTACAAATCCTTAAAGGGAACCTAAACTAAGAAGGATGTGGATTTTTCCTCTTAAAATAATACCAGTTGCCTGACTCTCCTGCTGATCCTGTGTCTCTAATACTTTTAGCAACAGTCCCTCGACAAGCATGTAGATCAGGTTCTCTGATTGAAGTCAGACTGGATTAGCTGCATGCTTGTTTCAGGTGTGTGATTCAGCCACTACTTTGGTCAATGAGATCAGCAGGACTGCCAGGCAACTGGTATGGTTTAAAAGGAAACATCCATATCCCTCTCAATTAAGGTTCCCTTTAAGCACGCTACTTTTTCTCTTGGATTGATCATACTGGTACATGCTAGGCTGGCTTCAGCATGTTGTGTTGTTGGTGGTATAGCGATTAAGTCAGTTACCTACCACACACTGAGACCTGGGTTCAATTCCAAGCCCAGCCTGGGTTCAATTTCCAGCCATGGTGAGTTGGCTTTTGACATGCTACAAATCCTTAAGCAAGTGACTTTTTCTCTTGGATTGATCATAATGGTACATGCTAGTCTGGCTTCAGCATGTAGTGTTGTTGGTGGTATAGCGGTTTAGTCAGTTACCTACCACACACTGAGACCTGGATTCAATTCCCAGCCTGGGTTCAATTCCCAGCCATGGTGAGTTGGCTTTTGACATGCTACAAATCCTTAAGCACACTACTTTTTCTCTTGGATTGATCATAATGGTACATGCTAGGCAGTGTTGTTGGTGGTATAGCGGTTAAGTCAGTTACCTACCACACACTGAGACCTGGGTTCAATGCCCCGCCTGGGTTCAATTCCCAGCCATGGTATGTAAGCTGGCTTTTGAAATACTACAATTTCCTGGAAGATGAGATGAGACAAGACAGGAGGAGGAGGGGAGAGAGAGAGAGACTTTAATTCCGTAAAGTTCCGCGGGAATAAAAAAAATTCCGCGGAATTCCGTTTTAGAGGTTTAGCAATTCCGTTCCGACCGCCGGAATCGGAATTGACCTAATTCCGTCCGGAATCGCGGAATTAAGAAATCCTGCGGAATCCAGCGAGCATCCCTAGCCTCTTGCACACTACATGCGATTCCGATTTGCAGTTTTTAATCGATTTTCACATGCGATTCCGAATTATGATTTTTAATTGGTACTGCATGCTGCGTTTTTTTCTGCATTTTTCTTTTTGTTTTAATAGCATCCAGGGAAAATCGGAATCACAAATCGGATTTGCAGTGTGCAGGGGGCCTGAAGCAGACAAATCAGTCGAGGGTTGCACACTTTGCCACCTCTTAGAAAACACACTTCCAGCCCAGTTTTCCTGAAGTATGAGCTGCATAGGTCCACCAGAGATGTTCTCAAGTCTCTTCACTTACTCCTTGAAAGGTCCAAAATGCAGATTTTTGTCTAGGCTCTCCAGGGTTTTCATATCCTCGGATTTTATTTCAAACTCAAAGACCTGTAGAGAAAAACACAGCAGGTTGGTTAAATGTGACTTCCACCCCAAGTTGCCAATTTTGATGAACCCAACATTGTAAAGCACAATAGTTATCTCATTTTACAGGACAGATCGCAGATATTACCAGCACACCACAGATTACAGCACGCACTTTATTGTGCCAGTTTCCACAAGGAAACTTTATTATTTATTTATTGTTTATTATTATTAACTTTATTGTTTATTATTATTATTATTATTAGCCTATGCCACTTTACCAAGCACCCCAAAACAGATGGTGTGCCAACTTCACCTTGTGACATTGCATTTTACAGGACGTTTTATGAAGCACTTAATTATAGAAAAATGATTAAAATTGCTTATATTTTACAATATTCATGTATAAATGACTTAGGGCCTGTTCACACTATATGCGTTCCTAGCCGTTTTCAGGGAACGCGTACTGGTACCAAAAACGCATAGAAACGGCTCCTAATGCTTTTGAATGGGCTAGTTCACATGTATGCGTATGAGACGCATACGTTTCTCATCCGCATTGCTGCACGCAGTTCTGTGCGATACGCGTAGAAACGGACGCAATGAAAGTCTATGGACGCGTATCAAAAACGCGTACTATTGCGTTTTTAGCGTCCGTTTTCCTCTGCGGTTCCCATAATTCTTTTTTTTCCCCTGGGTCACGTGTGTGTGCAAAACGCAATAGAAAACGCATTCAAACGCAAGAAAAACGCATGCGTTTTTCAACTTGCGTTTCTTTGAATTTATACGCGTTCTACAAACGCAGCAAGTATGAACAGGCCCTAAGTCAGTGTTTGTCTCCATTGTAAAATCTTTCCTCTCCCAGATGCCATCATAAACCCCCCATGACATTGTCGGCCCCCACCTCCTCCTGAGGCATTGGAGGCGGGGAAGAGCCCCTTGACCATGGATTGGACAAGGGCTCTGGGTGAGAGGGGGAGGCTTGGCTGCCCCTTTCCCCCAGAGCCCCCCCCCCCCCCCCATACCATGGACCATGCAAGCTGTTGTAGCTCAGGCTTTAAGGAAGCCCCAAGCTGCAGGGCTCAAGGGGTTAAAGCTTGGTAGGGGGGACCTTACATGATTTTTTTATACAGTGGCTTGCAAAAGTACTCGGCCCCCTTGAAGTTTTCCACATTTTGTCACATTACTGCCACAAACATGAATCAATTTTACTGGAATTCCATGTGAAAGACCAATACAAGGTGGTGTACACGTGAGGGATGGAACAAAAATCATACAGGATTCCAAAGAGTTTTTACAAATCAATAACTGCAAAGTGGGGTGTGCATAATTATTCAGCCCCCTTTGGTCTGAGTGCAGTCAGTTGCCCATAGACATTGCCTGATGAGTGCTAATGACTAAATAGAGTGCACCTGTGTGTAATCTAATGTCAGTACAAATACAGCTGCTCTGTGACGACCTCAGAGGTTATCTAAGAGAATATTGGGAGCAACAACACCATGAAGTCCAAAGAACACACCAGACAGGCCAGGGATAAAGGTAATGAGAAATTTAAAGCAGGCTTAGGCTACAAAAAGATTTCCAAAGCCTTGAACATCCCACGGAGCACTGTTCAAACGATCATTCAGAAATGGAAGGGGTATGGCACAACTGTAAACCTACCAAGACAAGGCCATCCACCTAAACTCACAGGCCGAACAAGGAGAGCGCTGATCAGAAATGCGGTCGAGAGGCCCATGGTGACTCTGGACGAGCTGCAGAGATCTACAGCTCAGGTGGGGGAAACTGTCCACAGGACAACTATTAGTCATGCACTGTACAAAGTTGGCCTTTATGGAAGAGTAGCAAGAAGAAAGCCATTGTTAACAGAAAAGCATAAGAAGTCCCATTTGCAGTTTGCCACAAGCCATGTGGGGGACACAGCAAACATGTGGAAGAAGGTGCTCTGGTCAGATGGGACCAAAACAGAACTTTTTGGCCAAAATGCAAAACACTATGTGTGGCAGAAAACTAACACTGCACATCACTCTGAACACACCATCCCCATTGTCAAATATGGTGGTGGCAGTATCATGCTCTGGGGGTGCTTCTCTTTGGCAGGGACAGGGAAGCTGGTCAGAGTTGATGGGAAGATGGATGGAGCCAAATACAGGGCAATCTTGGAAAAAAAAAACTCTTTGCAAAAGACTTGAGGCTGGGGCTGAGGTTCACCTTACAGCAGGACAACGACCCTAAACATAAAGCCAGGGCAAGAATCAAATAGTTTAAAACAAAACATATCTATGTATTAGAATGGCCCAGTCAAAGTTCAGATCTAAATCCAATCAAGAATCTGTGGCAAGATCTGAAAACTGCTATTCACAAACGCTGTCCATCTAATCTGACTGAGCTGGAGCTGTTTTGCAAAGAAGAATGGGCAAGGATTGCAGTCTCTAGATGTGCAAAGCTGGTAGAGACATACCCTAAAACAGGGGTCCCCAACCTTTTTGAGCCCGGGGCCCACTATCCCGACCAAGATTTTCCCCGGGGCCCCCCTGGGGGGGGGGTTGAGTGGGCGTGGCTAGTGTCGGCGGCAGCAGCCCCCCCCTCTTTTTTCCCAGATTCTACAGTATAGCAAGTACAGTTTCCACAGTATAGCAAGTCCAGTTACCACAGTATAGCAAGTACAGTTACCCCAGTATAGCAAGTACAGTTACCACAGTATAGCCAGTATAGTTACCCCAGTATAGCAAGTACAGTTACCACAGTATAGCAAGTACAGTTAGCCTAGTATAGCACGTACAGTTAGCCTAGTATAGCAAGTACAGTTACCACAGTATAGCAAGTACAGTTATCCCAGTATAGCAAGTACAGTTACCACACTAAACCAAGTACAGTTAGCCTAGTATAGCAAGTACAGTTACCCCAGTATAGCCAGTAGTTACCCCAGTATAGCAAGTACAGTTAGCCTAGTATAGCAAGTATAGCTACCCCAGTATAGCCAGTAGTTACCCCAGTATAGCAAGTACAGTTAGCCTAGTATAGCACGTATAGCTACCCCAGTATAGCAAGTACAATTACCACAGTATAGCAAGTACAGTTAGCCTAGTATAGCAAGTATAGTTACCCCAGTATAGCAAGTACAGTTACCACACTATAGCAAGTACAGTTAGCCCAGTATAGCAAGTATAGTTAGCCCAGTATAGCCAGTAGTTACCCCAGTATAGCCAGTAGTTAGCCCAGTATAGCAAGTATAGTTAGCCCAGAATAGCAAGTATAGTTAGCCCAGTATAGCAAGTATAGTTAGCCCAGAATAGCAAGTATAGTTAGCCCAGTATAGCAGGTATAGTTAGCCCAGTATAGCAGGTATAGTTAGCCCAGTATAGCAGGTATAGTTAGCCCAGTATAGCAGGTATAGTTAGCCCAGTATAGCAGGTATAGTTAGCCCAGAATAGCAGGTATAGTTAGCCCAGTATAGCAGGTATAGTTAGCCCAGAATAGCAAGTATAGTTAGCCCAGAATAGCAAGTATAGTTAGCCCAGTATAGCAAGTATAGTTAGCCCAGAATAGCAAGTATAGTTAGCCCAGTATAGCAGGTATAGTTAGCCCAGTATAGCAGGTATAGTTAGCCCAGTATAGCAGGTATAGTTAGCCCAGTATAGCAGGTATAGTTAGCCCAGTATAGCAGGTATAGTTAGCCCAGAATAGCAAGTATAGTTAGCCCAGAATAGCAAGCATAGTTAGCCCAGTATCGCTGCCCCAGTGTCGCCAGTACAGTTAGCCCAGTGTAGCCTCTCCTCTCTTCCCCCCGCGCGGCCGCCGCTCCTGTTACCTTACGAGCGGGCAGTCGCTTCCTTATGTTCCCCATAGCTCCTCTCCTCTTGCAGCACCTCGTATTACAGCAGCGCTTCCCGCGCGGCTGCTGTAGGAAGGGTAGGAAATAGGGCAGCGGCTTCCTGTAGCGGCGATCGCCGTTACCATGGGAACGCTGCCCCGCCTCCTTCCCTCCTTACAGCAGTCGCACAGCAAGCGCTGCTGTAATACGAGATGCGAGAAGGGCCATGGGGAATATAAGGAAGAAAGCGGCCGCCGCTCATAAGGTATCAGGAACGGCGGCCGCTGGGGGGAGAGGGAGAAAGGCCAGATCCGCCGCGGCCCCCCAGAAATCTGCCAACGGACCCCCAGGGGGCCGCGGCCCCCAGGTTGGGGACCTCTGCCCTAAAAGACTGGCAGTTGTAATTGCAGCAAAAGGTGGTTCTACGAAGTATTGACTCAGGGGGGCTGAATAATTACGCACACCCCACTTTGCACTTATTTATTTGTAAAAAATGTTTGGAATCATGTATGATTTTCGTTCCACTTCTCACGTGTACACCACTTTGTATTGGTCTTTCACATGGAATTCCAATAAAATTGATTCACGTTTGTGGCAGTAATGTGACAAAATGTGGAAAACTTCAAGGGGGCTGAATACTTTTGCAAGCCACTGTATATATATTTCCCACACTCTGAACAAAAAAAATGGTCCAACAGTGGCGTCGCTAGGAAAAAAATACTAAAAAACGTATTTCACATTATTAAGCAGACCACCATTTTCAAGGCGAGCAATAGGAGGAAGAAAAATTACCTCTCTGCTGCCGATAAGTGTGAAATAGTTGACTGCCTTGGACAAAGTATGAAAACCTTTATATTTCATGAAAACTTAAGCATGGTCATCATACTGTTTCAGAGCACACACAGTTTTGTGTAGATAAAAGCAAAAGGAGGATGGGTTCTGCCAAACAAATACATCAGATTAAGAGAGCAGCTGCAAAAATGCCATAATGAAGCAGCAAACAGGTATTCGAAGCTACTGATGCCTCAAGAGTCCTGTGAGGATCAAGCTGGAGGATCCTCCAGAGGATTGCAGTTATGCACAAACCTTCTATTCAGCCTCCCCAAACCAATGCTCATAAGCAGAAATGGCAGCAGTGGGCCAAGAACTACAAGAAGAACAATTTTCAGTCTTGTTTACTGATGAGTGCTGTGCAACCCTGGACGGTCAAGATGGATGAAGTGGTGGATGGTTGGTGGATGGCCACCATGTCACAGTAAAGCTGGGGAAACAGCAAGAAGGTGGCAAAGTCATGGTTTGGGTTGGAAAAATGGGGAAAGTGCTGGTCTGCCCCTTTAGGGTCTCTGAAGGTGTGAAAATGACTCCAGATAAGCATGTGGAGTTTCTGACTGTCCACTTTGTACCCATATACTAATTTCTCCTGGAGAAAGGGCGGATATCTGGGGTCCCCTTCTTAGAGGAGACTTCCAAATGCCACCAAGAACCCCCCCCCCCCAAGCTTCGTCGCCCCCATCCCTCCTGGGGTACTGGAGGTGGGGAAGAGCCCGTTGTCCATGGATTGAACAAGGGCTCCGGGGGAGGCCCCTCTCTTCAGAGCGCCCCATACCATGGACCATGTGGGCTGGTATAGCTCAGGATGGGAAGCCCCATGCGGCTATAAGCTCCGCATTCTGGCTATCCCAGCCTGCATGGGGGAGAAAGGGTTAAAGAGGCTTGGGAGGGCGGACTTCACATCAGTTTTTTTTCATTACACACACATACACATATATACATACATAATCTGTCATTTTAGCGCATTTAAATTGCAACTTTCTTCCTCTAACATCAATTTTCTCAAAAACTACAAGGTCTTTTTGAAAATATTTTGTTCTTTTGTTCCTACTGTCCTCCTTAACATACCCTGCAAATTTGGTGTTTCTAGCACTTTCGGGGGCTATGCCATTTAACCAGTAATTATATACTTATAATGCAGTCGTAATTACGGCTCTTACCCCAGAATTACGGATTACGCAGCAGATCACGAATGATGATTTTGAGTTCGTAATTTCTGAAGTTGGTATAGCCGTAATTTTGAGGTCTTGAGCATCCCTGGCTAGCTCTAGCGCAGAGGCGGGCTTGCAAAGCTAAAATATTTATTTCCCATTATCAATGAATACATAAAGTAATATATAACAATATATAAAAATGTATAAAAGCTTTAAAGTGAATGGGAACCTGATTTAAAAAAATGAGATAGATACTTACACAAGGAGAGGAAAGGCTCTGGGTCCTATAGAGCCTTCCGGCTCCTCTCCTGGTCCCCTTGTTCCAGTGCTGGCTTGCCCGGTAGCAGTATTTGACTAATTTAGTCAAATACTGCTTTACCCGGACGAAGGAGGCTTCAGAAGTCTTCAGGGAGCCCGAGTGCTCCTGAAGAAGGGCGGCCCTGTACTGCGCCTGCGCAAGCACGCTCTCTTGCACGCTCATGCCTGTGCAGTATGGAGACACACATCTTCGGGAGGACACGGCTCCCGAAGACTTCCAAATGCCCTTTTGACGGGGGAATGAAATGGGGGGGGGGGGAGGGGGGGGAGCCAGCACAGGATAGAGAGCACCGAGAGAGGAGACGGAAGCCTCTATACCAGAGGTCCCCAACCTGGGGGCCGCGGCCCCCTGGGGGTCCGTTGGCAGATTTCTGGGGGGCCGCGGCGGATCTGGCCTTTCTCCCTCTCCCCCCAGCGGCCGCCGTTCCTGATACCTTATGAGCGGCGGCCGCTTTCTTCCTTATATTCCCCATGGCCCCTCTCGCATCTCGTATTACAGCAGCGCTTGCTGTGCGACTGCTGTAAGGAGGGAAGGAGGCGGGGCAGCGTTCCCATGGTAACGGCGATCGCCGCTACAGGAAGCCGCTGCCCTATTTCCTACCCTTCCTACAGCAGCCGCGCGGGAAGCGCTGCTGTAATACGAGGTGCTGCAAGAGGAGAGGAGCTATGGGGAACATAAGGAAGCGACTGCCCGCTCGTAAGGTAACAGGAGCGGCGGCCGCGCGGGGGGAAGAGAGGAGAGGCTACACTGGGCTAACTGTACTGGCGACACTGGGGCAGCGATACTGGGCTAACTATGCTTGCTATTCTGGGCTAACTATACTTGCTATACTGGGCTAACTATACTTGCTATACTGGGCTAACTATACCTGCTATACTGGGCTAACTATACCTGCTATACTGGGCTAACTATACCTGCTATACTGGGCTAACTATACCTGCTATACTGGGCTAACTATACCTGCTATACTGGGCTAACTATACCTGCTATACTGGGCTAACTATACCTGCTATACTGGGCTAACTATACCTGCTATTCTGGGCTAACTATACTTGCTATACTGGGCTAACTATACTTGCTATTCTGGGCTAACTATATCTGCTATACTGGGCTAACTATACCTGCTATTCTGGGCTAACTATACCTGCTATACTGGGCTAACTATACCTGCTATACTGGGCTAACTATACCTGCTATACTGGGCTAACTATACCTGCTATACTGGGCTAACTATACCTGCTATACTGGGCTAACTATACTTGCTATTCTGGGCTAACTATACTTGCTATACTGGGCTAACTATACTTGCTATACTGGGCTAACTATACTTGCTATTCTGGGCTAACTATACTTGCTATACTGGGCTAACTACTGGCTATACTGGGGTAACTACTGGCTATACTGGGCTAACTATACTTGCTATATCGGGCTAACTGTACTTGCTATAGTGTGGTAACTGTACTTGCTATACTGGGGTAACTATACTTGCTATACTAGGCTAACTGTACTTGCTATACTGTGGTAACTGTACTTGCTATACTGGGGTAGCTATACGTGCTATACTAGGCTAACTGTACTTGCTATACTGGGGTAACTACTGGCTATACTGGGGTAGCTATACTTGCTATACTAGGCTAACTGTACTTGCTATACTGGGGTAACTACTGGCTATACTGGGGTAACTGTACTTGCTATACTAGGCTAACTGTACTTGGTTTAGTGTGGTAACTGTACTTGCTATACTGGGATAACTGTACTTGCTATACTGTGGTAACTGTACTTGCTATACTAGGCTAACTGTACGTGCTATACTAGGCTAACTGTACTTGCTATACTGTGGTAACTGTACTTGCTATACTGGGGTAACTATACTGGCTATACTGTGGTAACTGTACTTGCTATACTGGGGTAACTGTACTTGCTATACTGTGGTAACTGGACTTGCTATACTGTGGAAACTGTACTTGCTATACTGTAGAATCTGGGAAAAAAGGGGGGGGCTGCTGCCGCCGACACTAGCCACGCCCACTCAAGGCCCCCCCCCAAGGGGGGCCCCGGGGAAAATTTTGGTCGGGATAGTGGGCCCCGGGCTCAAAAAGGTTGGGGACCCCTGCTCTATACGACCCAGAGCCTTCCCTCTCCTTAGGTAAGTATTTGCTTCATTTTTTTTTAAATGCGGTTCACATTCACTTTAACAACGTTTTTGATCAATGCAATTCCGTCTTGGTCTATCACAGCCCTCCTGGCGTCAGTTCTAAGCGCTGAATAAGAGCTGATGTCCCGTCTTGCGTTCACAAATCATATACATTAGAGGAAGAAAAGTGAAGAGATTAGAAGAAAGATACGTTTATATTATTAGTTACCCCGAGGTTTTGCTTTAGGCGATTAGGGCTGAAGCTTTTAGCCAAGACTACAATTCCCTTCTGGAGAATGAAACGCATGGCGACCTCTGCTGGGGAACGGTGGTACTTGGCTGCAATTTTGTTCAAGACTGGATCTTCCAACAGGACAGGTAAACTGAGGTCCACCCTATAGGGAACATCAATAGGGAATACATAAGAAGCAATTTAGCATTTTAAAGCAGACCTAAACACAAAACTACCTCTCTGCTCTAAAAGATAAGCAATAGCATAATAACGTTTAAAAGAAAAACATTTCTTTGTTACAGCTGATACAAATCCTGCAATAAATCTGCAGTTTATCTACTTCCTGCTTTCAAGGAAGCAGACATTGTTGACATCCTGTTTTTACAAATGAGATCTAATGCTGTCACAGTCAGTTGACACAACTGAGAGTTCAAATAACTTGTGCTTAGTCACAGGTGAGGGGGGATTAGACAGGCTAATCTCTCTAAATACATACAGGGTGCATTTCTCCCTGTTTTTCTTCTGTCCTGTGCAAGAGTTCAGGTCCACTTTAAGAATGTGGTGCTGCAAAAGCATTGCTGTGGACCCCTTTACAGACCAAATACCTGAAGTGTTCCTCCCTGTTCTGACTAACCAGCAAGCTCATGGTGACCCAGAACTCATTGGAGTGTGTAAGGGACGGAATTCTCTGCTGATGACGTAGGTCTGGTTCATTGTATGTGTCTCATCTTACCTATTAGGTGTGTTCTTTCTGGACTCAATCTACCTTAACCAGACTAAGAAATAGAACTAATCGATACTTATTCGAGGCTTCCTCCAGCCCCATAAGCACATGTGAGTCCCTTGCTGTCCTGCGGTCTGCCATTCAGCCGTGATCTGCCCCGGTGACTGGCTCAGTCCCGTCAGTCCGGGTCTACTGTGCATGTGGGGGAGGTCCACACATGTGCAGAAGACCCAGACTGGAGCTGACTGAGCCAGTTACCAGGGCTGATTGCAGCTGAATGGCAGACCGCAGGACAGCAAGGGACTAGCATGTGCTTATGGGGCTGGAGAAAGCCTCGAGTAAGTATCGATTTGTTTCATGTCTTACAGTCTGGTACACTTTAAAGGAAACCAGATACAAGTCTAACTAAAAGTTTTATACATACCTGGGGCTTCCTCCAACCCCATCTGCACATATCGCTCCCACGCTGCCATCCTCAGTCTTCTCCCTCTTCAGTACCGGGTCTCGTAACTTCCTCCAGTCACGGCCAGTCTGTGCAAGAGAAGTGCGCCCTCTACGTATCTCTCCCGCGGCTGTCTGAAGTTACAGGACCCGGTACCGAAGAGGTAGAAGATTGAGGAAGGCGGCATGGGAGCGTTCTGTGCAGATGGGGCCGGAGGAAGCCCCAGGTATGAATAAAAAAAAACGTTTAGTTAGAATCGTCTCTGGTACAGTTTAAGTATCCAGGAGATTGAGCTAAACATTAGTTTAAAATAAAAACTACAAAAGAGTTACAACCCTTCATCCTAAAGGACAACTATCATGAAAAAAATATACAATTTAAAATAAATACATATAAAATTTAAATGTCTCCCATGCACTATAAATAATTGTTTCCTATGTTGTCACTTACACTAAGTAGTAAAAATCTGACAGATTTTTGACTAGTCCATTGGTGATCACTAAGACACTGCATCTCTCCCCCTTTTGTGTCTTGGAAATCATTATACAGTTTATTCATCATGTAATTTTTATCAATGTCATTACCACTTCTGTATTTTGTATTCTGTATGCTGTATCATTTTTTTGTATTTTGTCACTAATTATGTATCTTGTATATTTGTGTACACCATTGTCTGTATTATGTACCCCATGTTTGTTTCTCACTTTGTACAGCGCCACGGAATATGTTGGCGCTTTATAAATAAATAATAATAATTAACCTGAAGTAGTGGGAGAATTCTGAGAAACGCATCATTTGTTTGTGATGTCCAATACAATCCTAAAAAACCCTCCTGATAAGTTAAGACTGTTCTTCATTATACCAGCCATTATCCTGACACATTAGTGGGGCACCTCCTCCCTCCCAATATATTTCCATTCGCCTTTCTATGGGCTATCCCTGATTCCCTGCAGCCTATTGGTTCCAGTGGACCCTTTTTTGGAGTGCGACCCACGTCCGAAAGAGGACTTTCCTCCACATGCTCATGACAGTGGTTGCCTAATTGCAACCCAGGTTTGTAAGTCGAAATTTTTGGTACTTATAATCCCTTTGACTTTAAAGAGAATCTGTACTCTAAAATTCTTACAATAAAAAGCATACCATTCTCTTCATTATGTTCTCCTGGACCCCTCTGTGCTGTTTCTGCCACTCCCTGCTGCAATCCTGCCTTGTAATTGCCATTTTTAGGCAGTGTTTACAAACAACAGACATGGCTTCTAACCAGAGTATGATAGGCTGAGAACAGCTTACTGTGTGACTCATGCAGAGCTTGGAGAGGGTGTGTAAAGCTTCTGCCAATGACAAGCAGTGCTGCACATTCCACACATTCCAGCCTGAGCCCGACAGAGCCGATAGAGGAAAGATAAGATTTATTACAGAGACAGTGCAACTAGTAAAGGCTGCAGTAAGACAGACCACATTAGAACAGGCACAGGAACTTATAGGATAGAAGAAATAAGGCTCAAAATTTTGTTACAGAGTCTCTTTAAATACTACACTATCGGGTGTCTCTCTGTCTTTTTCTCTTTCTAGTCACGCATGTTCTACACAGACCTCATCACACCGGACACCCCCCATCTCCTTATGGGGTATTCTCAGGTTTTTCTTTATTTAAAAAAATGACTTACTGACCAGCAGCTGTCTACCTACTGTAAGTGACAGCAAATAAAAGTAATTTACAGCGCATTTTACTCTGGGAGAAATGTACATTTTATATGTATTTATTATAAATTTTACAATTTTTCATGATAGTGGTCTTTTAAGGGCTATGTCACACTGAAAATCAAAATTGGCATCACAAATAGGTTGCGATTTTCCAATTCATACCCCATGCTTTGCAACGCGATAACACGTTTGGATAGGTTTCACGATGCGATTATCAATGAAGGAGGGGGGAAAAAAATGGAAAAAATTATATTTTACAATACGGAATAAATATTGATACATACTGGAAACTTTAACCAATAACTTTTACGTATTGTTAAACCCGTCCCATATGGAGTTTATAGTGAGAAATTACAGTCACAGCAGCTTCCACTGATTGAGCCAGGGATGGATTAAGATGTGGAACCTAGGCAAGGGATTTAGGGCCCCATGTGGTCCTTTTGGTAGAGAGAGGTCAAAAAAATGTCGCAGGTGGGCCCCTTGACGCCCACCACGCCCTAAGCACCTGCCTTGCTTGATAATTGATCCTGCTCTGGCTTGAGCCCCGATGACAATGGATTCAAGTTGTGATGCCCAGTATTTATCTACTCAATAATATTTTATGTGAGTTATTTGATGCAGACCGATTTGGCAGTGGGGGAGTGGTATCGGTATCAAGCTTGTTTTTTTATGTTGTGTGGTTTGTGTTTTCTTGCTATGTTTAACCACTTAATCCCCCCCCCCCCCCCCCCCCCCCATTACCAAAATAAAACACTTTTTTCAAATACATAAATAGTTTACATAGGGACTCAACTGTTGTAGAGAGTATATTACTGTTACTAGTAGACCCAAGCCCGTTTAAGAACGGGCTCTAGGTCTTTTTTCAACACCGCCACCAGGCACTCAGGATGCGTGCGCACCAGCCGCCTGCGCTCGCCGTGCACCCGCCGCGTGCGCACCTGGCGCGCACCCAACTGGCCGCCCACCAACCTCCCTCCCTGGTCGCTCCAGCTCTCCGTTACTGCGCACATGCGCAGTAACAACAAATTACCAGGGACGCTGCAAACCGCTGGACGCAGCGACACTTAGCTTTTATTAGGTAGGATTATTTCAAATAAGGGCTTGTTATTAGTTATATAGTGTAAATGTAGTAAACTGGAAAAAATACACCTTTATTTCCATATAAAATATTGTCGCCTTAAATTGTACTAGGGATATACTGTAATTTAAATGTTGTACTGTAATAGCCAGGACAAATGGGAAAATAAAATGTTTGGGTTTTATCCACAGTAGCGAGTTTTTTTTTTTTTTTTTTTTTACTATAATGGCTTAAAATGGAGAAATAACACTTTTTTTGACATTTTTTTTATTAATTGTTCCTGTTAAAATGCATATAGAATAAAATAATCCTAGGCAAAAAGTACCACCCAAAGAAAGCCTAATTGGTGGCGAGAGGTGCGCTGGAATGAGAAAATTAAAAAAAAAAAAAAATTGTTAGTCACAAATGGGAATTACAGACAGACGTACCAGTTCTTGTCTCTGTGGGACCCCAGGACGCTGTATGCCACCAGGACAATGTCCTTAGATTTGCAGTACGTGTGAAGTTTACTTTGGGACAGATATAGGTGACACTCTACCTGAACAACAGAAACAGTAAATCAGCATTGGGCACAAATTGGCGCCAAGATTTTTATTTGAACTGCTGACAAACAAACATATTTTTCCTTTAATGATGTTATAAAGCAGTTTACAATTGGAGCTGTAGGGAAAAACAACAACAACAACATAGATTCTCTTTAGTACTTTGTTCTATATTTACACGATAAATCTAAAAGTTAATACATCACAACTGAGCCCATAGTTCTCCATTGGCGCTGCAGGATTGTACTTAATTGTACTTAATCTGTGGCTGTGAGACTGTAACCTGAGAGGTCAGCAGAGCTAAAACGAGCAGGGGCATGACTGGGGCGGGCCCTGGGATGGACTGACCAAACACAACCAGTCTATCAGGTGTGATTAAAAGGTGGAGTGCCTGAGGAGTATCTTCCTCCAGGCATGAAAAGGCAGGAGCAGGACGGTTTTTTCCCTCTTTTCACCTGAATAGGATCCAGCAAACTCTCCCACCCACCCACCCTCCCTGTGCGGCACCTGTTAGAAACCCGCAAGTGGCCACTTGGGTGTTGGGAATATCCCCTCATTTACGCTAACCCCTTGTTGTATCCTAACAGATTCGTCACAGCAGGAAGCGGGTCCATGACAATGCCGGCCTGGACGACATCGAAACGAGAAGTACACACCGAGCTTAGTGAATGAAATAAGGCATTTTATGCTAGGAGGGCATAGTGCTGGTTATGATACATGAGTGCCAAGTGGCAATGGTTTCATGGGTCATTAATCCGGATGGCTTTAGGGTGGGTCATCGACGGGTTAATGGCACCATTCTCGTCACTGGGGAGGTGCAGTGGCCTAAAGTTTAATGGTTGTCACTGGCAGGTTCAGTGGCAAAGCAAATGTTGATTGAAAGCCGGTGGTTGGTATATATGGACCCTCACGAAGAGGGAGGGCATTGTCATGGGACCTGTCAGAGCGCGGTTATACAAGTTTCTCAAATTGTTAATGCATTTTAATAAAGCTGTGGCCTTTAAACTCCAATTGGGTGTCATGGCTTTATTTCAGGTTGTGGGGAAAGTCCACCCAGATGGGCCCTGCCCAGTCATGTGCAAAGTCACATTTCCAAAAAAGCCTCCGTCATTGGATAAGTTCCTTGCTAAAGCCACACAAAAAATAAAGGTTGTTCACTTTTTTATTTTTTTTCTATATTACTGTTTTTGGATTGTGGAACGAATTAACTGGGTTTCCATTAATTCTTATGGGGAAATTTGCTTTTATATAAGAGTGCTTTGAATTACAAGCATGTCTCCGGAACCAATTATGCTCACAAACCAAGGATCCACTGTATGGTTTCAAAAGCAAAATATGAATGATTACAAATTTAAAATGTGCTATTTGTTTGCGGCTCCCCCTGCTGGCCTCCTTTGTACATGCTAGACAGATCTCCTTTTTTCTGCTGTGTGGTAAAAGACATGATAGATCTGCAGAGAACAAGACAGATACTTTTCTGCACACAGAGCTTTACCAGCCAAACCTGCAGGTGGAGTTCTGCAAAACTACATTACTTTATAACATTTTATATGTAACTAAGCAATGAGAGAAAAAAAAGGGCGCTAGTATGGTTCAGGGGATCCACCAGGAAACTGAAGTAAAATTGATAGTTTATAACAAAATGGCCACCTGTAAGCCATATTGCACACTTCCTTATAGCATACATTATCCTTAGAAATAACAGGTTCTCTTGTTCGCAGTTTCACACAGTCTCATGACATAGGAATGCAGCTGTGGGATTTTGGGTTGGTATCTTGCAGATAAGAGACAACACAGTGTTTCCCACAAGTTACAAAGATCTATTGTCCACTGAACTGTCCATGAGCTTACCTACTTAGATATTCATAAATATTCATGTATTCATTTATGCATTTTGTATCATCCAATAAGTTAGTTAGCTGAGCTCCTATGTTAGGAACTTAATCGGGGCTTTAGATAGGCGGAATAATTAGAATCTGTAATTCATTTAAAAGTGTATATCTGTCTGTTCCAAGCTTTTCAGACCAAACATCACTATTCTGTGTCTCCTGTACAGTAAATAAACTTCTACTAAAATTCCAAGAGACTGATCTGTGATATTTCACAACAAAACTTCATAGGTAAGTTCCTGTAATGTGATTGGTGGCTGTTTCAACAGTTCTACAATGACAGCACCCTCACAAATGTTTAGGCTTCAAATACTGTATATTCAGGCGTATAAGACGACCCTCCCAACTTAGGGTTTGGGATATACTCGCCGTTTAAGACTACCCCTCTTTCAATGCACACCATATAAAAATTAAAAAAAAAAAACCATCATATACTGGTGCTATGAATGAACAGATACTGGTGCTGTACTGTATGTGGTGCCCAGTATATAACAGTATATAGGCGATTGACTGGTTGGATTGGTCAACTCTCCCTTTTCCTAAGTGGATTGGTCAGCTCTCCCTGTCTCCCTGTTTATCAGAGTGGTATGGAAGAATAGATTGCACTGTGCCCATAAAACACGCCTCTTTAACCCTTCTGGCCCACCCTTGTATCCTCCTATTTACCTCCTCTGCCTCTCAGATCTCGCACATGTGCACCTGCACCGCTTCACTACAGTCCTCAGCAGCGAGATCTGAGAGGCAGTAACAGGGTAGGGCGTATCACCCGGCATCAATGACACCCGGCATATAAGAATACCCCTGACTTTTCAAAAGACTTTCAAGGGTTAAAAAGTAGCCTTATACGCCAGAATATACAGTAGGTTGTAGTAATGATTACGCAAACACTGTTCGGTCTATTATAGCACTGCAAGTTGCAGAGGGTGCTGTGATCGGAGAACAATGAGGTTTCCTGGTTGGTCACCTCAACCATAATAGCTTCAAAAAAAGTTATGTTTCTGAATTTAAAAGAAAAATGTTCAGGAATAAATTTAAATAAAGTTAAACAAATATCCTTACATAAACAGAAATTTCTCTTTAAAGGGTAGCTAAACCCACAGATTCTGTTGCAAACAAACGCTATGGCTACTCCCCCCTCATAATGCCGTTTCCACACTGGTTTTATGCAACCAGCTATAGCTGTGGGCTCTTTGTGAGTCTATGTGAAGTTAACACAGCCTTGCCAGACTGTTCGACTTTGCTATAACCCTTTAGTGTAAACAAACATCTCTCAGGTCAGCAGAGGAAAACATAGCCCATTAGTGGCTGGAACAACCATCACTCTTTTACAGGTACGGTATGTCAATTTCCAGAATTTTCTTTAAAGAGGAGCTGTCAGCCATACTATCTCAGAAAAAAAACACACATATATAAGTATATAAATACTTGCTCTACTGACATAACATATGTATTGCACTGTCCACATTTTGATTTTAGTGATTTTTCTACAGTAAAAAAAAAAAAAAAAAAAAAAAAAAAAAAGAGAAAATCCTTCTTAGCATTTCCCATTTTAACTGTGGCTATTTTGAAGCCAATCCTGATGTCATTTTCTCCCTTACTCTCCTCTGCCTGATTGTGTATGCATTGCCTGCCCTCCACTATAGAAAGTGCATTATCTCAGCATGAGAAATATTGGCCAATCAGAGAGGAACAGAGGTGTGAGAGGGGAAAACAGGAGGGAAAGGGGCTTCAACCAATCAGGCTGCATTAGTTAAGTCTGAGGGGAAAGTAGAAAAGCAACAAAGGACAACCTAGCATGCCCTGCAACTTCCTTTGTGTGTACCAATTAAGAGTCAGGTAAACTGGGGAATGATCATTTATCAGCAAGAAAAGTAATAGTGATTTTACCTTTTGGATTGCCTGGTTAGCATCCTTATTACTTGTTTACCAGATATAAATAAAGAATTGATTTTTGATTTTATGCCCGACAGTTACACTTTAAGAGGAAAAATGGCAACTCCCATGAAACATGCAGCAGTACATTAGTACAAGTTTACTATTTAGGCATGAAGAACGTGGCAGAGACCATCTAAAGTAGGGTTAGGCCCCTTTCACACTAGAGCATTGCGTTACGTTAACAGTTTTGCTGCAAGGTGATACTAAAGCAATGAAAGTCTATGGGACATTTCATACCAGATGCGGTCCGACGCACTGGCAGTAACGAATCTGACGCAAACGCATCAGCGCGTTATGGGTCAAAATCGGCGTGAAGTGCACGGACCGTAAGTCATGTAAGTCAGTGGCACCACAAATATCTTATGCTGGGTACACACCATGCGTTTTCCCGCTTGATCCGCGGGTCGATCAGAAACGATTCGGGCTTCGATCGTTCCTGCCGTTGATTTTGCATACTTTACATGCAAATTGACGGCAAGACCGATCGAAGCCCGAATCGAGCACGTCGAAAATAGTCGAATCGATCCTGATTGACCCGCGGATCAAGCGGGAAAACGCATGGTGTGTACCCAGCATTAAACTTTTTTGCCCATGCGTGGTAGCAAATTTTTTCAATACACTTCCTTGCGATTCGTATTTTGGCCACAGGAAGTGAGCGCAAGAGACCCTCACTTATAGTTTGGTTTTCTGCCAAAAAATTAACGCGGTTGTATACCAGGCTTCTTTTTGGTTTTGCAGTATGATGCGATCATCCAATCACACCGTGATCAAAATGCTGGTTGCTGGTGTGAAATCGGCCTAAAGGTTCATTTAGGTTTGCTTTGAAGCCATATCAGGGAAAGAATCCAATTTTACAAGTAGTTTAAACGGCTTGGGACTGTGGTAAGTAGAATCTACGCCGCTTCTCCGTCACTCTAATTTTAATGCGTCAGATTCTAGGCTGCGGCTTACCACAGGCCTGAGCCAATCGCTGCCCCTGGAGGAGTAAACTCGTCTGCCATGTGACAGTCAAACTTCCTCCTATGGGTAAGGCGCTCGTTTAATTGGCTCCTTACCAGGTGATCACTGTGAGCCAATTGCAGTGATCAAAACAAGGGAGGCATTAAAACAAGGCTCGGTAATGTGTTCTCTCTTTTAGACGGTTAGTGTGGAAAGAGATGGGTCAGTCTGGGGACTTTGCTCTTGTAATGTTAAAGGACATCACAGGTGAAAATAAACTGATAAGAAAAACAATTGTATCTATTCTCAGTCTCCTAAAAAATAATTTTTAAGCTATCCCACAGTTTTATTTTATATTTAGATCTCGTTTTTAAGTTTTTACTGTTTCATTGTCTCTGCTCAATGACACCTTCATTGAAGTATGTCAGAGCTCAAATATATGAATTATTGACCCTTTTTATCTCTTTCCTGCTCTCAGAAGCCATTTACTGACAGGAAAGTGTTTTACGGCTGTAATTACTCATCAGTGAGGGTTATACTACAGTCTGACCTAGTCTGACCCGGTCCCGACCCGAACAGAAACTGTTTAACTTTCTTAGGCAGAGGAAGAAAAAAAGGAACACAGCATAGTTATTAGTGTGCTTGGCACTGTACATACGCATGTCTATCTCATCATGTCACATGTCATCTCAGTTGTCCTTTAAAAAATGTGTTACTGCTCACAAAACATGACCAGCTGGAGCACCAAAAAAGTAAAATATTTATTTGTAATATTTC
The DNA here is from genome assembly GCF_040937935.1 of Hyperolius riggenbachi. NCBI lineage: Eukaryota > Metazoa > Chordata > Amphibia > Anura > Hyperoliidae > Hyperolius > Hyperolius riggenbachi. The sequence goes on from NC_090648.1 coordinate 472,822,474, forward strand.
ATATGTTGCTAATATCTAATGTTTTCTAAAGAAAAAAAAAAGTTTAGATTTATATTTTTCAATACAGGACACAAATAATAAACAAAACAGATATAATTAACGGATTTCAGACTGTGTTGCTCTGGCCTTATAAGGACCAAAGCCTTTTGTAAAATGTTTTCTTCTAGGAAGCCTTAAAGAACCCATGCTAACATAGAAATAAAAATAAAAAACACAAGTAATCAGAGGGTGTTTCTGATATAAGCAGCTAGATAGGGAAATAAATGGAAGAGGAGGAATATATTCTAGATAAAAAGAGCTCACAGCATTCAACTCTTTGGCACTGTTTGGCGCTAGGGCCAGTGCTCCTAAAGTGTATGATAACTACAAACCATAACAGCAGAACATTTTTTTGCAAGTTTGGAATGCAGGATTAGCATCTTTATTACTTAATACACTCTGACCAGTTGTTGTTGAAATTTGATTTTTATGGTGACAATACCGCTTTAACTTATAAGTAAAGAGAGACTAGATTTTTTTTTTTTAAACATGGAAGCAATGTATCCTGTTATCCTATACTAAGAAAGATATTGATGAGATAATCAGTGGCGGCTCCAGGAATTTTTTTAGGGGGTGCCATGCAGGTGCTGGACCAATTTCCGGGGGAGCTGACGACCTGCGGCGCGCAAAGCGCGCCGCGCCAAAAATGGGTGTGGCTACAACCTGCGGCGCGCGAAGCGCGGCGCGGTGAAAAAATGGGCGTGGTCATGACCGGATGAGGGCGGGGCTAACTGTAATTTAAAGTGAACCCAGGGTGAGAGTGATATGGTGGCTGCCATATTTATTTCCTTTTAAACAATACTAGTTGCCTGGCAGCCCTGCTGATCTATTTGGCTGTAGTAGTGAACTGAATTACACCAGAAACAAGCCATGCAGCTAATCTTGTCAGTTCTGACAATATTGTCAGAAACCCCTGACCTGCTGCATGCTTGCTCAGGGTCTATGGTTGAAAGAATAAGAGGCAGAGGACCAGCACGGCAGCCAGGCAACTGGTATTGCTTAAAGGGAGATAAATATGGCAGCCTCAATATTATTCTCACCTCGGGTTCCCTTTAAAAGTGCAACGCAAAGACAGAGGGCCCAAGTTTTGGTGACCCTTTTCCCAGAAAATTCACATAATTGTGCAGGTTTTCTCAAGAAAATACACGTAATGCGAGCAGATTTTAACAAAAAACACGTCCAATGACCCCAATATGCACAATCGTTATCAGATATGGCCCCAATATGCACAATCGTTATCAGATATGGCCCCAATATGCACAATCGTTATCAGATATGGCCCCAATATGCACAATCGTTATCAGATATGGCCCCAATATGCACAATCGTTATCAGATATGGCCCCAATATGCACAATCGTTATCAGATATGGCCCCAATATGCACAATCGTTATCAGATATGGCCCCAATATGCACAATCGTTATCAGATATGGCCCCAATATGCACAATCGTTATCAGATATGGCCCCAATATGCACAATCGTTATCAGATATGGCCCCAATATGCACAATCGTTATCAGATATGGCCCCAATATGCACAATCGTTATCAGATATGGCCCCAATATGCACAATCGTTATCAGATATGGCCCCAATATGCACAATCGTTATCAGACATGGCCCCAATATGCACAATAGTTATCAGATATGGCCCCAATATGCACAATCGGTAGCAGATATGGTCCCAATATGCACAATCGGTAGCAGATATGGTCCCAATATGCACAATCGGTAGCAGATATGGTCCCAATATGCACAATCGGTAGCAGATATGGTCCCAATATGCACAATCGGTAGCAGATATGGCCCCAATATGCACAATCGGTAGCAGATATGGTCCCAATATGCACAATCGGTAGCAGATATGGTCCCAATATGCACAATCGGTAGCAGATATGGTCCCAATATGCACAATCGGTGGCAGATATGGTCCCAATATGCACAATCGGTGGCAGATATGGTCCCAATATGCACAATCGGTGGCAGATATGGTCCCAATATGCACAATCGGTAGCAGATATGGCCCCAATATGCACAATCGGTAGCAGATATGACCCCAATATGCACAATCCGTAGCAGAAATGACCCCAATATGCACAATCGGTAGCAGATATGACCCCAATATGCACAATCGGTAGCAGATATGACCCCAATATGCACAATCGGTAGCAGATATGACCCCAATATGCACAATCGGTAGCAGATATGACCCCAATATGCACAATCGGTAGCAGATATGACCCCAATATGCACAATCGGTAGCAGAAATGACCCCAATATGCACAATCGGTAGCAGAAATGACCCCAATATGCACAATCGGTAGCAGATATCGCCCCAATATGCACAATCCGTAGCAGATATGACCCCAATATGCACAATCCGTAGCAGATATGACCCCAATATGCACAATCCGCATCACCTGAAAAAGAAAAGAAAAACCCATTTACTCACCTACAGCCAGAAGACCTTCTTTCCCGACCTCCTGTCCAGAGTCCCGACCTCATTGTGGCGCGCAGCGCCCGCGCGCCCACGATCCTCTTCCTTCCCGACGTCACCACAAGACTTCCTGCCTGCATGCAGAGAGCAGGGCTACGGGAAAATGGCCGCCCGAAGTCTGCAGAACAGGGCTCCGGGCGGCCATCTTACCATAGCCCTGCCTGCTGCTCCGTGCTGCCGGTGTGTGAACTGACTTGGCGTCTTTTAGACGCCTGAAGTCAGTTCACTCCAGGGGGTGCTTTGGGGGTGCTTGGACAAATCTAGGGGGTGCTCGAGCACCCCCAAGCACCCCCCTGGCGCCGCCCCTGGAGATAATTAGGGATATCAAATGGTATCACCCATAACAATTGCTGGGCACATTGGGAAAACTTGAAATGACTTGAATCTGGGAGTATTGTATGCTTGAGGAACCAGAAATGACAATGGGGTGGGTGGGGGGGAGGGAAAATAAGGTTTCTGTTCTGTTTACACATGGAGGCCATTTTTACATGTTTTGGCAGCAATGTGGATTGTATAATGAAGAATACAAAGATATTGCTGTGATCGCTGTATTGTGTAGGAGATTTCCTCTGTTATTTGATCCTCTGTTTTGTATAGAAAAATGGAAAAATTCAATAAAATTAGTTGGAAAAAAAAAGTTTTATTCTGTGGTCGCTGTGATTGGCTAACATGTGTTCAAAGGGTTCTGACTGCACTTTTTCATTAACAGCTAAGTGTAGCGGCGATAGTGGTGGGAGCAGGGACATATTTGTACTCTTTACCGCCCAAGGCCAATTTCACCAGCCGCCCCCCTTTAGTATAGGTAGCGAGATGACCCCTCCCCCCTTCCCTCCAGTATAGGTAGCGAGATGACCCCTCCCCCTTCCCTCCAGTATAGGTAGTGAGATGACCCCTCCCCCTTCCCTCCAGGACAGGTAGCCAGATGACTCCTCCATCCTTCCCTCTAGTATAGATAGCCAGATGACCCCTCCCCCTTCCCTCCAGTATAGGTAGCCAGATGACCCCTCCATCCTTCCCTCTAGTATAGATAGCCTTAGGACCCCCCTCCAGTATAGGTAGCCAAATGACCCGTCCCCTCTTTCCCTCTAGTATAGGTAGCCTGATAACCCCTTCCCCTCCAGTTTAGGTAGCCAGATGACTCGCTTAATCCCCCCCTTTCCCACTCCCCCCTTTCAGTACAGCTTGCCTCCACACCGCAGCAGCCATCAGTGTCACTCACTTCTCTGCTCATCTCCAGTGCACAACCTTCCTCTTCCCCTCCGTCTCCAATGCTGCCCAAGTCCGTAGCCGCACGCCACAACGTCAACGTGCTCAGAGAGCAAGGTGGCTGCTGCACAGGTGGCTGGCAGCAGGGAGATTAGGCGCTCACTTGATCTCCCTGCATTGCAGCATTTGCAGTCTTGCAAATAGTGCACCAGTTTAGTTTGCTGCTTTGGTGCCCTTGCTTCTGTGGTGCCCTAGGCGATGGCCTAGGCGGCCTAGGCCTAAATCCAGCCCTGGGTGGGAGCACATGTACATTCAGGCTATTGATATCTATACCCTGGCAGAGATAAAAGCCACAAACAGGGCGTAGATTTCAAATAACTGAATTCTGAATCCGTTAAAAAAAAAAACCCTGTACATTCCCCACAATTACACTCAACTGCAGGATTTTCATTTATGTGTTTCTATGTAACTTATGCATTTTGAAGTTAATCATTAAACAGGGCTCAAGATATAGGAACAATTTAACCGATTAGCAGCCATCACTAATGCAAACAGCAATAAATGATAACTGCGTGTGTGTGTGCTGGAGCCTATATATGTATATATGGAAGAGTTATCATGGTAACCTTTATACACAGCTGAAGGATAAACTTTACAATTTTCCTTTATACTCCCTATCACCAGTTTGATGAGTATAACTCATTACAGAATTTTGTTAAAGTAATACTCTAGCACAGGCATGGGCAAACTTGGCCCTCCAGCTGTTGAGGAACTACAAGTCCCACAATGCATTGCAGGGGTCTGACAGCCACATTCATGACTCATAAAGGCAAATACATTGTGGGATTTGTAGTTCGTTAACAGCTGGAGGGCCAAGTTTGCCCATGCCTGCTCTAGCCAAACGTTATTTTTAAATTTAAAGGGAAACCTAACTGATCTAAAAAATAATAAATAAAGAGTTACACCTATCTGGGGCTTCTACCAGCCCTCTGCAGCCGCCCTGTGCCCGCGCAAGTACTCTACAATCCTCTGGTCCCCCGCAGCCACTAAGTTTCACTTTTGGTGACTGGCTCTGTTGCTGGCCACCGCGCCTGCACGGCCCTAGCCGCACACTTCCTCGTTCGCAAAGCCATCACCGGAAGCATCCTGCGCAGGCGAAGAAGAGATTTTCTTGTACTGTGCCTACGCAGGACTCTCCCAGTGGCAGGGGCGTGATTGAGGAGGTGTGCAGCCAGGGCTGCGCAGGCGCAGTGGCCAACGTCAGAGTCAGTCACCGAATATGAAACTTAGTGGCGGCGGGCACAGGGCAGCTACAGAAGGCTGGTAGAAGCCCCAGATAAGTGAAACTCTCTCAAGTTTCCACCAAGATCTCTTAAGTTTCCACCACTATCTACATCCTCTTTGACTTCATCTAAGCCACGAGGACGTAGATATAAGTTGTGTAGCTGAAGCACAGCTGTGCAGGATTGGGCTTGCTCCTGTGAAAAACCTCCGGCACTATCTGCTGCAGCACTTATTGGCGAAAGTGAATATATATTCCCTAACTCAATAAGACAATAAGATTGATTTTCATCATTAAAATAATTTTCTCAGTTCATAATGCAAAATACACACTGTAGCATTATTTCAGAATCAAACATATTCACCATAAATTGTAACAGGAATGAAATTTAAGTTTTGTGATAAACAGTAGAAATAGCCAAACAAAAGTTGTGTTTTTATCTACAATATCGCTTTTTATTTTTAAACTGGAATTGGTAAAACTGAGAAATTGTGTTTTTTCAATTTTTTTTCCTATTAAAATATATAGAAAACAAAAATGTTTGAGGGAAAAAATGGCATACAACGAAAGCCTTGTTAGTCTTGAAAAAAATATATATTTCATTTATGGGTCATAAGTAGGGATAACGTTATTTCTGATTAAATAGGGACATAGCTAAAATGTCAAAACTGCTCTGGTCCATAAGTGGGAAACAAGGTCTGGATGTGAGTGGTTAAAGGAATACTGTACGGGGTCAGGGGAAAATGAGTTGAACTTACCCGGGGCTTCTAATGGTCCCCCGCAGACATCCTGTGCCCGCGCAGCCACTCGCCAATGCTCTGGCCCCGCCTCCGGTTCACTTCTGGAATTTCAGACTTTAAAGTCTGAAAACCACTGCGCCTGCGTTGCCGTGTCCTCGCTCCCGCTGATGTCACCAGAGTTGTACTGCGCAGTCCCAGTACGGTCTGCGCCTGCGTAGTACGCTCCTGGTGACATCAGGGGAAGCGAGGACACGGCAACGCAGACGCAGTGGTTTTCAGACTTTAAAGTCTGAAATTACAGAAGTGAACTGGAGGCGGGGCCAGAGCATTGGCGAGTGGCTGCGTGGGCACCATTAGAAGCCCCGGGTAAGTTCAACTCATTTTCCCCCAACCCCCCTACAGTATCCCTTTAAAGGATACCCGAAGTGCCATGTGACATGATGAGATAGACATGTGTATGTGCAATGCATAGCACACAAATAACTATGCTGTGTTCCTTTTTTTCTTTCTCTGCCTAAAAGAGTTAAATATCAGGTATGTAAGTGGCTGACTCAGTCCTGTCTCAGACAGGAAGTGACTACAGTTTGACCCTCACTGATAAGAAATTCCCCTTTTTATCTCTTTCTATCTCTTTCTTGCTCTCAGAAGCCATTTTCTGCTAGGAAAGTGTTTTATAGTTGGAGTTTCTTATCAGTGAGGGTCACACTGTAGTCACTTCCTGTCTGAGTCAGGATTGAGTCAGCCACTTACATACCTGATATTTAACTCTTTCAGGCAGAGAAAGAGAAAGAAGCAGCAGTAACCTGTGCTGGAATGCTGGGCCGTTTTTGGTTTTATCCCACGCCCACATTTTCTGGCACCCTAATGACATGTATGCGTAGAATCTGCTCCACCATATCTTCTTCTACCCCATACCTGGTTGCAGACGGGCTTGTACTTCAGTCCTGGCTTGTTCAGGAGACGTTCCAGTTGCCTGCGATTAAAGTTCGATACTCCAATCGATTTTACCAGACCTGCATCTTTACATGCCTCTAGAGCCTGAAACCACAAAACCACTCATTATTTATGATGATGGAACTCAGCTGAACTCTTCTAGATTGTTGGCTTGCAAGGGCATGGTCCTCCCTCTAGTGTTTCTTGTTTCTGCTATGCGTTATCAAATAAACGTGTACCAGCATTGATGATGTCGCAAACCACACTATGTATGTATTTGTAGGTGTCTGACTGGTTTTGGAATAATCCAACCCCTCATGTTGCATATTTAGTATTTCATTCAGGGAGAGTTCACACTAAAGGTGGCCACACACCATACAATTTTTTAAATATCTGTTCAATTTAAGAATTGCAATCAATTTTTCTGACTGATTGTAACATTTCAAAAATATGGCCAATGTACCACACACATATGTACAATTTTTCCCCCAATTATGATAAAAATGATTAGAAACTCTGACAAAATTGCTATGGTGTGTATATTAATAAATTGACAATCCAACACACACCATACAATCTTTACATAGATTGAAGAAAAATATCTGGCATTCCAGACCGATTAAAATCGAAGAAAACGGGAAATCCGATCGGATTTTTCAGTCGAATGGAAAAAAAGATTTCGATTTTTCGGGAGATCCGATCGTTTTTTGGCGAATTACCGTAAAATCAGATCATTTTATTGTATCGTGTGTTGCCACCTTAAAGGTGCCCATTAATGATACAATTTTGATTGTAAAACCTTGCCAAATCTATTTAGTAGAAGTGGAAAATGAGTGAAAATATTTTGAATGAATTCTTTAGGTAGTCCTTCATATTTCAAAGAAGTGGTAAGATTGTACAATCAAGATTGTATTTTCAGAAGGCACCTTTACAGAGATTGCACACGATTTCTCTGCATGCTAATTCACTTTAGATGTGACAGCCCACTTAATGAATAGGCTCGTTCAAATGTAATGCTGTTTCTGAAATGCCATGGCAACACTTCTGGGGTAGGCACAGAGCTATGGAGTTGGTTATTGTGGTGAAACCCCACCCACAATGTGATGTCATGACCATGGTCCTGACAGTATGCTGTCTGCGAACCTTGTTGTATTGTGGGAAAAAAACGGCTTTTTCCAACTGCCTCCCTCTGTGTACAGAACTCTCAGTAATGAACATTCCGTACAAATCACTTGATAGAACTAAAGATGTCACCACCAGTGATACATTTTAGAATTTAAATCAGGAAAAGGAAAGATTTTACAATGGCCAAACACTGACTCGACAATCTATAAATGAATATTGTAAACAATAAGCAATTTCATTCATTATTTTATTTGCACTACAGTTCTTAAAAGTTGGGGAGTTAAAGTGTATGCTTCTCGTCCCAGGTTTCATACTTACCTGTGACTTCCTAAAGCCCCCCTTGAGGCCACTCGTCCCTCGCCATCTCCCCGGGTGGCTCCGCAGTAGTGCCCAAAAGCCTGGCCGAGTCGCACTTCATCGCGCATGCGCGGCCAGGTACTCTCCCCCATCATGCTCTCGTGGCTGGGAGCGTTCTACACTTGTGCAGTACTACTGCGCAGGTGCAGAACACTCCCAGGGATTGGAGTGCGACAGGGAGTGCTTGGCCGGGCCGCGCATGTGCAATGAAGTGCAACTCAACCAGGCTGAGGTAATTTACCCAGGTAAGTATAATCAGGTTCTCTTTAAAGAGACTCCGTAACAAAAATTGCATCCTGTTTTTTATCATCCTACAAGTTCCAAAAGCTATTTTAATGTGTTCTGGCTTACTGCAGCACGTTCTACTATCACCATCTCTGTAATAAATCAACTTATCTCTCTCTTGTCAGATTTGTCAGCCTGTATCTGGAAGGCTGCCAAGTTCTTCAGTGTTGTGGTTCTGTGATGCATCTCCCCCCTCCAGGCCCCTCTCTGCACACTGCCTGTGTATTATTTAGATTAGGGCAGCTTCTCTCTTCTCTCTTATCTTTTACAAGCTGGATAAATCATCCTCTGAGCTGGCTGGGCTTTCACATACTGAGGAATTACAAACACAGACAGAGCTGTTTGCTGGAAGAATCAGCCTGACACTTCAGTGGAAGATAGCTGCAGGGGGAAAGAAACACACAAATGATCTCTTGAGATTCAAAAGGAAGGCTGTATACAGCCTGCTTATGTATGAATGTATTTTCTATGTGTGGACATACTGTACATCAACCTACTTCCTGTTTTGGTGGCCATTTTGTTTGTTTATAAACAAACTTTTTAAAACTGTTTTTAACCACTTTTAATGCGGCGAGGAGCGGCGAAAATGTGACAGAGGGTAATAGGAGATGTCCCCTAACGCACTGGTATGTTTACTTTTGTGCGATTTTAACAATACAGATTCTCTTTAAACAAATATTTCATTGCTAATTCTACATTACTATTACACCAGGGGCGTTACTAGGAGCCACCGGGCCCCCCTGCAGAGATTCTAACAGGAACGTTTTGGGGGGGCTGGAGTGGTCGCAGCATGAGGGGAAATCCATGGCCGCCACACATTGGCGGGGAGGGGGGACGGTCCCCCCTCCCTCACCCACGGCTCTCCCTCTGCGCTCCCCTCCAGCTTCAATAAGTGTGTGCAGGCGGCGGGCAGCGGCAGATATACAATACCCAGTGCCGGGACAAGGTCCTCCAACACCCAAGGCTGAGACACCAAAGAGCGCCCCCCATCCCTCCCACCCCAGCCATCACACACTGATTGCTATTAGAGTAAGAGGCGCCCCAGGGCCCTTAACACCTTAATATCTAGTTATCTGGCTTGCAGTCACTGCTGTGTATCCCCTTTTCTTATTTCTCTTTGCGTCAAACATAATAGGGGAATGATAGCTGCAGGGGCGTAGCAATAGGGGGTGCAGAGGTAGCGGCCGCATCGGGGCCCTTGGGCCAGAGGGGCCCCGAAGGGCCCTCCCTCAACTACAGTATTAGCTCTCTATCAGTCCTATGCTCATAATAATCACTTCTATAGATACTTTGAATAGTGGTAATCATTAACACACTGTTCCCCATCCCCTTCTTGCACCTCTGACACTGTAGTTGCCATTGGCAGGTTTTGGTGCGCTGTATCAATTATGTATAGAGTGCTTGGGGGGGGGGGGGGCCCATTGTAAAACTTGCATCAGGGCCCACAGCTCCTTAGCTACGCCACTGGATAGCTGAGTGAGTTGTGCGCTCCCTCCTACACTGCGCCCTGAGGCTGGAGCCTCTCTCGCCTCTGCCTAGCCCTGTACATACCTTTCTTGCGTTCCACCGCGGATTTTCTTCGCTCTAGTGTCTGACGCTACTTCCTGTTTATACAGGAAGTAGCGTCAGGTGCAGCGGCTGCAGCCCCTATTGTTATGCCCCTGTATTATACACGGAACACTGCACATTTGTGGTGGAGCGTGCTTCAGGTTTCTCTTTAATCCACACCCACAAACATTCCCTGGATAATGTAAATGTTTTTTCTCCAAGGCTGTGCTGGGATAAGTGACCTATGTTCCCTGCATTGAGCTGTGTGTATATTATTGCCTGCAAGAGGAATGTGCTATTTTACAAGATAATAATAGGTTTCATTCTACAGCCTGGCAACCTCACCAGATTAGCAAATGGATATTCCACTCCCCAGTGGAATTCAACAACAACCATCCAAGGTCTCAAATACTGATAACAATAATAGTAAGACCGTATCAGTTACGATATTAAACAAAAACAATCATAGTGACAATATTATTAAAGGACCACTTTCACAAAAACATTTACAATTTAAAAATACATGTAAACATACACAAATAAGAAGCATGTTTCTTCCAGTAAAATGAGCTATACATTAATTTTCTCCTATGACGCTGTCACTTACAGTAGTTAGTAAAAATTTGACAGAACTGATAAGGTTTTTGACTAGTCCATCTCTTCATGGGGGATTTTCAGTATTTCATTTATTCTTTACAACTCCAGCACTCCCTGGAAAGGATCTATGCATAGATGCAGGCCACGCCCCTACCTGTTTGCACACTTATCTGGCAGTTGGAAAGAGCAACTGCCATTCACTAAGAGCTTTTAAAAATAAGTAAAACCCTGAGAATCCTCCATGAGTAGATGGTCTGGTCCAAAACCTATCAGTTCTGTCAGATTTCTACCGCCTACTGTAAGTGATAGGGACACAGGAGAAAAGTAAATTATAGCACAAAAGTACGAGAAATGTACTTTTTATTTATGTGTTCATGTATTTTCAATTTTACATTTTTTTGCAATAGTGGTCCTTTAATAAGAACTCATATTTAGTAATAGTAATACAGTAGAGTCTCATTTATCCGGTTGATGGGGATTGGCTGATGCCGGTCGCTGGATAAGTGTGCTTTCTGCTTGCTTGAGACTCAATAGTACAAATAGTCTAGCTGATTCAGTGCTATACCCCACTCTATATACCTCCCATCAACTCTGTATTAACCACCCTGGCGTTCTGATTAAATCGCCAGGGTGGCTGCGGGAGGGTTTTTTTTAAATAAAAAAAAAACTATTTCATGCAGCCAACTGAAAGTTGGCTGCATGAAAGCCCACTAGAGGGCGCTCCGGAGGCGATCTTCCGATCGCCTCCGGCGCCCATAATAAACAAGGAAGGCCGCAATGAGCGGCCTTCCTTGTTTTGCTTATATCGTCGCCATAGCGACGAGCGGAGTGACGTCATCGACGTCAGCCGACGTCCTGACGTCAGCCGCCTCCGATCCAGCCCTTAGCGCTGGCCGGAACTTTTTGTTCCGGCTGCGCAGGGCTCAGGCGGCTAGGGGGGCCCTCTTTCGCCGCTGCTCGCGGCGAATCGCCGCAGAGCGGCGGCGATCAGGCAGCACACGCGGCTGGCAAAGTGCCGGCTGCGTGTGCTGCTTTTTATTTGATAAAAATCGGCCCAGCAGGGCCTGAGCGGCGACCTCCGGCGGTGTTGGACGAGCTGAGCTCGTCCAGACCGCTCAGGTGGTTAAATCATATCTCCCAACTTTTTGAGAAAAGAAAGAGGGACACTTTAAGACACGCCCCTACCACACCTCTAACCACGCCCTCACCACACCCTGTGCCATGCATATCACAAAGAATGCAGAACCAAAAGATGCAGTTTTAACATTCAAACCACATGTCCTGTGTCTCTGACTGAAGTGTCTGAAGAGAGCAGAGGAAATGTAACTAGTTATAAACATTTGTAATTGTCTGTGACACAACAGCTTTTCATACTTTTTTTGCTTTCAGAGAAAAATACTCTGTAGTCTGATATGCAACACTGGCTGTGCATTGAAGCCGACACCCCTTCTGCAATTGATTTTTTCCAAATAAAGCTAAATCCTACACTCAATAAATTAAAGCTTTTGCCTCTGATATTTAACATGAAAAGTAGGAAAATGTTCACACTGCTACTTAGACATTATTTGTGCATTGTCATTTTAGAACACTTGCTTTAATAGTGTTCCTTTAAATGCTAAAGAACAGTAATTTAAAGTATATTAACCATCGGGGAGCCATGAAACCCAATCTTTAAGCACAGCAAAGCCCAAAACAGCCTAAGAGGTTGGCCTTCACCACTGTGAGTGCTGCTAGTGATTTGTGCTGGTTGGTTGAGACTGCTGGGTAGTTGAGTTCCAGATAACCGGGACGCTACTGTAGTTAAAAACTTATAGTTTGCTGCAAATCTTTCTTGCTTCCTGTTTTTTTCAATGGGATATTCTGTGATTTTCCATCTTAACGCAGAGGGAATTCAGCTTTACATGAGCAAGAAGTTAATTTAGGAATTAACTTCCTAAATTATGGCCAATGTCACGTGACCTCAGAAGTTAAGGACCTCTGTAGGTTAAGCAAATAAGGGGCTTTGGTAGGTGGAGGCGTATCTGTAGTTAAGTTAGGGTAAATGGGAAGAATATAGTAAAAAACAAATCTTGAAATAGGGCTTGAAAATGGAACTAAGTTCAGAACTTCCTCTCCGCTCTAAAATAGTAGCCACAATGTGATAACCTTTTTGGAAAAAAATGTCTTCATTATAATTTATGAAAATCCCGAAAAATCCTGAAAGGATTAACTAATTCCTGCCCCAGGATAGGAAAATAAGTCACTGCACTCACCTCCCTACAAAATCCTAGATAACACTATTTATTTATCTCTGATCTGATAAAATGCTATAGAGTTGAAAAGGAATGACAGCAAACCCCTCTCCTCCCCCCAGGGAATTCAATGGCAGGGCTAATGAGTAAACAAGTATAAAATAACCATTCCAGGAGAAGACAGATGTAACAAGTGAGTAGGGTTATGTTGTACTACATTATGAAAACAAATGAACTGTTTAACCCTTTCTGGACCAGCACCCTCTGTCCCCTTAAGGACCAGAGGGTGCTGGTCTAGCAAACCGCCGCTTCCCGACGAATCGCCATAAGTTACCGTCGCTCCCGCCGTATACGACGCTCTGTCCCCGCCGCAGGCTGCTCTCTCTGCCGTCGCTATGACAGCAGAGCGCTGTGCGCCGGTCAGGAGCCGCTTTCATTGGCTCCTGACCCTGTCATTCCATGTAAGCCAATGGGAACGGCTTACATGAATGACAGGGCCAGGAGCCAATGAAAACGGCTCCTGCCTGGCTCACAGTGCTCTGCCGTCATAAAGGGGGCAGGGCATCACATTGCGGCGGGGGCAGAGCGGACCAAGCGACGCGGACGGGCGGGGACGCGCGGTCAATGGGACATAGAGTTTACGTCCTGTCAGGACCGCAGCGCCCCCTGCCCGACGTAGATTTATACTCGCTCGGTCCGCAGGTGGTTAAAAAAACAGGAGAGATAAACAAATAAAATGTGTGGGTTTAATGTGCAATAAAACTGCTGGATGAAAGTGGATTAATTTTGTATTTTTTTTTCACTTTTCCCCTTATTTTCCTTTTAATATGCATAGAAAATAAGTAATCACTTAAAACAAATGTAAGCCACAAAAAGCCTAATTTGTCCTTAAAAAAACAATGTATAGAACTATAGATTATCTACTTGTGATAATCCTATACAATAAAATGCAAGTGTCCCTGCGTCATCAACTGAATGGTTGTGTGTCCCTGGCTTTTTTGTACTGAGCATGTGCGCAGCCAGGGCAGTTAGGACACAGGGCCGGATCTGACAGTTTGCTGTGTGTGGTTCACAGAGGTTCTCATTGCATTGTGGGAAATAACAGCTTTTTCCAACTGCCAAGCAAGCAGCTCCCTGTGTGCATGTACTTCAGACAGTGGTGGGGAACGAGCAAGCGGGACACCTATGTGCGCACATTGCGGGGCGAAGCGGCTGTGACCTAGCGCCTGTTTTTTAACGGGCAGGCCTTTTTACTAGTTATTGATAAAGTTATTGCCAAAGTAATCATATCTGAGCTGAACGGTGAAAACAACCAGGGTAGGGAAGTGGTTAAGAGTTTGTGTTTACTGAATGAGGAGATCTGCCCTAAGGTCCGTACACACGCCGGACTGGAGGCAACGACGGGTCTGTCGTTACCTCCCACTGGGTGGGCGTTCCAACGACAGTCCGGCGTGTGTACGCACTGTCGGCGGACTGATACGGCTGTTTCTGAGCGATCCGCTGGGCGGATCGCTCAGAAACAGCCGTATCAGTCCGCCGACAGTGCATACACACGCCGGACTGTCGTTGGAACGCCCACCCAGCGGGAGGTGACAACGGACCCGTCGTTGCCTCCAGTCCGGTGTGTGTACGGACCGTTAGCAGTGCTCCTGCAGTCTATTCACAGCTGCTGATAAGAACTAATTAGAAACTTTGATCTGGCTAAAAAACACAGACCACAGAGCAGTGAATTTCTTCAGCAACCATATGTGGAATAAAATAGATGTTTGCTGTGCAAACGTTTGGGTCTGCTTTGAGAAAATTGGTTCACTTACCTCCCACGTTGCACAGAAATCCACATTATCATAGGCAAAAGGCTGCTCGGCATCATAAGGGTTCTCAGCTCCTGAGGGCTACGCCAAAAACAAACACAGCAAAACCATCAGCAGTCACATATGAGATCATCATGCAAAGAGCAGTGCTATTACACAGCTGGCCCTACTTTTAACATTGTATGAAAGGAAATCTGTGTTGCTCAAAGGATCCATTTCAGTTTTTTTAGACTAGTTAAAATGCATCTTTAAGGGCCGGTTCACACGGGCGGCAGGCAGCGTTGGGGCGGCCAGGAAGTTGCGTCGTCCTGTGACGTCTCGTTCGGTGGCGGCAGTACGGAGATCGTCGCCATCGGCGTTTCTCGTCCCCGCAGGGGGACATGAAACCGCACCGGCTAGCCATCCCTGGACGTTGCATGCGGCTTCTAGGGACGGCCGAAACGATGCGTTAAATCGGGATCAGAACACCGCGTTTATGCAATCGACGGTAATCGACGGTAACCGCGCAATGCTAAACGCTCCTATTCACTTGAATGGGAGAGTTTAGCCGATGGGTCCCGAACGCTTGACGGTAGACGCCGCCAAGCGTCCGTGTGAACCGGCCCTAAAAAAGAGGGCTCACTGTAGCAGCTACAAGTGATTGTAATGACACAGCTGCTAATCATATTTTACCAACTCTTGCTATTTTCTGATGTGATTTGATCTCCAGATGAATGTCAGTTTAACAAGCTGTGTATGAGGTCTGCAGATTGCATAAACTGTGAAGGCATTTTGCAGGAATTGATCTTTTGCATGTTTACAGCATCTTTAGAAAGATCAGTATTTCAAACCGCCCTGACAAACCTATGTGAGAGATGAATTCCTCAGTTTGCACAGAGATGTACTCAGCTTAAAGCAGGAGGATCAGCCATACTATGCCAGGGAAAAAAACACATATATAAGTAAGTAGATAAATACTTGATTTACTTACATAACACATGTATTGTACTGTCCACATTATGATTTCAGTGAATGTTATATAGTAAATGACGAGAATTCTGTTCCTGGTGGGGACCATGTCTTTTGCCCACAGTTTGAGGCTAAATACTGATGTAATTTCTTCCCTTAACTGTTTTTTATTTTCTCCTCCAATCGCTGAGTCACCTCAGCTTTGCTTGTAAACACAAGTGAGCAGAGGATCATGTTTCAGCTAGGCAGGGAAATAAAGGGAAGAGGAGGAATATATTATAGATAAAAAGAACCCCCAGCATGCAACTGAATGGCAATGGCTATTAAAGGGCCAGTGCTCCTAAGGTATGTGATAACTTCAAACCATAACAGCAGAAAAAGTTTTGAAAGTTTTAAATGTAAGATTAGCATCTTTATAACTTAATACACTCAGACGAGTTGCTGTTGAAATTTGATTTTTAAGGTGACAATCCCGCTTTAATAGAATAGACTGTGTAGTTATACTCTCATACTACAAGGAAAGTGGTAAAATTGGCCATTCATCTTTCACTTCCCAAATACGTTTATTTTTATAATGTGTGTACCTAGCTTAAGCCAAATAGCACCATTTGACATGTGGCAGCAATACCTTGAGGCCAAAAATCATCTGTCTTGTCTGAGGTCGGCAACTGCCATGTTCAGATGCAACTTCATGGTGGGCCCGCCTGTCCACCTACTGTGCCAAGTGACACCAAGCGCCCGGCCAGCGGACAGCAGCAGCTGACAGGTGGTGAATTCACCACCTTCAGCTCTTCGCAGAAAAAAGGCCTAAGGCAGGGTTCATTCTTAAAGAGAACCCGCGGTGGGTTTGAAGAATGTTATCTGCATACAGAGGCTGTATCTGCCTATACAGCCCAGCCTCTGTTGCTATCCCAAACCCCCCTAAGGTCCCCCTGCACTCTGCAATCCCTCATAAATCACAGCCACGCTGCTGACAAACAGCTTGTCAGAGCTGGCTGTGTTTATCTCTATAGTGTCAGTCTGCTGCTCTCCCCGCCTCCTGCAGAACTCCAGTCCCCGCCTGCATCCCTTCCCTCCCTGCTGATTGGAGGGAAGGGACGGGGGCAGGGACCGGAGCTATGCAGGAGGCGGGGGAGCAGCTGAGACTGACACTACTGATGTAAACACAGCCTCACAGCACGGCTGTGATTTATGAGGGATTGCAGAGTGCAGGGGGACCTTAGTGGGGTTTGGGATAGCAACAGAGGCTGGGCTGTATAGGCAGATCCAGCCTCTGTATGCAGATAACATTCTTTAAACACACCTCGGGTTCTCTTTAATAAAAATCCGATGTGATTTTCAAAAAACGCAATCGCTCGGTATATAATTTGTTTTAATGACATCGCAATCTGTTGTGTTCCTATTAAAATTGAATTCACATTTTTATGTGCTTTAACCATCTTAGCGGTATGGACGAGCTCAGCTCGTCCATCACCGCCGATGGCTGCCGCTCAGGCCCTGCTGGGCCTATTTTGTTCAAATAAAGAGCAGCACACGCAGCCGGCACTTTGCCAGCCGCGTGTGCTGCCCGATCGCGGCGATTCGCCGCGAGCAGCGGCGAAAGAGGGTCCCCCCAGCCGCCTGAGCCCAGCGTAGCCGGAACAAAAAGTTCCGGCCAGCGCTAAGGGCTGGATCGGAGGCGGCTGACGTCAGGACGTCGGCTGACGTCCATGACGTCACTCCGCTCGTCGCTATGGCGACGATCTAAGCAAAACAAGGAAGGCCGCTCATTGCGGCCTTCCTTGTTTATTCTGGGCGCCGGAGGCGATCGGAAGAACGCCTCCGGAGCGCCCTCTAGTGGGCTTTCATGCAGCCAACTTTCAGTTGGCTGCATGAAATAGTTTTTTTTTTATTTAAAAAAAACCCTCCCGCAGCCGCCCTGGCGATCTTAATAGAACGCCAGGGTGGTTAAAGGGAAGGTCCAAGCTGAAAAAAAAAAATAAACTCCACTTATCTGGGGTTTCTTCCAGCCCCTGCTATTCGATCTGTGCCCTCGCCGCAGCTCCTCTCACTCCCGGTGTCCTGCGCTGAAAAAGTCGACCTCGCCAGGTCAGCATCCAGGTCAGCTTCATGTGCGCTCCACGGCGCGGGTCACGTGATGTACTGCCTGCGCAGTAGAGATCCGATGACGTTGCATACACCACGTGACCCCCCCCACCGTGGTACGCACATGAAGCCGACCCGGATGCTGACCTGGCATGGTCGACTTCTTCAGCTGCAGCGAGGGCACAGATCGACTGGCAGGGGCTGGAAGAAGCCCCAGGTAAGTGGAGTTTATTTTTTTTTCAGCTTGGATGTTTCCTTTAAATTCGGACAGCAAGTCTTTTTTCGTATGCAATGTGCAATTCCTGTTTCAGCGCTGCAATGGAGGGGCACAGGAGTATGGGGGAAGCCTCAATAGGATCCAGAGGCTTCCCCCTCCGAGCTAAGTACCCCATAGGGGCTATTTTTTTTCTCTTAAAGCCTTGTACACATGCTAAACTAAACTTGTTTGAATCTTCCAACAAATGACAGATTTCGCCGTTGGACAACATTGTGTGCAAATATGTAGCCAAATGACAGATGACTGACATTAGGCATTTTGCCTAATCCATTAGGATCAATGACGACTGTTGGGCAGATATCGTGCAGTCAGACAAATGTGTACAATGTCATATAACATTTGATGACATTTAACATTTGATGTCATGTAACAATATGCATGACATGCGGACATGTCATGCATAATGCCATTTCCGCTGTGGGCGCAGTATTTAAATGATTTGCTCGTTTCCAACGATGTTGCCGCCGACTCTCTAAAGACGTCGCTATTAAGGTTTTTTTCTGCAACGTTGGACATTTTTTGGGCGTGTATAATACGGACCTTTAGAATGGGGTAATCCAGGAAAGTTCTAGTTAGAATGACTCTTACAGATACGATTACTTATCTCATAAATGTATATTCACTTCAGGTTTGCTTTAGTAGATTTCACTCACCTTGAGGGAGAAAGGCCAGTGCATGAGGAAGAGGTCCAGGTAGTCCAAGCCCACATCTTTCAGAGACTTTTCCAGACCTTTGCGCACTAGTTCTGGGGAGAAATACGTGCACCAGAGCTGGGGGTGAAGGATAAACAGTTGGTTACTAACTGGAGTCCAACAGTAGTTATAAGTATTGCAATACACTTCAGGATAGTTTCATCTGCCGATTACGGGTATTTCTGTAGAGCAATTTCCTGTTTGTTTCTATCCGCTTCTGAAAGGATGGAACTTGATCTTCTTTTCTGCAAACTCAGAACTAAACTTAGAACTTACTCTAAAAGATTAGCCACAGCATAAAAACCTTTATGGAAAAAAAAAAATCTTCATTACAATTTATGGAAATCCTAAAAAAAAATCTGAAGTTTTATTAGGTTTCACATCTTGCAAGAAGAACTGAAAGGGTTAAGGAGGGCACAAGGGGGACAATGGTGGGCACAAGGGGGTGATTCAAGAGTACACAAGAGGACACAAGGAAGGCGCAAGAGGGACACAGGAGGACACAAGGGGAACACAGTGAGACGCAAGCACCTAAATGGTTAAAGAGGACACAAGGCGGGCAAAGAAGGGCACAAGGGGGACACAAAGGGTACAAGGGGCACACAAAAGGCACAAGGGAGACACAGGGGGACACAGAAAGGTATAAGGGGAACACAAGAGGTAAAAGGGGGACACAAAAGAACATAAGGTACAAGGAAGACCTAATAATTGTACACCCAAGAAAGAACAGAAAGCCACCCAAAAAACAGCACCACTCAATTTAGAGACAAGAAGCGCCTCAGGTACCATACTTACCTGGGGCTTCCTTAAGCCCCCTTAAGGCCACTCGTCCCTCGCCGTCTCCCGAGGTGGCTCCTGTCACTTACAGTTCAGCCCAATAGCCAGGCCAAGTCGCGATTCGTTGCGCATGCGTGGCCAGGCGCTCTCCCCCATCACACTCCTGTGGCTGGGAGCATTCTGTGACGCAACCCATGGTGGTGAAAGCTCTTTTGTGACAATAGATGATTTGATGTGAAATGCATCATATGGTGATGCAACAAAACTTAACAAGGTTCCTACCGGGACACCTTACATCTGGCACTCCTGTCATTTATGTGGCAGTTGGGAATGGATTAAAGCCTATATCTGTCCAGCCAGCAAATAATCAGTGGACTAAATACTAACTGAGCTGCTGAACTTTATGAGATATGGAGTCATCTTAAGCCCCCTCTACACCATTCAATTCCAGGGGCAAACAATCGAATTTGATCGGATCGAATTCGATTAGATCGATTAAATCTGTGACCATTACAAAGTTATACACTTGAACTGAAAGGGGTTCCTTGGTTTCACTTGCTGATTTTGAGGCGATAGTGCTATGCTTGTTGGCAGTGATTGGATGGTCAATCAGCTGATGTTACCCAAAACACGACCGTGTTAAATTTTAAGGGGGGGTAAGGGGATTTTATGTGGTTGGTTGCATAAGTATTTTTCAATAAAGCTGATAATTGTTTAAGCAGACACCCCTGATTCAGTGGTTTTTGATAGCAAGCGATGTGTACGTTTTTAGAAGCGCACCTTCCCTGTGTAGAATATGTCCTCCCTCTTCACGGTGCCATCTGCGATCTTGGCACGGATGGCATTTCCAACTTCGGCCTCGTTACCGTAGATGTAGGCACAGTCAATGTGTCGGTAACCCAGATCAATGGCAGCTTTCGTAGCTTCCTCTCCAAGGTTTCTGGGCACCTAAAAAAAACAGGCAAAAAAAAGTCACACCAAATGGTATGAAGTTGCACAGGATTAGTGGTGCTCAAATACCCCTTTTTAAAATTCGAGTTTGGTCGAATTCGAATAGTAAATTATTCGAGGTCAGTCGAATATTCGAGTCGAATAAATTTTACTATTCGATTCGACCTCGGACTTCGAGCTCACTATTCGAGTCGGTATTCGAGCTCATTATTCGAGCTGACTATTCGAATTGGCCTTAAATAGCTTCCCAACACTTGTTTTGAGGGTTAATGATGCAAGAAACATATTTTTTTCCAAGTGACAACAGCAAGTGATTATGTGGGGATGTTCCTTTAAAAAAAAAAAAGGTGAAAAGAGAAGTTGTGTCCAGAATTTTGTTCAGTACTGTATATACTTCTTCTTCTTCTTCTTCTTTATCTTCTATATCTTCTTCTTCTTCTTCTATATCTTCTTCTTCTTCTTCATCTTCTTCTTCTTCTTCTTCATCTTCTTCATCTTCATCTTCTTCATCTTCATCTTCTTCATCTTCTTCATCTTCATCTTCTTCATCTTCTTCTTCATCTTCTTCATCTTCTTCATCTTCATCTTCTTCATCTTCTTCTTCATCTTCTTCATCTTCATCTTCTTCATCTTCTTCTTCTTCTTCTTCTTCTTCATCTTCTTCTTCATCTTCTTCATCTTCTTCTTCATCTTCTTCATCTTCATCTTCTTCATCTTCTTCTTCATCTTCTTCATCTTCTTCTTCTTCTTCTTATTCATCTTCTTCATCTTCTTCTTCTTCTTCTTCATCTTCTTCATCTTCATCTTCTTCTATATCGTCTTCTTCGTCACTTATTTCTCTTTTCATTTTTTTTTTTTTAAAGAAATGCAGCTATTTTTGAGCGTAACAACAAATAGCTGGTGGCGCACGCATGTTGGAAGCGCCATTGTATGTGCTCCCTGGCAGTGGAAACACACAGACAGCAGGAGGTAAATTTAGCAGCAGGAGGAGGAGGATGAGTGTGTGGCAGCATGCAGTCAATGAGGCAGGCAGCGTGACATAATAGCCCTGGTACCTAGCGGTGATACCATGGCTGTAAATAAACACAACAGGAGGTCCCAGACAGCGGTCGTGCAGCCCACATTGTGTCCAATACACAACTGGGACAACACAGTTTTCAACCCGGGCACCTCAGAAAAATTAAACCTTTTTTTGTAATGGTTTTGTAGTTTTGGTTTTACAACCAATTACACAGATATATAGCTATTTTTTGACGTAATAGCTGGTGGCAGAGTGGCAGCAGAAGGTAAATCTGTGTACCCTGGCGGTGGGAAACACAGACAGACAGCAGCAGCAGCAGGAGGAGGAATGGAGGAGAGTAATTATGTGAGCAGCTATTGTTTGACGTAATAGCTGGTGGCAGTGTGGCAGCAGAAGGTAATTCTGTGTACCCTGGCAGTGGGAAACACAGACAGACAGCAGCAGCAGGAGGAATGGAGGAGTAGTGTGAGTGTGGCAGCAGGTAGGCAGCGTGACATAATAGCCCTGGTACCTAGCGGTGATACCAGGGCCGTAAATAAACACAACAGGAGGTCCCAGACAGCGGTCGTGCAGCCCACATTGTGTCCAATACACAACTGGGACAACACAGTTTTCAACCCGGGCACCTCAGAAAAATTAAACCTTTTTTTTTTTTAATGGTTTTTTGGTTTTTGGTTTTACAACCAATTTAGCTATTTTTGGACGTAATAGCTGGTGGCAGAGTGGCAGCAGAAGAAGGTAATTCTGTGTACCCTGGCAGTGGGAAACACAGACAGACAGCAGCAGCAGGAGGAGGAATGGAGGAGTAGGCGAGCAGCTATTGTTTGACGTAATAGCTGGTGGCAGAGTGGCAGCAGAAGGTAAATCATCTGTGTACCCTGGCAGTGGGAAACACAGACAGACAGCAGCAGCAGCAGCAGGAGGAGGTATGGAGGAGCAGTGTGAGTGTGGCAGCAGGTAGGCAGCGTGACATAATAGCCCTGGTACCTAGCGGTGATACCAGGGCCGTAAATAAACACAACAGGAGGTCCCAGACAGCGGTCGTGCAGCCCACATTGTGTCCAATACACAACTGGAACAACACAGTTTTCAACCCGGGCACCTCAGAAAAATTAAACCTTTTTTTTTTTTAATGGTTTGTTTGGTTTCGGTTTTGCAACCAATATAGCTATTGTTTGACGTAATAGCTGGTGGCAGAGTGGCAGCAGAAGAAGGTCATTCTGTGTACCCTGGCAGTGGGAAACACAGACAGACAGCAGAAGGGCAGTACACAGCAGCCCACTGTAGGTGTAAAATGTGTGGCTGCAGGCGACGTAATAGTCAAAGTGAACCAGGCTGGCTTAGTGAGCAGGAGCCAGGAGGTGGTAAAGGGTGGTAAGGCACATTAACGATGGTTCCGGCAGCCAGTTCATGTCCCCCTCTCGCCGACAACAGGGGCCAGGAACTCGCCTTCCACCCACGCCTGGTTCATCTTGAGAAACGTCAGTCTGTCCACAGACTTGTGAGACAGACGTGAGCGTTTCTCGGTGACCACGCCACCAGCTGCACTGAAGCAGCGCTCGGACAGCACGCTGGAAGGGGGGCAGGACAGCACTTCCAGGGCGTACTGCGCTAGCTCGCTCCAGATCTCCATGCGCTTGACCCAATACTCCATGGGATCAACAGGGGCATCGCTGTCAAGCCCGCTGTACGACCCCATGTAGTCAGCCACCATGCGGGTCAGGCGCTGGCTGTGACCGGAGGAGGATGCTGCTGCATGCATCTCCTCTCTAGTCACTGCTGCCGGAGCCTCTACAGTCCTGTAGAGCTCGTGGCTGAGAGACAGCAGGTCTGTGGGGCGCTTGCTGCTGCTGGATGCAGGCACCTGCTGCTGCCTCTGTGCTGGCTGCTGGACAGTGGGGGTGGAAGGCTGGGGGAAGGCTTCCTCCAAGCGCTCAACAAGGGCCTGCTGCAAGCTCCTTATTTGTTGCGCTGGGTCTCCTCCTGCAGGCGGCAGGAACTGGCTCAACTTCCCCTTGAGGCGTGGGTCCAACATCATGCTGATCCAGATGTCCTCCCTCTGCTTCATCTGGATCACCCTGGGGTCCCTGCGCAGGCACGCCAGCATGTGCGCTGCCATTGGGAAGAGGCGGGCCACGTCTGCTGGCACATCGACGTCAGTGCTGTCCTCATCCTCCTCCTCTGCCGCCTCATCCTCTCTCCACCCCCGCACCAACTCAGCTGCGCTGTGCTGATCCCCCTCATCAGCAGCCAGGTCAGGGACCTCCACCAAGTCCTCCTCCTCCTCCCCCTCAGAGGTGGACTGCGCAGCTGGTTGCCGCTCCTGCTGGTCCAAGGCTGCCGCTCCCTGTTCCAGCAAACCATCGAGGGCCCTGTTCAGCAGAGAAACCAGGGGCACCCACTCGCAGACCATAGCATGGTCCCTGCTCACCATGTTTGTGGCCTGCAGGAAGGGAGCCAGCACAAAGCACACCTGCTGCATGTGCCTCCAGTCATCATCGGGGACGATGGACGGGATGTTGCTGGTCTTGTCCCTTCTCCGAGCTGCGGAAACAGTGGCCAGGGCAAGGTACTGGTTGACAGCGTGCCTCTGTTCAACCAGACGCTCCAACATCGCCAGGGTGGAGTTCCAGCGAGTCGGAACGTCAATGATCAGCCGATGGCGTGGCAGATCCAGCTCCTTTTGCACGTCTTCCAGGCTCGCACAGGCTGCAGCCGAGCGCCGGAAGTGACGCACAACATTCCTTGCCGTTTCCAGCAGTTCGCCCATCCCCTGGTAGGTGCGCAGGAACTTCTGCACCACCAGGTTCAGCACGTGGGCAAGACAGGGGATGTGGGTCAGGTTTCCCCTGTCTATGGCAGCAACCAGATTGGCCCCATTGTCGGACACCACCTCTCCGACTCTGAGGCCTCTGGGGGTCAGCCAAATCCTCTCCTGCTCCTGGAGTTTGGCCAACACGTGGGCTGCCGTCAGCTTGGTCTTGCCAAGGCTGACCAAGTGCAGCAGCGCTTGGCAGTGGCGGGCCTTCACGCTGCTGCTGAGGCGGGGGGTTTGGCCAGGTGTGGCGGAGGATGGCAGAGGATCGGAGGAACCCGCTGCAGTTCCCCTGACCCTGCGGGGTGGCACCACCCACTGTGTTGCTGCTGCTGCTGCTGCTGTGCCCGCTGCTGCTCTCCCATCCTCACCCCCTTCCACCAAGCTGACCCAGTGGACAGTGAAGGACAGGTAGCGGCCTGTCCCGAAGCGGCTGCTCCAGGAGTCCATGGTGACGTGGACCCTTTCACCAACCGCGTGCTCCAGCCCTCGCTCCACATTGGCCATCACAAAGCGGTGCAGTGCTGGAATGGCCTTGCGGGAGAAAAAGTGTCTGCTGGGGAGCTGCCAGTCTGGGGCTGCACAAGCAAGCAGCGCCCGCATGTCGCTCCCCTCCTGCACGAGCGTGTACGGCAGGAGTTGGGAGCACATGGCCCGTGCCAGCAAGCCGTTCAGCTGCCGCACGCGACGGCTGCTGGGAGGCAGAGCCCTAACCACCCCCTGGAAGGACTCGCTCAAAAGGCTCTGGCGTGGCCTTTTGCTGACACGGGAATCACCAGACACAGCGGAGGAGGCCACTGAGGACTGGCTGCCAGAACAGGCCTCAGTGTCGGCGGCAGGAGTTGCAGAGGGGGGAGGAGCAGTGCGTTTCCGCACTCCTGCTGGTGCTGCTGGAGGAGCAGGAGGGCGGGTGGCTGCTGTTGCTGCTGCTGAAGGCTGTGCAGTGATGGGTGTGGTGCCACTGCCAGCACCAGATGCCTTCAGCCTCTGGAACTCCTCATGCTGGTGGAAATGTTTAGCCGCAAGGTGGTTGATCAGCGAGCTGGTGCTGAACTTTAAGGGGTCTGCACCTCTGCTCAACTTCCGCTGACAGTGGTTGCAAGTGGCGTACTTGCTGTACACAGTGGGCATGGTGAAAAAGCGCCAGATTGGTGACAGAAACATCCCCCTACGGCATGGAAGCGCTGCTGCCTGTCTCCCTGTGGTGGTTGGGGGGGGGGCTTGGGTGCGGCTGGTGGTGGTACTGGCTGATGCTGCTGCTGCTGCTGCTGAGCCTGAGACACCAGCAGGCTGTGGGTCGCTGCCAATGCTTGCAATGATGCGCCTCCTTGCAAGGCCCACAAGCGCATCCTCCTCCTCCTCCGAGCTGCTGAGGACGACATCCCCTGGAGGTGGTGGCACCCAGTCTCTGTCTGTCACCGGGTCATCAACATCATCCTCCCCCTCCTCAAACATGTCCTGCTGGGATGATGACCCCCCAAACTCCTCTCCTGATGCATGGATGGGCTGCTTGACTGTCGCCACAGTCTTGCTGTCCAATCCCTCATCCCCCAAAGTGCCCATCAGCATCTCCTCCTCAAAATCGCCAACAACAGCAGACAATTGACTCATCATGCCTGGGGTCAAAAGAGTGCTGAATGAGAGGTCGGCGACTGACGGTGAACTGGCCTCCTCCCCAGACCCTGCTGGGCGGCTGCTGCGAACAGGGGTGGTGGTGGTGGTGGTGGTGAGGGTGGAGGCCTCGGATGCAGAGCTGATGGCGGGCTGCTCATCCTCCGTCATGAGTTGCACCACAGTGTCTGCATCCTTTTCCTCAATGGGACGTTTCCGACCCGGCTGGAGGAAAATCGGAGCAGGTGCTACACGCTGCTGCTGTGTCTCTGCAGCGTGAGTTGCAGATGCTCCTGCTGGGCGGCGCCCAAGGCGTCCACGGCCAGTGGCTATGGGAGGAATGTTAGCCACTGACGCTGCTGCTGCGGAACTGTGCATGGTGGCGCGCCCGCGGCCGCGGCTTGCCACAATGCTGCTCCCTCTCCTCCTGATTCCCTTGCTGCCCTTCCCCTTGCCCAAACCGCGCTGGCTGCCACTTCCAGACATCTTCAATGTTTTGGGCGTATAGACAAAAGTTTTTTAAAAGGGCGGGTGAAAAGTGGGGTACTTTAATGGAGTGGGTTGGTTGGTGAGGTGACTGAGTGAGTGTCCCCTAGTACAGTAAGTAAGTAGTAACAGTCAGGAAGTACAACTAGCAGTTACAATAATCAGTAGTAATCACAAGTAAATTTAGTGTGTGTACACTCAGACAGTGAGTGCACGCAGGCAGGAGCTAGTAGCCTATGAACACAGTGACTGAGTGTCCTAGACTCCTAGTACAGTAAGAGTAAGTAGTAGCAGTAAGAAGAACTAACTAATTACAATAATCAATCAGCGATCAGAAGGAAATGGAGTGTGGGTGTGTGTACACTCAGACACTGAGTGCACGCACGCAGGAGCTAGTAGCCTATGAACACAGTGACTGAGTGTCCTAGACTCCTAGTACAGTAAGAGTAAGTAATAAAAGTAAGTAGAACTAACTAATTACAATAATCAATCAGCGATCAGAAGGAAATGGAGTGTGGGTGTGTGTACACTCAGACAGTGAGTGCACGCACGCAGGAGCTAGTAGCCTATGAACACAGTGACTGAGTGTCCTAGACTCCTAGTACAGTAAGAGTAAGTAATAACAGTAAGTAGAACTAAATAATTACAATAATCAATCAGCGATCAGAAGGAAATGGAGTGTGGGTGTGTGTACACTCAGACAGTGAGTGCACGCACGCAGGAGCTAGTAGCCTATGAACACAGTGACTGAGTGTCCTAGACTCCTAGTACAGTAAGAGTAAGTAGTAACAGTAAGAAGAACTAACTAATTACAATAATCAATTAGCGATCAGAAGGAAATGGAGTGTGGGTGTGTGTACACTCAGACAGTGAGTGCACGCACGCAGCAGCTAGTAGCCTATGAACACAGTGACTGAGTGTCCTAGACTCCTAGTACAGTAAGAGTAAGTAATAACAGTAAGTAGAACTAACTAATTACAATAATCAATCAGCGATCAGAAGGAAATGGAGTGTGGGTGTGTGTACACTCAGACAGTGAGTGCACGCACGCAGGAGCTAGTAGCCTATGAACACAGTGACTGAGTGTCCTAGACTCCTAGTACAGTAAGAGTAAGTAGTAACAGTAAGAAGAACTAACTAATTACAATAATCAATCAGCGATCAGAAGGAAATGGAGTGTGGGTGTGTGAACACTCAGACAGTGAGTGCACGCAGGCAGGAGCTAGTAGCCTATGAACACAGTGACTGAGTGTCCTAGACTCCTAGTACAGTAAGAGTAAGTAGTAACACCAGTAAGTAGAACTAACTAATTACAATAATCAATCAGCGATCAGAAGGAAATGGAGTGTGGGTGTGTGTACACTCAGACAGTGAGTGCACGCAGGCAGGAGCTAGTAGCCTATGAACACAGTGACTCAGTGTCCTAGACTCCTAGTACAGTAAGAGTGAGTAAGTACAAGTAGTAACAGTAAGTAGAACTAACTAATTACAATAATCAATCAGCGATCCGAAGGAAATAGAGTGTGTGTTGTGTGTGTACACTCAGACAGTGAGTGCGCACACGCAGGAGGTAGTAGTAGCCTATATGAACAGTGACAGTGAGTGTCCCTACGGGTACAGTAAGAGTAAGTAGTAAGTAAGTACAACTAACAATAATCAAACAGTAATGAGAAGGAAATAGAGTGTGTGTACACACAGACAGTGAGTGAGTGCACACACGCAGGAGCTAGCTAGTAGCCTATAAACAGTGACAGTCAGTGAGTGTCCTACTCCTAGTACAGTATAACTACAATACTATTAGTAAAGGACAGCAGAAATACTGGTATAGAATATGAGAGAAATAAACAGAGGACAGCTGCCCACAGAGGCAAGGCCCCCCTGAGGCCTAAACCTGTAAGCTTGCAGCAGCTGCCTGCAGATCTCTAATGTAACACACAAGCTACTAACTAAAATACAATGTCTATCTAACTAACAACAATATAGGTGTATATGGCAGGTGTAGGTGAGCAAAAACGCTAGGTAAATGACCACAATAGAGCACTTGCTAAGCCAAAGCACAAAGGAGCAACTCTCTCTCTGTACAAGTCTCAGGCAAGCATGGAAAAACCTAACATGGCGGCCGCTATTTATAGGGTAGGGGCTGGCCAGGGTCCCCCTCTGTGATTGGCTGCCGTCAGAGGGCCTGGGAGCCCTCTGATTGGCTCTAAGGACATCAATCTGGGCTATGACGCTATTCGAGCTCGGTACCGAGCTCGAATAGCGCCGGGTGGCTCGAATAGCTCGAATAGTGAATGGGCTATTCGAGTGTACTCGGATAGCCCATTCGAATAGCTCCAGCTATTCGGAGCTCGAATACCGAGCTCGAATAGCTGAAAAAGAGCTCGAATATTCGAACTACTCGAATATTCGAGCTCTGCTGAGCACCACTGCACAGGATTAAAAGGAGACATGAAGTAAGAAGCACATGGTGCAATATGGTGGCTGCCATATTTATTTTCTTTTAAGCAATACCAGTTGCCTGGCAATCCTGCTAATCTCTTTGGCTGCAGCTGTGCTATGGAAGCCATAATGGAGGTGTGGTGGGGAGCCATGAGGCATGACTAGATGTGTGGTGGGGAATCCATGACTGGAAGCGTGGTGGGGGGTGCGGAACTGGAGGAGTGGTGGAAGCATGACTGGATATGAGGTGTGGGAGGGATCCATGAATGGAGGAGTGGTGGAAGCATGACTGGATGTGTGGTGTGGGAAGGATCTATGAATGGAGGAGTGGTGCAAGCATGACTGGATGTGTGGTGGGGGATCCATGAATGGAGGAGTGGTGGAAGCATGACTGGATGTGTGGTGGGGGATCCATGAATGGAGGAGTGGTGGAAGCATGACTGGATGTGTGGTGTGGGAGGGATCTATGAATGGAGGAGTGGTGGAAGCATGACTGGATGTGTGGTGGGGGATCCATGAATGGAGGAGTGGTGGAAGCATGACTGGATGTGTGGTGTGGGAGGGATCTATGAATGGAGGAGTGGTGGAAGCATGACTGGATGTGTGGTGTGGGAAGGATCTATGAATGGAGGAGTGGTGCAAGCATGACTGGATGTGTGGTGGGGGATCTATGAATGGAGGAGTGGTGGAAGCATGACTGGATGTGTGGTGGGGGATCCATGAATGGAGGAGTGGTGGAAGCATGACAGGATGTGTGGTGTGGGAGGGATCCATGAATGTAGGAGTGGTGGAAGCATGACTGGATGTGTGGTGTGGGAGGGAGGGATCTATGAATGGAGGAGTGGTGGAAGCATGACTGGATGTGTGGTGGGGGATCCATGAATGGAGGAGTGGTGGAAGCATGACTGGATGTGTGGTGGGGGATCCATGAATGGAGGAGTGGTGGAAGCATGACTGGATGTGTGGTGTGGGAGGGATCCATGAATGGAGGAGTGGTGGAAGCATGACTGGATGTGTGGTGTGGGAGGGATCTATGAATGGAGGAGTGGTGGAAGCATGACTGGATGTGTGGTGTGGGAGGGATCTATGAATGGAGGAGTGGTGGAAGCATGACTGGATGTGTGGTGGGGGATCCATGAATGAAGGAGCGGTGGAAGCATGACTGGATGTGTGGTGTGGGAGGGATTCATGAATGGAGGAGTGGTGGAAGCATGACTGGATGTGTGGTGTGTCAGGGATCTATGAATGGCGGAGTGGTAGAGGCATGACTGGATGTGTGGTGGGGGAACCATGACTGGAGTTTGGTAAAAGCATGGCTGGTCTTAAGGTGGGGGTAGGGGGAAGAAGACTGAAGGTGTCATACAGATGTTACTTAAAGTGTTTGGCAGAGGTATGACTGGATGTGTAGTGGGTGAGGGATCCATGACTGGCGGAGTGGTGAAGACATGATTGGATGTGTAGTGGGGGCGGGATCCATGACTGGTGGAGTGGTGGAGGCATGACTGGATGTGTGGTGGGGGAGGGATCCATGTCTGGTGGAGGCATGACTGGATGTGTGGTGGGAGAGGGGCCCATTTGGACTAGCGGTTGGCATGGCTAGACATATGGTGGGAATGAGGGGGAAGAAAACTGAAGATGCCATGCAGATGTTACTTGAAGTGTTTGGTGGAGGCATGACTGGGTACATTGTGAGAGTGTGACTAGAGGTGTGTTGGAGGCATAACTGGAGTATAGTAGGGACATTGCTGGAGGGGTGATGGAAGCATGATTGAAAGATTGGAAAGGGCAATACTGGACATGCATGCAGTGGGGGTTTTACTGGAGATGTACTATGAAAGGAACGAGATCTGGGCACTGTCCAAGTTTCTGTTTATTAATTCATATAAACCATGCTGGTACATACAGTAACCAGTGTCCAGGACACAGAGCCAGTTTCTTTGTAGCGTTTGATGGTTTTTGAGACTGCACTTGGGGACACTTTCAAAGTTTTCCCAATTTTTCGGACTGACTGACCTTCATTTCTTAGTAATGATGGTCACTCATTTTTCTTTACTTAGCTGCTTTTATCTTGCCATAATACAAATTCTAACAGTCTATTCAGTAGGACTATCAGCAGTGTATCCACCTCACTTCTCCACAACGCAACGGATGGTCTCAACCCCATTTATAAGGCAAGAAATCCCACTTAAACCTGACAGGGCACATCTGCGAAGTGAAAACCATTTCAGCTGACTACATCTTGAAGCTCATCAAGAGAATGCCAAGAGTGTGCAAAGCAGTAATCAAAGAAAAAAGGTGGCTACTTTGAAGAACCTAGAATATGACATATTTTCAGTTGTTTCACACTTTTTGGTTATGTACTATACTTCCACATGTGTTCATTCATAGTTTGGATGCCTTCAGTGTGAATCTACAATGTTCATAGTCATGAAAATAAAGAAAACTCTTTGAATGGGAAGGTGTGTCCAAACTTTTGGTCTGTACTGTGTTTTGAAGATGGAGCTAGAAGTGTAGCAGGTTTGAGTCTTATGCCCAAATAGATTGTCCTTGAAAGATGAGCCTCCCTCTATACCATATGTAACAACTTTGTGATGATATAAAGTCTGTGGGAACCTTGTGGGAAGGTGTCAAAGCACATAGAAAGGCTAACCAGAGCTCAAACATTTTTCATAAGGAAGAGTTTAGACTTCATTGAGATTTAATTAAGCAGAATTCCATATTTCGTGCAAATCTTTTTTTATTATAGATTTGGGAAGAGTGCCCCCCCCCCCCTTCACTTTCAGGACTCATCTGAGAAACACAGATCTCAGAAAGGTGGGGAATGGGCGAGGAGAGGCGGGGAATGGGTGGGATAATACAGTGAAGGACAAGCACAATGTTGGCAAATTTAGGGGTCGCAGCATGGAGCAGGGGGGGCTGAGAGGGGAGTGGAGGGGAAAGAGAGGCATAGAGCAGGAAACATGCTCCTGTGTCCCATATGTAAAATCCGCCTCGGGTACACTTTAAGAACCCAATAACCAGTGTAGCATGAAACATACAAATATATGTTACGGCCAGAACCCGAAGTCTGGCCACTTCGGGTTCTGGCCGGTCAAAACGAGAAGTGGCCGGCTGATGCGGCCAATGTGCAAAATGTACCCTTATTTCGGACTTTGGCCGGCCAGAACTCGTTGTGGCTGTATGTGGCCGGCCAAGTCCCGAAGTCCTGCTCCCTCGGTTCTCCCCCCCACTGCCTGCACTAATCAAACCTCAGATCAGGGCGACCGGACCGGAGAGGCGGAGAGAGGCAAAGCGCACAAGTCACCCGCAGGACGTGAACACTTCAGTGCGGAAGCGCCTGTCATTTGGCACTTCCGCATGTGAAGTGTACAGGTCCGGGCGGGTAGCGTGCGCGCTGCTCTGCCTCTCTCCGCTTCTCCCCGCCTCTTCGGTCGCCCTGATCTGAGGTCTGTGAGTAGTGCAGGCAACTCTCCCGGCCATGCAAAGCGCACACTAAAGGCGCCCCCCCAGCCAATCAAAGCACACAAAAAGCGCCCCCCCCCCCAGCCATGCAAAGCACCTCCCAGCAATGCAAGTGCCCAGTAAAGCCCCCCCAGCGATGCAAAGTGCGCAGCCCCCCCCCCCCCCAGCCATGCAAGCACCCCCAGCAATGCAAAGTTCCCAGTGAAGCCCCCCAGCCATGAAAATCACCTAGTGAAGCACCCCAGCCATGCAAAGTGCGCAGCCCCCCCCCCCCCCCAGCCATGCAAAGCACCCAGCGAAGCCACCCCCCCAGCCATGCAAAGCACCTAGTGAAGCACCCCAGTCATGCAAAGTGCGCAGCCCTCCCCCCCCCCCCAGCCATGCAAGCACCCCCAGCAATGCAAAGTGCCCAGTGAAGCCCCCCCAGCCATGCACAGTGCGCAGCCCCCCTACTTCCCCCCCCCCCCCACGCTGCAAAGCGCCCAGCGAGACCCCCCCAGCCATGCAAAGCACCCCCAGCCATGCAAAGCACCCAGAAAAGCCCCCAGCCATGCAAAGCACCTAGTGAAGCACCCCAGCCATGCAAAGTGCGCAGCCCCCCTACTTCCCCCCCCCCACGCTGCAAAGCGCCCAGGGAGCCACCCCAGCCATGCAAAGCACCCCCAGCCATGCAAAGCACCCAGAAAAGCCCCCAGCCATGCAAAGCGCCCAGAGAAGCGCACCCAGCCATGACTAATCACCACTGTAATTTTATCTCTCCCCTGTGTCACTCGACTGCCACGGCAGAGCAGCTAATTTTAAAGCGCAGAATGATAACAAATTTGTCTGCTTCCGTTTTTTTTCCTGTGAAGGTTATTATGCTGTTGTGCATCTTTCAGAGCAGAGAGGAAGTTCCGAGTGCCATTCATAGTGACCGGACCCCCGCGATGTTCTGGGATTTGTGCATTTTGGACTTTGGCCGACTGACTTTGGCCGTTTCTAGAACTGGCCGGCCAATGTCAGAAATTCCCAGCATTTTGGACTTTGGCCGACGTCAAATCGGCCAGTTCTAGAAACGGCCGGCCAATTCTAGAATTGGCCGATTTCTGGTTTTGGCCGTAACATATATATGTAATTTATTTATAATTTTCCCCTGTGAGCCTGCATGACCACGCCCACCTCTAGCACAGTTAAGTATATAAATGAGTGCTTTGCACATGTTAAGAGAGTTCGTTTGGTAGCTAGGTGAAGGGTGAGGTGTTTTTAATTTCCTTTTTTCCCATCTAGTTGACATTTTAGGGTTTTTGGTTTAGTTCCCACTAGACTGCTTATAAAAACTGGCATTTTGCATGGTAGAGTAGGACTCACCAGATTGGGGACACTTTGGCGCAGTTGGTGAGCTTAAGCGCGTTAAAGCGTAACCAAGAGCCCCTGTCACTGTTTTCCTGTTGTGTGCTGCAGCCCCTCTGTACATATATATATATATATATATATATATATATATATATATATATATATATATATATATATATATATATATTTATATATATATATATATATATATATATATATATATATATATATATATATATATATATATATATATATATTTATATAATATAGACTAGTTTTACATGGATAGTCGCTGGTGCTACACGCTTCTCGGCTAATCTCCTTCTGTGTAGCATGCGGCGTCCGCAGTTGTGCAGAGTAGTTGTCAGGCACTTTGCAGTGATCTGTAGCTGTCTGCCAAAATGTATGTTTCATGCTACACTGGTTATTGGGTTGATATATATATATATATATATATTTTTTTTTTTTTTTTCACATGGCTCTCAACATTTTGATATAAGAAAGAGGGACTATTAAGCCATTAAGACACACCCCTAGTCTTGTATACCATAAAGATTTCATCAGACAAAATATGTTATTTTATCATTGAAACCACACAATCAATTTTCAAGGACTTCTGAGGTGACAGTTAAAATCTATAGTTACTCACCTGGGGCTTCTTCCAGCCCCTAGCAGCTGTTTCAGTCCCTCACTACAGCCTCCTTGGTGTCCCGCATGCCGCCCATAATGATCGCGACTTGCCGGCACAGTCTGCTCTTCTGCGTCTTCTCGTGTCCGCACGTCCACATCATCTGCCACGTACTGCGTCTGCGCAGTAGTTGTACACAGGCGCAGTATGCGCCAGATGACGTGGATGCGCAGGCCCAGAGGAGCCGACCGCACCAGCAGGCCGCGATCATTACTGGCAGCCAGCAGGACACCGAGGAGGACCGGGCTGAGATAACCATAGATTTTAACTGTCACCTCGGAACACAGTATCTATATATAGCACATACATAAATCCTATATAATACACTCCTCCAATAAAGGACAAGAAAGTGCTAGGCAAGTAGTGCACATTCAGTTCAGAGACAAGGCTGGGTTGAGGCATAGGCAAGAGAGGCTCCAGCCTCAAGGTGCAGTGTAGGAGGGGGTGCACAACTCACTCAGCAATTATTCCCTATTGGGGTTGAAGCAAAGAAAAATAAGAAAAGGGGATCCATAGCAGTGACTTCAAGCCAGATAACTAGAGATTAAAGTGTTGGAAGGGTTGGAGGCCCTGGGGTGCCTCTTACTCTAATAGCAATCAGTGTGTGACGGCTGGGGTGGTAGGGATGGAGGGGCGCACTTTGGTGTCTCAGCCTCGGGTGCTGGAGGACTTTGTCCCGGCTCTGCTCAGAGAAAGCACAGAGTGCATGAACTAGAAAGTACTTGTGCTCTGTGCAATGAGAAGGAAGAGCAATGAATCAGCCACACTGAACAGCATGGGTCATGTAAACAAGAGCCTTCAGTACAAAGACACCACTACCATGTAGAAGATAGGGTGTAAGATACGAATTGCCGAGAAGAGCAGAGGGAGTGGGAGGAGTAAACATATCCAGTGCCCTCTGTGGAGATATATTGAGGTGCTGATGATATTAGGGAGTACAGGAACATATCTCTGGCATTTTTCTGTCTGCTATATCTCACATGTGTATTCTGCTTTGAAGTGATGGTCATCTGGCTGTACTACATTTGCATCTAAAGGAAATGGGTGATTGTCTTGGCCATATGAAGTACTTTGAGTTTCTGTATGCAGTTCCTCTGAGAGTGGTTTCCTGCTAATGGGATTATCTGCCTGGCTTTCTGAACTCAGGAGACGGCCCATTGTCTCAATACACAAAGCAAGACTAACACAGGAATGTTTGAAATGTATTTGACAGCCTACTGGAAATGATTGAAGGATTGAAGTCCTTTTAATACCAGTTTCTACCTGTGGAAATTGAATTATTGGTGGAGGTGCAAACTATATCCTTATCTTTGACCAGCTAGGAAATACTGTCAACAATGGGGTTGTCACCTGTAACTTGGACTAGGGAAATCTTTTCATGTATGTGGGCTATAGCACGTTTTTCACATGTGGATCTCTGGAAATCCCATTATGTCTGAGATTTAATTAAAAACTAGTTCCTCCCCTCCCCAAGGAAGTTGCAGCCTCCAGGCGTATTTCATAGTATAAAACCGCAGCTAGGATAGCCACAACTCGTAGTTCTTGGAGGTAGTCCACACGGCTAGAACTAACCTGGTTCCTGACCAGAAGTGTGTACCCCCGCAACAACGCCAGATCGATACGCTGGTACGTTTATTTCCCCGTTTATTTTGGTAAGCAAAATCGCTTTGTGTGTATCTTTGTAACCTCTTATTTTTGTAACTTTTATCTTGTAACTTTTTTACTTTGTTTTTTGTACATCTCCTGTATATATTATTTTCTGCATTGTTCTATGTTTTTATGGAATATTAAATTGTTATTTAATAAGCTTGACTTCTGCGGTACTAAACTAACACTTTTAGCCTTGGGCAGACTGCAGTGTAGCTGTGTATAAGTCCGTGCCTAATTGTATGTTTGAGCAACACTACCATATGAAATTGTAATTGCATTGTGTGTATGGGGCACTTCTGCGCTCGACAGCCGAGTGGGAAGTCTAACAGTATCGTTCGGAACGACTGTTAGTGGTTTTGCTGCACGACAGTGTAACTTGCATTACAAATCATTGTCTGATTGTGCTGTGTTACTGTTCAACTGTACTGTGTGTGTGGGTGCATGGCGTTCTCGTATTCGGCCTAAGCGCAAAGCTGACCCAAATACGAAAACGCAGATTGCGTGTTTAGCCCTCGACAGCTGAGGGGACGTGTCTAGCAACGCTAGTGGTGGCAGTGGGAAGTGTTTGAGGGGTTCCAGCCTTGTTTGTAGCTTAAATAAGGCTGTTCCCCGCTTAATCTGATCAAACCCGCAGTCGGGAACCGTATACGCAGGCGTGCCGCGGGCCGGTTCCTGACACCCTCCACCCAAGATATAAATAGGCCTGCCAAAACACAGGTGAACCAGATCACAAAGTCATATAGCGTAATAATCTCCCTGTGGGTAGCAGCAGACCAGTCTTCTCCATAATTTAATAGTTAGCATATTCTCCATATCAATAGCTCCATGTATACTGAATGAGGAAATACAAAGAATCTAAGTATAGCATTTAACTTCAAGTATTTTAACCAGTGCTCAAACAAAGCGTCTACTTTATTAAACTGCACAAAATAAATGTAAAACTCACATCGAGGGTCCCTCTGACATGGAACCTTTCAACTCTAACCAGCGTTATGTGAAAACATGCATCGTTCATGCTAGCCACCCGGGGCAGGACAATCACGCAGCACCATTCCCCTATGCATATTACCCTGTGGCCCACCGCTCAGTGATGTGCTCCCTGCTGGACAGAAAGTACGCCACTGTTTTTCCCCCTAATTGACGCAGGCATGCTGCAATGCCACCGCAACAATCTAAATGCATGACAGAAATGGATTAAGATGTAATGGGGCCCTAGGCAAGGCAGTAGATTTGGGGCCCACTTTGTGGTCCTTTTGGTAAACTGAAGTGGAGAAAGGTCACAGAAGGTGGCAGGTGGGCCCCTTGACACCCACTAGGCCCCAAGAACCTGCCTAGGTTGCCTGTGGATGATCCTGCTCTGGCCATAGTCTCCAATGCAAATACCTGACGAGCAGTACCGCTCGTACCATGCGGCAAAGCATTGCAGACTCTGCGTAGCGACCACTTCTGCCACATCGCAGGTAGTAAGCCAAGTCTCATTGAGACTAAT
This sequence comes from Hyperolius riggenbachi, assembly GCF_040937935.1. Lineage (NCBI taxonomy): Eukaryota > Metazoa > Chordata > Amphibia > Anura > Hyperoliidae > Hyperolius > Hyperolius riggenbachi. Next base: position 472,859,848 of record NC_090648.1, read on the forward strand.
TGCAACTTGGCAGAGGAGTGTAACCCGACAGGGTATGTGGGAACGGAGCCTAAAAGGGGTTAAAAACAAATAGTACAGCTGCACTGCCCTGTTAAATCAATTAGGGCCCATACACACTGGGGAAATTCGCAGGCGTTTACCATGGACCACCGAATTGCCAGCGATCGCTAGCGCTTTTAAAAGCACTAGAGTAATGTAAAGTATATAGCAGCGATCTCACTGCCGCGATCGCCAGCAAACGCGGTGCATGCAATGCTTCTTCGCAATTTTTGAGCAATCACAATGTTAAAAAAGCGCTAATTGTGATCGCTCAAACATTGTGAAAATATACAGTAAAAAGTATGCGTTTACCATGAAAAATCACCACCTCAAAACGCTAGCACTTATCACTAGCATTTTGCGATCCCTGGTGTGAACAGGCCCATAAGGCCCGTACTCACGGGCTGCAAAACTCGCCTGTCGCCAGCACACGTGAGCGTGTGGGCGACAGGCCGGCGACAGCTTCTCGCCAGGTCCCTCCGCGTACACATGCGGAAGAGGGACCAGCGGCAAGGCGGAAGCTGTCGCTGACGTTCCTCCTCCCCCCGCCGGAAGCTCACCGGAAGGTCTGTGAACCTCAATGGAGGTTGCTGTCGCTAGTCCGCGTACTCACGCGGACTAGCGACAGTTGCGGCGGGGGGGGCAGCGGCGACTGTCGCCATGCGATTGAAAGTTTCAATCGCATGGCGACATAGCGACGGGCGACAGTTCGGGGGCGCGCGCGCGTGCGACGGCCCATACTCACGGGCGACCTGTCGCCGTAACACGCGCGCGCCGCGTGTTGAGGCGACAAAAGTCCCTCGTGAGTATGGGCCATTAGAGTACACTTCAGTTTAAGTAAACAAACACTTAAACATCGAGCGTGGTAAAAAAAAAAAACCTCTAGGTCTATAGTCCTCTTATCACATTTAAACTCTTGCTTAAAAGTTTCTTTAGCTAAATACAAATGAAATTGTAACAAATAGGGCCCTTATTCAATTCACTTTTTTTCCCAAAGTTTTCTCCTAGGAGATAACTTTTCATCTTCTGCTTAAAATAAGTTTTGCACTCTTCGATTGCAAAAAGTACCAAAAAGTAGGTGAAAAAAGTACTGTCAAAATTATCCTGAGTATTTTCTTGTTTGCTGGTGGCTTAAAAGTCATCTTATTTATAATGTGAAAATATCATTTGCCTTCTTAAAGCAGAAGGTATTTGTGATTATTTAGATTAGTAAGAGGGCTTTTTGTTCCTTTGTAACCCCTTACACACTCCTAGGAGTAGGAGTTCTGGTTCACCATGAACCTTGCTGGGTAATTTTTAACTCTAGGAGAAAAGTGAATTGGATGAGGTCCATAGCAGGGAATCATTAACACTTACATCAGGAGCGGCGTAAGTCCCCAGGCCTATCACTGGCATCCTGTTTCCATCGTTAAGGGTGATTCTGCTGTCCTTGGTGAGGGCCATGCTGCTTTATGGAGAGTGCAAAGGCTTCACACCCTCTACCTGCCTATATAGCCACGCTTTTGTATATCAGTTAGAAAACAGAAGAGGGTGTGGCCACCACCCTGTCTGAGATTGCAGAGTGAAGTGAGAGAGAGAGAGGGAGAGAGAGAGTGGAAAAAAAGCTTATCTGGGTTAACTGCAATCTGCACACTCATCATGGCATTTATGAAAAGAGAGGGGTCTAGACTAGACAGGGCGATTTCTGCTGATAGTCATGGTTCTGCCATGCCTTGGCACCAACTCTACAGTGACTGCAGAACTTTTGGAAGGCCCATGGCTGTTGAGCTTCCTAGGATGGAGTTCGGAGCTGCTCTGGGCTTCTGAATCCCACAACCAAATGCATCCTGACAGCTCTGCTTTCCCAGAGATTTTTGTGAAATCCGCCCGGGTTTACTGAAAAAGGTGCACAGTGCCAAAAATGTGTCAAATCAGACCAAGCCAGGCCTCGGTGGCAAACAGCAAACATCAGATGCTAAACTCTGAGCAACTACTTTGAAATTTATTTTCCTGTTGCTACTGGTTACCTTTTTATTATTAACTAGTTCACCTCGAAGGGGTTGTTTCCTCTTGAGGACCAAAATAATTTTTACATTTCAGCACTCCTCCCTTTCATTCGCCAATACATTTATCACTAGTTATCACAACAAAATGATTTATAGCTTGTTTGTTCGCCACCAATTAGCCTTTCTTTGGGTGGTACATTTTGCTAAGCATTATTTTATTTTAAATGCATGATAACAGGAATAATAAGAAAAAAAAAAAGGAAAAAAAAATAATTATTTCCAGTTTTCAGCAATAATAGTTTTAAAATAAAAAGTGCTATTGTGGATAAAACCCACACATTGTATTTGCCCATTTGCCCTGATTATTACAACATTTTAAATATGTCCGTGGTATGATGTATGGCGACAATATTTTATGTGGAAATAAAGGTATAATTTTTCCATTTTGTGTCCGTCACTAATTACAAGAGCTTATTTGCAAAAATAATAGTAATATACCTTCATGCCATGCATATATAAAAAAAAAAAAAAGTTGTGTCCCCAAGGAAACTATTTATGATTTTTTTTAAATGTCACTTTAATTTTTTTTTTTATATATATATATATATACAAGTGTCTTCACCAAGTGAAATGCATGCTCAATCGGATTCAGGTCAGGTGATTGAATTGGCCATTGCATACCATTCTACTTCTTTCTCTTAAAAAACTCCTTGGTTGCTTTTGCAGTATACTTAGGGTCATTATCCATATGCACTGTGAAGCGCCATCCAATGAGTTCTGGAGCATTTGGCTGAATATGAGCAGATAATACTGCTCGAAACACTTCTGAACTCATCCTGCTGTTTTTGTCAGCAGTCACATCATCAGTAAATACAAGCCTTAGAGCAGGCTTTCTAAACCAGGGTTCCCTGGAACCCCAGGGTTCCTTGAGGAGTCTACGGGGGGCTCCCTGGCATTTTTCGCCATCGCGGGGGAAGTATAATAGAGCACATTATAATAGGGGGTACTGTAAAAAGAAGCACTAAGTTGGGGATCAGAATAATCATGAGCACAGTATAATGAGTGGCAGTGTAATAGGAGTTAGTGAAATTTACAGCCTTACCTACTTTTAAAGACCATGCCTCCGGAAAAATAAATGCAGGGGTTCCTCGAGATTAAAAAATTGTTAGCAGGGGTTCCTTGAGACCCAAAAGTTATTTGCAGGGTTCCTCCAGGGTAAAAAGGTTGAGAAAGGCTGCCTTAGAGAGTCTAATGCTACGTACACACATGCGACAACGATCGTTCGTTGTCAACGACGAACGATCTTTTAATTGACGAAAGAACGACCGAAGTAAAGTTAGTTGTAAAAAGTATGTAACGATCACATCGTTAGAACGAACGTTACACCACGTAAAAGCACTTAATGCGCCTGCGCATAAAATTGTAAAGTTCCTTGGAGAAAAAGTGAAATGCGCATGTCCAGCCTGGTACGAACGATCGTTTCCAACGATGTGCCACTTTTGCTAACGATCGTCGGTGGTAAAAATCCGCCAAGACAGAACTTTGTTTTGTAGCGATTTGCCTCGTTCGTCGTTTGCCTTAATAGTCGTTGGTTCGTTTTTTGTAACGATCGTCGTTGGTAAAGATCGGGGAACGATCGTTACAAACGACTATAGTCGCATGTGTGTACGCACCTTAAAGGTTTAAGGGACAGAACAATAGGTAAAGGGAAGGTTGCGCCTAAAAAGGGCAAGTGTGGGTGAGTGGTGGATGTGTTGAGGGAGAGTGTTCCAGAGGAGGGGTGAGGATCGAGAAAAGTCTTGTAGGCGGGAGTGAGAAGAGGTGACCAGAGAAGAAGATACGAGAATATTGTTAGTAGAGCGGAGTAGGATGGTATCTGGAAATAAGCTTATTTAGATAGGAAGGAGCTAGGTTGTGGAGGGCTTTGTAGGCAAGAGTAGGGATATTAAATTGTATCCTTTGTGTAACTGGCAGCCAGCCAGTGAAGGGACTAGTGGCAAAGCATAAGGTAGGAATGGTCAATGAGTTGCCAACAATTCCAAGTTGATGCAGGACCATGCAAATTTTGTGCGCACGTTTCAGAAGCTTGAAAATGGACCAAATGGATTCCACTTTTGGTGGGATTCAATTGATCCATTTTCAGCCTGCATACATTTACATACAAAATGTCCATAATCTTGCATCAGCTCAGGTTTATTTGCATCTCGTTGACCATACCATAGCAATAAAGGGTTCAGAGGTTGCAGCTGCAGTACAGCTGCTAAATGTATGTTGCCTCTGTGGGACCCTCCTCCAGCCACTGCATTGCATGACTCTTTATTGATATTGTAGTGGTAATAATCACCTCTACATGCACTTTGATTTCTCCTGCCAGAGCTGCAGCTACTAGGGTGTGCTCTATAGGCAGTAGTAGTGTTAAGGAGTCTTGCCCAAGGTCTCCTCACCGAATCGGTGGCTTACTGAAAAGAGCCAAGATTCTCATTACTGAAGTCTTGCCCAAAGTCTCCTTAGTGAATAGCTGTCTTACTGAACAGGAAGCGCTGAGATTCAAACTCTGGTCTCCTATGTCAGAGGCAGAACCCTTAACCATAACACTATCCTGCCAATCTAGTGATAATGGTTGCCAAATTTTTCACTTTACTTCCTCTCCTTACATCTCAGTGGCTGTCCTTGGAAGTAGCAGATGTGAAAAGAGCAGAGTTATCATTACTCAACACTTCCAAGCTCTGATTGTGCTGCTAAGTCACCTTATGGCATTGAGGTTGCTCTCTCAGGAAAGGACAGCAATATACTCTTATCTTTCCCTCACCTTCAATGAAGCCGCATATATACCATTAGCGGGATCAAAGGTGGCAGAAGCAGTATAATCTGTAATGTACCTGAACATGTAAACTTAACATCTGCACTCAGTGAACTTTTAAATATAATGCTTCCTAATCATGACAAAGGAGATTTGTCAAATAATCCTGGACCACTACTTACTGCATTGCCCCTCTAAAAAAGGACCACAAAAGGTCAGCATTAACTTAAAGAGAAACTCCAACCAAGAATTGAACTTTTTCCCAATCAGTAGCTGATACCCCATTTTACATGAGAAAGACAATGATTTTCACAAACAGACCATCAGGGGGCGCTGTGTGACTGATTTTGTGCTGAAATCCCTCCCACAAGAACCTCTGAAGACCGCGGTACTCCTGGCAAACAGCCACAATGTAACAATGTTCAGAGACAGGAAACAGCTGTTATTAGCTGTCTAACAGCCAGAGCAGCTAGAAACAGCTAAATAACCTGCCCACAGTAACAATGTCTCCATGTAATAAATGTCAGAATGTGAATCTGGGAGAGGAAAGATTTTACAATGAGCAAACACTGACTAAATCATGTATACATAATTATTGTAAAAAATGAAGCACTTTTTTTACTACATTATTTTCACTGGAGTTCCTCTTTAAAGTGAACCTGAACTCTTGCACAGGACCGATGGAGAACATAGATAAATGCCCTCTGTATGTATTTAGAGAGTTTAGCCTGTTTAATTCCCTCTCATTTGTGTCTAATCACAAGTTGTAATTTGTTCTCTCCTCTGTGTCACCTGACTGCCACGGCAGATAAGCTCATGAAAGCACAGGATGTTACCAATATGTCTACTTCCATGAAAGCAGGAAGTAGAAACAGTGCACAGTTATTGTAGTATTTTGTATGAGCTGTAACAAAGAAATGTTTTTCTTTAAAGGTTATCTTTTAGAGTAGAGGAAGTTTTGTGGTCAGGTCAGGCCACTTTCACACTGGCCTGTTGCATTACCCTATTTTGATGCAAGGTAAGGCTAAAACAATGGAAGTCTATGGGACATTTCATACCTGATGCACAGTGTCCCATTTGACATGAAAGCAACAGCACGTTAGAGGTCAACTTCCACAGTCAAGTGCCTTAAATGGAAGTCGTGTAATTCAATGGGGACACAGATTTTTAAAAATGTTTGGCGGTAGTGTGCGGTGAGCCTGCGCTGATTCTAATTTCGGCATGTCGCGCATCCTGTCTGCTGGCTATAAATGCACCTTTTTTACACCACGCTATGCCACATGTGCAGTCATGGTGGACAAAGATTGCGACTTTGACAGCTTGATAATAAAGGTACGGGCTTATACAGAACTGTACGATGCGTGCCGCAAATTCTATAAGACTAGCCACAAGAGATGGCCCGAACTGTTCGCCGGCGGACAGCTCCTGGTGAACTTGAGCTGTTTGCCATTCACATTTAACAATTTAAAAAAAAATTGCATTCACAGTTTTTACATTAAAGAGAAACTGTAACCAAGAATTGAACTTCATCCCAATCAGTAGCTGATTCCCCCTTTCCCATGAGTAATCTTTTCCTTTTCACAAACGGATCATCAGAGGGCTCTGTATGGCTGATATTGTGGTGAAACCCCTGGACCATGGTTCTGACATCACACTGTGGGAGCCTTGTTGCATTGTGGAAAATCACAGCTGTTTACAGATGTTTCCAACTGTCAAAAAAGCAAGCAGCATCTCCTTCCACTGACATCACCTGCCAGCAGTAAAAATGTCACCGTGTGATAAATGCAAGAGATGAATGGGTCGGCACCACCAAGTGTGTTCAAAAAGCTCTTTTAATGAAACATTCAACAGCAGTGAGGCCTGGTGCACACCAGAGGAGTTTTTCTGAGCGTTTTGAGTTTTTAAATCTGCTGCTAATGTTATCCTATGTGTCTGTGCACACTGGAGCAATGAGGTTTTGTAAAAAACCCCATAGCATTACATTGGGAAGAGATTTTAGAGGTTTCAAAAGCTCTTCCCAATGTAATGCTATGGGGTTTTTTACAAAACCTCATTGCTCCAGTGTGCACAGACACATAGGATAACATTAGCAGCAGATTTAAAAACTCAAAATGCTCAGAAAAACTCCTCTGGTGTGCACCAGGCCTTACAGACGCTGTTTCGGGCTGACAAGCCCTTCCTCAAACTGCTCAGCTTGTCAGCCCGAAACAGCGTCTGTCACTGCTGTTGAATGTTTCATTAAAAGAACTTGTTGAACACACTTGTTGGTGCCGACCCATTCATCACTTGCTGCATTGGTCCCAAGAGACACTGGGACGGGGTCGTGGCACACCTGCTTGCACTCTGGTGTTCCTCACCTATCTGCACCATGTGATAAATGTCAGAATGTAAATCAGGGGGAGGAAAGATTTTACAATGGGCAAACACTGACTAAATCATTTATACATAATTACTGTAAAAATGAAGCATTTTTTTTTATTATTTTCTTTGGTGTTCCTCTTTAAGTGATTCTTTGACATTACATGCAGACCCGGACCCATGTCTCACTAGCAAATAGGCAGAGAGATCCACAATGCGGACCAGTCACTGCTACCACAGATGCTCCTACCCCACCGATACCACGGATATGGGTAGGTTTACAGCTCACACAGCACCTCCTCTCAACTAACGAGGAGTAAGTAAAACAAACAAAAAAATCTAGAAAGCTTCAGGTTCAACTGTGTTTTCGGACATAAACACAATACAACTGAGGAGTCAGAGGAGAGGGGCTACTAAAATGTTGTTTGCAGGCGTTTCCCCTACTTGTATTGGAGGAACCATCTCTACTGTATCCTGTATGATGACTCGAAAAAAGGAGCCTAAAGGCTCTTTCAGAAGGGAGGCTGAACTGCACGCTTGTCCAGCAGTAGTGTCCTATCTGTTGCCCAGAAGCACAATTTGGGTGCAATTAAAATGCAGGCAAATGGCAGCGTTTGTAACACCAGAGGTGTATTTGACATCACTCATGGCAGAGAGCCGCAACATGTCATAATTGAGTGGCTGGGCTCAGATGTGACGCCCAGGGGGTGGCTATCTCCTGCAGTTACAAAGCAACAACTAGCACCCAGTCGGTGCAACAAAGCAGCTGACCGGCTATAAATTCATCGCCTCAGCGGCCCATATCAGAGAACCTGACAGGACAGCCAGCCAATCTGGATTGCTTTAATAATAAATATGACAGCCTCCATATTCCACTTACTTCAGGTGTTCTTTAACCACATCAGCCCGCGGGTTGTTTTCACCTTATGGGCGAGAGGAATTTTTCACATTTCAGTGCTTCTCCCTTTCATTCCCCAATAACTTTATCACTGCTTATCACAACAAAATGCTCTATACCTTTTTTTTCCGCCACTAATTAGGTTTTCTTTGAGTGGTACATTATGCTAAGAATTATTTTTTTCCAATTGCATTTTCATGGGACTAATAAGAAAAAAATGGAAAGAAAATCATTATTTCTCAGTTTTTGGCCATTATAAAGCGGGAGGGGAGCGCGGTGGCACGATCACTCCTACATCTGAGCATGATCACGGTTTTTGAACAAAAACAGTAATCATTCTCGCTGTACAAGAACTGATTGGCTCAGGGGACATCTGTCCCCTGCCACCAATCTCCCATCTCTGGGGCCATTGCGAACGCACGATTGCACTCGCAACGTGTGCCTCACGTCCCTGCGGCTGTAGCAGCCGCAGACAAGAGAGTCACGTCTGTGCAGCTGAAATGGTAAAATTGCAGCTGAAAAGGCACTCATGGCTGGCAGATGAGAAGCTGAACTGCCCCCCCCCCCCCCCCCCCCCCCAAAAAAAAGCGCACAGTTCAGCCATCTATCTGAAAGAGGCTTCACTGCTCAGGTGGTGACTGTGAGAGACATAAGCATTAAAGGGCCACTAAATTGTAAAATACATCTGTACACATATTTATAAGAAGGTAGATTATAATGCAATCAAATAATTTGCTCACTTGTTATATGTATTTGGACGCTCTTATTGCTGGTTGCTGGGTTAGCTAGATTTATAAATGGTGCATGTATCCCAGGTTATAATGCAATAAAAATGCTTTTCTCCTATGTTGCTATTGCTTAGAGTAGGTAATAAAAACCTGACATATTTTAAACTAGAATATTTCCTCATGGGGATGCTATTATTTCTTTACACAAACATTCCCTGGAAAGATGCTGGACAGCCTGCCTGTTCATTTGCACACTACTCATAACTGTACTGAGAAACTTCCATTCAGGAAGTGATTTTGGAAAAAAAATTAAAACTCCCCCATGAGGAGATGCACTTGTCCATAACCTGTCAGATCCATCAGATTTGTAAAGCTTACTATAAGTGACAGCTGCACAGGAGAAAAGTAATTTATCCAAATGTACATTTTATACATATGCATGAACATGGCAATAATGCAGAATCAGGTTATAGTAAACCCTGATATAGTAAACCTGGGGATACAGTAACCTCAGTCCTCAGGTCCCAGCAACTGTGTCTGTATAAATATACAATGTATATTTTTACACATTACTCTAATATAGTAAACTTTTGATATAAACTACTTTCCCTGGTCCCTTGGAGTTATAAAGGGATTCTTCTGTAGTTGTCTTTCACGTCTTACTTGAAGAGTGCTATTCTGGGTGAAAAATGGGTAAAATGACGAATAAAATGATGAGTGAGGCAGTGATATTCATATAAATGTGTTTATTGCTGAAATCCTCAAGTCAAAAGCATTATTGTACTATAACAGTGTAAATATGATCACATGCAAACTGTTCATACATGTACACTCCATGAGCTGGATTCCCTAACCGGCGCTAAACCGGTTAGTGAGCCTTAACAACTAGTGGGCACAAACCACGGAGTTAGGTGGTTTGCGCACACACATCACACACAGCACCGTGTACAGCGCGCCGGTAATAGTGCGCGGTGCGACGATAACGTTGCACCCGCTGCCCTGTAAACGTCACACATCAATGCTTCTGGGGCACCAAGTGCGACATTTACAGGGCAGCGTCGTCATCGCACTATTACCGGCGCACCGCGCTGTGCACGATGTAGCTTTGCACGGCTGTTAGTGCTCTCAAAGCTACTTTTGGGGCACTGAGTGGCATTTCACTCCAGCGCTAAAGGTGCATACACACATCAGACTATAGTCTTTGGAAAATGAAAGATCACAGACCAATCTTAGCACCCTTCATGTAGTATGAGAGCCATACTCTACACAGTCTTTTGTATGGAGCTGAACTCCCCATCAGAAAAAAATCTTTGCTAGATGCTGCACACACAGATGCTGTACAGACACAAAAGATCAGTATCTGCAAAAGATCTCTTCCTGCCAAAGATCCGTTCCTGCAAAATGCATTCATAGTCTATGAGATCTGCAGATCCTCATACACACCTTGTTTAACTGACATTCATCTGCAGATCAAGCAATCATCCGCAGATCTGAAAATCCATCCTGGTGGATCTTGCAAAGATTTCTGTCTGATGAGGAGTTCAGCTCCATAGAACAGACTGTGTAGGTATGGCTCTCATACTACATGGAAGGGGGTAAGATTGGTCTGTGATCTTTCATTTTCCAAAGACTATAGTCTGATGTGTGTATGAGCCTTTACCCTCTAGCTATTGACATTTTTTTAGCTGACCAGAATGTGAGTCACACAGGTTTGGCCACTGTGTGGCAGTAATGGACAGGGCCATATTGTCTCCCAGTGTTCTGGTGGAAGCCGACATTAGCATCACTCCTCAGGTACGTCAAATGCAGGATATGCAGAAATTTGACGCCACTTTAGTATAAAATGGATTTTTATTAGGATCACTGGCAACATTTAATTAAGCCAAGGGGCCCAAGCTCTTTAACGTGAACCCGAGGTGAAAATAAACTGATGAGATAAACGATTACATTGATCCTCCAACTCCTAAACATAACTTTAAGCATCTCATGGTTTTATTTTATATTTAAACATTTACAAACTAGGTTGAATGTTTTACTGTCTATAATCAGTGGCAGCCTTTTAGGTATTTCAGAGTTAGAAAATGATCAATAGTTCATGTATTTTATCTCTCCCTGCCCTCAGAAGTTGTATTCTGCCAGGAAAACTTTTATGGCTGTAATTTGCTTATCAGTGATGTTTACTATATTCCCGACAAGCAACCAACATGACTTAAACTGTCACTTCCATGCCTAGAAAATAACTCGTTCAGATGGCAAAAAAAACGAGTAAAACAGCCTGGTTATTAATATATTTTGCATGGTGCATACACACGTTTATCTCATCATGTCACATATCGCCTCGGGTACACTTTAAAGTCCCCCAGTTAGGGATGAATTAAGTCAAAATAAGGCCCTGGGGAACATAGCATCTTTGGCTTGTCCTATTTGCCACCAGGTAGTGAGGACAAACACTAACAGCTGATGGCAGCTGAGCCCCTTGACACTCCTCAGGTTCTAGGCACTTGCCTTGATTGCCTTATGCATGATCTAGCTTTGTCCCCAGCTAGACTCGGTCCACACTTGTGCGGATGCAGAACGGAAAGTGCATCCCCCCAGGCGTCTGTTCCGCGTCCGCAGCGTCGCTACGTCAGCTCATACACATCGCCGCTCACCTGTCTCACCGCCCGTCCCGCGCTTAGTCCCTTCAGCAGCCCAGGGGCCAGCAGAAGCAAGGCTCTCCATAGGATGCATACAGGGAGCTAACAACAGGGAGAATTCTAATTGGTCCAACATGAACCCATGAGAATTCTCCCTGTTGCTGAGGATACCCATTGGTCTGCTGCAGCTCAATGGAGAATTCCCGACCACCGTGCTGTTCAGAATGGCGGCGATGGGCAGTGGGACACATGAGTACTAAGTCACGGCGGCGGCGTGGATGCAACGAAAACGGGCGACGCAGATGCAGCGACTAACCTAGTGAGAACGGCCAGTGTCCGTTCTCATAGGCTTGCGTTGGACACGTTTTCCTGCCCAGTCCGGGTAAAAGTGTCAAATCTGGACTCGCGCTTACGTTTTCTTTCCACACAACACGGATCCGTGTGTGATCCGGGTTTCTGCACGAGTGAAAGCGGGTCCTAGTTTTTACATAGGATCCAATTCCTGCGTTTCTGCAAAGCTTTAAAAACTTATCCCACGTATAAGTTTTTAAAACGAGTGTGAACCGGCCCATAAGGGGTTGCACGGCTACAACCGTTCCTAGCTCAGCTGCAACCAACCAACTGTTGATAACACCCCAAATTCAACTCAGAGGATGGAGGACCAGGAGGACACATGTAATTGGCAGCACAACGGATATGTAATGACTTTATGGGTGGCTGGGGAAGTCAACTTAAAAGAGACTCAAAAAGAAGTCTTTCTGCCCTTTGTTTTTTTTTTTGCTTACCCAGGGCTTCCTCCAACCCCATAAGCATGGCTGTGTCCCTTGCCGTCCTCCTACGATGTCCTGTTCAGCCGCGGTAAGCCCTTGTAAGCGGCTCAGTGATGTCAGCAACGGACCTTCTGCGCAAGCATAGAGGACCCTGGCTGACATCACTCAGTCAGACTGACCCCAACTGAGCTGCGGCTGCTAAATAGGAGATCGCAGGAGGACGGCGAGGGACACAGCCATGCTTATGGGGCTGGAGGAAGCCCCGGGTAAGTAAAAAAAAAATGCACAAAGACTCATCTCTGAGTCTCTTTAAAGTCTACCTAAAGTAATTTTTTTTTTTTTTTTTACAATCAAATAATTTGCTCACTATGTAATTGGAAGCTCTTGTTGCTTCCTCCATCCCCCAGTATGCAGTATCCCCCAGGTTAATGGGTTGCTGGGTATCAGAGCTTTAAATATCTGGCTGATGGGTAGGTGAATATTCTCTTCTGGAAGATCTTGCGCCCGCAATGCACTAGTGCATATCATATCAACAAACAGTGCATGCGCAGTACACCTGAATACGCACAGTTCTACTGCACATGTGTAAGTTCATAAACCGCACATGCCTGGTAAAAGAAATTGCTCAGGCACAATTTTTTTCCTTGTACTTGTACTGGGCATGCATGATTCGCGAACTTGTGCATGCCACATTCATTTGACCTTGCCGCATTCATTTGCGCTTGTGCACTGGACACATGAGCACTTCCAGAAAAGGAGAAATGTAAAAGCGGTGTCCCTGCATAACTGGATGAAGGAAGGAAAGCAAAGGGGACAGTAATGGCTGGAACCCACAGGAGCGCTTTTGGCAGCGTTTTGGCAGCACTGCGATACGCTAGCAGTTTGCCAAAACGCTGGGCTAATGTTAATGGATGGGGCAACTTCCACAGGAGCGTTTGCGTTTCTCAGAAACGCAAACGCAGGACGTGCAGCATTTTGGGAGCGTTAGCGCTTCAATGTAAAGTATTGAACCGCTAGCGGAAACGCTCAGCAAAACCTAAACTGAGCGGTTTTGCTAGCGTTTTGCGGTTCAGCACACTGTAACAAAATGAAAAATAATTCACAGGACCAATCAGGATAAAAACGCAAAACGCAAAACGCTAGGCACCCGCTGGGGAAAAAATACAATGTTGCAAAACACGACCAAAAACGCGCATGAATCCGCTTGCAAACCGCTCAGACAAAACGCTAGCGGTTGCGTTTTGCGTTTGCGGTTTTCAGTGGGTTCCAGGCCTAAGAGCTTCCACATGCATCTGAAATCTTAACGCATATTTAATTAAAATTTAAAAAAAAGTTTGTTTTAATTTCAGCAAAAGTTGTTTATTATCAGCAAAAAGTGAAATGTGATTTAAGCTTTGTACAATGTCATGAAGTAACGAATATTGCATAGATTTGTAACAGTGGCAAGTTTTGGAATAATTGTTGTACAGACATGCTGCTCAGCTCTCAGCTGAGGAGCGTGTTCTTCTCTATGGAGAGGGAAGGGGGAGATGCATGAGTGCCGCCACATTGGCCTCAATTCACTAAGTTTTATTAAACACTTTATCAAACGTTGCATAATTTACCTCATGAGTAAAATCTAATTTTTAATTCACTAAGGTGTTATATACTGTATTTATCAAATGTTTTATTGATAAAACGTTCAATAAATCTGTAAGGCAATCATGAGGTAAATTATCAAACGTTTGATAAAGTGTTTGATAAAGATTAGTGAATTGAGGCCAATGTGGTGAGAATATGGTGAGTGAGAATGAAGTGAGAACATGGAGGCTGCCATATAGATTTCCTTTTAAACAATGCCAGTTGCCTGGCAGCCCTGCTGATCTCATTGGCTGCAGCAGTGTCGGAATAACATTAGAAACAAGCATGCAGCTAATCTTGTCAGATCTGACAATTAGTGTCAGAAACCCCTGATCTGCTGCATGCTTGTTCAGGGGCTATGGCTAAAACTATTAGAGGATCAGCAGGACAGCCAGGCAACTGGTATTGCTTTAAAGGAAATAAATAGAGTGTGTGTGTGTGAGTGAGTGTGAGTGTGTGTGGCGAGGTTCAGATTTATTTACCTGTAGCTTCTTTCATCCCCTCACAGTCTATCAGTTCCCTCCCTGTGCTGCTTCTGATCCACTCCGGTGTGCCGCTCCCCCCCCCCCCCCCCAAATGCTCCGCTACCAAAACTGTGGTTGGGGCTAATGCACAAGCTAGGTCACATCCGTGCACTGCCTTAAACACGGGCATGTGGCCAGGAGTGTACTGCACATGCATAGTTTACAAAGACTTACTATGCATGTGCAGAACGCTATCAGCCAAGGAAGCAAGACCGAGGAGGATAGACTGATAAACTCGGGAGGGGGGGGGGGGCAACCTCAGTCGAGTGTAATCTAGCGTGTGTATGGGCCTAAACTTGATGGATTGATTTCCAGATGGCAGTTGGGACTGGCACTCACTGTAGCCAGTTTAGCACAGAGTAACATCCTGTGCCGGTCATTGTGGAAGTGAATTGCACAAAAAAAACACAACTAAACACAGTAATGCAATCAGCAACTTATTAAGACTAAGACAGTGATGGCTAACCGTGGCACTCCAGCTGTGACAAAACTACAAATCCCATCATGCCTCTGCCTCCATGAGTTATGCTTAGTAGTGATGGGAATTCCGGCTCTTCTCGGAGAATCGGCTCTTCTGAATCGGCTCCCATTAAAGAGCCGGCTCTTACGGCTCTGACTCGGCTCTTCATTAAATCTCACTAGACACCACTCAGAATTGGAGTAAAAGCCCCGCCCCCGTCTCCATGACAACTCCAGACTGCTTCTCTGAATAGGGCAATCCCTCCTGCTACTGCTCTGCCCCATACACTCCTACAAGCTGGAAGAGGAGGACTACATCTCCCAGCATGCCTCAGCGCCTTTTATTACAGAGCAAATCAGAGCTCTGTGGGGCGGCTGAGGCATCGGCTCTTTTAAAACTGAGAGCCGACTCTTGTCGTTCTCAGCAAAGAGCCGGCTCTTAGAGCCGGCTCGTTCGCGAACGACCCATCACTAATGCTTAGAGCTGTCTGAGTATTGCAATTGTAGTTCCACCACAGCTGGAGTGCCAAGGTTAGCCATCACTGGACTAAGACATTTTAAACAATGTAAAATGTAAATGATGAGCAGACAGACGGAACAGAAATACACTTTGACATTATATTATAAGCACCTCTGAGGGACACAAGTGATATCTGGGAGACAGGAGGGGGTATCTTACATATGTTCTCTGAATGTGTCAGCACTATGTACACAAAAGGAAATAATAATCATAACTAATCAATTCTCACACCTCATGATTTCAAGATGTTATCTTTATACAACCATAATGGTCTACCCAAAATGCCGCATGGAGCGGTTCAGTGAATTTAACGGAGAATGTTCGTAATAGATTGATGGGAGTACACAGGCTATAGAAGGAGATACTCCCACCCTCATAATCTAGATATATCCTCACTCTAGAATAACCAGATGTGGTAATGCACCAGGATTTAACATATTTTCCATAATCAGCAACACATCCAATCAGTGACCGATTATCTGTCCTGGCTATACTGGGGTAACACACCCCTACTTTCCAGTAACGTGCTTCACTGACATCCACTTCCCAGCAATGTCTCCCCGAGGAAAAACTATTACTGCTCATCACCTGAGGGTGATCCTTAAACTTCTCTGCTGTACCTGGATGATTCTGGTCTATGTGGGTCCAGGATAGAGTCTTCCTGTCATCTGATATGTGTAGATGATTATTAGCAGTGTTTACATCTAGCAGTATTCCTGCAGATTCCTGTATACTGACAGGTTTCTTTACTCCAGACATTATATCAGATAACCCCGTGTATAATGTGCGTTGGAAGTCAGCCACATTCAGATCCCCTCCATGTTTATCAAGTCTCTCTCCGTACTCCTCATCCCCCTCCTCAGTGTCACACAAGTCACCTGTGTCTGGTTCCTGTAGGACAGTCAGTGGGTCAGTCACATTACACAGCTCCTCAATGAGACGCCTCTTCCTGGACAGCTTGTCCTGCTCTACCTCCAGCTGCCTGATGGCATCATTAAATGCATTGGATACTTGTTCTGCCTGCTTAGTGATGTCACCCAGGACTCTTTTCTCCAAGTCCTCCAGCCGTCTCCTGAGGTTTCTAAACAGGGCTGTGACTCTCTCTGTTTCACCATCTGCATTCTCTTGTGCTTTTCTCTGCCTTTTCTGCAGATTCTGAGCTCTTTTCTTAATGTCCTTTATTTGTGTGGCAATTTTCTGTTCAAAATTTCTCAGCTGGTTCTTCTTCTTGTTTGAGGCCTCCTCCAGCATCTCCACTTGGTGACCTCTGTGTGCTCCATCCAGCCTGCAGGCCAGACAGATACATGCAGCATCCAGGCGGCAGTAATACTCCAGAGTCTTCTTGTGGATGGGGCATTTCCTGCTCTCCAGGTTAGAGGTGGGGTCACACAAGACGTGTTCTGGAGACTTGCTGTGGACTCTCAGGTGTTTATCACACAGAGACGCCTCACACAGCAGGCAGGACTTCACAGCCAATACTGGAGAGTCCACACAATGAGTACAGAAGACTCTGCTCTCCTCCTGCTCAGGCTCAGTAGAGAGGAAGTTCTTCAGTATGTTTCGGAGTGTTATATTTCTGTACAGTGCAGGCCTCTCCCTAGACTCCTCTCTGCATTCAGGGCAGGAATATCTTCCAGATCCCTTCTGTGAGTCCAGCACACGATCAATACAGACCTGGCAAAAGTTGTGGCCACATTTCATGTTGACAGGATCTGTATAAACATTCAGGCAAATGGAGCAGTCCAGCTCTTTCCTCAGATCAGCAGACGCCATGACTTGGGAGAGACAAGGAAGTGAAACTGATGTAGAGAGGAAAAATGCAGCAGAGGGGGGAGGGAGTGGAGCGAGTGTACAAATTCCCGCCAAGAATGAGGCAGAAACTGTGAGTGAGGCTGTGTGTATAGATTTACTTATTAACCTTTGTGTCACATGTTAACCTCCTTTGGGACAGAGAACTGAACATTTTAGAATAAACATTTTATTAAGAATAAATACTTTTATTTACAATAAATATATCAGAATAAACTGAATGATTTCATATTTTTTTAACATTACATATTTTTTGGCAAACTAATAAAGGGAACTAACTGGTCCTAATAACCTCCTCAGAAACTACCTGGCACAGAGGTTCTCAAACTGGGTCACACGGCACCCTTGTGCACTGCAAGCACTTCTTAGGGGTGCCGTGGCTGCCCTCCCAGTCACATGTCACTATTCTATTGCTCCTGCCGTTCCTGTCTCACACCTGATCCGAGGGCACTCATGGCGATCAGTAACTTCTCCTATCCCTCACTCTTCCCCTAGTGCTGGCTTTTCCTGATCATGTCATTACATGCGACTGGCACTAGGGGGAAGAGTGAGGGAGGTCTCCAATCACCGTCAGCTCCCAGCAGGGGCGCCGCGAGGCATAAAGCGAACCAAGCGGCCGCTTGGGGGCTCAAGATCGTAGGGGCCTCGGCGGCTCAGTGACGTCGGCGTGACGTCACTGTTTTCCCGCAGCCCCGCGGGGCTGGTAGAGCAGAGCAGGGCAGGGCTACGGAAAGATGGCCGCCGCCGCAGCCCTGCTCTGGAGACTATTTATATGCCTCCAGTACAGGGCTTCGGGTGGCCATCTTCCCGTAGCCTGATTCAATCAGCGCGGGAGATTGGAGGAGGGAGGGAGCTCCATGGGAACTGCGCGCCTGAGGAGCCGGCCAGGAGAGGAGACGGGGAGAGAAGACTTCTGCCAGTGCCAGGTGAGTAAATTCTTTTCTTTTTGCAGCTCTGAAAATGTGCCCTAATTGCGTTTGATTTCTGCTGAACTGTGCCCTAATTGTGTTTGATTTCTGCTGAACTGTGCCCTAATTGTGTTTGATTTCTGCTGAAAATGTACCCTAATTGCGTTTGATTTCTGCTGAATTGTGCCCTAATTGCATTTGATTTCTGCTGAAAATGTGCCCTAATTGCGTTTGATTTCTGCTGAAAATGTGCCCTAATTGCGTTTGATTTCTGCTGAAAATGTGCCCTAATTGCGTTTGATTCCTGCTGAAAATGTGCCCTAATTGCGTTTGATTTCTGCTGAACTGTGCCCTAATTGCGTTTGATTTCTGCTGAACTGTGCCCTAATTGCATTTGATTTCTGCTGAAAAAGTGCCCTAATTGCGTTTGATTTCTGCTGAAAACGTGCCCTAATTGCGTTTGATTTCTGCTGAAAACGTGCCCTAATTGCGTTTGATTTCTGCTAAAAATGTGGCCCAAATTGCGTTTGATTTCTGCTGAAAATGTGCCCAAATTGCGTTTGATTTCTGCTGAAAATGTGCCCTAATTGCGTTTGATTTCTGCTGAAAATGTGCCCAAATTGCGTTTGATTTCTGTTGAAATGTGGCCCTAATTGCGTTTGATTTCTGCTGAAAATGTGCCATAATTGTGTTTGATTTCTGCTGAAAATGTGCCCAAATTGCGTTTGATTTCTGCTGAAAATGTGCCCAAATTGCGTTTGATTTCTGCTGAAATGTGGCCCAAATTGCGTTTGATTTCTGCTGAAATGTGGCCCAAATTGCGTTTGATTTCTGCTGAAAGGTTGCACAAATTGCGTTTTTATTTTCTGGTGTCTGGGGTAACTGTTGCTGCATTTATTATTTAATGGTCATAGTTGGCTATATTTGCTGTGCTACGGTTAAGCTCCGCCCATACAATGTCATGGCCAAATCCATCTTTCGGCGCTGCGCGCACCTCAATCACCCCCACATCAATTTTCCCCGCAAACAGCCGCGCCCCAATCCGCCCTCCAGCTCCACCCACATGTCATGGCCACGCCCACTTATGCGGGATAGCCACACCCATTTTTCGCCGATAGGGCCACTTCCTACAGTCCGCTTGGGGCCACAAAAACCTTAGCTGCACCCCTGGCTCCCAGGATCAGGTGAGACACACAATCTTTCGGTGCTTTTAAAGGGAACCGGAAGTGAAGAGTATGGAAGCTGCCATATTTATTTTCTTTAAAATTATAGCAGTTGCCTGGCAGCCGTCACATGCAGAGGGGGGCTCTGGGTGCCCAAGCACCTCCTTTTTAAACTCTCATAAAAAGGCCCCTTTGGCTGTGAAAACGAAGCTCCACCTTCTGCTTTGGGTAGCCCCACCGACCCCCATAGGAAGCTCCTCCCCATCTGGGACACTGGAGTAAAAAGAGGTGCCATACAGGAATCCTAGTGTAACCATCCCCTCCAGCTGTGTGGGAGCAGGGAAGATGGTGTGTCCCTGACAGCAGTGACCTCTCCCTCCCCCAGCATCCACAGTGACCTCTCCCTCAACCTTGCACCCACAGTGACCTTTCTCTCCACCCATCCTGACTTCTCCCTCCCCTGCATTAGCACTGCAGTGGTCATGCCTCCCCCAGCACCCACACTGACCTCTCCCTCCCCCAGCACCCACACTGACCTCTCCCTTCCCCAGCACCCACACTGACCTCTCCCTTCCCCAGCACCCACACTGACCTCTCCCTCCCCCAGCACCCACACTGACCTCTCCCTCCCCCAGCACCCACACTGACCTTTCTCTCCACCCATTCTGACTTCTCCCTCCCCTGCATTAGCACTGCAGTGATCATGCCTCCCCCAGCACCCACATTGCCCTTTCCCTCCCCCAGCGGCACCCTTCCTGTCCCCATCGGCACCCATAGTGGCCTAGCCCAGCCCCAAAACTGACCTCTCCGTCCCCCAGCACCCCCAGTGACCTCTCCCTCCCCATCATCCCCAATGACTTCCCCTTCCTGCAGCATCCGCACTGACCTCTACTTCTCCCAACATCCACCCCTTCCCCATAGCTGACACCCAGTACTTACACTCACATGATACCAAGTACCTGCACCCAGGCCTAACATTGCACCCAGTACTCACACCTGCACACAGCCTCCACATGGCCCCCACTATCTGCACCAAGTGTCCACTTAACCTGTACCCGCACCCAAAATACCTGCATTTAAAACCCACGTGACACCCAGTGCCCACCCATTGCCAGCACCAGGTAAAGGCATGGCACCAAGTATTTGCACCCATGTCACACCCAGCACCCATATGACATCCAGTACATGCACCCAGATCTCATATGGAACTTAGTACCTGCAATCAACACCTGCATCACACTTGATATTCACCTCTAGCCAGAACCCACATGACACCCTATTCCCACACCCTGAACCCACATGGCACTCAGCATCTGTATTCAGCACCCACATGACAACCAGAACTGCTAGCCAGAAACGAGAAGAGGAGGAATGTGCGGACACTGGAGACAGATCCGACTGACTCCACACCATTGAATGCAGCCAGCACTTCTGTGACTGAATGTATGTGTCAAGCGGAGGGGCTCAGGGGAGTGGTTTAGGACAGATCGAGAGCTGGAAAGGGGGGGGGGGGGAGGAAGGTCACATGTCACTGCAGGGCAAGGGGACTGAGGGGAAGGTCCCCCTCCACTTGTAAGTACTGCTGTGCATTTGGGGGGGGGGCTTTTTTTAATGTAAGCACCCCCACTTAAGGACCTTCTGCACGGCCCTGTTTTACTGCAGAAGCTGGTCTTTATTGCATCATGACATCCCCGTGGTTGTGTGTTACTGTATGTCACGATATCGTGGAAACAACCGCTCAGTGCGTGAAAAATCAGCTGTCGGCGGGGGGGGAAAAAAAAAAAAAAAAAAAAAAAAAAAAAAATCGCACAGTGGATACATAGCTTAAAATCAGTAATTACCCTGCAGAGAGAAAAGCCTCAGGATCCTTTTGAGGCTTCCCTCGGTGGTCCGCAGTGCCCCTGTTGCTGAGCGCAACTCCCGCCACGTCGTGGCCACACGGCTACTCATTCGCAGTCATGGCCACGCATTAGAAGCTGGATCCCGCATGCGCAGTAGCATAGACTTCATGGCTCCGTGCTACTGCACAAGTGTGGATGGGCTCAGTTAACTACTGCATGCCCCTGAATGCAGAAGAGGAGCCACACAGCCCCGATAGAATTAGCGACAATTAATTGTCGCTAACCTTCGGTGGGGGGCCATGCTAAGCAACAGGGGACAACACATCAGGGAGGGAAGCCTCAATAGAATCCTGAGGCTTCCCTCTCTTTAGGAAAGTATCTGATTTTGTACCCGAGCTTTGGCTCAGGTACACAAACTTATCTGTATGTCTGAGATGTGGGAGGAAAGCGGAGTGCCTGGAGTAAACCCACACAGACATGGGGAGAACATACAAACTCCGCACAGGTACTGCCCTGGCTGGGATTCAAACCAGGGACCCCGGGCTGCTAGGTGAAAGTGCTAACCATTAAGCCATTCTGCTGCTGAGATGAGTTCCTGTACACCAATACAGTATACACATGAAATCTGGCACTATTCAGTGCACTCGCCAGAAGCTAGAAATCCCCTCCACAAAGTGGTCGCACCACGGCCCCTACTGCCTCACTCCAGACCCCAGCACTTGAGTTTTAGCTAAGTATCAACTTATGCATCAGCTACCAGTGTTTGTCAGCCTCATGTGTGTGTATCTGCTTGCACTTGCTCTACATTACACTCACAGTTAAACTGAATAGTTCAGGATTTTCTGTTCTCCTTTGTGCATATTGGACTATTCATCCCATCCTGAGCATTCAGTTGCTGGAGTGACTGCTGCACATACAAGTTATCCATCAACTGTTAATGTACACACTTGAGTGCCGACCCTGCCTCACTTCAATTCCACAGTATACACGTGAGCTTGTAAATACATACATCATACACTTGTATACAATTAACCACTACCCCCGCCCCCACCCCACATCCCCCGCACTCCTACGCTTGTTACCACCATCATTCGTTAGCTGGGTGATCAATGAATGGGAACACAGTCCCTGTGTGAATGACCGCCGCCATCCATGAGATGGCGCCATCATTTACAAAACCCGATACTTATACATCCACGCATTACTTCCTATTTGTACAGTAATACTACGCTTTTTTTAACAGACTTTTTTTTACATTTAAAAAAAATGTTTAGGAAAAAATATACAATTAAAAAAAAAATTGTTACCTTAGGTGGTGAACTTTTTTAATATGTATGTCAAGAGGGTATATTACTTTATAAATTATGGGCTTGTAATTAGTGATGGACGCAAAACTGAAAAAAATGCACCTTTATTTCCAAATAAAAAATTGGCAACATACATTGTACAAGGGAAATATTTTAAACATTGCAATAACCAGGACAAATAAAGTGTGTGTTTTAATTACGGTAGCACTTATTAATTTAAAACTATAATGGCTGAAAACTGAGAAATAATGATTTTTTTTTCTATTTTTCTATGGGTAAAGAGACACTGTAACATCAAAAAGTTCCCAAGGGGGGTACTCACCTCGGGAGGGGGAAGCCTCAGGGTCCCAATGAGGCTTCCCACGCCGTCCTCTGTCCCATGGGGGTCTCGCTGCAGCCCTCCGAACAGCGGCCCGACAAATCCGTCAGCTTGTTCAATATTTACCTTTCCAGGCTCCAGCGGAGGCGCTGTTGCAGCTTTCGGCTCCAAAGTAGACGGAAATACCCGATCTCAGTCGGGTCCGCTCTACTGCGCAGGCGGCGGAGACTTGCGCCTGTGCAGTAGAGCAGACCTCACGGTGATCGGGTATTTGCGCTTTGAGTCCGCCAGGAGAAAAGTGCGATATAAATGTTATTTGTCTTGTCTATTTACGCCTATTTTGGAGCAGAGAGCCGCCACAGCGCCTGCGCAGGAGCCGGGAAGGTAAATATTTACATCACCGCTGTTCGGAAGTCTGCATCGAGACCCCCGAGTGACGGAGGACGGTGTGGGAAGCCTCATTGGTACCGAGGCTTCCTCCTTCCGAGGCAATTACCCCCCAGGGGAACTTTTTGATGTTACAGGTTTTCTTTAAAACACATTGAGGCCCGATGCACACCAAAACCGCTAGCAGATCCTCAAAACGCTAGAGGTTTTTGGAGCAGATTTCAGAGCGATTCTAGGCATGTTTAGAGATGTTTTCTAAACATGCCTAACGTTTTTGTGCAGCAGATTACAAATATTGTTACAGTAAAAGCTGTTACTGAACAGCTTCTTTAACAAAAATGCCTTGAAAACCGCTCTGATCTAGCGTTTTCCAGAGCGGTTTGAGCTTTTCCTATACTTTACATTGAGACAGAAACGCTTCTGCAGACTGCAAAAGTGCTGCAGGACCAACGTTTGCGGTTTGCTTAAAACCGTAAACCGCCGGTGTGCACCATCCCACTGGAATACATTAGCCAAGTGTTTTCACAGGCGGAAGCGGTTTGCGGATCGCTTCAAAAACTGCTCGGTGTGCACCAGGCCTTAGAATAAAATATTTCTCAGCAAAAAGTAACTTTCAAAGAAAGCCTAATTGGTGGCGATAAAAAACAAGATATAGATTGTTTCGAATGAATGGAAGGAGCGCTGACTCGCCACCGATCCGCAGGCTCCCGGTCTCCTCCGGTGGCCGACCCGACCTGGCCGGCTTCCTGAACGGGCCTCTGCTGCGCTTCAATGACGTCTCTTCTGCGCACCACACGGGCGCGCTGACGTCATCTGGGCTGTACTGCGCCTGTGCAGTACAGGCCGGAGGATGTCCGATGATGTCAGCGTGCCCACGTGGAGCGCAGAAGAAACAGTTATTGAAGCGCAGAAGAGCCCGACCTGGCAGCCGGCCAGGCCAGGTCGGGTCGGCCACCGGAGGAGACCGGGAGCCTGCGGAGCGGCGGCGAGGGCACTTCCTGCCTGCCACGGGCTGGAGGAAGCCCCAGGTAAATGGATTTGGATTTTTTATTTTGCCTGAACCTTCCCTTTAAGGGGAAAAACCCTTGAAGGCGAAGTGGTTAAAGGACAACTGAAGTGTGAGGGATATGGAGGCTGCCATATTTATTTCCTTTTAAGCAATACCAGTTGCCTGGCTGTCCTGCTGATCCTCTGCCTCTAATGCTTTTAGCCATAGACCCTGAACAAGCATGCAGCAGATCAGGGCCTCGATTCACTAACCGGTGCTAACCCAGTTAGCGCGTCTTAAGGCTTTGGACGTGCAAACTAGGGTGCTAAGTAGTTTGCACGTCCAAATATATTACTGTTCGCGCGCAAAGCTTAGCGCTGAGTGCGAAACGTCGCACCCAGTGTGCCGCTCCGGGCGCAACGTTTCCAGCGCACTAGGTGTGACGTTTCACACGCGCCGCTAAACTTTGCACGCAAATTCGATGGTTTCCGCACGCAAAACTTTGTGCGCACGATTTCGCACACACAGCCGCTTAGCGCGGGACAACCTACTTAGCACTGCGGCGCTAACACTTAGCCCTGGTTAGTGAATCGAGCCCCAGATGTTTCTGGCATTGTCAGGTCTGAGAAGATTGGCTGCATGCTTGTTTCTGGTGTTATTCAGACACTACTGCAGCCAAATAGATCAGCAGGGCTGCCTGGCAACTGATATCATCTAAAAGTAAACAAATATGGCTGCCTCCATATCCCTCTCACTTTATTTGAGGCGCCGGGAAATTTGGGCACAGGGCAAAGCTGATAAACGGCTCTACCTGCTCCTGTAAAAGTCCGGCGGCATTAATTACTAATCCCCCTCCAGGCCACCATGGACTCAGGGGTAAGACATCATTCGGCTACTGCTGGCGGGCGAATTACGCCGATTTTATTGTTATTTGGGCTCTGTCTTTTGGTGGCACCCAAGTTACTGTGCGCCGCTATAACCATAATTCACATTACAGCCCACAGCAGCGTGTGGTGCGCCCAAATTTCCCTGCACCGTGTTTGCCTGTCTCTCGTACACTTACCCAACGCTGAACGCACATTCCTGGTACAAATATCCACGTGCTGCACACTCACCAACCCAGTGTACTCTCACATGGTGTTCACTTACCCACACTATACACATCAGCTGTACACCTACCCAAGCATTATAAATACATATTACATATTACTATGCAAATGTGCTGTAAATTGACTCACCAACTGCACACATGTGAAAACTTTGCAAGACCCCATGCTTAAAAAAAAACCTGCCCCCCCCCCCCCCCCCCCAAGTGTCGCCTGTCTCTAGGACCTCTTGGCCCCCCTTAATGAGAGCAGCACAGTGTGCACATACTTGTATTGCCGCGGCTCCACTCCCTCCTCTTCACTCTGCAGCATATCAGCGTGCGCCAGCGCTCCAATGTCATGTGACATGCATTGAGGCCTCACAGGATGCTGGTGCAGCTGCGAGAGCTGAGAGAGGAGAGAGCTAAGCCATAGCAACGCAAGTATGTGCACACTGTGCTGCTCTGCATAAAGGAGGGAGAGCGATTGACGTGTCCCCCTTAGCCCCCCTTCACCCACGGTTGTGAGGACTATTATTGTGACCATAGCCGGGACAAGGTCCTCCAGCACCAAAGGTTGAGAGACCAAAGTGCACCCCTCCATCCCTCCCACCCCAGCCGTCACACACTGATTGCTATTAGACTAAGAGGTACCCCAGGGCCCCCAACACCTTAATCTCTAGTTATCTGGCTTGCAGTTACTGCCGTGTATCCAGGCCCAGATTTACATCACAAGATCCTATAGGCACAGATGTCCTGGTAGCCTCCATGAACCTACAAACCCAGACCGAACCGCACTGCATGTGTGCTGGCTGTCCCAGATGTTACTTCTCCCTTACTTCTCTTGCCTGTCATAGGTAGCTACAGTTGTCCTCTACCATTAGGTAGACAGAGGTACCCTCAGTATTAAGTAGCTAATGGTGCCCCCGACTGAAGGGAAATCTTGTCAGTGGAATGCCAAGACCTGTGTGAGTAAATTCTCATTTTACACTCTCATCAGGACTCTGAATAGGGAAGGAGGGAGGGAGAAGGCACTCAGGTAGGGGAGGGAGCCGCCTTTCCATTATCAGGCGCCTGTAGGCAGGTGCCTACAGTGCCTTATGGTAAATCCATTCCTGCATGTATCCCCTTTTCTTATTTCTCTCTTCCTCAAACACAATAGGGGAATGATAGCGGATTGAGTTGTGCTCCCCCTCCTGCACTGCGCCCTGAGGCTGGAGCCTCTCTCGCCTCTGCCTCGGGCCGACCCTGTGCCCATGCAATACTCTTCCCTGTGCACTGTAATCACATACTACTGGCACCAAATATTAATCATTATTTGCCTGTAATGCATGCTGGTGGTACCTTTTAACCATCACTTTTTTCAATAACTAATTTTCAAAAAGTGGCACAACAGATACAGAGTGAAGGAAGTGTCACGGCTTTTATTATTAACATTCCCTATTCATGTTATTAACAGGCTCACATATTAATAGAAAAGTTAATAAACGCATACATGAGGGTGATGTAATAAAGTTGGATACTAGCAATAGAATGAATGTGATTCAATAAACCTGGACGGGACTTACTGAACCATTTCTGCTATTAGGTGGTAGAGGTTTGCATCAATAATCTGGGTCATATCAGCATAGAGTGAGGACTGAGGAAAGGTTAGTGATTTTGAGTCCATAAACACTGGTTCACACGACAGTCGGGGGCCATGGACTCTGCCACTGGTCGGGCCCCTAGACCACCATGCGATACCTAGAGGAAAGTGCAGGTGGGCCCCGGAACTCTCACTACCAGGGAATTCACCCCCACTGCCTCTATATGGAATGCTGACTGCAACACACACAATTGGGGACCCTTGTGGCAGCAGTGCCTGCACGGGGCATCCCTGCTAGTGACAATCTACGATTACGTCCGACTGAAGCCTCCCATCTGAATGTTGCCTAATTTGTGCAATTCCTGCTAGATTTTGGTACGGCAGGCAAAGGGTGTATAACTGTACACTTGATTGGCTGACAAGCCCCTGCTGACCAAATTAGGCCCTCTTTTCCACGAACTGTTGATAGGCAATGAAATGCCTCTCAAACTCAACTGCTCATTGCTGCCTGATAACTGCTTGCTGAGCACACGGCTCAACAGTTCGTGGAAAGGAGGCCTAAAGGTAGGAAATTGCTAGAGCTGGGAGTGAGCAATTGCTTTTGTGTGTGTCGATTTTGAGTCCACAAGTAGTTCTGAAGATGAACACATCCATACTCTGCACATGCTATTACAGGCTTGTGCTTGTGCAGTACAGATGCACTTGTCTTTGTAACTACTCTGAGACATAAGTAGCTCTAAACAGGGTTGCTCAAATCCGAATTCGGGTGAAAGCCGGATAGCTGCTATCCGGATTTCACCCTGCTAATTACAATCACCTGTGCGGGCTGGGTGTGGGGGATCAATCTTACCTAGCTGATGTCTTCTTAGGTCCTTCCCTCGGCGCCTCCCACGATGCGGTCCACACGGCGGTCACGTGAGTACAAACACTTCCTCCATCCGGGTTGGAGGAAGTGTATAGTCACGTGACGCCGGATTGGACCGCATCGTGGGAGGCGCCGAGGGACGGACCTAAGAAAACGTCAGCTAGGTAAGATTGACCCCCCCCCCCCCCCCGCCCAGGTGATTGTAATTAGCAGGGTGAAATCCGATAGCAACTATCCGGCTTTCACCCGAATTCGGATTTGAGCAACCCTGGCTCTAAAGGCTGCCCAATGACTACTGAAGATGGAGCAGGTTGAATATCTACAACTAGGGATGGCGCAGAAATGACCAAGGATCGGAGAGGCTCTATGGTATCTATGAAACTCAGAGCCTTGCCGCTACTAAATATGTATCAAATTTAAAGCAAGTTTCCTCACTTTAGGTTTTTTTTTTTTTAAAGTATAAATGAAGCAACAATAGGAATAAAAATGTATACCTCATTAGAGGCTTTCCTGATCCTCCTGATGATGGCCACTGCTCTAGCAGCACTGGGTCCTTCACAACATATTCGACATGGACAATCACATCCAACCAAGTATGAGCTTCTCCATGCTGAGCATGCACCAATAGGGTTGATACATGTCCAGTAGAACAAAGTCACTCATGTCTGGCTTTTTCCCTCCATGCACGAGCGCATGAAGCTACTGAGCATGTATGGACCTTACTCGCACATGCCCAGTATGGAAACGTCCATACTCAAACGGGACTGTGGCCACAAGTAGAAGCTGGTCCTGGGCTGCAGCGGAGGGCTCGAGGAAGGTCTGGAACTCCTCTGAATCTATACAGAGGCTCCCCAATACTTAGATCAGTATGCATCTTTTAATATTTTATTCTTCCCAGGTTTGCTTTAGCTGTACTACCTCTTTATGCTCTTTGGTGGATTAAATATTTTACATAGATAATGTGAAAACCAGTGATGAGCTCCGAATGGATTCCGAACTGATTTAAGCAGGCCATACACTGGCTCGATTCGCGGCCGTTTCGACAGCAGATTCGATCCTGGGATCGAATCTGCTGCCAATCGTTCGCGGTAAACGCAGCCGCCGATCCGATTTCCTCCCGAAATCGGATCGGTCCGTCAATCGCGCCGTGCGGGAAATTACCCTCGACCGCCCGCGGGTAAAGTGCGCGTCGCTAGCGGCGGCCGATCCGATCAAGTATACATTACCTGACGCTGGCTCCCGGGTGTCTTCTCCACGCTGCACGGCTCTGTTCCGGCTCCATCCATCCCGGCGCTTCCTGTGTCACTGCAGTGACCAGGAAGTTCAAATAGAGGGCGCTCTATTTGAACTTCCTGGTCACGGAGTAACACAGGAAGCGCCGGAACAGAGCCGTGCAGCGTGGAGAAGATGCCCGGGAGCCAGCATCAGGTAATGTATACGGGGGGGGGGGGGGGGCAGGCGGCAAGAGCAGCTCAGCAGATGGTGAACCGGTTTCAGGCTGAAATCGATTCACAATCTGTTTGCAGTAAAGGCAGCCATACGATCCCTCTCTGATCAGATTCGATCAGATAGGGATCTGTCAGCTAGTCGATCTAATGGCACATCGACCAGTGTATGGCCACCTTTAGACTCAAAAGCATTTGGTATCCAAGTGCTAATTACTGCACCTAAGCGGGCTGGTGAGGAGGGGTTAACTTACCCAGGGTTCCGTCTTCTTTAATCCACGTCTAATTGCGTGTCATGCCGCGTTGCAAATCGCGTCACATGGCTAACATGCTTCCTCCTGCAATCCGGAAGGAGTAATCGTTGTAGTCACGTGAATGTGAATTGGAATGCCGTGTGAGATGGGACATGGGACGGATTAAAGAAGACTGCAGTTAACCCTCGCTCACCCGCCCCATCAGGTGCAGTTATTATCTGGATGAAATCCTAATGAAACCCATTGGGTTCATCTGGTGAAAACAGGTAAGGTAAAATAGATTTATGAATCAACCACAATCCCCATAACATTTTATTTCTGCATCGGACTTATCTTGTGAATCTATCACAAATCACCAGGCACACGCCACTACACAAAGTGCTCACACATCCCAAACCAGGGCAGACTTATCACACATTAGTTGCTATAAAGCAAACATCTAATTGGCAATGCAAATGTCTTTACAATCCCCTGCAGGTATATTGATAGATGCCCCCCTCTGTAATGCCTAGTACAAACAAAGAGATTTTCAGGCAGATTTACTGCCAGATCGATTATTTTTGACATGTCCGATCTGATTTAGATCGATTTTCCATAGCCGTGAACGGAAAATCAATCAAAACCAGATCGGATATGTTGAAAATAATCGATCTGGCAGGAAATCTGTCTGAAAATCTCATTGTGTGTACTAGGCATAAAGCAGCTGTGCATTAGTATGCAGTTATGAGAGGTAAGTAGTGTGAAATTAGGTTTGCCATTAATCCTAGCAATGTGTACAGCTGAAATGGAAGGAATGCTTATTTTTCAACTAAAAAAAAAAATAAAAAGATAAAATAGTAAAAAAAGTCAGATAGTTTCATATGGAGAAAGAAGGCTCTGAATATCACAGAGAATTCCCTGTTACCTTTCCGTCCCCTCGTTTCAGTGCTGTCTGTTTAAATTTGCCGTATGCGCAGTACAGAGGCCCCCCCCCCCCCCCGAGGACTTGGGGATAAGAGTGCTCTCAAAGCCTTCCGAGGGTCCCCGAAGGTGTATTCAACCAGTTGGTCGAATAGATGCAACAAGGGGGACAGTGCTGGAAGCAGGGGTTACAGATAGGGGACAGGGAAGGCCCTAAGGAATCTAGAGCCCTCCCTTCCATAGGCAAGTATCTGACTTTTTTTTTTCCATCACTTCAGGAAATGGAATATAGAAGGCGATATCTCTGACTCTTACCGAATGCTACTTGTCTGCCTATCATGCTGATCCTCTGCTTCTAATGCCGCCTGAGTCACTGACTAGAACTAGAATGATGCAGCTGTGATTCGAGACGCTGTATGCTTGTTCCAGACTCTGCTGTACACCTGGAACACTCGCTGGTATTTACAGAGAAGGGAGAAACCGAGAGCCCAATATGGTGTAGTATGTACTGTAATATATGGATAGTGAAAGAGTATGATAATTATACTCACAAGTCAGGGTTACCTCCTAGGCAACCACTGTAAAGGCAGGTGAGGAGATTATCCTGTCCCCACTCAGGATTAAGAAGTCGCGCTCTGTAGACAAGAAAAAGGGGTATCCCCCTCCACCCAGGGTGGATGACAAGTATGAGCAAAGATTACAGAGGCGCCAAAAGTAAGTACTAAAAACCTTTAACAAGCTTACGAGACAGTGGTGGACTTGCCTCGCACAAGCAGACACTGAAACGGTCTATTCAAATAAGTATACATTTATTGGCATACTCCAAGAAAAAGGGGGACTGCAACGCATTTGCAGGTTTGTACCTGCTTCCTCAGGCAATAAAAATTGGGAGCAAACAACATCAGTGACTCTGGTAAACACCTGGCGCCTCTGAGAGGCGAATGCTCGCAGAGGCCTAGTGCACACCAGAGCGGTTCGGCTGTGTTTTGCGATCCGCTTGCGGCTGCGGATACGCTTGGGTAATGTATTTCAACGGGCTGGTGCACACCAGAGCGGGAGGCGTTTTGCAGAAACGCATACTCCCGGGGTGAGGCATTTTTTGTATTGTGGATGCGTTTCTGCCTCAATGTTAAGTATAGGAAAAACGCAAACCGCTCTGAAAAACGCCTGTTCAGAGCGGTTTTGCCGGCGTTTTTGTTACAGAAGCTGTTCAGTAACAGCTTTACTGTAACAATATATTAAATATACTACACCAAAACCGCTACACAAAACCGCAAAACGCTAGCTGAAATGCTTCAGAAAAAGAAAAAGTGTTTCAAAATCTGCTAGCATTTTGCGGATCTGCTAGCAGTTTTTGGTGTGCACCAGGCCTAACAGCTGTAGATAACTTTGATGAATCCTAAAATCAACTTATCGAGTCGGTAATTGATTCGATAAGTCTTGATGAATCCAGGCCTATGTACTTAGAAAATAAAATGTATAAATCTGGCCAGTAAGTTATATTGTTACATTTCATAAGCACTTATAGGGCAGAATTTTCACCCAGTAACCCTGTGTGCAAAACACACCTAGCGCAACATGGAGGGGCTCAGTGAAGGTGGCAGTGAAGGTGTGTAAGTGTCTGATTGGGTCACACAGCTCATAAAAGGACAGCTGCCCGGCCTCATAATCCAGGCAGATCCTGACTCTGTTACTGGAGACACTGTGAGGAATCTGAATCACTTTACTGTCATAGATCACTGCATACTGATTAATGTTTCTATGCAAACACCAGGACTTGTTGTTATAGCCAATTTGTGACCGATTACCTTTCCTCTCTATACTGGGATAACACATTCCAATATCCCACCCCCCTGTTTCATTACACTCAGCTTCCCAGTAATGCTTCCCTGAGGAGAAACTCTGACTGCTGATTACATGGTTATAACTGTGAAATCTCTCTGGTCTTACTGGGCGGTCCTGCTTTACTGTGTCAAAGTGATATACTGACAGTAATGACTCAAGGCACACCTCTTAAAAGGACGGCTTGTTTATTTGTCATCAAGAAGCTTGTTGATGAGGCATGTGTAGGAGACAAATGCTTCAATTTCACTAGTTACAACGACTTTTATCAGTTACAGTTATGCAAAAATATACATGCCTCTGGGCAGTTCAGGATGTCCATCAGTGTTACAAAAACCAATCACAGTTCAATAATCAGTGCAGACATGAAGCAGTTAACATTTAATTCTTAGAACTCTCCACCCATATTATAATGAGTTTCACCACCCACTGTTCTCTTACTCAACCTTCTGTTTAAGGTCACAAGGGGAAGTGGTTTAGTCTGGACAACACATCACTTGTCTAAATCTGTCCGTGGGGCCCCTTTTCCACTAAAAGTCAAGGAAGCTAGGACATTGCAAAATAACAGTAAATCTACTATTATGACATGTTCAAGAGTAACAAGTGTCCCTGAGCACGTACACATCATGTGGCCTCCTTCTAACAGAAATTGTTTATATATCACCAAATGGAGCTAATTTAAAACAAAATGTCCTTTATATAAACCAGACAGGTATCACAGCTTTGTCACTCCCTCCTCTAGTTCATCCCTGTGAACTACTTATATTAAAAAGTTTTTATCACAGTATTCTTGTAGTCAGGGCCTCCAGCTATATCACCTCTGGCTCTGTGGTACATATGTTGTAGTGCCATCCTCTTCACCTTAATAAGAGCCACCTTTTTTGCTAAGAACTCATCTTAAGGCAGTGCATCCTCTTCACCTTAATAAGAGCCACCTTTTGGCTAAAAACTCCTCTTAAGGCGGTGCATTCTGGTGGAACGCTTATTATGGGTCCTGCCAGGATGTATCAAATAGATTCCTTTTGATCCTTTCAAGTAAAGCAGGTGATGATGTCAGGACAAGAGTGCTCTTTTAACGATCTGTAGTGATGCAATCGTAGAGCGATGTCTTACTAAGGATTCAGCCGTCTTTGTCTTTCCCAGCTGGGGTCTTTCTTCCCTTGCACCCTTAGGACCTCTTGCTTTTTATTGTAAAACAGTATGAACATGAGGTAGATTTCAAATCAGGAGGTAGAATTCATACCACAGGCCTTAATCCATAAGTGTCTTCTTGGTGATAAGCTGAGGCACAACATGTCTTGTTGAGGTAGAAGGGTAGAACCATAGGGAGATACAACAATAAAGCATAAAGAAGGAAAAAGGTTTTTTTTTTTTTTTTTTTTTACACATTGCAAATGCCGTCTCTTTTAATCTCTCATTTTATTTATATATATATGTTTGTATGATTATTATAAAGTATAACACCAAGTAAGTATAGTAGCAATTAAATCACAATAATAAGTTGATTTAGTAGGGGATTACAATACCTAACAAACCTACCCTTTCATCCATGACAGACTTCTCCCGCCCCTCACCTGGTAGTCTGACCACCAGCTGCATAGTTCAGGATAAGCCTGTATTGATTATATTGGTTTCATTCATACCTAGGTTATATGGTTCTCTCCTTTCATGGAGGGCTTCTTCTACTTCCATTTACTCATTTCCATGCACTTCCTTTTAACTAAGGGAACATGAGAAAGTTTATACTACCCATATAACATTTAGATATATTCTTCATCTTGTGAAACTACCACCAAAACATCCCTGAGTTTCTGTTGTTTCTTACTCATTCTAGCACCTAATCTTTTGATTTTACAAAACACAAGTACCTGGAAAATGTATAGTACACATGTAAGGACAATGAGCACCACTACTGGATGGAGCATGAGGTTCAGAAAGGCACTTGCCTTTGGACTATACCCAAATAGACTTTCCCACCATGATATTTTAGCATCCTGTTCTAGAGCATGTGAGACTTGCACTAGTTTCTCACGATCGTGCTCCAAACGCACTGTTGCTTGCCTTTCTGAAGCTCTGAGTGTTTTTATGATCTCATCTTCCCTCCCAAAATCCAATAACCATCCTTTCAATTCTGCTCCAAATCCTAAAGGAATTTTTTGTAAACGGACAGGTGTATCAGGCTTGATGTCTAGTCTTTTTTTAGGTGTTATGGGTGTACGTCCCTTCTGCTGTGCCAGATCAACTCCCAGGACCGGGCCAGTGGTACAGTACACCCCTCTGGTCAGTGTTCCACTCTGAGTACAATTGAATGTATATACTGCATAAGAGGTGGCATTTTCCATTTGATACCAGCACCAATAACCCTGTCCTAGGTACTTCATCCGGCTCGGCATCTTCTCTTTTGCATCCATCAAGCATGATCCTTCCTCATCCCAACATTGTTGCCTTATAATCCTGTTTTGCTGTCCTTGACATAACAGTACATTTTCCTTTCTCCAACACCCATCTGTGTCTAACAACCTGGGCTCACCTTCTTCATAAATCATTATGTCATGGTTTACTCTGGGAAGCAAAACTACACCTGCTGACAAAACAGAACCCAAATTTACCACTGTATAAGCTTGATGCTCCTCACCTGCAACTGGCACTAAGGACGAAATAGTGCATGTGAGGTTTTGACACCCATGGAATTGAGTAAGCCACCATTTTTCATGCGTCATTGCAAATTTAGGAACAGATCTCTCAGCTTGTCTACGCAAATTTATGGGAAAGTGACCAGCATGCAGTGAGGTTATCATTAGCTTTAGATCCTGTGATAGTTCAGATTGAACCTGTGTACAAGATAATGCTAATTGGACTTCTTCCTGTTGTTTAACCAGACCTGCTACTAACCCTTTAAATTTCTGCTTCATTACCTCTGACAGTGAGGCTGTAGCATCAATGTGATCATGTTGTAGATTTTCTAACACATGATTTATATCTAACTGAGTTTTCACTCCCTCCCCTACATGTTGAGCCAGCCCTCCAAGTTTATTTCTTAATACTTCTAAATCCATAGTATTTAAGGCCCCTAGACCAAGACCTCCTGCCCCCAGAGCTTTATCCATCAAATCCCTTTTAGACTTATGGTGACTATACCCCGATTCCAACCATCCTTTCAACATGTAGATCTGATTTTTAATATATACACCACACCTCTTGTCCCACATATCTACCCTAAAATCAGTTAAAGTTACTCTCCACGTGTACAAAACAAACTTTGTATCCAACAATACTGCCCAAGGTGAGGCCAGTTGAGGGACTATTAGGTCTGCCATCTTGACAGCTGGGACTTTACATATATTTGGATTCATTTTTACAGGGACCACAACATCCTTTTCTCTTTCCACCCGGACTATAGTTGCACATACCTGGCCTCTCCCTTCCCATGTATACCACCCTCGTTTATTTATTGATGGATTGTTCACACCAGGGACTGGACTTTCTCTGTTCAACTGGACAGATTGGGTAAAAGTCCAGCATCCTTCATCTGATTCGTCGCAGAAAGGCCAAACAAATGGTCCATCCAAGTTTAAATCCAAATCTAACTCATAGCCATGAGGGTCTTTCCAGTCTGTGGTGTGATACAATCCTCTCAATCCTTCAGACATGGGAACCCCATACATCCATTCATTTACCTTTGGTGTGTCTATTCCATTACACAGTACTTCCCATTTCCACGGGTTTGGTCCATTAAAGACAAGAGATTGGTTAGATGCCCAATGTGCTGTGTCAATAATATAGTGCCCCTCAATGTCTGATGTACAGGCTTCTCTCATGATCCTCATCATATACTGTTGTACTGTTACACCTTCTTTTGGAGTGATATGCTCAAATCTCTTATTTTTAGCATCTGTTTGTACGTGCAACACCAGGGTGCTTGCATATGCATTAAGTCTAACTTTCTCATTATGTGTGTACCAAGTGGCCTGTTGGACTATACTGCAGTTGAGTCCAAATATAATTCTCTCTTGCGTCAGGTATGTAAGTGGATCTACTGTTCCAAAGTACTCAGGGGCTCGAGTAAGCAAGAACTCCATGATTCCATCTGCTGGATCATAACATTTATTTAATAGAGTACCTTGCACGGGTTCAGGTTGGTCATAGAATATTTTCCTATATTGTCTTGTCTCACCCACATTATATACCACATATACTATATACCAGTCATCATACCCTCCTCTTGTTGGGTCCTCAGGATGTAACCTGTCTTTCTCACACCTTACTACCATCAAGTCATCTGATCTCCCATTGTCTAAATCAGTAGATAAGTCTTTTAAATCGTCACTGTCAAGTATCTCAGAATCTGGGTTGTCTGTATCTGCAGTAAAAATCCCTGGCATAGTACATGTGTCTATTTCTGGGTCCTCATCTGCCTCACAGTCAGGGACAAGTCTATCTTGAACATATGTCAAAAAGAAAGTGATCTCTGGTTTCCCACCCAGCCTTTTTTTTAAATGCTCCTGAAACGGAGGAATCATTCTGTGGTACATGGTATTACACAGTTCGTCCAAGGTATGCCAGTATGTGTCTATCACCAGGGGTGGATGAATTGGCCTAGCGTGCTCAAAATAGTGCAGGCTAGTAGGACTCATTCCCTTAGTACCATGTATATGCATATACCCTCGGTAAAAAAGTGGATATCTTGGCACTAGTCTCCCTTGTTTACATTCAACCTTATGCAAGTGGGCAGGATCCCAGCCTTGTGGTTTCACCCCCCACTTACCATATGATGCTGGTGGCACCCAAGGTTGCTGGTGGTGGCTAGAGGTAGTTTGTCCCTCAGCACCTTTGAATATACATGACAAACAACATGCAAGACAGACTAACATAAATGCCCCTGGTGGCATGTTTGCATTAATCATTTTTGCGTATCTTCTTGCAATGAGAAGCATGGATCCAGGGAATTTTTCCTTCCAATTTTACTGAAGTAGAGGTGGTTAATAGGACTTGGTAAGGTCCGTCAAACCTGCTTTCCAACCCTTTCCTTTGGAATCTTTTTACTACCACCCAGTCTCCAGGTTTCAGTGAATGGGATCCTGTATCGGACTCAGGATCTGGAATAGAGGAGAAAACTTGTCCATGCAATTTTGTAAGCAAATTATGTAACTCTTGTACATACATTTTCAGTGAGCAATGCATCATTTTCATTTCCTGTGGGAAGAATAGACCCGTGGGTGCTGGTCTCCCAAACAAAATTTCATAAGGGGTGAGTTTCTCTGGACCCCTAGGTGTATGCCTCATTGATTTCAGAACCAGTGGCAAAGCCTGTATCCATGTAAGCTTAGTTTTTTCACACATTTTGGATAATCTGTTTTTGATTATCCCATTGTATCTCTCCACCTTACCTGATGCTTGCGGGTGGTATGGAGTGTGAAATCTTTGTTCCACCTGTAGCCCTTCCAGCACTTCGGTCATTACTTGTCCTGTAAAATGTGTACCCCTATCAGATTCCAGAGTTTCAAATATTCCATATCTGCACACAATTTCTTGTAACAGCTTTTTCGCTGTGGCAGAAGCTGTGGCCTGTGCCACAGGCCATGCTTCCACCCAGCCAGAGAAGATGTCAACACATACCAGCACATACTGGAACTGCTGACACTTAGGCAACTGGATATAGTCAATTTGCAGCCTCTGGAATGGATATAGAGGCCTAGGCAAGTGCTTAGTGGGTGTCTTGACCAGCTTACCAGGATTGTGTTTTTGACATGTTTCACATGTTTGACAGACTCTCTCTGCCACTGTGGAGACTCCTGGGGCTACCCAGTATTTTGTGATGAGGCTGATTATTGCATCCTTTGCCAAGTGTGATGGGCCATGTGACACTTCCACTAGGTAATGATACAAAGTGGGAGGGGCACAGTATCTGCCATCTGCATGGCTCCACAGGCCATCTATTTCACTACATCCTTGTTCCTCCCATTTTTGTCTCATCTGTTTTTCAGTCTGGGTTTGTAAGTTTTTGAGAACAGTTAAATCTATGTACTCGCCTTCCCCTTGTGGGGGGCTGACCACATAGATCTCTGTAATCATGGTGCCATTTAAGGCAGCATCCTTAGCCGCCATGTCAGCTCTGTTGTTCCCTAATGAAATCTCATCTGTACCTTTTGTGTGCGCCTCACATTTTATTACTGCCACTTCCGTTGGGCCCCACAGAGACTCCAAGACCCTTTTGATTAATTCAGCGTGTTTGATAGGCTTACCATTTGTTGTCAAGAAACCTCTCATCCTCCATAATTGACCGAAATCATGACAGATCCCGTATCCATACCTGGAGTCCAAGTACACATTTAACCTTTGGCCTTTGCCAATGATGCAAGCCTGCATCAATGCCATTAGTTCTGCTACTTGAGCTGAACAGCTGCTTGGTAGCTTACCTTGAAAAAGGACATTATCTTTGGTAACCACAGAGTATCCTGTAACAGGTTGCCCTTCTGAATAGTATCGGGACCCGTCAATAAAAACTGTGAGGTCTGCATGGTCAAGGGGAGTATCTTTCACTCGTCCTACCTCCTCATAGTAGTCATCTATCATTTCTTCACAATAGTGCTCGTCTATAAAGGTCTCTATGGTCTCAGGTAGTAAAGTGGCAGGGTTCAGATTCACACACCTCTTAATTGTAATGTTTGAAGGTGTGAGCAAAGCCAACTCATATTTGGTCAACCTGGCAGTTGACATATGTTTGGTGGTCAAGTTCTGCATCACTGCATGAACCTCATGGGGAACTAGAAGTTCAAGGGGGCTTCCTAGCACGATGTCTGCCGTTTTTGACAGTAGTTCAGCAGCAGCCGCCACAGCCCTAACACATGGTGCCATGGCCGCCACTACTGAATCCAATTGGCAACTGAAGTAGCCCACTGGCTTATTCTTTCCCCCATGGTCTTGTGTGAGGACCCCTGATGCTTGCCCTCCCGACTCATGGCAAAACAACTTGAACCCTTTTGCGTAATCAGGAAGTCCTAAAGCAGGAGCTTCACTGATCAGGTTCTTTAAAGTTTCAATTGCCACCTGCTGTTCTGTTGTGAGTTCTAGCTTCCCCTGAACATTTACTGATTGGTAGAGAGGTCTGCATATTTCAGACATGTTTGGAATCCATTGTCTGCAGAATCCCACTAATCCCAGGAAGGCCCTGAGCTGTCTAGCATTCTCAGGCATCCTTGAGCTCAGTATGGCTTTCTTGCGGTCTAGGGTCAAATGTTTTTTACCTTGGGATATGCAATGTCCAAGGAATACCACCCTGTCTTTGTTGTATTGCAACTTAGAGGGAGAAACTCTGCATCCTTCCTCTCCGAGGTGATTAAGAAGTGACATGGTTGTAAGCATACATTTTTCCTCATCATCTGCCCCGATCAAAATGTCATCTACATAACTTAGAAGCGTAATTCCCTCTGGGCAAACCCACCTGTCCAAGCATTCTTTCATTGCTCTACTGTATTCATTCGGGCTGGATACCATACCTTGCGGCAGCCTGGTCCACGTGTACTGCTGACCCTCAAAAACAAAAGCAAAAAGGTACTGGCTATCTGGGTGCAGTGGCACAGTGAAGTACGCATCTTTCAAATCGACCACGGTGAAACACCTGTTGGAGGGCTTAATGTTCCCCAAGATGGTATGTGGGTTTGGGACAACAGGGGTATCTTCTTGAATTATTTTATTTACTGCGCGTAAATCCTGAACCATTCGGTACTGGATTCCAGTTTTCTTCTTCACCGGATACAATGGGGTCTGTGCAGGTGAAGTAGTCTTCACCAAGATACCTTCTTTGAGGTAATGCTTTATTTAATCCCTAATCCCATCCATTTGAGCCATTTTTAAAGGATATTGGGGCAATCTCGGGATAGCTGAGTTTGGTTTCAATTTTATTTTAACTGGTGAACTGTTTATCATGAATCCTATCTTTCCCTCCTTTGACCATACCTCAGGGTTCACTATTTCTGACAAATCACTTGGTAAACTTTCTTCTGTCCCTGTACGCTGGACTAAGGAACAAAGGGCAATGATGCTATCCCAGGTTTCTCTAACAGGGTCAAGCTGTGTTTCAGACACTGAGGGTATGGTCACTTCCACTCCATTTTCGGTGAAAGATATTTGTGCTCTCATCTGGGTGAGTAAGTCTTTTCCCAGCAAGTTGCAGGGAACAGAATCACTCAACAATAGGGAGGCTTCAGTATGAAAAGGCCCAATTTGTATTTTTGTGGGCACTGTTTCTAACAATGGGTATGTAATCCCTCCTAGTCCCACAGCATTCGTGGAACCTTGTATGGGTAGTTCAATTTCATTAGATCGCAGCACTGATCGTGAGGCTCCTGTATCTAAAAGACAATTTACAGTTTGGTCATTAAGCTTCATTTCCACATAAGCATTTCCTTTGCCTGTGGTGGAAATGACAGGCAGAGCGGTTAGTCAGTCAGATGAAGAGTTGGGCACTATGTCAGTGTCCTTATTCTTCTGTGTCATGTTATGTTTTCCCTGAGGTGTGTAGTTACACTGTTTGATGAGATGTCCTGGGTCCCCACATCTATAGCACACCCGTGGTCGCCTACGGGGTGGGGGTGGCTCCCTTTGTGTCTCCCTCAATTCATCCCCTCCACTTACAATACAAATTTTCTGAGGCTTTTTTCCCTCTGCATCCAGTATGTTTCTCTCTATGGCTGTAGCCAGAGATAACAAAGAGGAGAGCGGTTTGTCTCTCCAATCTGGATTGGCAATCATCAATTTTTCTCGAATTTTACCTTTCAGCCCTGTCATGAAATTATGCAGTACCACTGGTTTAAGGTCTTCACTAGTGATGTTACACCCAGCTGATTCGATTGCTTGTTTAAACTTATTGTAATAAGCCATGCAATCCTCATTTGCAGCTTGGGTCACAGAGGATACATTGGACCATGATTGAGGGGGGTAAACAGTTTTGATCAATGTGGCAAGGGCACTTGTCCAAAAGTGTCCTTCCTCACTTGAGTCCTGTGCTACCTCCCTTGGGATAAATGTTTTGCTGACTACTTCCTCAAGATCCCCCTCCCCACACACTCGTTTGATAATTTGGAACATGTCACCCCATGTAGCTTTGTAGCATGTCTGAGTATCTACTATTTCCTTTGCAAACTTAGCTGGATCAGTTCTTGGATGGGGTATGGTACTCAGGAGTCCCTTCATTTCTGCGGGAGTCCAGGGTATATGGTGTCTAACAGTACCTGTCTGGTTACCCTGATTATCTGATAGCACTTGCTCTCTAACGGGGAATAAAAGCTCAGGTGAACAAGGACCCTCTTCCCAACTAGGAGCAGCAGGAGATCGTGACAGGTTGACACTGCTCCTTGGCCTACTTGAAGTTTGCTGTATCTGTGGTCGATTAAGGAGACTTATGTCATTTTTAAAAGGGTTAGTGTCACTTACCCTGCATGGCTGGCTGTTGGTGTTGCCTGGCTGTTGCTGCGGTGTTAAAGGGATTGTATTTGGATTTAACTGTAAAGTGCCTTGAAAAGTGCCGCTTAGACCACCAGGGTGGGCCATTTCCATACCTCCATTCCCAAGGATGGGTGTGGGTGTAGATTCAAGATCAATGAGAGGGGGTGCCACCTCCCCTCCTGGGTTGTAGTGGTTCAGATGTTGTTGCCACCCAGGTGATGGCAAGCTTGGTAGTCTCACCATGCTAGTGGATTGTGAGGATAGT
Source organism: Hyperolius riggenbachi (assembly GCF_040937935.1). NCBI lineage: Eukaryota > Metazoa > Chordata > Amphibia > Anura > Hyperoliidae > Hyperolius > Hyperolius riggenbachi. The sequence goes on from NC_090648.1 coordinate 472,901,591, forward strand.
GGAGCATGACAGAGACTAGATTCATTGCTTGTCTGGGATGGAAATGAGGGGTAAGCCAGGGGTGACAGTTGAAATTGCCAGGGGTAATTGCTAGCACCATCAATATGAGCTGGCATTTGCCCATAAAGGGGCAAATATGGACTACCATTCAACATATGCTGAAGGGGAAGTGGCCTGTCATATGGGGCTGGGGTATATTCATGGGGAATACTCCCTACTACTTTACTTGTTCCATACGCTGGTGGTGGTGTTTCCTCCCTTAGCTGTGTAGGAGCTGTGGGTTTGTTTAACTCATTAGTCAGTCCTGAATACAACGAGGATTGGCATACAGATGTAGAGTCATCTCTCTCTCTGTCAGGTTGTATGTGGGCCAGCCTGTCACTGCTACTGTGTGTTGTCTCTAATGAGGTCTGCGTTAGCTGTCTGTTGTCGCTGTGTGCCTGTACTTCCTCTTTCTTAGTGAGATCACCTGGTGGCTGTGTGTCAGCACTGTCATCAAGAGCTTCTGCAGCAGCTCTGTGTTTCACATGCTGAGACACGGCCTTATCAGTCCGCCTACGAGAAGACCCGGACATAAGTGCTGTCCAAGCCTGGTGTGCTCCCATATCCAGCACATCAGTGTCTTCAGTCCCCTCATCTTCTAGCCGTGGTGACCCTCCTGTGCCTGATTGTTTTACTGTCATGATGGTGACGTCTTCGGATCGGCGAATCGCCTCCATCATCCACCTACTCCATGCTTCTCGCTCGTTTGGGCGCGTCATCCTCACCCTGTGGACATCCCACAAATTTTCCCACACCTTTGGTTTAAAAGTTCCCTTTCTGGCATATTTCTGGTTAGTCCATCGCTCCCAGTCCTCCAAGTATCGGGAGACCCACGGTCCATACTTGCTACACATCTCTTCTCGCGGCGTCAAATGCTGCGGCTCACCGCGATTTGACGCTCGCTTCTGAGCAATTGAATTCCCCATAGTATGGACTATGTGTTCCCCTTGAATTCCAAGCAATTCTCACACCAGAGATGGCCAATCTCTGGTTTCGCCTGGGAGCAACTTGAGCAACAGGTTCTCTCCCTGTTGCTACCGTGTGAACCACTAAGCACACTGGAGTCAGCCAATCCCGTCACCCCTCTTGATTTTCACAAGGGTCAGCAAGGTTTTACTGATGTTATTCAGCAATATTGTGCTCACTCCAGCACGTAGTAGAGGGAGTCACAATAGTCACACTGTCTCACGTGGTCTGGCAAGTAGCAAGGTTTTATGTTTGTCCTTGCTGCCCAACAGGTCACCCGATCCTTTACTGTCGCCCAGTAGGCATTGGTCTGGTGAACATTGCCAACCCTGAGAAATCCAAACTGCAATAATTGTGCGGGTGACAAGCACTTAGATCTGGCTGAGTGGACCCTTCACTGGCTTGGTCTGACAGAGGGTCCCCTCCCGATGGACTAACCTCAACACCACCATTTACAACCTCTATTGAATGGCAACTGACCGAGTCTAACTGATTGGGCTCGTTTCTGAAGTGGCACTGAGTTTGCTCTCCTGATGCCCTGATACCAAAACCGAACCTCAATGCTCTCTCTGACTCAGCCCTGGTTCCGTATACTTCAACCAAATCAGGACAACACAACTCCCTCCAGCGACAATAACACCAGGAAACCACTAGAAACACCACAGCGCAGGCTGCAACAGCAAACCCATAAGTCCACACACCACAGCCTTGCTCAGAATAGGGTGTATATTCTATGGTCATTTAGTCAAAGGAAGAAACCTGCTAGTGGCATCACCAGTCTAGCCAGTAATTTATGCAAAATTCATATTTACAGATTTTCGGGTTTTTGAATTATTTGAGCCCGTCTAGCCCTTAGGTAGCGCTCAACACTTTCCTGCACCTGTGGGATAGGGCGGTGGCAGGGAGCAATTATTGGCAAACTCTCAAACTCGTCAGATTCCTCTGAGCTTTTTGAGTCCTGTGCTTGTTCTCCAGGTATCTGGGGATTGGATAGGTTCCAGGGTGCATTCAGCACTTGCCAAAATTTAATGCCTAATTCGCTGCACTCCCAGGGCGCTGAATACAAAGAGAATGTATAGCTGACTGGTGGCTGCAGCGAGCCAGGTGGCTTGTAAGATTCTATCACAACTGGCTTACGTTTATCTAGAAAGGTGTTTGGGATACCACAGGTTATTCTTCTTCTGACCAAATAACCAACAATACTAAATATTTTTTGTAACGGTGTTAGGCACTCAGGACATGTATAAAATTTCCTATACAGTGTTGTACAAGCCGGACACAAAGCTGGTAAATTCACTCTCCTCCTCTCCATTCATCACCCCAGTGCACCGCAGTGATTGGCTGGCTAAATGCCTTCCAACGCGATGTATCACTGATATTTTATGCTATTAAGGTGATCAATGGAAAGGAGAAAACGACTCACCAACACATACTGGTGAACACAATGATCAGCACTAAGTGCAAGCACTTATATCTTGACCAACCAAATACTTTCACCATATGCAACAGAAACTTCATAGGAACAACACAGTTTGACCTTATTTTCAGATTACACCCTGCCGTGAACACTTCGTGTCCCTATATGTTAATTTACTAACATTACTGATAGTCAGCGATACTAATTAAGAATCCTATTTTGCTCTAAAGTTCTATTAGGGATGTCCGAAGTGTCTCAACAGTATGTATCCTGAGGCAATGCTTAGAACACAAATAATGGCATGAGTCATTCACACATTTACATCAGAAACTGCAGCACAGTAATATATCACTTATGCTTATTCTCTATATTTTTCAAGCAGCAAGCTAATTAACAAAAAGACACGGTATGCACACAGGAAAAAAGTTATAAAACATACCAGAACATACCACATTCTAGGAGGAAGCCGTCAGAAGGTGATCCATATCAGATATCGGCCGAGCAGAGGATGAATTCGTACGCAGCACAGGGGTGCAATATCAGATTTAAGGTAATAACGCTCACCTTTTACAGCGCTGTGAAGATCCAATATTTGGACCCCTGAGCTGATGCTAGTCCGGTCTCCGCTCTCCCAAAATCAAAAGGATCCCTTCAGAGATGTGCCACAAAGTCAATTTATAGTTCTAACTGCCCGCATTCTCCACCAAAACTGTCAAAGTGATATACTGACAGTAATGACTCAAGGCACACCTCTTAAAAGGACGGCTTGTTTATTTGTCATCAAGAAGCTTGTTGATGAGGCATGTGTAGGAGACAAATGCTTCAATTTCACTAGTTACAACGACTTTTATCAGTTACAGTTATGCAAAAATATACATGCCTCTGGGCAGTTCAGGATGTCCATCAGTGTTACAAAAACCAATCACAGTTCAATAATCAGTGCAGACATGAAGCAGTTAACATTTAATTCTTAGAACTCTCCACCCATATTATAATGAGTTTCACCACCCACTGTTCTCTTACTCAACCTTCTGTTTAAGGTCACAAGGGGAAGTGGTTCAGTCTGGACAACACATCACTTGTCTAAATCTGTCCGTGGGGCCCCTTTTCCACTAAAAGTCAAGGAAGCTAGGACATTGCAAAATAACAGTAAATCTACTATTAGGACATGTTCAAGAGTAGCAAGTGTCCCTGAGCACGTACACATCATGTGGCCTTCTTCTAACAGAAATTGTTTATATATCACCAAATGGAGCTAATTTAAAACAAAATGTCCTTTATATAAACCAGACAGGTATCACAGCTTTGTCAACTGATACATAAGATGCAGTTTTCCTGTCATTGGATATATTTAAATAATCACTAGCTGTGTTTACATCCAGTGATACGTCAGTCATTATGTATTTACTATAAATCCCTCCATTTACCTCAGTTATTATGCCAGACAATGCATGTAATGTCTGTGAGATCAGAGCCACATCCAGATCCCCTGCACCCTGGTGACATTTATCATGTCCCTCTGTGTCCCCATTACCCCCCTCCTCAGTGTCACACAAGTCACATGCGTCTGGCTCCTGTAGGACAGTCAGTGGGTCAAACATGTTACACAGCTTCTCAATGTCACCCATCTTCCCAGATAGATGCTTTTTCTTTATTTCAAGTTGTTGGATAGAATGAGAAATAGAAAGTGACATCTGCTCCTCCTGCCTGCAGACCTCAGCAAGGACTTTCTTCTCCAGGTCTTCCAGCTGTCTCCTCAGGTCTGTGATCAGGGCAGTGACTCTAGCTTTCACATCAGCTGATTTTCCATGTGTGCTTCTCATGCCTTCCTGCAGCTTCTGGACTCTTTTCTCAGCCTTCTCTCTCTCTGTAATCAGATTCAGCAGATCATTTCTCAGCTTATTTTTCTTCTTTTCAGAGGCCTCCTCCAGCTTCTCCACCTTGTGTCCCTGGTGTTCTCCATCCAGCCTGCAGGACACACAGATACAGGTGTTGTCCTCAGTGCAGTAATACTCCAGGATCTTCTTATGCACAGAGCATTTCCTGCTCCCCAGGGAAGTGGTGGGGTCAGTGATAATGTGCTCTGGTGACTTGCTGTGGACTCGCAGGTGTTTATCACACAAAGAAGCCTCACACAATAGACAAAACTTAACAACAGGAACAGAGCAATCCACACAATAGGTACAGAAGACGCCACTTTCCTTCTGATGTGGCTGCGCAGGCTGGAAACTCTCCACAATGTTACACAGAGTTATGTTCCTGACTAGGACAGGGCGTTCCAAACACTCTGCTCTGCATTCTGGGCAGGAATAACATCCCGATACCTTCTGTGAGTCCAGCACAGAATCAATACAGCCCCGGCAGAAGTTGTGTCCACATCTCAGTGTTACAGGATCTGTATAAGTGTTCAGGCAGATGGAACAGTCCAGCAGCTCCTTCCTCACATCAGCAGAGGCCATGGCTGAGAGTGGGAGAGAAAAATGAAAGTAACTGACAGTCAGGAAACAGCAGACTGTGACTCACAATGAAGGTGGAGTTGAGTCAGTGTATTGCTCAATCTGTTAGAGATGCGAAGTTCGGATCTTTTCAATGATCCGGATGATTCGAATCGGATCATTGAAAAGATCCGGATCTTTGATCCGAATCTCGGATCATTTTACAAGGGAAGCATTCGGGGGTGAAATGACTAGCAGGACAGGAGAAGGGGAGGGGGGGTGGACACACAGAGAAGGGAGAAGATGGACAGAGGGCAGGGAGTGGACAGAGAAGCGAGGAGGGACGAGCAGAGAGCAGAAATGTTTGTTTGCACACAATACCCACATGCTGCAATCATTATGCTTTACATATTTCACCTATATGTTCATCTGTATACTCCCAACTCCCATTCCCTAAAGCATTCCCAGAAGTGAAGTGCAGCTGTTTAGAGCAGTGCAGGAGGATCATATTGTACAGCAATCACAGTACCTGCCCTGTCATAGCCCAGCACGCTGCCTGTAACGTTACTGAGCTGTGCCAAAAGTTTCCAATGTGTTCACTGTGCACAACTACGGAACAGACAGCCTATAATGAGCAGTACATTGCAGCCAGTATGTGTGCTCTACACATATCTGGCAGTGGGCGATCCCCCCTCTCTCTCTCATCTACCTGTGGCTGTGCAAGGCTGCCTCCCCTTCAACAGAGCGATCCATCTCTGCTCTGCTTCCAGGACCCCGCTGCCCGCTGAAAGGGGGCGTGTCTCTCCTGGCCCGCCCCCTTTGCGATCCGAATCACTCATTTTGATGATTAGGATGATTCGACTCACAAAATAGATTCGGATCAAAGATCCGAATCGTTCATGATCCGGACAACACTACAATCTGTAGAGATACTACTGGGACAAAGCTGGCCATGCATAGTGATGGGCCAAATATCAAATCTTGGGTTCGCAAACTTCAATTACGAATCTCCACAAAAATTTGCGAATCTGCAAATCTCTATAGAATTCAATGGACAGGAGAATTTTAAAACCTACAAAGACTGTTTCTGGCCTCAAAAGTGATGGAAAAGTTGTGTCAAGGGGCCTACAACCTGGACTGTGGCATGCCTGAGGGGGATCCATGGCAAAAGTCCCACCAAAAATTGCGGAGTTGGCACAGAGTCATGTTTTAATCGCTAAAGGGTAGAGATCACATGACATTCCTAAAATGGTGGAACAACGTCCTTTAAAACATCCAGCATGTGCAGCCCCGTTTCTAGGGGCGTGCCGTCGCCCTGAATGCTGGTGGGAGGGGGGGCCGTGGTGGAGGGGGGAACTGCGGACACACTGAGACTCCGACTTCTCTCCCCCCCCTCCGTCTCCCCCGCTTTGCAGAGTTAGTGCAGGGAGGGGAAGCATGTATTAATAACTCACCTCCGTGCTCGTTCCACTCACCGCAGCTCACTTGCCTCTCATCTCTGACTGCATAGCCGAGTACACATGTTCTACATCCTGTTATGCAGACAGAGATCAGAGGCAAGTGAGCAGCGGCATTTGGAACAAGTAGGGAGGTGAGTTATTAATACATGCTTCCCTTCCCTGTGCTAACTCTGCAAAGAGGGGGGCGCATGGAGGGGGGGGGGGGAATTCTGGATCCCCTCCAGCGGCTCAGTCTCAGTGTGGCCGCAGCTCCCCCCTCCATCACCAATGGGGGGCTCACCTATCTGGGGCACCTACCTATCTAACCTATACTGGGGCACCCATCTAACCTATACTGGGGGTGTCTACCTATCGAACCTATACTATTGGCAACTATGCTGGCTACCTATATTGAACAAACAAAGAACATTTATATTGCGCTTTTCTCCTGGCAGACTCAAAGCGCCAGAGCTGCAGCCACTAGGACGCGCTCTATAGGCAGTAGCAGTGTTAGGGAACCTTGCCCAAGGTCTCCTAAATAGGTGCTGGCTTACTGAACAGGCAGAGCCAAGATTCGAACCCAGGTCTCCTGTGTCAATGGCAGAGCCCTTAACCATTACACCACACTATATTGAAGGCACCTACCTAGCTAACCTATACTGGGGGCAATTATACTGGCTATCTAAACCCGACTCCACAGGAATTTAGCCTAGAAACTGCCCTGAGCGTGTGTACATGTCGATCAGGTAGTGTAAGGGTTATGCCCGCTTAACACTTAATGCCGCGTTTAACGCACCACAGACCTTTAGTGATTACGTCAGGATATGAATGTTAGCTCTTGTGGCAATCTTTGTGTAATGGTTTGTAGTGGCCGCCGTGCTTGTGCGCATAATCGTGGGAGTGCAGGCTATTGCGGTTTTCCAGCCTCTATTGCCAGGCTGAGGTAGTTCAATGACAGTTAAGTGATCAAAAAAAAACACTGATTCTGCACTGCGGTCTTATACAGGGGGCAGTAGTGGATACTAGATGCCAGTAGTGGTGTGATGGATTATTGGGTTATGGTAGGTGCACTACTAGGACCAGCAGACCTGTCTCTTACAGCACTAAGATTTTACACAGGGGACAGTGGATAGTAGATGCCAGTAGAGGTGTGAAGGTGGGTTATGGTCGGTGCACTACTAGGACCAGCAGACCTGTCTCCAACTGCTAACTTGTGCACTGGCCAAAGAAGATCAATACAATAGCAAGAAAAATAATGAATCGGCCCTAAGAAGGGCTTAGCTGTTCAGGACAATGTGGTAGCAGCAATATTCTGCACTGAGAACACAGAACAGAGACCTAGCTAACGCTTTCCCTATGTGCAGCAGCTCTCTCCCTGTTCCAGTGGCGTACCTAGGGTAGTTGACACCCAGTGCTGATTATCCAGAGACCTCCCCCTCACCCCCCCCCAAAAAGAAAAAAAAACGTGACAGCTGTCTAATATGTCTATTGTAGGGATTAGATTGACTCCTGTGAGGGAAGTGACTATGTACTCTGTATAGTGCTGTGGAAGATGTCAGTGCTATATAGATACAGAATATAATATGGTAGGACATTAGACTATGACAGTGGTAGGATTAGATTGTGAGCTCCTCTGAGGACAGTCAGTGACATGACTATGTACTTTGTAAAGTGCTGCAGGAGATCTCAGTGCTATATAAATACACAATATGGCAGGGTATTAGACATCGACTATGGTAAGGATTAGATTGTGAGCTCTTCTGACTGCCCCGAGGACATAAGACGTTGACTATGGTAGAGATTCAATTTTGTGCTCCTCTGTCTGTCTCCAGGACATTAGACATTGAGAGCTCCTCTGTCTCCAGTTCAGACAGTGCCTGTTGACAGACTCACCTTTGCCTCTTGGCCCGCCCACTCTGCCTGCGCCTGCATTGTAAGGGAAATGGTGGAATAGCAGCAGCCTGGTGGTCACGCAGGCAGCAGCACGCAGATTCCATTGCTTGCCGTGAGTGACAGTGTGCCCACACGAGACCAAGATAGTGTGTGTGACGTTACCGCCACTGAGTACTACTGTTGCTGCCACTATTCCACACTGTCCCAGGCGGCCAGGCATCCACTCCTCCACTCACTACTTCCGGCGGCGGCTCCCAGCATGCAACACAGGAATTTAACTGTGTCATGAACCGACGTGACTGAGGCGGGGCCGAGCAGGGATCTGAGCAAAGCCAATGATGCAGGAGGCGGTGGAGCAGATAGGCCTCTTTTCCACAGACAGTTCATAGGCAGTGAAATGCCTCTCAAACTCACAACTGCTGCCTGTTAACTGCTTGCTGAGCACACAGTTGAATAGTCTGTGGAAAAGAGGCCTTACTGTGCTGGCTGTGGTAGGCTGTAGCTCAGCCTCAGGCAGCAGCTGCATAATTAAATGACTTCCGTGGGCCGAACACGGTGAATCCAGAGCAGGAGACTTGGGAGCAGCTGGCGCCACCATAGGCCGTAATAGGAATTACAGCTATAGCAGTGCACAGAGAGTAACTTCAGCGCCCTCAGAAGACGGAGGTAAAGTTACTTTTAAAACACAATAATTCGGCTTCCAGCAATTGCTGAATTATTTCATTCCCCACCATCCATGGCGGCCTGGAGGGGGAATAGTATTTAACACGGCCGGGACTTGTGCAGCAGCAGGATCAGCCATATACCGGCTGTATCCTGCGCCCAAGTCTCCCGCGCCGATATCTCTCACACACCCGTGGGCAGTCCAGACTCCAGCCAGACAGGTATATAATGCAGGGCTGTCAACCTAATTTCTAATTTTTCCAAGGACAAAAAGCCCAAAAAATAAAGACAGCCCAAATTTTAGACGGACAGGGGGCAGAGTCAGCAGTAAGGAGAGCTGTGGGTGGGTCTAAAATGGCACCATTATTGATTTTTTTTGTATTTATATAGTGCTATCATCTTCTGCAGTGCCTTACAGGCATGTCACTGTCCTCAGAGAAGCTCACAATCACTGCCAGGCTGCATGTAGTTCAGTGGGGGATGCTTACTCATTGGTTTAGTTTATAAACAATTTAAGCCTGATTCAGTTTCTGACTACCTAAAGGTCAGTTGATCGGATGTTTTGGAACCATAGATTATTGCCAGTCCAGATTGGATGAGAAAAATGAATGCATTCATGGCTAGAGATGGGCCGAAGTATTCGCCAGGTGAATAATTCGCTGCGAAGATTGCATTCACCACCTCAGGCGAATACATGGTGGATTCGGTTCATCCCCTGTACATCATCATTGCGCTAAACTTTGACCCCTTACCTTCAGGGCTGTGGAGTCGTTGCAAAAATCATCCGACTACTCAGTTTATGAAACCACTGAGTCTGTGGCTCAGCATGTCCTGTCAGATCATCCAGAGGAGCTGCAGCTCATAAGGTAATATTACCTTTACTCCTGGGAACTACAAGTCTCAGCATGCTCTGACAGGACTTGCTGGCCCAAGTTTCCAGAAGAATGTGCCTCTAATGGCCCATACTCACAGGCTACAATTGTCACTAGTCGCTAGCACACGGGAGCGTGTGCACGACAGACCGGTGACAGCTCGTCGCCGGGTCCCTCCGCATACACACTGCGGAAGAGAGATTAGTGGTGCGACGGAAGCTGTCGCCGACGTTCCTCCCCCCCTCCGTGTGATGCCTATAGGTTGCTGTCGCTAGTCCGCATACACACACGGACTAGCGACAGTTGCGGCAAAGTTGCGGCGGCAACTGTCACCAGACGATTGACCACGCCAACCGCCTGGCAACAGCAGCGCCGAGCGACAGTTCGGAGTGCGCGCGCCATACTCATGGGCGACCTGTCGCCGCACCACATGGTTGCAGTGACAATTGTAGCCCGTGAGTATGGGCCATTAAGGGTTAAAGAGTCTGAAGCCATAATAAAAATGGCTTTTTTCCTTATATATAGCAGGGGCATGTGTGCCCCTGCTAAAACGCCGCTATCCCGCGGCTGAACGAGGGTCCTTTCCCCTCCAAATCCCCCCCCTGCAAAATCACGACCAACTTGGTTGTAGATTTTGCTACCCCTGTGCGCTTCCGTGTGAGGCAAGGCTATGAGCTACAGCCCTGCCTCACACGCGTCTATCAGCAGCTGATCTCCGCCTCTCCCTACTCCTCTCAGTGAAGGAAGACTGAGAGGGGCGGGGGAGAGGCGGAGATCTGCCGCTGATAGACGCGTGTGAGGCAGGGCTGCAGCTCATAGCCCCGCCTCACACGGAAGCGCTCCCCGGGCAGCACAGCTGGGGATTTGGAGGGGAAAGGACCCTCGTTTAGCCGCGGGATAGCGGCATTTTAGCAGGGGCACACATGCCCCTGCTATATATAAGGAAAAAAAACATTTTATTTATGGCTTCAGACTCTCTTTAAGCCATAGGAAAACAAGTGGCAGGAGGAGACCTGACTGATGAGTAACCTGACTCCAGAGGGGGTCAGAGAGATATCTTGAGGATGAAAGCCAATTCCTGCTGCACTGCCCTAAATATACTGCAACCAGGGACACTTACTTTAAGAAATTGTTGGAAATATTCCCAGACTTTCTCACACTAGAAGATGAGAGAAAAACATATATCCTACTAGGAGAAGAGGAATCCACAGTGACAATCGCTGCACACTATGTCACAGCATGCCACAGACTGAGAGGAGCATAACGGAACTGTAAACCTAAAAAATGTCCACAGACTGCTTAGCCATTGTCCCCCTACCCCACCCCCTCCCATGTCTCCTATTTCCCCTTGCTTTGGCAATACCTGTAATGAATCTTGCTCATGCCAATAAAGCTATCTTTGATTTGATATCTGCAGATGAGCAGACCTCCTTCCCTGCATGATTCCTGCCTGTGTCCTAGTCTACCAGCAGCCCCCACCCTTCACACTGCAGCAAGCTGCTAATAATGCTTGTTTATGTCACACAGACAAGCTGTCCTGGAGGGCGCTTTTCACTGATCCTCTGCTTTGAAGGTGAAATACAACGTGCAGTGCCCTGGGGGAAAATCACCTCTCCTGCTCTATCTCTCCCCCAGCTGGTTGTACAGGAGTAATTCACACAGTGATACCATCTGGGGAGAACAAGGAGCCGCACTAACCTGCAGAACACTTAATCCCTGGGATCCTTCTACTTTTTCCCCCTCAGTTTTGCCCTAAAGTCCATCTACAGAATAGATCTAATGCTGTAACACAGAGCTGTATACAACTCACTCACCACGTGGCTCTCTCACTCCCCTGCACGCTGCTTCCTGGTTAGATGTGTGTGGGCGGCTCCCTCGGCTAGCTTTTCATTGGAGGGAGAGAGAAGCCAGCACCAAAGCCTGTCACTGATTGGAGGGAGGGAGGAATAAAGGAGTTATGGAGGCTCCATTGATCTCTCCTGCTCAGTAGAGATGGGAAGTTCGGATCTTTTCAATGATCCGGATGATTCGAATCGGATCATTGAAACGATCCGGATCTTTGATCCGAATCTCGGATCATTTTACTATCGAAGCATTGGGGGGGGTGAAATGAATAGCAGGACAGGTCTTTCCCTGCTGTGGACAGGAGAAAGGGGGAGGGTGGACACACAGAGAAGGGGAGAAGATGGACAGAGGGCAGGGAGTGGACAGAGAAGGCAGGAGGGAGCAGAGAGCAGAAATGTTTGCTTGCACACAATACCCACATGCTGCAATCATTATGCTTTACATGTATTTCACCTATATGCTCATCTGTGTACTTTGTATGCAAACGTCGCACAGTGAAAGAAAGCATTCCCCAAAGTAAAGTGCAGCTGTTTAGGAGGATCATATTGCGCTGCAATCACAGTGCCTGCAAAGTTACTGAGCTGTGCAGAGCTGAGCCGAAAGCTTCCAATGTGTTCACTGTGCACAACTACGGAACAGACAGCCTATAATCAGCAGCACGTTATAGCCAGTATGTGTGCTCTACACATATCTGGCAGTGGCACCCATGTTCCCTCTCTCTCATCTACCTGTCCCTGCGGCAAGGCTGGCTCCCCTCCAACAGAGCGATCCATCTCAGCTCTGCTTCCTAGTTTTGTGCGGATCATGAACGATTCGGATCTTTGATCCGAATCTATTTTGTGAGTCGAATCATCAAAATGAGTGATTCGGATCGCAAAAGGGGCGGGGCCAGGAGCGACACGCCCCCTCTCAGCGGGCAGCTGGGTCCTGGAAGCAGAGCTGAGATGGATCGCTCTGTTGGAGAGGAGGCAGCCATGGAGGGAGACAGGTAGATGAGACAGGGGACATGGTGGGTGCCATTGCCAGATATGTGTAGAGCACACATACTGGCTATAAAGTGCTGCTCATTATAGGCTGTCTGTTCCGTAGTTGTCCACAGTGAACACATGGGAAGCTTTTGGCTCAGCACAGCTCAGTAACTTTGCAGGCACTGTGATTGCTGTGCAATATGATCCTCCTGCACTCGCTCTAAACAGCTGCACTTCACTTCTGGGAATGCTTTCTTTCACTGTGCGACGTTTGCATTAAAAGTGTACAGATGAACATACAGGTGAAATACATGTAAAGTATAGGATTGTAGCATGTGGGTATTGTGTGCAAGCAAACATTTCTGCTCTCTGCTCGTCCCTCCTCCCTTCTCTGTCCACTCCCTGCCCTCTGTCCACCATCTCCCCTTCTCTGTGTGTGTCCACCCCCCCTCCCCTTCTCCTGTCCTGCTATTCATTTCACCCCCAAATGCATACCTCCCAACATTTTAAACTAGGAAACCGGGACACTGGCCACACCCCTAACCACACCCCCTAACCACACCCCCATCAGACGCCTACCATCGTTTTTTGAAGATTTTTTTTTTAATTTATATTATGCCCTTATATATTTTTTTACTAAACATACCCTCATACACCCTGCCCGTGGGTGGGGAGGAGGGTAAGGGTGCCCATGGGTGGGGAGGAGGGTCAGGATGGGTGCCACTGCAAAAAAAAAAAATGATCGAGGCGCCAGCCACGCCTATATGGTATGCGGGATGCGGCCATAGCATTATTACCTCCCTCCCTCCTTCCCTTGAGATCTGCCCCCCTGTGTCCTCGTTAGCAGAGTGCGCAGCGAGCGGAGCGGGCTGTCATTACCTGCGTCCATGCACGGGTACCGATGTCTGCATCCAGCTTCCTGTGACGTCACAGGAAGCAGATTTAAAGCTGGACATCGGTACCCGTGCATGGACGCAGGTAATGACAGCCCGCTCCGCTCGCTGCGCACTCTGCTAACGAGGACACAGGGGGGCAGATCTCAAGGGAAGGAGGGAGGGAGGTAATAATGCTATGGCCGCATCCCGCATACCATATAGGCGCGGCTGGCGCCTCGATCATTTTTTTTTTACTCGCTGCCCAAAGATCCGGATCTTTTCAATGATCCGATTCGAATCATCCGGATCATTGAAAAGATCCGAACTTCCCATCTCCACTGCTTCCAGGACCCCGCTGCCCGCTGAGAGGGGGCGTGTCGCTACTGGCCCCGCCCCTTTTGCGATCCGAATCACTCATTTTGATGATACGGATGATGCGACTCACAAAATAGATTCGGATCAAAGATCCGAATCGTTCATGATCCGGACAACACTACTGCTCAGCTGCCCGGGGATCAGCCGATGTAATGTCAGATAGTGCAGCCCGGAAGCTCCCTTCTGCACTGAGTATCACTCATGCTCAGCGGGAAGTTAGATGTTATTTTCCTGAAATATCTCTGCTTCTGCACCATGTACAGTTCCGAAATTTTCAGGGTAGGGAGGGGACCCCGGATCTAGCTCTGTGCCGAATTGCAGCCCCCGAGCCCTGCTAGTTCCCGAGACTGATTACAGCAAACCTATCTCGGGAACTAGCGGAACTCGGGGGGGTTCCCTTTATACCCTGTGGTGCGGAAGCGGAGATATTTAGGACGTTTTATGTGGCTGCACAATTTAATGGAAGGCAGGCTCCTACTGCGCATGCGGGGCTTCCCATTCTGCGGGGCTGCCCAATCTCTGTCACTACACCGGTACCACTGTGAATTGCACGGTTTGGCAACCCTGATATAATGTACTGGGCTGGCCTTTTTGACACCCCCCTCAGCATGTGTCACCCGGTGCGCCACGGCCCCTAGCGCCCAATTAACGGTACACTGCCGTCCTGGCGTTTTTACAGAGGGGTGGGGGGTCCAGGAGTGGGTGCTAACTGCTTGGCTACCAAGTGTCTGCTGACTGTGAGGTAAGCAGGGCTGTGGAGTCGAGGTGTCGGAGCTGGAGTAATTTTGGGTACCTGGAGTCGGAGTCAGTGGTTTCATAAACTGAGCTCTGAAGGTAAGGGGTCAAAGTTCAGCTCAATGATGATGTACAGGGGATGAACAGAATCCACCATGTATTCGCCTGAGGGGGCAAATGCGATCTTCGCAGCGAATTATTCACCTGGCGAATACTTCAGCCCATCTCTAGCCATGAATGCATTCATTTTTCTCATCCAATCTGGACTGGCAATAATCCAGGGGCACCAACCGTCCCGGATTCGTCGGGACGGTCACGGGTTGGGGGAGGGGTCCCGCTGTCCCGGGATACCCCCCTTGTGTCCCGGCAGGCAGCGGCGGTGAAAAAAGGATTCCATAACCAGTGGACCCCCTCCCATGTTCCTGCTGGCCACCCATTGAGGCATCACAACTCCCAGCATGCAGGACCGGTTCAAGTAACAATTGGGCCCCAGGGCAAAATTAGCCTGGGGGCCCCCCAACAGACACCCCCCGACCAAAAAGCGCCATTAGAGGCCCTTTGTTGCAGCCAAATTTCCCTCCTGGGCCCCTGAGCTGGCTGCTGACCCTCCCCCAATCACCTCCCAACTTAACAGACTCTGCAGAGTCCTTGGGGAGCAACAGTTAAGATGGGGGAAGGACACCTTGGGGGCCCCTACAGGCTCTGGGGCCCTAGGGCAACTGCCTATTTTTTTCTATGGTAGCTCTGGCCCTGTATGCATGCCTTCATAAATCACAATGCCCAGCATGGCACCACAGCACCAGCAGACCCACATAGAGGCACCACAGCACCCAGCATACCCCTGATTGATGCACCACAGCTCCCAGCATGCCCCCACCACAGCTAACTCTGCCTGGGTCACCCCAGAATAGATCTGGGCATGTGCCACTGATCTTTGGGGCTAGCAGTGCCCCTGATCGCTCACAATTGTCTTACTTTTGGGGGGACAGTCCCTTTTTTATAGGGTACCTGAAGAGGGAAAAGTGCCCAATATGGGTACTTACCTTAGTAGAGGGAAGGCTCTGGTTAATCCGGAAGCTTCCCCCATTCTCCACCTCGGTATTCCAGCACTGGAACCCCCGAGGCTCACACCTGCGCAGTGGCGTGGAGCTGAATGTTTTCGCTAACCATGAGTGGCAGCTCCATGCTACAGTGCAGGTGTGAGCCATCCTGAACCATGTAGCCAAACTCACAAGCATCGTGGGGGGGGAGTGCGACCCGCACCAGGAGGGGTGACCCCGGCCGCCCTGAGCGCTGAGGGAGCAAGGCGCTATAATGGAGAGGAGAGTCAGCCACAGGGAGGGCAGCCCAACCTCTTCCTTCCTTCTCCCCGAATCCCCGGGCCGCCGTCAGTGCTCCCCCTCCGACTGCAGAGTTAGCGCAGGAAAGCGCTGTAAATAGTCAGAACTCACCTCCCTGGTTCCAATCGCCGTTCACTCGCCGCCAGTCTCCTCCTCTGCATAGACACTGCTAAACAGGAAGCAGCGTGTGTATAAGCATCTATGCAAGAGGAGGAGGAGACCGGTGGCAATTGGAACCAGGGAGGTGAGTTACTATTCACAGCGCTTCCTTGTGCTAACTCTGCAGTCGGAGGGGGGAGCACGGAGGGTGGCCCAGGGAGAGGAAGGGAGGGAGAGGTTGGGCTGCCCTCCCCGCAGCGGACTCCCCCCTCCATTATGGGGAGGGGGGCACCTACCTACGCTATACTGGGGGGCAGCTACCTATCTAACCTATACTGGGGGGCAGCTACCTAATCTAACCTATACTGGGGGCAGTTACCTATCTAACCTATAATGGGGGCACCTACCTAATCTAACCTATACTGGGGGGCAGCTACCTATCTAACCTTTACGGGGTGCACCTACCTAATCTAACCTGTACTGGGGGGCAGCTACCTATCTAACCTATACTGGGGGGCAGCTACCAAACTAACCTATACTGGGGGGGGCAGATACCTATCTAACCTTTACGGGGGGGCACCTACCTAATCTAACCTATACTGGGGGGCACCTACCTAATCTAACCTATACAGGGGGGGCAGCTACCTATCTAACCTATACTGGGGGGCACCTACCTAATCTAACCTATACTGGGGGGCACCTACCTAATCTGACCTATACTGGAGCCACCTACCTAATCTAACCTATACTGGGGGGCAGCTACCAAACTAACCTATACTGGGGGGGCAGATACCTATCTAACCTTTACGGGGGGCACCTACCTAATCTAACCTATACTGGGGGGCACCTACCTAATCTGACCTATACTGGGGGGCAGCTACCTATCTAACCTATACTGGAGGCACCTACTAATCTAACCTATACTGGGGGGGCAGCTACCTATGTAATCTATACTGGGGCACCTACCTATCTAACCTATACTGGGGGCACCTACTTATCTAACCTTTATTGGGGGCACCTACCTGCCTAGCTAGCCTATACTGGTGGCAACTATACTGGCTACCTATATTGGAGGCACCTACCTATCTAAACTATGCTGGTTACCTATATTAGCCCACTGCCTTACTGTTACACAGTTACATTACAGTTAGCCCCGCTCATGTGATGTCATGGCCACTCCCATTTGTTTGCCGCTTCACTTTTTTGGGGGCGGGGAAGGGTGTCGGTAAATGATACGCCACTGGCCGCCCTCATACACGTATGGGAGTGTGGTGGTGATCTTCAGGGGGGTCCTAGCGCTGGAATGGTGAGGTAGAGGGAGACATGGGAAGCTTCTGGAGGATCTAGAGGCTTTCCCTCCTGATTTAAAGGTCAACTGTAACAAGAGGGATATGGAGGCTGCCATATAAAAATTGCTCTGTTTTTTAAGGGGAAAAACCTTGGATTTGAAGTGGTTAAAAGGAAATAAATATGGCAGCCTCCATAACCATCTCGTTACAGTAAACCTGATATGAAAGGGGGGGGGGGGGAATTTATACATACCTGGGGCTTCTTCCAGCCCCCTCCAGGCTCACCGCACCCTCACTGTCCTCCTCCACCTCCTGGTTCATTTGAAATTTCCCACGGAAAGTCCTCCGGTCCGTGGCATACTGTGTATGCGGCCATATAATAATATACGAGTCACAGCGGCGGAGGATATGGCCGGCAGTGATCAAAGCGTCGGGTTTCGTCCAACGCTTTGATCTAAAGAGGCTGACGCTGTGCTGGAATCTGGGAACAGCGCCCCTAGTGGCAGCCATGTTTTCCTGTGTGGAATTATGCCCGCTATTGGGCATGAACAGGAAAATGCCAATGTCTTCACTAGGGCCGCCCCCACTCTCTGGAACTCCCTCCCACCAGCCATCAGACTCGCCCCCACCTTTAATATCTTCAATCAAACTTTCAAGACTCCCCTTTTCATGCTCGCATACCCCCCTGCAACAGCACCATAATACATTCTGTTACACACCCTCTCAACAGATGCACCTATTGTCTCCACCCCCACCCTTTAGATTGTAAGCCTCTGGCAGGGCCCTCCTCCCTAGTGTTTCCAGCTTGATTATGCAATCGTATTGTCAATAACCCCTCTTGTGGACTAGAACAGTCTCTATTTTGACCTATGAGACTGTACTGTTATCAAATCATTTGCATGATCTTGTTTTGTTGTGAGTTTCCTGTATGTCCTACCTTGTATGTTAACCCTTTTATCTATTGTGCAGCGCTGCATAATATGTTGGCGCTTTATAAATACAATAAATAATAATAATGTCAGACATAGACAAAGGACTGGAATGAAACATATTCCATGTTTTATTAATAAAGTGATAATGAATGGAGAGGCGTAACAGTGACTTGCCCTCCTACTTGGCCCAGCTTGGAGACTTGAAGGAGAAGCCCAGCATGGGATTGGTGGCTGCTCCACCCTCCAGGGCAGGCAGGCTCTCCTGAACAGGAACATCCTGCAAAAAGGAAACACACTGTTATTCTGGCTGCAAAATGCATCACAGCTTCTTATAAGGCAACGCAGAAGAGGATTGTCAGTCTCTCTCTGGAGCAGATAGCAGAGCTCATTAGATCTATGTACTGTCTGACTGATATTTCTGTCTCTGTTACTACACCTGTTTGGGCTCAAAACACGAATTAACCAAATTACTATAAAGCACTTATACATAACAAGAAAGTTCAAAGGGTCATTAGTTCTGCTCTGTTCTATAGTTCAAAATACTGAGTGTTTCAACTAGAGGACAAAATACTTGAAGGATACAATGTGGTCTGTAAATTGATGATCATTGAGACATGGAGGGGGGTGCATATTGTGAGGTTATACCATGCCAAATATGCATTCAACATCAGAGAGACAGACCAGAGGGGTATGTAGGAGCATGAACAAAACGTAACCTCCAGAATGCAGATATGGTCCATTGTATAAGGTCTTGTGCTAAGATATTGCCAAATATTGGAGTAATGTGATGTATACCGCCTGTAGGAGATCTGACACCAAAGAGCCTTTATTATGTGTATTTACCTATGAGGAGAAATCTGCTACAACAAGCACCTCTAAACCTAAGTTCACAGATGTTGCCCATCTTATCCTAATTGCAGTGTGGGTAGAGCCGGCAATATTTGGCCACCTCTTTAGCAGCATCTGCCTACTGTGCCTAATGGAAGATCCAACCCTGGCAGTAACAGACAACAACACTTCTAGATTATGTATCAATATACAGTACCGGGAATGTGCGGATTGGCGGTTGCACCCTCCGAGCCTCCAGCTCTGTCCAGTCGATGGTGCTGAAGAAGGGGTGCTGGCGGATGTCCCCTCTCTCTCCAAGGCGACGGGCCGGGTCCTTCCTGAGGAGCTGTAAATACAAATGATAAAAGTTAGTTTACAGCTTGGCTTCTACAAAGCAAATGGAACAGCTGAATTCAAAATAAGATGCAGGAAAATTCCTTTTTTTTGCTAAAAAAAAACAACAACTCATATATTGCATAGATGAATGGCAAACTATACTTCAGCTGGATTACTGTGTTTTCATGTACATGTGTTTTCATAAACACCTTTGACGGATGTCGCCAGTTGGGGATCAGGGCCTGAACGCTTTGGGTGACATTGCTGGGCCAGGCTGCACACATGTGTTAGCTGGGTAGCTGATGACACGCTGTGGTCAGCTGCTATGCAGGGGAGGGTGATGAGTGGCGCCATGCATGACATCATGCGGTGGGCGGGGGATCAGCGCAAACAATGGGATCTGCAGGGGATCGGCTTCGCTGGGCTTGTTTAAATCCGCCCAGCAGGCTTCCATAGAGGCAAAGGGGGCAATTGCCCCAGAGCCTGTAGGGGCCCACAAGGTGCCCCCCCCCCCCAACTTAACTCTGCTCCTCTGGCGCCCTGCAATGGAACCAAAGTACTGACAGAGGGGTAACCCCCACAGGGACAGGTGAGATGCTACACTGCCAAAGACATTGCAGGGGCCCCAGGGAGCAGAGTTTAGTTGGGGGGTGGCGGAGGGATTATAGCTGTCTCAGGGGCCCTGGGGTGAAATTTGGCTGCAACAAAGAACCCCTAACGCCACTTTTTGGTTGGGGGGGGGGGGTCTGTTGAGGCCCCCAGGTTAATTTTGCCCAGGGGCCCCATTGTTACTAAAACATTGCCCTGCCGCCCGGTGGATCGCTGGTGGGTTGGGGGTCTCCGGCTGCTGTACACACGCCTGATTGTCGTCTCGGTGGTTATCTGTTGCCTCAGCCGACTTATGTCAGGCGTGTGCCCGAGGCTTAACAGACACTGCCAGATGGAGGTGTCACACTATGTCAATAGATTGCACAATTGGGGGAAAGAGGCGCCCTGGTTGGATAAAAGCGTCTAAAACAGCTTAAAAACGACAAAGGATATTAGGTAGCTTACCTCAATGATGAAATCTCTGTAATATACACAAACGATTTTTTATTTAGCACAGGCAACGCAGGTCTATGCCCACTTCCTCAGGCCAATAGCAGTGCCAAATGACCAAGTTCATAAGACATAGGAGTTTTTCATTTGGCACTGCTATTGGCCTGAGGAAGCAGGCATAGACCCGCGAAACGTGTTGCCTGTGCTTAAAAAAAAAAATGTATATATTACAGAGATTTCGTCATTGAGGGCGCCTTTTTCCCCCAATTGTGCATTGTATACCCCCGTACTCTTATCGGCCGAGGGGAGGTGACAGTCTCAGACCACCGGTGGCCCACACCCCAGTGGACATCTGTCCCCGTTTTCTCCGTAAGAGACCGCCATCTAGGTCCTGGTTAGGACCACCCCGAGTAGAGTCGGGTTCATTGTCTCCACCTGCTTCCTGTGTTCGGTTGCCCCATGAAACCCTCCTTTGTGGGTAGTTTTCCTATTTAGTTTTTTCATCATCTGATGCACTAAACATATCGCACTACTGGGCTCCCGTTCTTTTGTCTCCTGTGTTTTTCCTGCAGGGTGCTGAGACACCAGGACCACAGTTTCTTTTCATGTCAATAGATTAGTCCAGGTGTTGAAGATGATTAAAAAGCCTCCTGCTCTGTGCAGCTAACTACCCCTGCAGAAAGGTGGGAATTGGCATGTACCCCAAACAGTAGACACAGTAATGTGGTCTAGGCCGCAAAGAGGAGCTGTCAGTTTTGGAAATTCTCTGGAGGCTGCAGATTGAACGGAGCGATCAATTTTAATAACAGTGTGAATAAAATTTAGATTCTCTCTTTTTCCATTTTTTTCTATTACTGTCCAGTGAATAAGAAAACAGATGTTTGTAGGTGGCTGTAATAAACCTCATTCACTCACCTTCTTGAGGAAGTTCTTAGTCACAACCTCAATCCAGATGGGGAACTTCGGGCGCTCCCGGGTGACGGATCGGATGAACGTCTCCTCATCGCTGCCATCATAAAAGGGAAGTTCTCCAGTCAGCATTTCTGCCACGGTGATGCCGAGGGACCACCAATCCACGGAAGTTCCATAAGGCTGGCCCAGGAAAATCTACAAGAGATGACATAAATAGGGTATCAATGTCACTTGGAGGTAAAGAGAGATACGTTCACACTGGGGCCATTTCAGTGCTTTGCGTCAGACGATATAATCACATTTCTGACGCGATGCAGCTGTGGTGATAGTGTGATGGAATCCGCTGGCATAATGCGATGTATGCATCAGGAGCGTAACTAGACATCACTGGGCCCCCTGCAAAGCTTTGGATGCCCCCCCACCCCCACTGCCCCTTGCAGCCCACAAGTCCCTCGTTGCAGCTCTGCTCCCAGTATACATACACACACAGCTGTATTATTTTACTACATGAGAGCACATGCTATATGGAGGAACAATAAAGACATGCTGAACATAAGATATAGTATTCACTGTAACTTTGGCAAAACATTCAGAATGTCACTGATTGATACTGTTATTATGGGATCTTGGACTCAGTATGAGACAAGCGCTCAATGAGGCAATGACAGTCAGACATCAATCTAACCCACTCTGCTGTGTTGTAAAAGTAATCAGACACCATGAGGTCATTAGCCCCATGTGTGTGATAAGAATCTAGGAATCTTTTTGGAGTAATTGCTGATAAGGGACAGTCTACAACTTTTCTTCACCCTGTGACTCCTTTGTTTGTAAGGTTGTACATGAAGTCATCAGAACTTAGCAGCAGTGTGAGACAGATGTTTTTTACGAACCCTAGGGAGCAGGGACAGTGTACAAATTCCAAAGTGTTTATGATTCTGTATATGTGTGGTGGACACATGCAGTCAATATAACAATGGTGTGTGAGCAGAATACGTTTTTCTCATCATGCCCTTAGTTGTCAGTCTCTCAAACTTTCCCCCCCCCACGGGCCCCCTGTGGCTTCTGGGCCCCCCTGTGGAGGCATCCCTTGCAGGGTCTATTGTTACGCCCCTGGTATGCATAACATGCCCGTGCTGCAGTAGGTGCTGAATGCTTCGCTATACGTGTCACACCGCACGCATAATGCGCAATGTTCCTTTTCTCTCCTGCTGTTACGGAGGGATGCAACACCCCAATGAGAACTTAGCGGGAATGTTATGAAAAAAATCCTTCGTCATTTTTAATTTATTCGGCCTGCATAGAGATTAAATGCACAGGTATTAGTCCATACAAATAAATAAATGAGTGAGGGATCCTTTCCATTTGTGCCGCCGAGCCTCTCCGAGACGCACGCCGGTACTTATACTGCTGCGAGTGCGCATCTACATCCCTCTAGCCATGGCATCCACATAGAGACGGATTAAGGTGTAATGGGGCCCTATGCAAGGTAATAGATTTGGGGCCCCTTATGGTTCCTTTAATAGACTGGAGTGGAGAGAGGTCAGAGAAGGTGGCAGGTGGGCCCCTTGACACCCACTAGGCCCTAAGCACCTGCCTAGGTTGCCTGGTGGCTGATCCTGCTCTGCATGCACAGCTATGTGGATTTCCCCACATGTAAAAGCCAAAGCACCCTAATAATTACACAAGGGGGAATCGCTCCGAATCACTCCTAGTGGAAATGAACCCTTATGCTAAATACTCACCTGACGAAGCACCGGTGCCCCTCACAGCGACGCCTCCCGATGAACGCGGTTCTCCGAGCAATCATCCTACCTGCGGGAACACGAGACGTCACATGACGGGCATGAACGAGAAGTCAGACAATCACGGTACTCTGCGCAGGAGTCGTCGGGGATCTTAGAGATCTGATCCATCCTGACGGTTGTTATCGCCGCGCATCCCCAAACATCGTTCCTGTGATCTCGCGTCTGTACCCCTGTCCTGAGATCGCAGAAACAATCGCTCGTCACTCACAATAGCACCGATTGTCAGTAATATTGCGGTAACAATCACATAGTGGGTACGGCCTTTACAGTGTGTGACTGTGATAGGAGGTTTCCTGGCTTCACCTTCATTCTGCACTTACCTTCCAACAGCAATTTCCCAGCTTCCTCTCTGCCTTCTATGGCATTTCTGCAGTGATCTCTCTCTTCCAGCTCTTTCTCTCCTCCTCCCCGTTCTCTTCCCCACACAGTCTGCGGTTCTTCATCTCTCCCTCTATAATGGTGGGGCAGTTATTAAGGAGCTATGTGGCCCCCTGCAAGTTTTACCTTGGGCCTCCTCAAGCATTTTATACATAATAATTCATTTGGAGCATCAAACCCTGCCAAGGCCAGCAGTGCAAACAGCGGAGGGGAACAGTTTGATGTCTATCTTCTCCATCCCCCACTCACCACCCTCTCTGTATCCCCTTCTATCCTCTCCATCCCCCACTCACCACCCTCTCTGTATCCCCTTCTATTCTCTCCATCCCCCACTCACCACCCTCTCTGTATCCCCTTCTATCCTCCCCATCCCCCACTCACAAGACAAGACAAATAACATTTATATCACGCTTTTCTCCTGCCCGACTCAAAGCTCCAGAGCTGCAGCCACTGGGACGTGTTCTATAGGCAGTAGCAGTGTTAGGGAGACTTGCCAAAGGTCTCCTACTGAATAGGTGCTGGCTTACTGAACAGGCAGAGCCGAGATTCGAACCCTGGTCTCCTGTGTCAGAGGCAGAGCCCTTAACCATTACACCACCCTCTCTGTATCCCCTTCTATCTTCTCCATCCCCCACTCACCACCCTCTCTGTATCCCCTTCTATCCTCTCCATCCCCCACTCACCAAACAACAAACCAGTTTAGGGCACTACACACATACGATGTCTACCCACAGATCACTTAAATGGTAAACAATCATATATTGCTGATCAAACAGGTAAACACCAGAATCCATCTATACATTACAGTCATGTTGCATAAAGCACCTCAGACTGATAGGTCACCATCTTACCACCCTCCGACACACCCCCAACCACCGATGGTACATACCTACGCCCATCAGAATCTGAAAAGAGAAAGATGGAGAGAGAACATATCATTAAGCACCATTACAGAAAACATTTGTGGCTGAACCTATCATTCAGTCCCTTTGGGATCGCTGTATCAAGCTCTCTCATGCATCTACCCTATCTCTGTAACAACATCCTGTCCCTATCTACACCTTGGCTTAGTGGTGGGACAACAAAGCTCTTACCTCAGGGGCCATGTAGTCTGGTGTTCCACAACGTCCAGATATTGTTCGTCCTCCGGTCAGCTGGTCCTGCGCGAGGCCAAGATCGATAATCTTCACGTGGCCATCCTCATCCAGCATGATGTTGTCCGGCTTCAGATCCCTGAGGGTAAAGATTGAGATTTGTGAGTACATTTGAAGGAAACTGAGAAAAATATGGACAAAACCATTGCTGACTCGTTCTGAAAATGCTACTTTCCTGGGGGCTACAATAACTTTTGCACAGAACACAGAACGATCCATACCACGTGAGCACGGTCACCAGCGGCGCTCAGGCAGGCACAGTACTCCAGGATCTGCGCAGAACGCTCCACACCACGTGAGCGCGGTCCACAGCGGCGCTCAGGCAGGCACAGTACTCCAGGGTCTGCGCAGAACGCTCCACACCACGTGAGCACGGTCACCAGCGGGTCTCAGGCAGGCACAGTAGATGCTGATCTGGCCAACAGAGGGGATCCCAGGACCCCGGAGCTGCGGCGAGGGCACAGGACGGCTGCTAGAGGCTGGAGGAAGTCCTGGGGAAGTAGATCTTTTTTTTTAAATCCTCGGACATTTCCTTTAAAACTGGGTCTACAATCAGCTTAGAGAACAGATATAAGTTAGTTACTCACCGATGGGCAATGCCTCGTTCATGAAGGAATTGGATGCCACAGACGAGCTCTGCCGTGTAGAACCTGAAAAAAGAGACAATGCTGTGTGTTAATGTCAGTTATTCATTTATTGTATGAATACTATTTACAGAATAAAGATTATTTGCCCATCTGTTCATATGGAAACGCAACAGCCAGCAAGTAACAAATGACAACAGGGGCTTGGGGAGCAAACCACACACGGCCCCTCACACAGCCCAGCAGCCCCGCTCATCCCCGGACCTGCTCAGTAACTGGGATGATAAGCACTGCCATGGCTTTAGTGTTGCTTGGCAACACATCTGCTGGGCCATTGCTATGTTACTGTTAGAAGTGGTGACACCATCAGGGGCACCTCTCCAGGAATGGATTAAGATGACAGGAGGCCCTAGGCAAGATAGCAGTTTTTGATGGTCATCTGTTTTTTCGGTAAGATTTGTTGGTGGCTAACAACCACCATGCCCCTAGACTCTCTTCAGGCCCTAGGCAACTTCCTATAATTGCCTTGTGGATGATCCGGCTCTGGCCTTGCCTATGCCTTCTATGTGGAGCCAAAAATGGAGGACAGACTATGGAGTGGAGAATGCTAAGTGTGACCAGGGTGGAGAAGGGTTTTAAAGAGACTCCGTAACAAAAATTGCATCCTGTTTTTTATCATCCTACAAGTTCCAAAAGCTATTCTAATGTGTTCTGGCTTACTGCAGCACGTTCTACTATCACCATCTCTGTAATAAATCAACTTATCTCTCTCTTGTCAGACTTGTCAGCCTGTGTCTGGAAGGCTGCCAAGTTCTTCAGTGTTGTGGTTCTGTGATGCATCTCCCCCCTCAAGGCCCCTCTCTGCACACTGCCTGTGTATTATTTAGATAAGGGCAGCTTCTCTCTTATCTTTTACAAGCTGGATAAATCCTCCTCTGAGCTGGCTGGGCTTTCACATACTGAGGAATTACATACAGGCAGAGCTGTCTGCACTCTGCAGGAAGAAACAGCCTGACACTTCAGTGGAAGATAGCTGCAGGGGGAAAGAAACACACAAATGATCTCTTGAGATTCAAAAGGAAGGGTGTATACAGCCTGCTTGTGTATGGATGTATTTTCTATGTGTGGACATACTGTACATCAACCTACTTCCTGTTTTGGTGGCCATTTTGTTTGTTTATAAACAAACTTTTAAAAACTGTTTTTAACCACTTTTAATGCGGCGAGGAGCGGCGAAATTGTGACAGAGGGTAATAGGAGATGTCCCCTAACACACTGGTATGTTTACTTTTGTGCGATTTTAACAATACAGATTCTCTAGTTTTAATGGGTAGCAACTGATAAAGGCAGCAGGATCTGATAAGAGGAAAGACTGTGGAATGCCAACCTGAACAAGTAATAAAGGCTGGTTGGGTCCACTTGGGGGGGAGGGGGGAAGGGCTTTGACGGACACTCAGAGGTCATGGTCTGCCGCCTGAGCAAATGAGCAAGCAATCCGTATGCGATACTTAAAGTGAACCTCCGGACTAAATCTACTCAACAGAACTGAAAAGGCTTGCTGTTTCTTTAACAGTTTCACAGCATCAGAACTTTGTTTTTCTTACCAAAGAATCATTTTTAGCTGCATTTTTAGCTAAGCTCCACCCATCAAAGAAAACTGCCGGAGCTTTTTTTCCCTGAGGCTGTGCAAAGCATGATGAGATTTCCTATGTTGTTATTCACGTTGCCTAGCAACTGGGAGGGGTGATCAGCACACAGGACAGTTGGAACTGTGTCTCATGTTCCCTGTCACCTCCTTTCAACCAAAAAGATGGCTGCCATCATGAAATCAAACATTTGCCTGTTCCTTTAAAACAGGGTGGGTAAGAGATTATATTACCTATCTATTTTAATTAACATAACTAATGTAACTTAATGACAGTATGTTTGTTTAGGCTGAAGTTCCTCTTTAAGGGGATCACTCTGTGACATCTCTGCCTTGGGTGCTGGGGGGAGGGGGGCTTGCCCTGTTTGGAAACACCCATTACCCCCACACTCCACCCCTTGGATCAGCCAATATGGACAGATCCTTGCTTGAGCTTTCTACCCGCCCATCATCAGCAGAATGATTTTCTGTATATACTTACTCAACGAGATGATCCGGCAGACATTCACGCTGCTCTATCAAGGATCCCAGGCTTCCTCCAGGCAGGTGTTCCATGACGAAATAGGCGTGGCTCTGTTTGAAACAAATAAAGACAATAATCACAAAAAATGCACAATACTGTATTTTATTTTCCCCTCAGACTCCCTTTAAACACTAACAAATGTATGTAGTGTAATTCTGAGCAATACAATATGCAGGTATGTTGTGTTATGTAGAAGGTGTGTTCTGTGTACATGATACAATGAATATAATGAATATAATTGTGGCCACATATGGAGGGAGTATTCTGAGTTACACAACAATTAAACATGAGTGCCCAGACTGCCCAGTTCTAATAAACTACAGGAGCCCCGCCCCCAACTCCTCGGCGCTCAGTCCCATGCTGTAATTAATCATGGGAGCTGAGCTTGACGAGGAGGCACGTCTTATTTTCATTTGCCTGCCCCACTGCGCGCTGATTGGTGGAGGTGCACAGTGGGGCTGGAGCGGAGGCAGGAAGCCTCTGTCAGTGCGAGGGGGGCCATGGGCAGCATGCACTGGCATCTAGGCGGGCCCCGGTAATTGTCCCCCTCTCCCTCTGCCGCTACTCAGACCGCATGTCATATCAACCCGCTGCGCCGCTATGACAGGACAGCGGGTCACCAATCAGGGAGTATACAGGAAGACTGGCTGTATGCGCACTGATAGGCGACCCGCTGTCCCGCTGACACAGGGGACAACTATTCTAGCTATACTGGGAAACTATACTAGCCATACTGACTACGGAATCTATACTGGGGCCAGCTATACTATCTATACTGGGGGCAACTATACTCGCTATATTGAATGGAGCAAACTAAACAATCTATACTGTAGGGCAACTATACTAGCTATGCTATAGTGGTTTCAGAAGCAAGGGGGTGAAGAGGGGAGTGGAGTTCACAGGCTGAGGGGTGGAGATACAGAGCAGCTTTGCCTGCGTGTGTGTGATGACAAGCAAAACATGGTCGCACTCATTGTATCACAGGAAGAAATTTTAATTTACTGTTGAAGCTGTTTGCAGCTGGATTTACTGTTAAAAACATCTAAACTTTAGATAAGATATATAGACAAGATTCATGCTTTAGTTATTTTTTTCATCTCGGATCCGCTTTAAGGGCTCTGCCTCTAACACAGACAACCTGGGTTCAAATCTCAGCTCTTCCTGTTCAGCAAGCCACCACTTATTCAGTAAGGAGTCCTTGGACAAAACTCCCTAACACTGCTACTGCCTATAGAGCGGGTCCTAATGGCTGCAGCTCTGGCGCCTTGAGGAGGAGAAAAGAGCAATATAAATGTTGTTTATCTTGTCTAGTCAGCAAAATATGGTAAAGTTGGCATGTGCATGGCAATTTTACCAGTAATCCTGACAATATAGTAGCATGCATTAAGCAATTAGTGTGACCCCCGTTACCTAGGTAACACGCACGTTACCGTTACCACATGCAACGTAGCATAGGAATTTGGAAACGGCCATATTTTATTTTTTGTTTAGAAAATGCCAGTTCCCTGGCTGACATACTAATCTTTTAGCTTCAGGAGTGCCCGAGGCACACCTGGAACTAGCATGCAGCCAGTGTGGGCAGGAAGCTGGATCTGAATACTCTCTTAGTGATGGATTCCCAATGTTAGGATGAGTCAGCAATGATGACTCCTCCCCCACATTCCTCTCATTTCATGCTGTGTGGAAAGATGATGCCTGAGGAGAATGTAAATGAATAGCTTTGGATGGTTCTACATTAATTGGGGTCCCTTAGTAAAAATTAACAAGGCACAACCCCTGAACCAGCACCCCCATATAGCAGTATTAGGTGTCAAGTGCCCCCCTAAGATAGCAGTATTAGGTGACCCCTCCCCCCCCCAAAGCAGCTGCCCCTACCCCAAGATAGCAGCATTAGGGGGCCCTGTTGTTCCCCACCCCCCGGCAGCAGCACTAGGTGGCATTTGTTCCAATCTTACCCAAATACAGCATTAAATGCCCCCCAGATAGCAGCATTAGGTGGCATTATTCTTACAACCCCCTTCCCCCCAACAGGTGACATTAATGGGTAGTATTTGTTGTCCCCCTAGTGCCCTATCCAGATAGTAGTAGGTTGTCCACCCAGGGCCTTGTTTCTCTGCAGAATAGTCCCAGCGGAGTGACCTCTCCTGGCCAGCGGGTGTGTTTTGTCATCAGTGTCCTCCTGTGCCCATCCCCACTCTCCTCATTCCCTGCTGGCATGCGCCAACTCAAGTAACTTACCAATGTACATGAGGAGAGATACAGAGACAGAAAAGGGGGGATGCTAAAAGAAGGAGGAGGAGCATGTCGGCTGAACAGGTGAGTACTCTGAAGTAAAACGGGGCCCAGACACCCACTATTAACTTGGGGGAGACCTGGGAGAGACCATCTCCCTGCTCTGAGGCCCTGTGCAACTGTTCAGTTTGTCCCTACTGTAGAACCAACCCTGTACACAGTATAGGGCATGTGACTGAATGGGGCAGGCAGGCTATACGTACCTCAGACTGCAGTCCAGCATAGGCATGACAGATGAATGGAGACCCTCTGACTTGCTGGAGGATTCTGCTCTCCCGCAGAAGGCTGGTGGTAACCTCCTTTTTGGGGATGCACTTGATAGCCACAGTCTGGTTTTCTCCAGGGAGGGAAGCCAGGACAACCTGTGAGGGACACAGAGAGATTAACATCATTTCATAATCTAATCACATATATGTACAGTGCTGGGAAAGGTTATTACATCAGCAGAGGCAGAATATGTGGCGCGGATGTGATGTCACACATCTGGTGGGCGGGACGAGTTGTGAGACCAAAGCTATCGGCCGTTGCATGGCTGAGTTGATCCCCCTAGTTAGTCGCTTGCCGGGTAGCGGTTGGGGCTGCTGTACACAGTGGTCGGTATCGGCAGACATTAATCTAGCATGTGTGTACGAGCATTAGGCGTAAGGGCTGAAATCAGAGGTATAACTATAAACCATCAGGCCCCATAACAAACGTCATCTGTTAATGATTCAGTCCTGATAGTGCAATCTTACGTCATCTATGTAGTACAAAGGTAATGTAAGTCAATGTGCTTTAAACATGAACTTCAGGTAGCCCCTCATATTATGCAGATGTGATAAAATTGTATAATTGAGATTGTTTGGTTAATGGGCACCTCTAGGCACAGTAGCAGCCATCTCTCACACACACATGAAGTGATGTGATTGGATGCAGCAATACAGTCACATACCACATATGCTGCATAAACCACATGACATGATAAGTCCCTCCCACAGATGCAGAGGCTGCAGGGAGGCTGTGCTGGACGACGTGTCTCCCAAATACGCTATTAGGAAATACAATGCATCTGCCGCAAGGCGTTCTGGCCAGCAGGACTGTTTCCAGGCATAGGGATCCCTGTGCTGGTTTGCCTGCCACTGATGGTCACCTGGCTTTTTTGGGTATATTTGGTGGAGGGTAGCATCCACCGAGCCCCCTAGACTCTCTCCAGGCCCTAGGCAACTGCCTAAGATTGCCTTGTGGATGATCCGGCGCTGCCTTTAAATGCAGAGAAGAAGAATTGCAAAATACCCAAAATACTTAGTGCTCCTATACTGTATAAATGTAGTCAGGGGATCATTTTCAACAAGGAGGATGCACTTAAGGACGAGCCAGCACAGTTTTGTGAGAAGTAAAGCTGTACCCGCATGTGTGTAAGCAGGTGGGGGGGGGGGGGGGCAGAGAGGGTTACCCTACCTGTCACACTGCCTCTAGCTGCTGCGCTGCACGCTGTGAAGGGGGAAGTGTCGGGAGGGTGGAGCGCAGCGTGTGGTGCTGCAGCTAGAGGCAGCGAGGGGGAATGTAAGGTAACTCTCTCTGTCCCCCGGCAACCCCCCCCCCCCTCCCCCACCGCTCTCACCTCACTTCAGTTCTCTCACAACTGTGCCTGCACTTCCCTAGCTGCAATCTGTATGGGGTTTTCTTGTTTTGTAGCACTTTTTAATGCCACAAAATAATTCTTACTGGCTCAGGTGACCCTAATGGGTATAAGTAAAGTCTGTATGCAGGAATACCTCCTGCATATCAAACAACAGAGTGCCCACTTTCTGGGTTCCTCTTTGCAGAGGCACGAGACATACACATGTCAATGCCAGGGCCTGTCACTTGGTTGTACTGCTGTGTGGCATGAGGACAGGGGGAGTGGCTACACTCTCCATAGCCAGGAATCACATGTCCCCATGGCAACTGATGCTTGGCGCTAGTTTAACAGCCTACAGGTTTACTAAAAATCCTACACATCTATGATAATCCTTGATTAACATTCATTAATTACACCATTGTGAAGGAATCCATGGATACTGGGTTAGGCCCCTTTTGGATAGTGTATTCCAGACAGCATAGCACCTCCACTACCAAGGACCAACATCTAAAGGGCGACCCAGATCTGAAGCCGACTACTGCAGTCCAATTTATGGCCTTGTCTTCCCCTGAAAACCCACAGGAGTCACTGCCTGAATCCCCAGGAGCAAGGTAAAGCGTATCATATCACTGGCTGGGGATGCTGGCCTACATTTCCTTGCCCATCAGTATATACCAATGCCCTTACCACCATATACATCACATGTATATCTCCCTTTTATCATGTCCCCATCCTGCTCTTTAGAGAAAGGGTGCTTACCTTCCCAAATGCTCCCTGTCCAAGAATAGAAAGGACTCTTAAGTCACCGATGGAGACAGCAGGTCTCTTGATGGGCCGTTCTCCACTCTCCAGGTCCTCACTGCTCTGAGCCTTTTCAGGCTCCCTCTTCCTCTTGTGGGTGATGGTTTTCCCCACATGTGGACCCGACTGGCCACAAGGAAGCTTAGAGAAACTCATTGCTGTTATTTGAGTCTCTTCAAAAGAAATTGCTTTGAAAATAATCCAAAAAACTGCCGAGAGTCAATCGCTGAGATGTGATCAGATCACCGTCTCAAACAAGATGGCCGACGCCGTCATGGCAACCTACTTGTGACAGTTATGACAGTTAAGATGAGTCACAGTCATACAAACTGGAAGCAAATCAATATAATTACACTGGATCTTAAAAATTAATAGTAAATGGCTACCAGTTTGTATGATTGGGCCCTAATTGGCTTTTTTATGTATTTTTATCATTTATATTTTTTAGAATAAAGCTGGATTACAACAAAAGATCTCATGTTTGCTTGCATGAGCTCACTGGCTCCAGCCTGCTGATCACCTGACATCTAACTGCTAAACAGCCACCAGCACAACTGCCATCTACGTGTTTACTATTTACCTGCATCAGTGTTTTACTACAGCTAACATCTGGAAATATGCCTGAAGAAGGGGACTAGATCCCAGAAAGCTGGCATTATTTCACTTTATCAGTTAGCCATACATACAAACTGGTAGCAAATCAATATAACTACACTGGATCTTAAAAATGGATGTTAATTGGCTACCCGTTTGTATGATTGGGCCCTGATTTGGCTTTTTTAATGTATTTTTATAATTTATATGTTTAGAATAAAGCTGGATTACAACAAAATATATGAGATTCAAGCCTGTTTTTTTTTTTTCTTCAGCTTAACCATCATCTTTTTAGAAGAGTTGTGTGGATAAATATAGGGGTTCATCCACAAAACATACCTCATTAATTACCTATTTTTACTTATTTTTCACCTTTTTTTATAATCTGACAGATCTCACAGTGTTTTGGACTAGTCCATCTCCTCATAGGGGATTCTCAGCATTTCCTTTAATTCTTTAGAAAAGCACTCCATAGAAAGGATCTATACAAAGATGTCGACCGGCCTCCCTACTCACTTGCACACTGCTTTGGCAGTTGAACTGAGCAAATGACGTCCAGAATGTGCTTTTGGATATAAAAATAAAAATCGAGAATCCCCTATAAGAAGATGGACTAGTCCAAGACCTGTGAGATTTTTACAGCCTATTATAAATGAGAGAGAGGTAGGAAAGAAAGACATTTAGGGCCCATTCTCACTAAGGGCTTGATTCACTAAACTGTGATAACTGCTATCACTGTTGCGCTAGTGTTTTGCGAGCTTCATAACGCGCATAACGTTTTGCACGCGCTAATGCGAATTTTTGCGCAAAGCATGAAGAAAATTCACGTTTTGCCTGTAAAAATTCGCATTAGCGTGTGCAAAACGTTACGCGCATTATAACGCACGCAAAACGCTAGCACGGCCGTGATAGCAGTTATCCCGGTTTAGTGAATCAAGCCCTAGAATCGCCTTTCTGAGCGTTTTGCGATTGATTAGCGTTTTTAAAATTGCTCTCATTCACTTTCATTAAAATCGCAGTAAAAATAGTTGAAAAATCGCCGCGATTTTCACGTACGTGATCACGAGATTGCGAAATCTCTGATTTTTCCGCAATTTTAACCACGATTTTAATGAAAGTGAATGGGAGCGATTTTAAAAACGCTAATTAATCACAAAACGCTCAGAAAACCGCTTCTAGTGTGAATGGGCCCTAACCGTGCATTTTACTCTGCAACAAATGTACATTTTATACATATGTAAGTACATGTTTGGGGGTTTTTGTTTTGTTTTTTTGTTGGCAATTTTCTTGCTAGTTGGGTTTCATAACCAAATATATACCCATTGGGCACAGTCCAGTCACATTCCAGAGGCACTATGGCTGGAATTTTCATTTTGATAACCCTGCTAACATGTATATAAGAGGAAAGACATCAGTTTTTACAGCAGAGTTTTCTGTGTGATGCAAATGTGTTTTTGTAATCAAATTTCTACTTGCAATTAGTATACAAAGTCAGCGCAGGTCTATAATAATACAGCTTTCGCCATTTTCTGATATACAGGATCCTTGAATGAAAAGGTAAAGAAGCAAGGCTTACCAGATTCCAACAACCCACATTATAAGGTTGTAAACAAGTTTGATAGATGGTCCGCAGAACTCTCAGATGGTGTTGTGTCACCAGCGATGTCACACGCCACAGATTCCTCCGGAATGCAGAACTCTCAGATGGTGTTTCACCAGCGATGTCACACGCCACAGATTCCTCCGGAATGCAGAACTCTCAGATGGTGTTTCACCAGCGATGTCACACGCCACAGATTCCTCCAGAATGCAGTAGATGTACTGAGGTCACAAAGACTCGCCAGAGGGGAACCCAATAGGATAGTAGCATGAAAGAGCTATACGGCACAGCTAAGTGTAAACCGTCTTTATTACGTAGCATATAAAACAATTAGTAAAAGGAAAAAGAAAACTCACATACGGGGCCCGTGCACTGGGAACCCCGAAAAAGTAGCGCGCATAAAATGGTCAATAGAAGGCCTCAGATGTAATGGTGCCGCCTATCGCCTTCCCGGCCGGTTTCGCAGTCATTTTTGGGTTTAAAATGGGAGTGGTTAAACTCCACCCAGTTCAGGCTGCACTAATCAAAAACAGAAAACATCAAACACAAAATAAAACATTGTGACAAACTTCATTGTGTGAGAAGAAAAATAACAAAAAAATCTCTCAAATAGTGTGAGAGAGAGAAGGTGAGTGCAATATTACCTGCATATTCACTTCATAGTAGACTAGGTAAGATTATGCGTTTTGATGCGATTGCAATTTTGCTGAGGCTTTCTTTTCCTGGTTTCCTGATTGTTTACCTAAAAAATGCAAGGAAAATTGCATGCATTGCGTTTTTTTTCAGCGCCGTGCTTAAAAAGCGCAGTAGTCAGGACTCTAGCACAATACATGCAATTCCGATTTTTTTATCTGATCCAATTTCTTATTCCGTTTAAAAAACGTGCGGCATGCTGCTACGTTTTTTAATCGGAATCAAAATCGGACGTATAAAAAAAAAATCGGAATTGCTTGTAGTGTGCAAGAGACCTCACTGTGATTTATGTGTCTTTCTAAAAACGCATTGCACCACTGTGTAAAGGTCATCACAATTTCATAATTTTTCAAAAGGCCTTGCGATTAAAACAAACACAGCGCAAGTCAGCCAGTGTGTACAGATCCAAATGAGAAATGAGCAGAAGTGTAGTGTGCAGTTGCGGGTCCGGGGATTGTGGTGACAGCGGGGGAGGTGGCTGCTCCTGTGGCCTCATTTGTACGATGGTCACCATCTTCCTCCACTCAAGCCGCAGTTTAATTCTCCTGGCTTCAACGCATGTTGGTAGATTTAGTCCATGGCATGTATTTGCATCCATGGACTACATCTCCCAGCATGCCTTGGGAGAATGAAACTGCAGGATGAGCAGAGGAGATGGTGACCACTATGCAGATGACTCTGCCTGGGGGACATCCAGGGCACCCCAGAATAGATCCGGGGAACATACCACTGATCTTTGGAGCTAGCGACGCTCCTGGAGTAGGTTATACAATTCAGTTATATTAGAGCTAGGTCACACTATATCATCACGTTTCCTGACAGTGACATATAATGTGAGATAGACAAAACATATGATATAGAGTGAGTTAAGTGGTTACTTTTGAGGAGGAAGAAGTCCACTTACCCCAGACTTTACTACATTTTCCGGGACAACCTCTAAGGCTACTTGCACACCAAGACGTTGCGTTAGGTGCTACGTTAAGGTCGCATAACGTGCACCTAATGCAATGCCTGGTGCTCTTCGATGTGGACGTCAGAGTGAGCCGCGTTGTGCAGCTCACTCTGGCGTCTGTGATGCCGTGATGCGTACTCTTGGACGCAAGCGGCATCACGTGGTCCCGCCGGCCAATCGCCGCACAGAGCGGCCGCACCAGGAAGTAAACACTGCACGTCACGACGTGCAGTGAATATTAATTAGCCATGTGCCTGGCCGCTCTCCGCTCCTCCCCAACAGGACTGAGCAAGTGCAAACAGTCTAACGCGGCTTAAGCCGCTCTAACGCCGTAGCATGCTGCACTTTCGGGAGAACGTGCAGCGTTACATGTAACGCAACGTGGGCAGTGTGAACAGCCCACTTGTGTTACATTGCTGTGCGTTGGGGGAGCGTTACAGGCTGCACTAACGTGCGCCTGTAACGTCTTAGTGTGTTAGCAGCCTAAGTGTATATACTGTAACAGGGAAGCCTTTTTTACTAGTCTTATCAAGAAAATGCCTTTTACACCACCGGGAAGCAAGAAAATACTCGGAATGAGGGCTTGTTCACACTATGACCATTTTCTATTTTTTTTATAAGCGCTGGCAATTTTAAAAATCGCTCTAAAAGCATTTGCGCAATGATTTCCTATGAGACTGTGAGCATTTTGGCTAAATAGAAGGTATAGGGAATGCACTTGAAAAAGCTCTTTGTATAGCGATTTCCCAAACGCTTTTATGAATAAATACATTTTATTTATTAGTTTCCGGGTCAAAGCATTCACTTACTGACGTCAGAAAGTGTCTAAATCGCTCAGCAAAAGTGCTTAGAAAAGCGCTTACAAAAACGCTTTTCTAAGCTCACAGCGCAGGGAAAAGCACTTTGAAAAACGCTCTAGAAATCGCTCAGCGCTTGCGATTTATAATGTGAACAAGGCCTAATTCTGACCGTTACTTTTTCACGAGATTTTGGTAATTTTTCAATTTCAAAGTGCTGAGAAATTATTTTAGGGTCCGTTTCCATTGCTGCGGAAATCGGGGCCGATTTTCGCAGCAGAGTTTCCCCACAAGGAAAACGCGCGGGGAAACTTGCCATAGTGGATAATGCTGCCGCTGTCCGAATAGTTTACCTTAGCGATTCAACCGACATTGCAGCATTTTTCCGTGCGGTCTGCAGCGAATCTCATAGCTGTGCATGGCCTGGCTTCTGAGATTCATCTGCGTACTCCCAGACCAGGAAGTGCCGCCGCGCGTCTCGCAGGCGGCTAGTGGAAATTGGCCTTTAGGCTGGTTTCACAGTGGGACGTTACAGGCGCACGTTAGAGCAGCCTGTAACGCAGCCCACCGCACAGTAATGAAAAATCAATGGGGCTGTTCACAGTGCGGACGTTGCGTTACATTGTAACGCTGCGTCACAAGACAACGTACTGCATGCAGTACTTTAGATGCGGCTGAGCCGCGTTACACTGCTTGCACATGCTCAGTAATCTTGTGGAGGAGCGGAGAGCGGCCAGGCACATGGCTAGTTAATATGCACTGCACGTTGTGACGTGCAGTGTTAACTTCCTTGAGCGGCCGCTCTGTGCGGCGATTGGCCGGCGGGACCACGTGATGCCGCATGCGCACAAGAGTGCGCATCACGGCATCACTGACGCCAGAGTGAGCTGCACAACGCGGCTCACTCTGACGTCCAGATCCAGCACCACCAGACGTTCCGTTAGGGGGACGTTATGTGACCTTAACGCCCCCTCTAACGCAACGTCCTGGTATGAAATTAGCCTTAAAGAGAAAATAAAATATTATTTCCTAGGAGAAAAATTAAGAGGTAAAGTGACTTGGATCTGGCCAGTGGCATAGCAATAGGGGGTGCAGAGGTAGCAACCGTATCGGGGCCCTTGGGCCAGAGGGGCCCACCGCGCAAACACTGTATTAGCTCTTTATTGGTCCTGTGCTGATAATATTCACTACTATAGTTTATTTGAATAGTAGTGATCATTAACACACAGTTTCCCATCCCCTTCTTGCACCGCTGACACTGTGGTTGTCCTTGGTTGCTTTTGTTGTGTTGTATAAACTGTTGTTATCTAGAGCATGCTTGGGTGGCCCAATTGCTAAACTCGCACTGGGGCTCCCGGCTTCTTAGCTACGCCACTGGATCTGGCCACGGAGAGATAAACAATGAGTTAGGGCTTGTTCACATGAGCGCTTTGACTTTTTTTAAACGCTGGCGATTTTAAAAAGCGCTTTAAAAGCTCTTGTGCAATGAAAGCCAATGTAAGTGCTCTGACATGAGCGATAAGCTTTCTTTCCAATCGCAAACGTGGGCCCTGCACCATTTCCTGAGCGTTTGCGCTTCAATGGAAGGTATAGGAAAATCTCTGAGTGCTTTAAAAAGAGCTTGGATAAGCGATTTTGTGAGCGCATTGCATAACAAAGGACATTAAATTAGGTCTGATCCTATTTTCAATAGAAGTTTGCTGTAAGTCATCCGAAATGATGCAGATTGTTGCACCGTACATTTCTGGCAGATTCATTCTAAGGGCTGGTGCACACCAAGAGCGGTTCTAAAGGGTTTTTTAAAACGCTTTCGGGTGGAAAACCGATTGGCTAACGTTAGTGAATGGGCTGATGCACACCAGAGTGGGTCGTTTTCACCCAAATGCAAACTTGGGTCCTACAACATTTTTGAGATTTCTGAGGCATTTCTGCCTCAATGTATAGTGTAGGAAAGTGGAAAACTGCTCTGAAAAACGCTGGATCAGAGCGGTTTTCCAAGCATTTTTGTTACAGTAGCTGTTCAGTTACAGCTTTACTGTAACAATATATGAAATCTGCTACACAAAAACGCTCCAAAAACCGCTAGGCATGTTTAGAACATCTCTCTACACATGCCTAGAATCCCTCTGAAAATCTGCTTCAAAAACAAACAGTGCATGCGCAGTACACCTGAATACACGCATTTCTACTGCGCATGTGTAAGTTTATGAATCACACATGCCTGGTAAAAGAAATTGCTCAGGCACATTTTTTTTTTTCCTTTGTGGACAAGCAGTTCCTTGTACTGGGCAAGCATGATTCGCAAACTTGTGCATGCCACGTTCATTTGCGCTTGTGCACTGGGCATGAGCACTTCCGAGAAAAGGAGAAATGTAAAAGCTGTGTCCATGCGCAACTGGATGAAGGAAGGAAAGCAAAGGGAACAGTAAGGCCCCATTCACACTTGAGCGTTTTGCCAGCGATTTCAGCAAAATGCTCAAATGCTAGCGCTTTTGAAAGCGCCAGTGTAATTAAACCCTATGAGCCCATTCTTATTTGGGCGATTTGTGCTAATCGCCACAAATCAGCCAAAATCGTGAAACGCAAACGCGTCGCCTGCACCATTTTCAGGCGATTTCCCGGTGATCACGTTTCAGTGCTATAGAAGCGCTAAATGCGATCGCGGAAAAATCGCCGCGGTGTTCAGTGATTTTTCAGCTGAAAAATCACTTACGCACTTTGCGCTTTCATGTGTGAATGGGGCATAAGAACTTCCACATGCATCTGAAATCTTAAGGCATATTTAATTAAAATGAAAAAAAGTTTGTTTTAATTTCAGCAAAAGTGGTTTCTTTATTATCAGCAAAAAGTGAAATGTGATTTAAGCTTTGTACAATGTCATGTTTGCTTCAGGCAACAAATCTTGCATAGTTTTGTAACAATGGCAAGTTTTGGAATAATTGTTGTACAGACGTGCTGCTCAGCTCTCAGCTGAGGAGCGTGTTCTTCTCTAAGGAGAGGGAAGGGGGAGATGCATGAGTGCCGCCACATTGGCCTCAATTCACTAAGCTTTATCAAACACTTTCTCAAACGTTTGAGAATTTACCTCATGCATAAAATCTAATTTTTAATTCACTAAAGGTGTTATAGATTTATCTAATGTTTTATCGATAAAACCTTCAATAAATCTGTAACGCCTTAGTGAATTCAAATTTAGATTTTACCCATGAGGTAAATTATCAAACATTTGATAAAGTGTTTGATAAAGCTTAGTGAATTGTGGTGAGAATATAGTGAGTGAGAATGAAGTGAGAATATGGAGGCAGCCATATTTATTTCCTTATAAACAATGCCAGTTGCCTGGCAGCCCTGCTGATCTACGTGACTGCAGTAGTGTCGGAATAACATCAGAAACAAGCATGCTGCCAGTCATGCTCAACTCCGGATTCGGATAAAACCCAGATAGTTGTTATCCAGATTTCATCCTGTTAAATCAAATCACAAATCACCTGTGCAGGGTGGGCGGGGCAATCTTACCTATCTGAGGTCTTCTTAGGTCCATCCCTCGGCGCCTCCCACGATGCGGTCCACGCGACGGTCACATGATTACAAACACTTGACCCCCCGCGCAGGTGATTTGATTTAACAGGATGAAATCCGGATAACAACTATAAGGATTTCATCCGAATCCGGAGTTAAGCATCACTGAATGCAGCTAATCTTGTCAGATATGACGATTCAGGGTCTATGGCTAAAACTATTCGAGGCAGAGGATCAGCAGGATAGCCAAGAAACTGGTATTGCTTTAACCTCCTTAGCGGTAGGGCCGACACAGTGTCGGGCTATGTCGCCACTGAGGATTTCTCGGCTGCTGGTGGACCGATTTACATAATTGTTTTTTTAACACACGCAGCTAGCACTTTGCTAGCTGCGTGTTGTAATCAATCGCCGCTGCTTGCCGCCGATCCGCTGCTAACCGCCACAAAAGAGCCCCCCACCCACCCCGCAGACCCCTTGCGCAGCCTGGCCAATCACCGCCAGGTTGCGCTAGGGGGTGGATCGGGACTCCCTCTGATGTCACGATGTTGATAACGTCATCGCGATTGTCGCCATGGCGACGGGGGAAGCCCACACAGGAAATCCAGTTCAGAACAGGATTTCCTGTTGGGCACGATCGCTGGCGGTGATCGGAGGGGTGGGAGGGATTCAGCAGGTGGGGGGGGGGGGGGGGGGGGGGAAGCATGTAGCTAGCGCTAGGCTAGCTACATGCTAAAAATATTTTTTTAAAAACCGTCCCACGGCCGTGTGCCGCAATGTAACATAACGCCAGGGAGGTTAAAGGAAATAAATAGCAGAGCAGGCTCTTCATCCCTCTTGCATTAGTTGTCCTTTAAGCACTTCAGCCTACAGGGTTGAGATTTGTTTACATCTGAGCAACTTTCACCTCCCATTCATTTGCCAATAACTTTATCACTACTCATCACAATGAATTGATCTATATCTTGTTTTTTCCGCCACCAATTAGGCTTTCTGTGGGTGATACATTTTGCTGAGAATTAATTTATTCTAAATCCATTTTAACAGGAATATTAAGAAAGAAATGGAAAAAAATAATTATTGCTCAGCTTTTGGCCATTATAGTTTGAAATTAATACATGCCACCATAATTAAAACCTATATACTTTATTTACCAATTTGTCCCGCTTATTACACCATTTACATTATGTCCCTATCACAATGTATGGCGCCGATATTTAATTTGGAAATAAAGGTGCATTTTTTTCAGTTTGCGTCCATCACTATTTAGTAGCCCATAATTTAACAAATCATATTGATATACTCCTTTGACATGAATATTTAAAAAGTTCAGACCCTCAGGTAACTATTTATGTTTTGTTTTTTTTAATTATTGTAATTTTTCATTTTATTTTTTATGAAAACTTGTATGTGGGTATTTTTTGGTGTGGGAGGTAAACAGGGGATTTTAAATGTTTTAAAATGTATTTATTCAATTGAAAGTGTTTTTTGGTGTCATTTGCTATTTGGCCACAAGATGGCCACAGTCAAAAAGTCCTGGGAGCGATTGATCTCGCTCCCAGGAAGAAGTATGAAGACGGGGAACTTTTTGACCTCAGGAAAGCCGCAACGTCTGAAGAGACGCTGTCGGCTTTTCTCCGGGGAGGGGGGTGTCTGATCAGTGAAAGGGATTTATAATCCCTTTCATTGATCGCTGGGCTAACGGCCAGCAGCGGGGGCGCGCGCGGGAGTGCGCACAGCCTAACTGGACAAAAATTTTCAACCAGTTAGGCTGAAGTGGTTAAAGGATACCTGAGGTGTGTGTGTGGGGAGAGGTTCAGATTTACTTACCTGTAGCTTCTTCCATCCCCTCACAGTCGATCAGTTCCCTCCCTGTGCTTCTGATCCACTCCAGTGTGCCCCTCCCCCCCCCCCCCCCCCCTCTGAAAGCTCAGCAACCAAAACTCTGATTGGGGCTAATGCACATGCTAGGTCACATCCGTGCACCGCCTTAAACCCGGGCATGTGGCCAGAAGTGTACTGCACATGCATAGTTTACAAAGACTTACTATGCATGCGCACAACTCTCCCAGCCAAGGAAGAAAGATCGAGGAGGATGGACTGCAAGGGGCCTGATAAACTGGGGAGGGGGGGGGCTGGAAGAAGCCACAAGTAAGTCTGAACTTTGCCCCCCACCTCGGGTTTTCTTTGAAGAGAAACTCCAACCAAGAATTTAACTTTATCCCAATCAGTAGCTGATACCCCCTTTTACATGACAAATCTATTGCATTTCACAAACAGACCATCAGGGGGCGCTGTATGATTTTGTGCTGAAAACCCTCCCACAAGAGGCTCTGGTACCGTGGTACTCTGGGCAAACTGCCACAATGTAACAATGTTCACAGACAGGAAATGGCTGTTTACAGCTGTCTGTTAAAGCCAGAACAGCTAGAAACAGCTACATAACCTGCCCACAGTAACAATGTCACCATGTAATACATGTCAGAATGTGAATCTGGGAGAGGAAAGATTTTACAATGAGCAAACACTGACTAAGTCATGTACACATAATTATTGTAAAAATGAAGCACTTTTTTTTATTACATTATTTTCACTGGAATTCCTCTTTAAGGGGGTGAGTTTGAAGCAGGCTTTAAACCTTAAAGTGTACCTGTGAGGAAAAAAATGCCAAAGTTTAGCACCTAATGATGTGTTCTGTTGCAATGAGGGGGGTGGGGCCTGGCAACAGAGCGCCAAAGATGTGACACACATGGTCAGGCCTGGATTTACCTCAGAGGAGCCTATAGGCACGGATGTCCTTGCACCTTAACCCCCCCCCCGCTGAATTGTACCGTAAGTGTGCAGGCTGGCCCAGCTGTCACTTCTACCTTACTTTCCTTGCCCGTAGGTATCTACAAGTGTCCCTTAGCATTAGGTAGCCAGACTCTGCATAGGGAAGGAGGCATTAGGGGGGGGGACTGAGCCGCCTTTCCATCATCAGGCACCTGTAGGCAGGTGCCTACAGAGCCTTATGGTAAATCCAGCCGTGCACGTGGTGCGTAAGGTGACGAATTGA
Source organism: Hyperolius riggenbachi (assembly GCF_040937935.1). Taxonomy (NCBI): domain Eukaryota; kingdom Metazoa; phylum Chordata; class Amphibia; order Anura; family Hyperoliidae; genus Hyperolius; species Hyperolius riggenbachi. Next base: position 472,944,879 of record NC_090648.1, read on the forward strand.
TCCTCCAGGCTGATCACTGGCCATGCGGCCGTCGGGGGCTGTTTAATGTGTATATGGACCTTAAAGGGACCCTGACCTCTAAAAATAAATGAAATTGGTACTTACCTGGGGCTTTCTGCAGCCCACCGTCTGTCAGGAGGTCCCCCACGCATGCGCAGTACTGTCATGCCGGCCGCCGTGATGACGCGCAGCGGCCGACGTGATGACGAAGAGCGTCCCGGTTCAGGAAGTGGGTGCGGTATGCGGCGGAGGGACCGGGAGAGGAGCCAGGACCACGCCGGGGGAACTCCCGACCTACGGTGAGCTGCAGAAAGCCCCATGTAAGTACCAATTTCGTTTATTTTTTGAGCTCGGAGTCCCTTTAACTTGATGGATTGATTTCCAAATGGCAGTTGTCACTGGCACTCACTGCAGCCAGTTTAGCACAGAGTAACTGCTCCTGTGCTGTTCATAGTAGAAGTGAATTGTCAGTATTATAAATCACAACTAAACACAGTAATGCAATCAGCAACTTATTATAACACATTTTAAACAATATGTAAGTGATGAGTAAACAGATGGAACAGAAATACACTTTGACATTATATTATGAGCACCTCTGAGGGACACAGGTTATAGCTGGAGATAGGAGGGGGTATCCGACATATTTAATGTTCACTGAATGGGTCAGCACTATGTACACAAAAGGAAATAATCATAATAACTAATCAATATTCACAGCTCCTGATTTCAACACATTATCTTTATACAACTATAATGGTCTACCGAAAATGCTGCATGGAGCGGTTCCGTGAATTTAGTGGAGAATGTTTGTAATAGCCTGATGGGGGTACACAGGTTATAAAAGGAGATCTTCCCGCCCTCATAATCTAGATATATCCTCACTCTATCAATGGACACCGTAGATGGGATGCACCAGGACTTAGCACCATATCTGAATTCTGATTTATAACCTGTCCTGGCTATACTGGGGTAACACACCCCCACACTCCAGTACAGTGCTCCTCTGACATCCACTTCCCAGCAATGTCACCCTGAGGAAAAACGATTACTGCTCAACACCTGAGGGTGATCCTTAAACTTCTCTGCTGTACCTGGATGATTCTGGTCTACAGTGGTCCAGGATATAGTCTTCCTGTCATCTGATATATGTAGATAATTATTAGCAGTGTTTAGATCTAGCAATATTCCTGCAGAATCCTGTGTACTGACGGGTTTCTTTACTCCAGACATTATATCAGATAACCCCGTGTATAATGTGCGTTGGAAGTCAGCCACATTCAGATCCCCTCCATGTTTATCAAGTAACTCTCCGACCTCATCGTCTCCCTCCTCAGTGTCACACAAGTCATCCGTGTCTGGTTCCTGTAGGACAGTCAGTGGGTCAGTCACGTTACAAAGTTTTTCAATGAGACGCCTCTTCCTGGACAGCTTGTCCTGCTCTACCTCCAGCTGCCTGATGATATCACCAAATGCATTGGATACTTGTTCTGCCTGCTTAGTGATGTCGCCCAGGACTCTTTTCTCCAAGTCCTCCAGCCGTCTCCTGAGGTCTCTAAACAGGGCTGTGACTCTCTCTGTTTCACCATCTGCTTTCTCTTGTGCTTTTCTCTGCCTTTTCTGCAGATTCTGAGCTCTTTTCTTTATGTCCTTTATTTGTGTGGCAATTTTCTGTTCAAAATTTCTCAGCTGGTTCTTCTTCTTCTTTGAGGCCTCCTCCAGCATCTCCACTTGGTGACCTCTGTGTGCTCCATCCAGCCTGCAGGCCAGACAGATACATGTGGCATCCAGGCGGCAGTAATACTCCAGTGTCTTCTTGTGGATGGGGCATTTCCTGCTCTCCAGGTTAGAGGTGGGGTCACACAAGACGTGTTCTGGAGACTTGCTGTGGACCCTCAGGTGTTTATCGCACAGAGACGCCTCACAGAGCAGACAGGACTTCACAGCCAATACTGGAGAGTCCACACAATGGCTATCATTCATGAACAGGCTGTCGGTAAGGGGAACTCGTGCGGGAGAATACCGCCGTCGGTAGTTTATCCTTCTGGGTGGTCATTCATAAACTTTGTGCCTGGGGCGGTAGCAGTGCGGAGGTTTTCTGGAGAATGGTGTCGGCAGGCGGGCGGTAGGCATGCGGAAACAGGAGAAGCTAGCCGAGTCCCTCCATGCGGTGCTCTCTGTGCTGATGTGTGGGAGGTCCGTCCCATTCACTTACATGTACTCCGCAAGCTTCCCGCTACATCCAGGGGATCGGTAATCCCCTTCCGCATACCGCTATGCGGAAATGTTTATGAATGAACATTATGATACTTTTTCTGGATACCTGCGTATCCACACTGCACAAGGCGGTATGTTGTCACTCTGCACAGGAATGTCAGCTCCGCATACGGAACGAGGCTTTATGAATGCACAACTTGCTCAGTGCTCGGTAAAGTCAGCGGTATTACGCTTTTCCGCATGCGGGAATGCTTTATGAATGATAGCCAATGAGTACAGAAGACTCTGCTCTCCTCCTGCTCAGGCTCGGTAGAGAGGAAGTTTTTCAGTATGTTTCGGAGTGTTATATTTCTGTACAGTGTAGGCCTCTCCCGAGACTCCTCTCTGCATTCAGGACAGAAATATCTTCCAGATCCCTTCTGCGAGTCCAGCACACGGTCAATACAGACCTGGCAGAAGTTGTGGCCACATTTCAGGTTGACAGGATCTGTATAAACATTCAGGCAAATGGAGCAGTCCAGCTCTTTCCTCAGATCAGCAGACGCCATGACTTGCGAGAGACAAGGAAGTGAAACTAATGTAGAGAGGAAAAATGCAGCAGAGGGGGAGGGAGTGGAGAGAGTGTACAAATTCCCGCCAAGAATGAGGCAGAAACTGTGAGTGAGGCTGTGTGCATAGATTTACTTATTAACCTTTGAGCCACATGTTAACTTTAAAATGGGACAGAGAACTGAACATTTTAGAATAAACATTTTATTTAGAATACTTTTATTTAGAATATATCAGAATAAACTGAATTTCAGATTTTTTTTAACATTACATATTTTTTTGCAAACTAATAAAGGAAAATAACTGGTCCTCATAACCTCCTCAGAAACTACCTGGCACAGAGGTTCTCAAACTGGGTCACACAGCACCCTTGTGCACTGCAAGCACTTCTTAGGGGTGCCACGGCTGCCCTCCCAGTCACATGTCCCTATTCTATTTCTCCTGCCGTTCCTGTCTCACACCTGATCCGAGGACACCAATAGCGATCAGTAGCTTCTCCTCTCCCTCACTCTTCCCCTAGTGCTGGCTTTTCCTGATCATGTCATTACATGCGACTGGCACTAGAGGGAAGAGTGAGGGAAGTCTCCAATCACCGTCAGCTCCCAGGATCAGGTGAGACACAATCTTCCGCTGCTTTTAAAAGGGAACTGGAAGTGAAGAGTATGGAAGCTGCCATATTTATTTCCATTAAAATTATAGCAGTTGCCTGGCAGCAGGCACATGCAGAGGGGGGCTCTGGGTGCCCAAGCACCCCCCTTTTAAAAAACTCATAAAAAGGCCCCTTTGGCTGTGAAAACGAAGCTCCACCCACTGCTTTGGGTAGCCTTGCCGACCCCATAGGAAGCTCCTCCCCATCTGGGACACTTTGGAGTAAAGAGGTGCCATACAGGAATCCTAGTGTAACCATCCCCCCAGCTGTGTGGGAGCAGGTAAGATGGTGTGTCCCTGACAGCAGTGACCTCTCCCTCCCCCAGCATCCACAGTGACCTCTCCCTCAATCTTGCACCCACAGCGACCTTTCTCTCCACCCATCCTGACTTCTCCCTCCCCTGCATTAGCACTGCAGTGGTCATGCCTCCCCCAGCACCCACACTGACCTCTCCCTCCCCCAGCACCCACACTGACCTCTCCCTTCCCCAGCACCCACACTAACCTCTCCGTCCCCCAGCACCCACACTGACCTCTCCCTCCCTATCATCCCCAATGACTTCCCCTTCCTGCAGCATCCGCACTGACCTCTACTTCTCCCAACATCCACCCCTTCCCCATAGCTGACACCCAGTACTTACACTCACATGATACCAAGTACCTGCACCCAGGCCTAACATTGCACCCAGTACTCACACCTGCACACAGTCTCCACATGGCCCCCACTATCTGCACCAAGCACCCACTTAACTTGTACCCGCACCCAAAATACCTGCATTTAAAACCCACGAGACACCCAATGCCCACCCATAGCCAGCACCAGGTACAGGCATGGCACCAAGTATTTGCACCCATGTCATACCCAGCACCCAAATGACATCCAGTACATGCACCCAGATCTCATATGGAACTAAGTACCTGCAATCAACACCTGCATCACACTTGATATTCACCTCTAGCCAGAACCCACATAACACCTTATTCCCACACCCTGAACCCACATGGCACTCAGCATCTGTATTCAGCACCCACATGACAATCAATATGCTAAGCAACAGGAGAAAACACATCAGGGAGGGAAGCCTCAATAGAATCCTGAGGCTTCCCTCTCTTCAGGTAAGTATCTGATTTTGTACCCGAGCTTTGGCTCAGGTACACTAACTTATCTGTATGTCTTTGAGATGTGGGGGAAAGCGGAGTGCACGGAGTAAACCCACACAGACATGGGGAGAACATACAAACTCTGCGCAGATAGTACCCTGGCTGAGATTCAAACCAGGGACCCTGGGCTGCTAGGTGAAAGTGCTAATAATTAAGCCATTCTGCTGCTGAGATGAGTTCCTGTACACCAATACAGTATACACATGAAATCTGGCACTGAATTACGCTGTTTTTATTGTAATTTGGGCTCTGTCTTTTGATGGCACCCAAGTTACTGTGCGCCGCCATAACCATAATTCACATTACAGCCCACAGCAGCGCGTGGTGCGCCCAATTTTCCCTGCACCGCGTTTGCCTGTCTCTCGTACACTTACCCAACGCTGAACGCACATTCCTGGTACAAATATCCACGTGCTGCACACTTACCAACCCAGTGTACTCACACATGCTGGTACCCAGCTGCTGTACTCTCACATGGTGTTCACTTACCCACACACTGTACACATCAGCTGTACACTTTCCCTAGCATTATAAAAACATGTTCACTGTGCAGTTACCCACACACTGTACACATACACATTACACTGAACAATGCACTCTATGCACATGTGCTGTAAATTAACTCACCAACTGCACACATGTGAAAACTTTGTAAGACCCCATGCTAAAAAAAACCCTGCCCCCAAGTGTGGCCTGCCTCTTCAACCTCTGGGTCCCCCTAATGAGAGCAGCACAGCGTGCACATACTTGCATTGCCGGGGCTCCACTCTTCACTCTGCAGCATGTCAGCGTGCGCCAGTGCTCCAATGTCATGTGACATGCATCGAGGGCTCACAGGGAGGATGCTGGTGCAGCTGTTGCACTGGAGAGGAGTGCAGAGGAGGGAGCTGAGCCACGCAAGTATGTGCACACTGCTCTGCCTACAGGAGGGTGAGCGAGTGGCATGCTCCCTTACCCCCCCCCCCCCGGTTGTGAGTCCCCCTCCCCTATAATTGTGCCCATGCAATACTCTTACTCAGGGCCGGATTTACCATAAGGCACTGTAGGCACGTGCCTACAGGCGCCTGCTGATGGAAAGGCGGCTCCCTCCCCCAGCGCCTCACTTCATCCTTCCCTATGCAGAGTCCTGCAGAGAGTGTAAATGAAAGGTTACTCGCCATTTCACTGACGAGATCTCCCTTTAGTCAGGGGCACCTCTAGCTACTTAATACTGAGGTTCCTCTAACTAGAGAACACGCAAGGGAAATAAGGGAGGAGTGACAGCTGGGCCAGCCAGTACACTTGCGGTGGATTTGCAGGTTCATGGAGGGTGAAGTCTAAGGTGTCAGGACATCTGTGCCTATAGGCTCCTCTGAGGTAAATCTGGGCCTGCTCTTACCTGTGCACTGCAATCACATACTACTGGCACCAATCAAATATTAGTCATTATTTGCCTGTAATGCATGCTGGTGGTACCTTTTAACTATTACTTTTTTTTCAATAATTTTAATTTTCAAAGAAGTGGCACAACAGATACAGAGTGAAGGAAGTGTCACAGATTTTATTAACATTCTCCATTCCTGTTATTAACACTCTCACATATTAATAGAAGAGTCAATAAACACATACATGAGGGTGATGTAACAAAGTTGGATACTAGCAATAGAATGAATGTGCTTCAATAAACTTGGACTAGATTTATTGAACTGTGTCAGCTATTAGGTGGTAGAGGTTTGCCTCCATAATCTGGGTCATATTAGCATAGAGTGAGGACTGAGGAAAGGTTAGTGATTTTGAGTCCATAAACACTGGTTCACACGACAGTCAGGGGCCATGGACTCTGCCACTGGTCGGGGTCCCTAGACCACCATGCAATACCTAGAGGAAAGTGCAGGTGGGCCCCGGAACTCTCACCACCAGGGAATTCACCCCCACTGCCTCTATATGGAATGCTGACTGCAACACACACAATTGCTTACTCCCAGCTCTAGCAATTTCCTACCTTTATTTGGTCAGCAGGCACTTGTCAGAGGTTAGGGAGGCCCTGCTAGCGACAATTTACGATTACGTCTGACCGAAGCCTCCCACCTGAATGCTGCCTAATTTGTGCAATTCCTGCTAGATTTGGTACGGCAGGCAAAGGGTGTATAACTGTACACTTGATTGGCTGAGAAGTCCCTGCTGACCAAATAAAGGTAGGAAATAGCAAGAGCTGGGAGTGAGCAATTGCTTTTGTGTGTGTTGATTTAGGGCAGTCACCCTGGAGAATCCCTGAGCATCGGTGCTTCCATCCAGATCTACATCTGCCACCATAGGGGTCACGCAAGTATAGCCTGCACTGCAAAAGTCTACGCTCCCTGCATGTCATGTGCTCCGCAATCTGCTTTGCTGACGCTGATTTATGGGCATGTTTTGAATTGTATGGTCTGACGATCTGAGTGTAATGTCACAAGGTGCTTGATGCATAGCAGTGACTTTGAAGCCTATTAACGTGTGAATAAAGTGGTGACAGTTTTTTATCCTGAAGTGCTTGCCAAGCTATTCTCTTCTTTTTTGTGTGTTGATTTTGAGTCCACAAGTAGGGCTGCTCAAATCCGATCCGGATGAAATTCGGATAGTAGCTATCCGGATTTCTCCCAGTAAACCTGTGCGAGGTGGGCGGGTTTAATCTTACCTGTCTGACGTCTTCTTCATCCATCCCTCGGCGCCTCCCACGATGCGCTCCAATCTGGCGTCACGAGACTATACACTTCCTCCTTCAACCTGGAAGGAGGAAGTGTTTTCAGTCATGTGACGCCGGATTGGACTGCATCGTGGGAGGCGCTGAGGGACGGACGAAGAAGACGTTATGATAGGTAAGATTACCCCCCCCCCCCCTGCCCAGGTATCTGGGAGAAATCCGGATAGCTACTATCCGAATTTCATCCGGATCGGATTTGAGCAGCCATATCCATAAGTAGTTCTGAAGATGAACGCATCCATACTCTGCACATGCAATTACAGGCTTGTGCTTGTGCAATACAGATGCATTTGTCTTTGTAACAACTCTGACATAAGTAGCTCTAAAGGCAGCCCGAGGACTACTGAAGATGGAGCAGGTTGAATATCTTCAACTGGGGAAGGCACAGGAATGACTGAGGATCGGAGAGGCTCTGGAGCTGTCCCTCTACTAAATATGTATCAAATTTAAAGTAAGTTTCCTCACTTTAGTTTTTTTTTTTTAAAGTATAAATGAAGCAACAATAGGAATAAAAATGTATACCTCATTAGAGGCTTTCCTGATCCTCCTGATGAGGACCACTGCTCTAGCAGCACTGGGTCCTTCACAACATATTCGACATGGACAATCACATCCAACCAAGTTTGAGCTTCTCCATGCTGAGCATGCACCAATAGGGTTGATGCATGTCCAGTAGAACAAAGCCACTCATGTCTGGCTTTTTTCCTCCATGCACGAGCGCATGAAGCTACTGAGCATGTATGGACCTTACTCGCACATGCCCAGTATGGAAACGTCCATACTCAAACGGGACTGTGGCCACAAGTAGAAGCTGGTCCTGGGCTGCAGCGGAGAGCTCGAGGAGGGTCTGGAACTCCTCTGAATCTATACAGAGGCTTCCCAATACTTAGATCAATATGTATCTTTTAATATTTTATTCTTCCCAGGTTTGCTTTAGCTGTACTACCTCTTTATGCTCTTTGGTGGATTAAATATTTTACATAGATAATGTGAAAACCGGTGATGAGCTCCGAATGGATTCCGAACTGATTTAGACTCAAAAGCATTTGGTATCCAAGGGCTAATTACTGCACCTGAGCGGGCTGGCGAGGAGGGGTTAACTTACCCAGGGTTCAGTCTTCTTTAATCCACGTCTAATTGCGTGTCATGTCGCGTTGCAAATCGCGTCACATGGCTAACATGCTTCCTCCTGCAATCCGGAAGGAGTAAGTGTTGTAGTCACGGGAAGGCGAATTGGAATGCCGTGTGAGATGGGACGTGGGACGGATTAAAGAAGACTGCAGTTAACCCTCGCTCACCCGCCCCATCAGGTGCAGTAATTATCTGGATGAATCCGAATGAAACCCATTGGGTTCATCTGGTGAAAACAGGTAAGGTAAAATAGCTGTGTGAATCATCCACAATCCCCATAACATTTTATTTCTGCATCGGACTTATCTTGTGAATCTATCACAAATCACCAGGCACACGTCACTACACAAAGTGCTCACACACATCCCAAACCAGGGCAGGCTCATCACACATTAGTTGCTATAAAGCAAACATCTGATTGGCAATGCAAATGGCTTTACAATCCCCTGCAGGTATATTGATAGATGCCCCCTCTGTAATGCCTAGTACACACTGAGATTTTCAGGCAGATTTACTGCCAGATCGATTATTTTTGACATGTCCGATCTGATTAAGATCAATTTTCCATAGCAGTGAACGGAAAAGCAATCAAAATCAGATCGGACATGTTAAAATAATCGCTCTGGCAGGAAATCTGCCTGAAAATCTCATTGTGTGTACTAGGCATAAAGCAGCTGTGCATTAGTATGCAGTTATGAAAAAGGTAAGCAGTGTGAAATTAGGTTTGCCATTAATCCTAGCAATGTGTACAGCTGAGATGGAAGGAATGTTTATTTCTAAAAAAAAAAAAAAAAAAAAACGCAAGTTTCACTATAAAGCAAAACTGAAGCTAGAAATAAAAAGTCAAATAGTTTCAAATGGAGAAAGAAGGCTCTGGATATCATAGAGCATTCCGTTACCTTTCCGTCCCCTCGTTTCAGTGCGGTCCATTTAAATTTGCAGTATGCGCAGTACAGAGCGCCCCCCCCATCAGGAGCACTTGGGGATATGAGTGCTCTCAAAGCCTTCCGAGGGTCCCCGAAGGTGTATTCAACCAGTTGGTCGAATAGATGCAACAAGGGGGACAGTGCTGGAAGCAGGGGATACAGATAGGGGACAGGGAAGGCCCTAAAAAATCTACAGCTCTCCCCTCCATAGGTAAGTATCTGACTTCTTCTTTTCCCCATCACTTCAGTTTTATTTTAATGTGGTAGGAATTGGAATATAGAAGGCAATATCTCTGACTCTTACAGAATGCTACTTGCCTGCCTGTCATGCTGATCTGCTTCTAATACCGCCTGAGGCACTGACCAGAACAAGAATGATGCAGCTGTGACTCTACTGGCTGTATGCTTGTTCCAGACTCTGCTGTACACCTGGAACACTCGCTGGTATTTGTGATTCCAGCCTGCATGTGCCTCCAGCTTCCTGTTCCTCCCATAATGCAGTTATCAATTTCTGGTAAAACACACAAGTACAATACAACCCCAAAATATTGTTTATCTTATATTTATACATATATCAGATTCATCCATTGGCCACCAAAGACTAGGGCCGGATTTGTGGGCAGGCCACAAGGGCCATGGCCTAGGGCGGCAGCCTGGCTGGGGAGCAGTTGCAGCTGACAGATCAGCTGTTTCAATCATCAGCCTGTGTGGCCGCCCCGGCTTGTATCCCTGTGCCGCTCCTTCACGTTTGTTAACCTGCCCGCACTTTGTAAACACAGATCCTCCTCCATAAGGTTGCTGCAGCTTGCAGCGCTGCCCGGATTCAAACAAATAGCTACATATAAATAGCGGCGCTTCCTTCAGAGCGATTAGAGAGTTCCCAGTGACGTGCCGTGTACAGGAAGTGAGTGAGGTCACTTCCTGTATTTGACTTACACGGCGCGTCACTGGGAAGTCTCATCGCTCTGATGAAGGAAGCGCCACTATTTATTAAAATCTGGGCAGCCCTGCAAGCTGCAGCAACCTTATGAAGGAGGATCTGTGTTTACAAAGTGCGGGCAGGTTAGCGAGCGGGAAGGAGCGGCACAGGGATACAGGCTGACGGTTGAAACAGCTGATCTGTGGAGAGCCGTGGAGGAGAGTACAGCCGGGGACGCTTTGACAGGGTGTTTGTAGAAGGCTAAAAGCATGGGCAGGTTGAATGGTCGGGTCGGACTCACTGGTACAAGAGCCCAGCAGGCAGAGGCAGCTAACACAGCCTGCAGCTCAGCCGACAGCATGGCCTGCCTCTGACAACTTCCTGCTGTGCAGAGACCAGGATCACATGGCAGCTGTTTGTTCCTTCTCCCCTCCCAAGACTCCAGACAGCAAAGCACGGGGGAAGGGGAGAGTGCTCAGCTGAATGGGACACCTCAGCTAACATGGGGAGATGTAGTGCAGCCTTCACTGGCTGCAACAGGAAGCTGGAGAATCCGATGTCTCTGTGACCCTGGCCTGCATGCATGCGAGTACATGCTCCTGAGTCCTGACATCCCCTCTCCCACAGCATTACATGTCCCATTTGTCCACTTCCTCTCTCTAGAGGTACCACTGCCCCCAGCAAGCCCTTCTCCCTTCAATAGAGGTACCACATATCCCAGCAAGTCCCCCCCCCCTTTATACAAGTACTACTGCTGCCAACATGCCTCTCTCCCTCCATAGAGGCACCACAGCTCCCAGTATGTTTCCCCCTTCCATGGACACACCACAGATCCCAGCATGCCCCTCTTGCTCCATATAGTATTGTTTTCCCTCAGTGCCCCAGAGCCAGCTGCTCTTCCCCAAAGTGAATAGTGAGCCCCCCACAGCTCCTGAGTTTTCACAGCGGTGCACACAGACATCTGTCTGGCTGGTGCTCTCCTCTGCATGCTTTGTGACCACTTGAATATGTACCTTCTGTCAGGTCACGAGGATGAAGCACACAGAGGAGCAAGCCAGGTGAGTGCGTTCCACTGAAAATGTTCTGTAGGGGCCCTGAGGGACCACTATTCAAACTGGAGTAGGCCTGGGGGCCCAGCACATCCTGAGGCCCTGGGAGACAACCCAATACTATGTGGGAAGTGTTGGGCCTCGATGGAAGAGGTACATGCTGGGAGCTGTGGTGCCTCTATGGAGGGAAGAAGCATGCTGGGAGCTGTGGTGCCTCTAGAAGGGAGGTAGGGCTTGCTGGAAGCTGTGGTGCCTCTATGGAGGGAAGGAGCATGCTGGGAACTGTGGTACTTCTATAAGGGAGGTAGGTCTTGCTGGGAGCTGTGGTGCCTCTATGGACGGGGAGGATAGTCCAGGGGGTTACTGTATCTTCATATACCCCACCTTTCCAGTGCTGCGTTCCTTTCTGGTTGAATAGGTTTTTCAATGAGCAAGCGAGCATGGGCGAGTGTACCTGTACTGGGCATGTGCAAGTAAGGTCTGCACATGCCCAGTAAAATGAAGTGCAAGTGCACAGGGTAAAAAACAAACAAAAAAACCTTGCACAAGTGCCTTGGTTCTACTGGGCATGCGCAGACCATACTTGCGCATGCCCGGTGCGGTCACTCTCGCCCACGCCTGTGCTTGCACAATGAAGAAACCTATTTGAGCAGAGAGGCCCAGTGCTAGAATGGTGGGATGTAAGAAGTTGTCTGTAGTATTTTCAGGCTCTGTTTTCTGGGGGGGGGGGGGGGGGGGGTGGCATGCTGTTGAAATTTGTGTATTGGTATGTGTATGAGGCGAGGGGGGCTGGTGACAGATGGCCTAGGGCGGTAAAAAGTATAAATCCGGCCCTGCCAAAGACTATGTACTTAGAAAATAAAATGTATAAATCTGGCCAGTAAGTTATATTGTTACATTTCATAAGCACTTATAGGGCAGAATTTTCACCCAGTAACCCTTTCTATTATACACACATAGCGCTGCATGGAGGGGCTCAGTGAAGGTGGCAGTGAAGGTGTGTAAGTGTCTGATTGGGTCACACAGCTCATAAAAGGACAGCTGCCCGGCCTTATAATCCAGGCAGACTCGGACTCTGTTACTGGCGACACTGTGAGGAATCTGGATCACTTTACTGTCATGGATCACTGAATACTGATTATTGCTTCTCCACAAACACCAGGACTTGTTGTTATAGCCAAAATGCGACAGATCACCTTTCCTCTCTATACTGGGATAACACATTCCAATCTCCCAGTACCCTGTTTCATTGCTCTCAGCTTCCCAGTAATGCTGCCCTGAGGAGAAACTCTGACTGCTGATTACATGGTTATAACTGTGAAATCTCTCTGGTCTTGCTGGGCGGTCCTGCTTTACTGATACATAAGATGCAGTTTTCCTGTCATCGGATATATTTAAATAATCATTAGCTGTGTTTACATCCAGTGATATGTCTGTCATTATGTATTTACTATAAATCCCTCCATTTACCTCAGTTATTATGCCAGACAATGTATGTAATGTCTGTGAGATCAGAGCCACATCCAGACCCCCTGCACCCTGGTGACATTTATCATGTCCCTCTGTGTCCCCATTACCCCCCTCCTCAGTGTCACACAAGTCACCTGTGTCTGGCTCCTGTAGGACAGTCAGTGGGTCAGACATGTTACTCAGCTTCTCAATGTGACCCATTTTCCCAGACAGCTTCTCTTTTTTTATTTCAAGTTGTTTGATGGAAAGAGAAATAGAAAGTGACATCTGCTCCTCCTGCCTGGAGACCTCAGCCAGGACTTTCTCCTCCAGGTCTTCCAGCTGTTTCCTCAGGTCTCTGATCAGGACAGTCACTCTAGCTTTCACCTCAGCTGATTTTCCATGTGTGCTTCTCATGTGTTCCTGCAGCTTCTGGACTGTTTTCTCAGCCTTCTCTCTCTCTGTAGTCAGATTCAGCAGATCATTTCTCAGCATCTTTTTCTTCTTTTCAGAGGCCTCCTCCAGCTTCTCCACCTTGTGTCCCTGATGTTCCCCATCCACTCTGCAGTACACACAGATACAGGCATTGTCCGCAGTGCAGTAATACTCCAGGATCTTCTTATGCACAAAGCATTTCCTGTTTCCCAGGGAAGTGGCGGCATCAGTGATGATGTGCTCTGGTGACTTGCTGTGGACTCGCAGGTGTTTATCACACAAAGAAGCCTCACACAATACACAACACTTAAAAGCAGGAACAGAGCAATCCACACAATAGGTACAGAAGACTCCACTCTCCTCCTGATGTGGCTGAGCAGGCTGGAAACTCTCCACAATGTTACTCAGACTTATGTTCCTGACCAGGACAGGGCGCTCCACACACTCTGCTCTGCATTCTGGGCAGGAATAACATCCAGCCCCCTCCTGTGAGTCCAGCACACAATCAATACAGCCCCGGCAGAAGTTGTGTCCACATCTCAGTATTACAGGATCTGTATAAGTGTTCAGGCAGATGGAACAGTCCAGCAGCTCCTTCCTCACATCAGCAGAGGCCATGGCTGAGAGTGGAAGAGAGAAATGAAAGTAACTGACAATCAGGAAACAGCAGGATGTGACTCACAATGGCTATCATTCATAAAGGAGCTGTCGGTACGGGGAATCAGTGTGGGAAAACACCGCTGTCTGTGTTTTAGACTTCTGGGTGGGCATTCATAAAAAAAACATCCAGGTGCGGTGGCAGTGCGGAGATTCCCCGAACTAGGCAGGTGGTAGGCTGGCGGTAGGCAGGCGGAGACACAGGAAGCTGCCGAGTTGATACATTTCTCCGTGTTCCGCTCTGCTGCAGCTGCCTGGGAGGTCTGTGTGTCTCCATTCACTTACATTGGTATCGCCACATCAGAGGAAGCGGTACTTCCCGACCTCTCACCGCTTGCAGTGATCTTTACGAATGAACATTTTGCTACATTTGTTCGGATAATCACCACACAAGGCGGTGATTTATCACTCTGCTCGGTAGTGTCATTTTTTTATGCGGAAAGAGGCTTTATGAATGCTGACTTTGCTAACTGGTCGGTAAAGTCAGCTGTTTTTAGCATTTCCGCATGCGGAAATGCTTTATGAATGATAGCCATTGAGGGTGGAGCTGAGTCAGTGTATTGCTCAATCTGTAGAGATACTACTGGGACAAAGCTGGCCATGCATAGTGATGGGCCAAATATCAAATCTTGGGTTCGCAAATTTCGATTGCAAATCTCCACAAAAATTTGCGAATCTGCGAATCGCTATAGAATTCAATGGGCAGGAGAATTTTAAAAACTACAAAGACTGTTTCTGGCATCAAAAGTGATGGAAAAGTTGTGTCAAGGGGCCTAACACCTGGACTGTGGCGTGCCTGAGGGGGATCCATGGCAAAAGCCCCACCAAAAATTGCAGAGTTGGCACAGAGTCATGTTTTAATCGCTAAAGTGTAGAAATCACATGACATTCCTAAAATGGTGGAATAACGTGCTTTAAAACATCCAGCGTGTGCAGCCCCGTTTCTAGGGGCGTGCCTTCCCCCTGCGCGCTGGTGGGAGGGGGGGGGGTGCTGCAGACACACTGAGACTGACTCCCCCCCCCCCCCTTCCTCTCCCCCTCTTTGCAGAGTTAGCACATGGAGGGGAATCATGTGTTAAAAGAAGCATGTATTAATAACTCACCTCCCTGCTTGTTCCACTCACCGCCGCTCACTTGCCTCTGATCTGTCTGCATAGCCGAGTACACATGTTCTACTTCCTGTTATGCAGACGGAGATCAAAGGCAAGTGAGCGGCGGCATTTGGAACAAGCAGGGAGGTGAGTTATTAATACATGCTTCCCTTCCCTGCGCTAACTCTGCAAAGAGGGGGAGCATGGAGGGGAACCCCGGGGAGAGGAAGGGGGGGGGAGGAGGAAGTCTGGCTCCCCTCCAGTGGCTGAGTCTCAGTGTGGCCGCAGCTCCCCCCTCCATCACCAATGGGGGGGCTCACCTACCTATCTAACCTATATTGGGGGTACCTACCTATTTAACCTATTCTGGGACACCTATCTAACCTATACTTGGTACCTACCTGTATAACCTATATTGCAGGCACCTACCTTACCTGTACTGGAGGTACCGATCTAACCTATATTACGGGCACCTATCTATCTAACCTATACTGGGGGGCACCTACCTATCTAACCTATATTGCGGGCACCTACCTATCTAACCTATGCTGGCGGCACCTATCTAACCTATACGGGTTGAGGGAGCACCTACCTATAGAACATATACTGGGGGCACCTAGCTATCTAACCTATACTGCGGGCACCTACCTAGCTAATCTATGCTGGGGCACCCGGAGCAGTGCTTTTCAGCTCTGCTAGATCTGGGCGCAGCCAGTGCCGCCATAGACTATAAAGGGAATCAGTCTATAGCGGCGCTCAGTAAGCAACATCGGCGCCGTCAGAGGACGGAGCCGTGGTTGCTTAAAAAAACACAATAATTCGGCCTCCAGCAATCGCTGGAAGCCGAATTATTTCATTCCCCACTATCCATGGCGGCCTGGAGGGGGAATAGTAATTAATACGGCCCGGACTTGTGCAGAAGCAGGATCAGCCATATAACAGCTGTGTCCTGCGCCCAAGTCTACCGGCGCCGATATTAAATGTACTCTGGGGCACCTATCTAACCTATAATGGTGGCACCCATCTAACCTATACTGGGGGGCACCTACCTATCAAACCTTTACTGGGGGGCACCTACCTAACCTATACTGGGGTCTCCTACCTATCAAGCCTATACTGGTTCCCCTATCTAACCTATACTGGGGGGTGCCTACCTATCTAACCTATACTATTGGCAACTATGCTGGCTACCTATATTGGAGGCACCTACCTAGCTAACCTACACTAGGGGCACCTACCTATCTAACCTATACTGGGGGAAATTATACTGGCTACCTATACTACGTGCACCTATACCCGACTCCACAGGAATTTTCTAGAGACTGCCCTGAGCGTGTGTACATGTCGATCAGGTAGTGTAAGTGTTATGCCGGCTTCACACTTACAGACGAAATGCCGCGTTTAACGCATCGCAGACCTTTAGTGATTACATCAGGATATGAACGCTAGTTCGTGGCAATCTTTGTGTAATGGTGTGTAGTGGCCGCTGTGCTTGTGCGCATAATCGTGGGAGTGCAGGCAATTGCGGTTTTCCAGCATCTACTGTCAGGCTGAGGTAGCTCAATGACAGTTAGGTGATCAATAAAACACTGATTCTGCACTGAGGTCTTATACAGGGGGCAGTAGTGGATACTAGATGCCAGTAGTGGTGTGAATTATTGGGTTATGGTCGGTGCACTACTAGGACCAGCAGACCTGTCCTACAGCACTGAGGTTTTACACAGGGGCGAGTGGAAACTAGATGCCAGTAGTGGTATGAAGGTGGGTTATGGTCAGTGCACTACTAGGACCAGCAGACCTGTCTCCAACTGCTAACTTGTGCACTGGCCAGCAATACAATAGCAAGAAAAACAATGAATCAGCCCTAAGAAGGGCTTAGCTGTTCAGGACAATGTGGTAGCAGCAAGATTCTGCACTGAGAACACAGAACAGAGACCTAGCTGACGCTTCCCTATGTGCAGCAGCTCTCTCCCTGTTCCAGTGGGGTACCTAGGGTACTTGACACTCGGTGCTGATTATCCACAGACACCCCCCCCCCCCCCCTTCCCAAGAAAACAAAACAAAACGTGACAGCTGTCTAATACATCTATTGTAGGGATTAGATTGACTCCTGTGAGGGAAGTGACTATGTACTACTACTCTGTATAGCGCTGTGGAAGATGTCAGTGCTGTATAGATACAGAATATAATATGGTAGGACATTAGACTATGACAGTGGTAGGATTAGATTGTGAGCTCCTCTGAGGACAGTCAGTGACATGACTATGTACATTGTAACGTGCTGCAGGAGATATCAGTGCTATATAAATGGCAGGACATTAGACATCGACTATGGTAAGGATTAGATTGTGAGCTCTTCTGACTGCCCCTAGGACATAAGACATTGACTATGGTAGAAATTCAATTTTGAGTTCCTCTGACTGTCTCCAGTTCAGACAGTGCCTGCCGACAGACTACCCTTTAGCCTCTTGGCCCGCCCACTCTGCCTGCGCTGTAAGGGAAATGGTGGAATAGCAGCAGCCTGGTGATACTTGGTGGCAAGGTCACGCAGGCAGCAGCACGCAGATTCCATTGCTTGCTGTGAGTGACGTTACCGCCACTGAGTACTACTGTTGCTGCCACTATTCCACACTGTCCCAGGCGGCCAGGCATCCACTCCTCCACTCACTACTTCCGGCAGCGGCTCCCAGCATGCAACACAGGAATTTAACTGTCATGAACCGAAGTGACTGAGGCGGGGCCGAGCAGGGATCTGAGCAAAGCAAATGATACAGGAGGCGGTGTAGCAGATAGGCCTCTTT
The DNA here is from genome assembly GCF_040937935.1 of Hyperolius riggenbachi. Classification (NCBI taxonomy): domain Eukaryota; kingdom Metazoa; phylum Chordata; class Amphibia; order Anura; family Hyperoliidae; genus Hyperolius; species Hyperolius riggenbachi. The sequence continues at coordinate 472,962,631 of NC_090648.1, forward strand.
TCCACGGACAGTTGATAGGCAGTGAAATGCCTCTCAAACTCACAACTGCTGCCTGTTAACTGCTTGCTGAGCACACAGTTGAACAGTCTGTGGAAAAGAGGCCTTACTGTGCTGGCTGTGGTAGGCTGTAGCTCAGCCTCAGGCAGCAGCTGCATAATAATTGACTTCCGTGGGCCGAACACGGTGAATCCAGCGCAGGAGACTTGGGAGCAGCTGGCACCACCATAGACCATAATAGGAATTACAGCTATAGCAGTGCACAGGGAGTAACTTCGGCGCCCTCAGAAGACGGAGCTGAAGTTACTTTTAAAACAATAATTCGGCTTCCAGCAATTGCCGAATTGTTTCATTCCCCACAATTCATGGCGGCCTGGAGGGGGGGGAATAGAGTTTAACATGGCCGGGAACTTGTGCAGAAGCAGGATCAGCCATATACCGGCTGTATCCTGCGCCCAAGTCTCCCGCGCCGATATCTCTCGTACACCCGTGGGCAGTCCAGACTCCAGCCAGACAGGTATATAATGCAGGGCTGTCAACCTAATTTCTAATTTTTCAAGGATAAAAAGCCCAAAAAATAAGGACAGCCCAAATTTTAGACGGACAGGGGGCAGAGTCAGCAGTAAGGAGAGCTGTGGGTGGGTCTAAAATGGCACCATTATTGATTTTTTTAGTATTTACATAGTGCTGTCATCTTCTGCAGTGCTGTACAGGCATGTCACTGTCCTCAGAGGAGCTCACAATCACTGCCAGGCTGCATGTAGTTCAGTGGGGGATGCTTACTCATTGGTTTAGTTTATAAACAATTTAAGCCTGATTCCGTTTCTAACTACCTGGATGATGAAAGGTCAGTTGATCAGATGTTTTGGAGTCATAGATTATTGTCAGTCCAGATTGGATGAGAAAAATGAATGCATTCATGGCTAGAGATGGGCCGAAGTATTCGCCAGGTGAATAATTTGCTGCGAAGATCGCATTCGCCACCTCAGGCGAATATATGGTGGAATCGGTTCATCCCCTGTACATCATCATTGCGCTAAACTTTGACCCCCTTACCTTCAGGGCTGTGGAGTCGTTGCAAAAATCATCCGACTCCTCAGTTTATTAAACCACTGAGTCTGTGGCTCAGCATGTCCTGTCAGATCATCCAGAGGAGCTGCAGCTCATAAGGTTATAAATATTACCTTTACTCCTGGGAACTACAAGTCTCAGCATGCTCTGACAGGACTTGCTGGCCCAAGTTTCCAGAAGAATTTGCCTCTAAAGGGTTAAGCCATAGGAAAACAAGTGGCAGGAGGAGACCTGACTGATGAGTAACCTGACCAGTGTTGCCAACTCATCCCTTTAATTACTGACACATCTAGGTTATACAGGTTCTGGGGCTATTTGCACATAATCAGTGCCTTAACTGCATCTACCTAGCCACAAAACCTGTATAATTCATAGGTGTCAGTAATTAAAGGGATGAGTTGGCAACACTGAACCTGACTCCAGAGGGGGTCAGAGAGATATCTGCAGATGAGCAGACCTCCTTCCCTGCATGATTCCTGCCTGTGTCCTAGTCTACCAGCAGCCCCCACCTTTCACACTGCACTGCAGCAAGCTGCTAATAATGCTTGTTTATGTCACACAGACAAGCTGTCCTGGAGGGCGCTTTGCACTGATCCTCTGCTCTGAAGGTAAAATACAACGTGCAGTGCCCTGGGGAAAATCACCTCTCCTGCTCCATCTCTCCCCCCAGCTGGTTGTACAGGAGTAATTCACACAGTGATACCAGCTGGGGAGAACAAGGAGCCGCACTAACCTGCAGAACACTTAATCCCTGGGATCCTTCTACTTTTCCCCCCTCAGTTTTGCCCTAAAGTCCATCTACAGAATAGATCTAATGCTGTAACACAGAGGTATACAACTCACTCACCACGTGGCTCTCTCACTCCCCCTGCACCTGCTTCCTGGTTAGATGTGTGTGGGCGGCTCCCTCGGCTGGCTTTTCATTGGAGGGAGAGAGAAGCCAGCACCAAAGCCTGTCACTGATTGGAGGGAGGGAGGAATAAAGGAGTTATGGAGGCTCCATTGATCTCTCCTGCTCAGTAGAGATGGGAAGTTCGGATCTTTTCAATGATCCGGATGATTCGAATCGGATCATTGAAAAGATCCGGATCTTTGATCCGAATCTCGGATCATTTTACTATCGAAGCATTGGGGGGGGGGGGGGGGGGGGGTGAAATGAATAGCAGGACAGGTCTTTCCCTGCTGTGGACAGGAGAAAGGGAGGGGGGTGGACACACAGAGAAGGGGAGAAGATGGACAGAGGGCAGGGAGTGGACAGAGAAGGCAGGAGGGACGAGCAGAGAGCAGAAATGTTTGCTTGCACACAATACCCACATGCTGCAATCATATGCTTTACATGTATTTTACCTATATGCTCATCTGTGTACTTTGCATGCAAACGTCGCACAGTGAAAGAAAGCATTCCCCAAAGTAAAGTGCAGCTGTTTAGGAGGATCATATTGCGCTGCAATCACAGTGCCTGCAAAGTTACTGAGCTGTGCAGAGCTGAGCCGAAAGCTTCCAATGTGTTCACTGTGCACAACTACGGAACAGACAGCCTATAATCAGCAGCACGTTATAGCCAGTATGTGTGCTCTACACATATCTGGCAGTGGCACCCATGTTCCCTCTCTCTCATCTACCTGTCCCTGCGGCAAGGCTGGCTCCCCTCCAACAGAGCGATCCATCTCAGCTCTGCTTCCTAGTGTTGTCCGGATCATGAACGATTCGGATCTTTGATCCGAATCTATTTTGTGAGTCGAATCATCAAAATGAGTGATTCGGATCACAAAAGGGGCGGGGCCAGGAGCAACACACCCCCTCTCAGCGGGCAGCTGGGTCCTGGAAGCAGAGCTGAGATGGATCGCTCTGTTGGAGGGGAGCAGTGGCGGATCTAGAGGGGTGCAGGCATGGCTGGTGCCCTGGGCGCCCATGCTGCATGGGCGCCATGCCTGCCCCAATGCTACCTCGCCACTGCCGTCTGCCTCCTCTCCCGGTGGCGCCCCTGCACCCGCCGCCTGTCCCCGATTATCTTGTAATAGTAACATACTTCAGATCGCGGCAACTGCTGTGTACAGTCCGCACACGCTACTATCCGCACTGAACTTTGGCCAAATGCGGAAGTGACGTCATTGACCTATGACGTCATTTCCGCATTTTGAATACATTGAGCACCGGGTAGCGTGCGCGGGCTGTAAACTCTGCAGTTTCCGCGATCTGAAGTATGTTACTATTACATGATGATCGGGGACAGCCTGGCGGCGAGGACGGCACCAAGAGGCAGCATTGACGTGGTCGCCCGCTGTGATCTGAGGAGGTCTATTTACATAACATGAGAAGAGGCTCCGGGACAGGCTACGGGGGCGGCACCAGGAGGAGAACAACTAGCACTACCTGGCATGGATCGGTCGCCGCGATCTGAGGTCTGTAAAAGCACCCATCCATCAGCATGCATCCTTTCCCTGCACCCAGCCACCCTCATGCACCCTGTCCCTGCACCCATCCACCCTCATGCACCCTGTCCCTGCACCCATCCACCCTCATGCACCCTGTCCCTGCACCCAGCCACCCTCATGCACCCTGTCCCTGCACCCATCCACCCTCATGCACCCTGTCCCTGCACCCATCCACCCTCATGCACCCTGTCCCTGCACCCAGCCACCCTCATGCACCCTGTCCCTGCACCCAGCCACCCTCATGCACCCTGTCCCTGCACCCAGCCACCCTCATGCACCCTGTCCCTGCACCCAGCCACCCTCATGCACCCTGTCCCTGCACCCAGCCACCCTCATGCACCCTGTCCCTGCACCCAGCCACCCTCATGCACCCTGTCCCTGCACCCAGCCACCCTCATGCACCCTGTCCCTGCACCCAGCCACCCTCATGCACCCTATCCCTGCACCCAGCCACCCTCATGCACCCTGTCCCTGCACCCAGCCACCCTCATGCATCCTGTCCCTGCACCCAGCCACCCTCATGCACCCTGTCCCTGCACCCATCCACCAGCATGCACTCTGTCCCTGCACCCAGCCACCCTCATGTACCCTGTCCCTGCACCCAGCCACCCTCATGCACCCTGTCCCTGCACCCATCCACCAGCATGCACCCTGTCCCTGCACCCATCCACCCTCATGCACCCTGCCCTTGCACCCATCCACCAGCATGCACCCTGTCCCTGCACCCAGCCACCCTCATGCACCCTGTCCCTGCACCCATCCACCCTCATGCACCCTGTCCCTGCACCCATCCACCCTCATGCACCCTGTTCCTTCCCCCCAGCCACCCTCATGCACCCTGTCCCTGCACCCATCCACCCTCATGCACCCTGTCCCTGCACCCATCCACCCTCATGCACCCTGTCCCTGCACCCATCCACCCTCATGCACCCTGTCCCTGCACCCAGCCACTCTCATGCACCCTGTCCCTGCACCCAGCCACTCTCATGCACCCTGTCCCTGCACCCAGCCACCAGCCTGCTCCCTGTCCCTGCACCCAGCCTGCTTCCTGTCCCTGCACCCAGCCACCAGCCTGCTTCCTGTCCCTGCACCCAGCTACCAGCCTGTACACTGCCCTATAACCAGCACCCTTCCCCAGCCACCAGCCTCCACACTACCCTAACCAGCACCCTGACCCAATCTACCTACACCCTGCTCCAAACAGCACCTTGTTGCAATCTGCCACATCCTGCACCCTGCTGCAATCTTCCCCAATTAGCACCCCGCTGCAATATACCCCAACCAGCAATCTGCAGCCTGCCCTAACCTTCACCTACCCTATGTTGCAGCCTGCCCTTACTTGTACCTTGCTTCACCCTGCTGCAATCTGCATCAACCTGCACCCTGCCCCTGGCCTGCACCCAGCAAGCAATTGCGGGACCGCTATGACTACCAAATATCTAGGGGCACATTTTGCTACCTAATACTGATATCTGTGGGCACATAGCTACCTAATTCTTTTATTTGGTGAACATGGCTGTTTATGTATCCAGGATGAACTTGGCTACTAATTGTTGGCTACTAATCGTGAGGCATCTGTCTGCTTAATCTGTTTATTGTGAGGCACCTGGCTACTTATTTTATCTGGTTGACTGTTACAACTTTATTTTTATTGGTCAGCATGTGACTACTTGATGAAGTGTGTGTGTGTGTGTGTGTGTGTGTGTGTGTGTGTGTGTGTGTGTGTGTGTGTGTGTGTGTGTGTGTGTGTGTGTGTGTGTGTGTGTGTGTGTGTGTGTGTGTGTGTGTGTGTGTGTGTGTGTGTGTGTGTGTGTGTGTGTGTGTGTGTGTGTGTGTGTGTGTGTGTGTGTGTGTGTGTGTGTGTGTGTGTGTGTGTGTGTGTCACAATTTCAGTGTGTGTGTGTGTGTTGGGGGGGCGCAATTTCAGTATTTGCCATAGGCGCCATGTTACCCAGATACGCCTCTGGAGGGGAGGCAGCCTTGGAGGGAGACAGGTAGATGAGACAAGGGACATGGTGGGTGCCATTGCCAGATATGTGTAGAGCACACATACTGGCTATAAAGTGCTGCTCATTATAGGCTGTCTGTTCCGTAGTTGTCCACAGTGAACACATGGGAAGCTTTTGGCTCAGCACAGCTCAGTAACTTTGCAGGCACTGTGATTGCTGTGCAATATGATCCTCCTGCACTCGCTCTAAACAGCTGCACTTCACTTCTGGGAATGCTTTCTTTCACTGTGCGATTTTTGCATTAAAAGTGTACAGATGAACATACAGGTGAAATACATGTAAAGTATAGGATTGCAGCATGTGGGTATTGTGTGCAAGCAAACATTTCTGCTCTCTGCTCGTCCCTCCTCCCTTCTCTGTCCACTCCCTGCCCACTGTCCACCATCTCCCCTTCTCTGTGTGTGTCCACCCCCCCTCCCCTTCTCCTGTCCTGCTATTCATTTCACCCCGAATGCTTCGGTAGTAAAATGATCCGAGATTCGGATCAAAGATCCGGATCTTTTCAATGATCCGATTCGAATCATCCGGATCATTGAAAAGATCCGAACTTCCCATCTCTACTGCTCTACTGGGGGGGGGGGTTCCCTTCATACCCTGTGGTGCGGAAGCGGAGATATTTAGCACGTTTTATGTGGCTGCACAATTTAATGGAAGGCAGGCTCCTACTGCGCATGCGGGACTGCCCATTCTGCGGGGCTGCCCAATCTGTCACTACACCGGTACCGCTGTGAATTGCACGGTTTGGCAACCCTGATATAATGTACTGGGCTGGCCTTTTTGACACCCCCCTCGACATGTGTCACCCGGTGCGCCACGGCCCCTAGCGCCCAATTAACGGTACACTGCCGTCCTGGCGTTTTTACAGAGGGGTGGGGGGTCCAGGAGTGGGTGCTAACTGCTTGGCTACCAAGTGTCTGCTGACTGTGAGGTAAGCAGGGCTGTGGAGTCGAGGTGTCGGAGCTGGAGTAATTTTGGGTACCTGGAGTCGGAGTCAGTGGTTTCATAAACTGAGCTCTGAAGGTAAGGGGTCAAAGTTTAGCTCAAGGATGATGTACAGGGGATGAACAGAATCCACCATGTATTCGCCTGAGGGGGCGAATGCGATCTTTGCAGCGAATTATTCACCTGGCGAATACTTCGGCCCATCTCTAGCCATGAATGCATTCATTTTTCTCATCCAATCTGGACTGGCAATAATCCAGGGGCACCAACCGTCCCGGATTCGTCGGGACGGTCACGGGTTGGGGGAGGGGTCCCGCTATCCCGGGATACCCCCCCCCCTTGTGTCCCGGCAGGCAGCAGCGGTGAAAAAAGGATTCCATAACCAGTGGACCCCCTCCCATGTTCCCGCTGGCCACCCATTGAGGCATCACAACTCCCAGCATGCAGGACCGGTTCAAGTAACAATTGGGCCCCAGGGCAAAATTAGCCTGGGGGCCCCCCAACAGACACCCCCGACCAAAAAGCGCCATTAGAGGCCCTTTGTTGCAGCCAAATTTTCCTCCTGGGCCCCTGAGCTGGCTGCTGACCCTCCCCCAATCACCTCCCAACTTAACAGACTCTGCAGAGTCCCTGGGGAGCCACAGTTAAGATGGGGGAAGGACACCTTGGGGGCCCCTACAGGCTCTGGGGCCCTAGGGCAACTGCCTATTTTTTTCTATGGTAGCTCTGGCCCTGTATGCATGCCTTCATAAAAGCATCACAATGCCCAGCATGGCACCACAGCACCAGCAGACCCCTGATTGATGCACCACAGCTCCCAGCATGCCCCCACCACAGCTAACTCTGCCTGGGTCACCCCAGAATAGATTTGGGGCATGTGCCACTGATCTTTGGGGCTAGCAGTGCTCCTGATCGCTCACAATTGTCTTACTTTTGGGGGGACAGTCCCTTTTTATAGTGTACCTGAAGAGGGAAAAGTGCCCAATATGGGTACTTACCTTAGTAGAGGGAAGGCTCTGGTTAATCCGGAAGCTTCTCCCATTCTCCACCTCGGTATTCCAGCTCTGGAACCCCCGAGGCTCACACCTGCGCAGTGGCGTGGAGCTGAATGTTTTCGCTAACCATGAGTGGCAGCTCCATGCTACAGTGCAGGTGTGAGCCATCCTAAACCATGCAGCCAAACTCACAAGCGTCGTGGGGGGGGGGGGGGGTGGGGAGTGCAACCCGCACCAGGAGGGGTGAACCCGGCCGCCCTGAGCGCTGAGGGAGCAAGGCGCTATAATGAAGAGGGGAGTCAGCCACGGGGAGGGCAGCCCAACCTCTCCCTTCCTTCTCCCTGAGTCCCCGGGCCGCCTTCAGTGCTCCCCCTCCGACTGCAGAGTTAGCGCAGGAAAGCGCTGTAAATAGTCAGAACTCACCTCCCTGGTTCCAATCGCCGTTCACTCGCCGCTGGTCTCCTCCTCTGCATAGACACTGCTAAACAGGAAGCAGCGTGTGTATAAGCATCTATGCAAGAGGAGGAGGAGACCGGTGGCAATTGGAACCAGGGAGGTGAGTTACTATTCACAGCGCTTCCTTGTGCTAACTCTGCAGTCGGAGGGGGGAGCACAGAGGGTGGCCCAGGGAGAGGAAGGGAGGGAGAGGTTGGGCTGCCCTCCCCGCAGCGGACTCCCCCCTCCATTATGGGGAGGAGGGCACCTACCTACGCTATACTGGGGGGCAGCTACCTATCTAACCTATACTGGGGGGCAGCTACCTAATCTAACCTATACTGGGGGCAGTTACCTATCTAACCTATAATGGGGGCACCTACCTAATCTAACCTATACTGGGGGGCAGCTACCTATCTAACCTTTACGGGGTGCACCTACCTAATCTAACCTGTACTGGGGGGCAGCTACCTATCTAACCTTTACGGGGTGCACCTACCTAATCTAACCTGTACTGGGGGGCAGCTACCTATCTAACCTATACTGGGGGGCAGCTACCAAACTAACCTATACTGGGGGGGGGGGGCAGATACCTATCTAACCTTTATGGGGGGCACCTACCTAATCTAACCTATACTGGGGGGCACCTACCTAATCTAACCTATACTGGGGGGGCAGCTACCTATCTAACCTATACTCGGGGGCACCTACCTAATCTAACCTATACTGGGGGGCACCTACCTAATCTAACCTATACTGGAGCCACCTACCTAATCTAACCTATACTGGGGGACAGCTACCTATCTAACCTATACTGGGGGGCAGCTACCAAACTAACCTATACTGGGGGGGGCAGATACCTATCTAACCTTTACGGGGGGCACCTACCTAATCTAACCTATACTGGGGGGCACCTACCTAATCTGACCTATACTGGGGGGGCAGCTACCTATGTAGTCTATACTGGGGCACCTACCTATCTAACCTATACTGGGGGCACCTACTTATCTAACCTTTATTGGGGGCACCTACCTGCCTAGCTAGCCTATACTGGTGGCAACTATACTGGCTACCTATATTGGAGGCACCTACCTATCTAAACTATGCTGGTTACCTATATTAGCCCACTGCCTTACTTTTACACAGTTACATTACAGTTAGCCCTGCTCATGTGATGTCATGGCCACTCCCATTTGTTTGCCGCTTCACTTTTTTGGGGGCGGGGAAGGGTGTCGGTAAATTATACGCCACTGGCCGCACTCATACACGTATGGGAGTGTGGTGGTGATCTTCAGGGGGGTCCTAGCGCTGGAATGGTGAGGTAGAGGGAGACATGGGAAGCTTCTGGAGGATCTAGAGGCTTCCCTCTCCTGATTTAAAGGTCAACTGTAACAAGAGGGATATGGAGGCTGCCATATAACAAGTGCTCTGGTTTTTTAAGGGGAAAAACCTTGGATTTGAAGTGGTTAAAAGGAAATAAATATGGCAGCCTCCATAACCATCTCGTTACAGTAAACCTGATATGAAAGGGGGGGGGGGGAATTTATACATACCTGGGGCTTCTTCCAGCCCCCTCCAGGCTCACTGCACCCTCACTGTCCTCCTCCACCTCCTGGTTCATTTGAAATTTCCCACGGAAAGTCCTCCGGTCCGTGGCATACTGTGTATGCGGCCATATAATAATATACGCGTCACAGCGGCGGAGGATATGGCCGGCAGTGATCAAAGCGTCGGGTTTCGTCCAACGCTTTGATCTAAAGAAGCTGACGCTGTGCTGGAATCTGGGAACAGCGCCCCTAGTGGCAGCCATGTTTTCCTGTGTGGAATTATGCCCGCTATTGGGCATGAACAGGAAAATGCCAATGTCTTCACTAGGGCCGCCCCCACTCTCTGGAACTCCCTCCCACCAGCCATCAGACTCGCCCCCACCTTTAATCTCTTTAATCAGACTCTCCAGACTCACCTTTTCATGCTCGCATACCCCCTGCAACAGCACCATAATACATTCTGTTAGACACCCTCTCAACAGATGCACCTATTGTCTCCACCCACACCCTTTAGATTGTAAGCCTCTGGCAGGGCCCTCCTCCCTAGTGTTTCCAGCTTGATTATGCAATCTTACTGTCAATCACCCCTCTTGTGGACTAGAACAGTCTCTATTTTGACCTATGACACTGCACTGTTATCAAATCATTTGCATGATCTTGTTTTGTTGTGAGTTTCCTGTATGTCCTACCTTGTATGTTAACCCATTTATCTATTGTGCAGCGCTGCGTAATATGTTGGCGCTTTATAAATACAATAAATAATAATAATGTCAGACATAGACAAAGGACTGGAATTAAACATATTCCATGTTTTATTAATAAAGTGATAATGAATGGAGAGGCGTAACGGTGACTTGCCCTCCTACTTGGCCCAGCTTGGAGACTTGAAGGAGAAGCCCAGCATGGGATTGGTGGCTGCTCCACCCTCCAGGGCAGGCAGGCTCTCCTGAACAGGAACTTCCTGCAAAAAGGAAACACACTGTTATTCTGGCTGCAAAATGCATCATAGCTTCTTATAAGGCGACACAGAAGAGGATTGTCAGTCTCTCTCTGGAGCAGATAGCAGAGCTCATTAGATCTATGTACTGTCTGACTGATATTTCTGTCTCTGTTTCTACACCTGTTTGGGCTCAAAACACAAATTAACCAAATTACTATAAAGCACTTATACATCAACGAAACATTGAGCGACAGCTTCAGGTAAGGTTTTACTGCGAGAAAGTTCAAAGGGTCATTAGTTCTGCTCTGTTCTATAGTTTAAAATACTGAGTGTTTCAACTAGAGGACAAAATACTTGAAGGTTACAATGTGCTCTGTAAATTGATGATCATTGAGACATGGAGGGGGTTGCATATTGTGATGTTATACCATGCCGAATATGCATTCAACATCAATCAGAGAGACAGACCAGAGGGGTATGTAGGAGCATGACCAAAACGTAACCTCCAGAATGCAGATATGGTCCATTGTATAAGGTCTTGTGCTAAGATATTGCCAAGTATTGGGGTAATGTGATGTATACCGTCTGTAGGATATCTGCCGCCAAAGAGCATTTATTATGTGTATTTAACTATGAGGAGACATCTGCTACCACAAGCGCCTCTAAACCTAAGTTCACAGATGTTGCCCATCTTATCCTAATTGCAGTGTGGGTAGTGCCGGCAATATTTGGCCACCTCTTTAGCAGCATCCGCCTACTGTGCCTAATGGAAGATCCAACCCTGGCAGTAACAGACAACAACACTTCTAGATTATGTATCAATTTACAGTACCGGGAATGTGCGGATTGGCGGTTGCACCCTCCGAGCCTCCAGCTCTGTCCAGTCAATGGTGCTGAAGAAGGGGTGCTGGCGGATGTCCCCTCTCTCTCCAAGGCGACGGGCCGGGTCCTTCCTGAGGAGCTGTAAATACAAATGATAAAAGTTAGTTTACAGCTTGGCTTCTACAAAGCAAATGGAACAGCTGAATTCAAAATAAGATGCAGGAAAATTCCTTTTTTTTGCTAAAAAAAAACAAACAAAAAACCTCATATATTGCATAGATGAATGGCAAACTATATTTCAGCTGAATTACTGTGTTTTCATGTACATGTGTTTTCATAAACACCTTTGACGGATGTCGCCAGTTGGGGATCAGGGCCTGAACGCTTTGGGTGACATTGCTGGGCTGCACACATGTGTTAGCTGGGTAGCTGATGACACGCTGTGGTCAGCTGCTATGCGGGGGAGGGTAATGAGTGGCGCCATGCATGACATCATGCTGGGCTTGAGTAAATCCGCCCGGCAGGCTTCCATAGAGGCAAAGGGGGCAATTGTCCCAGAGCCTGTAGGGGCCCACAAGGTGTCTCCCCCCCAACTTAACTCTGCTCCTCTGGCGACCTGCAATGGAACCAAAGTAATGACAGAGGGGTAACCCCCACAGGGACAGGTGAGATGCTACACTGCCAAAGACATTGCAGGGGCCCCAGGGAGCAGAGTTTAGTTGGCAGGGTGGCAGAGGGATGATAGCTGTCTCAGGGGCCCTGGGGTGAAATTTGGCTGCAACAAAGAACCCCTAACGCCACCTTTTGGTTGGGGGGGGGGGGGTCTGTTGGGTCCCCCAGGTTAATTTTGCCCAGGGGCCCCATTGTTACTAAAACATTGCCGTGCCGCCCGGTGGATCGCTGGTGGGTTGGGGGTCTCCGGCTGCTGTACACCCACCTGATTGTCATCTGAGACGGTGGTTATCTGCTGCCTCAGCCGATTAATGTCAGGCGTGTGCCCGAGGCTTAACAGACACTGCCAGATGGAGGTGTCACACTATGTCTATAGATTGCACAATTGGGGGAAAGAGGTGCCCTGGTTGGATAAAAGCGTCTAAAAAGGGCTTAAAAACGACAAAGGATATTAGGTAACTTACCTAATATACGAAATCTCTGTAATATATACAAAAGATTTTTTATTTAGCACAGGCAACGCGGGTCTATCCCCGCTTCTTCAGGCCAATAGCAGTGCCAAATGAAAAAGTTCATAAGACATAGGAGTTTTTCATTTGGTACTGCTATTGTCCTGAGGAAGCGGGCATAGACCCTCGAAACGTGTTGCCTGTGCTAAATAAAAAAAATCTTTTGTATATATTACAGAGATTTCGTCATTGAGGGCGCCTCTTTCCCCAATTGTCCATTGTATACCCCTGTACTCTTATCGTCCGAGGGGAGGTGACAGACCACCGGTGGCCCACACCCCAGTTGACATCTGTCCCCGTTTTTTCCGTAAGAGACCGCCATCTAGGTCCTGGTTAGGACCACCCCGAGTGGAGTCGGGTTCATTGTCTCCACCTGCTTTCTGTGTTCGGTTGCCCCATGCAACCCTCCTTTGTGGGTAGTTTTCCGATTTACTTTTTTCATCATCTGATGCACTAAACATATCACACTACTGGGCTCCCCTTCTTTTGTCTCCTGTGTTTTTCCTGCAGGGTGCTGAGACACCAGGACCACAGTTTCTTTTCATGTCAATAGATTACTCCAGGTGTTGAAGATGATTAAAAAGCCTCCTGCTCTGTGCAGCTAACTACCCCTGCAGCAAGGTGGGAATTGGCATGTACCCCAAACAGTAGACACAGTAATGTGGTCTAGGCCGGAAAGAGGAGCTGTCAGTTTTGGAAATTCTCTGGAGGCTGCAGATTGAACGGAGCGATCAATTTTAATAACAGTGTGAAGAAAATTTAGATTCTCTCTTTTTCCATTTTTTTCTATTACCGTCCAGTGACTAGGAAAACAGATGTTTGTAGGTGGCTGTAATAAACTTCATTCACTCACCTTCTTGAGGAAGTTCTTAGTCACAACCTCAATCCAGATCGGGAACTTCGGGCGCTCCCGGGTGACGGATCGGATGAACGTCTCCTCATTGCTGCCATCATAAAAGGGAAGTTCTCCAGTCAGCATTTCTGCCACGGTGATGCCGAGGGACCACCAATCCACGGACGTTCCATAAGGCTGGCCCAGGAAAATCTACAAGAGATGACATAAATAGGGTATCAGTGTCACTTGGAGGTAAAGAGAGATACGTTCACACTGGGGCCATTTCAGTGCTTTGCGTCAGACGATATAATCACATTTCTGACGCGATGCAGCTGTGGTGATAGTGTGATGGAATCCGCTGGCATAATGCGATGTATGCATCAGGAGCGTAACTAGACATCACTGGGCCCCCTGCGAAACTTTGGATGCCCCCCCCCCCCCCCACACACACACACACACCTCCCTCGCTTTCTGCACAGGAAATCTGAGGACCAATGTGTTTTCCCCATGCAGATAAAAACACTTAGACTTAAAGGAAATGTCAGGCAATCTATGCTTCCCCCAGATGTACTTACCCGGGGCTTCCTCCAGCCCCTTGCAGCCCACAAGTCCCTCGTTGCAGCTCTGCTCCCAGTATACAGTATACATACACACACAGCTGTATTATTTTACTACATGAGAGCACATGCTATATGGAGGAACAATAAAGACATGCTGAACATAAGATATAGTATTCACTGTAACTTTGGCAAAACATTCAGCATGTCACTGATTGATACTGTTATTATGGGATCTTGGACTCAGTATGAGACAAGCTCTCAATGAGGCAGTGACAGTCAGACATCAATCTAACCCACTCTGCTGTGTTGTAAAAGTAATCAGACACCATAAGGTCATTAGCCCCATGTGTGTGATAAGAATCTAGGAATCTTTTTGGAGTTATTGCTGATAAGGGACAGTCTACAACTTTTCTTCACCCTGTGACTCCTTTGTTTGTAAGGTTGTACATGAAGTCATCAGAACTTAGCAGCAGTGCGAGACAGATGTTTTTTACGAACCCTAGGGAGCAGGGACAGTGTACAAATTCCAAAGTGTTTATGATTCCTTATCTGTGTGGTGTACACATGCAGTCAATATAACAATGGTGCGAGAGCAGAATACGTCCCCCCCCCCCCCCCCCCCCATGCCCTTAGTTGTCAGCCTCTCAAACTTTTCCCCCCACGGGTCCCCTGTGGCTTCTGGGCCCCCCTGCGGAGGCAACCCTTGCAGGGTGTATTGTTACGCCCCTGGTATGCATAACATGCCCGTGCTGCAGTAGGTGCTGAATGCTTCGCTATATGTGTCACACCGCACGCATAATGCGCAATGTTACTTTTCCTCTCCTGCTTTTACGGAGGGATGCAACACCCCAATGTGAACTTAGCGGGAATGTTATAAACAAAATCCTTGGTTATTTTTAATTTATTCGGCCTGCATAGAGATTAAATGCACAGGTATTAGTCCATACAAATAAATAAATGAGTGAGGGCTCATTTCCATTTGTGCCGCCGAGCCTCTCCGAGACGCACGCCGGTACTTATACTGCTGCCAGTACGCATCTAAATCCCTCTAGCCATGGCATCCACATAGAGATGGATTAAGGTGTAATGGGGCCCTATGCAAGGTAATAGATTTGGGGCCCCCTGTGGTTCCTTTGGTAGACTGAAGTGGAAAGAGGTCAGAGAAGGTGGCAGGTGGGCCTCTTGACACCCAGTAGGCCCTAGGCACCTGCCTAAGTTGCCTGGTGGCTGATCCTGCTCTGCATGCACAGCTATGTGGATTTCCCCACATGTAAAAGCCAAAGCACCCTAATAATTACACAAGGGGGAATCGCTCCGAATCACTCCTAGTGGAAATGAGCCCTTACGCTAAAAACTCACCTAACGAAGCATCAGTGACCCCTCACAGCGACGCCTCCCGATGAGCGAGGTTCTCCGAGCAATCATCCTACCTGTGGGAACACCAGACGTCACATGACGGGCATGAGCGAGAAGTCAGACAATCACGGTACTCTGCGCAGGAGTCGTCGGGGATCTTAGAGATCTGATCCATCCTGACGGTTGTTATCGCCGCGCATCCCCAAACGTCGTTCCTGTGATCTCGCGTCTGTACCCCTGTCCTGAGATCGCAGCAACAATCGCTCGTCACTCACAATAGCACCGATTGTCAGAAATATTGCGGTAACAATCACATAGTGGGTACGGCCTTTACAGTGTGTGACTGTGATAGGAGGTTTCCTTGCTTCACCTTCATTCTGCACTTACCTTCCAACAGCAATTTCCCAGCTTCCTCTCTGCCTTCTACGGCATTTCTGCAGTGATCTCTCTCTTCCAGCTCTTTCTCTCCTCCTCCCCCTGTTCTCTTCCCCACACAGTCTGCGGTTCTTCATCTCTCCCTCTATAATGGTGGGGCAGCTATTAAGGAGCTATGTGGCCCCCTGCAAGTTTTACCTTGGGCCTCCTCAAGCACTTTATACATAATAATTCATTTGGAGCACCAAACCCTGCCAAGGCCAGCAGTGCAAACAGCGGAGGGGAACAGTTTGATGTCTATCTTCTCCATCCCCCTCTCACCACCCTCTCTGTATCCCCTTCTATCCTCTCCATCCCCCACTCACCACCCTCTCTGTATCCCCTTCTATCCTCTCCATTCCCCACTCACCACCCTCTCTGTATCCCCTTCTATCCTCTCCATCCCCCACTCACCACCCTCTCTGTATCCCCTTCTATTCTCTCCATCCCCCACTCACCACCCTCTCTGTATCCCCTTCTATCTTCCCCATCCCCCACTCACCACCCTCTCTGTATCCCCTTCTATCTCCTCCGTCCCCCACTCACCACCCTCTCTGTATCCCCTTCTATCTTTTCCATCCCCCACTCACAAGACAAGACAAATAACATTTATATCACGCTTTTCTCCTGCCCGACTCAAAGCGCCAGAGCTGCAGCCACTGGGACGCGTTCTATAGGCAGTAGCAGTGTTAGGGAGACTTGCCAAAGGTCTCCTACTGAATAGGTGCTGGCTTACTGAACAGGCAGAGCCGAGATTCAAACCCAGGTCTCCTGTGTCAGAGGCAGAGCCCTTAACCATTACACCACCCTCTCTGTATCCCCTTCTATCTTCTCCATCTCCCACTCACCACCATCTCTGTATCCCCTTCTATCCTCTCCATCCCCCACTCACCACCCTCTCTGTATCCCCTTCTATCCTCTCCATCCCCCACTCACCACCATCTCTGTATCCCCTTCTATCCTCTCCATCCACCACTCACCACCATCTCTGTATCCCCTTCTATCTTCTCCATCTCCCACTCACCACCCCCTCTGTATCCCCTTCTATCCTCTCCATCCCCCACTCACCACCCACTCTGTATCCCCTTCTATCTCCTCCATCCCCCACTCACCACCCTCTCTGTATCCCCTTCTATCCTCTCCATCCCCCACTCACCACCCTCTCTGTATCCCTTTCTATCTTCTCCATCCCCCACTCACCACCCTCTCTGTATCCCCTTCTATCTTCTCCATCCCCCACTCACCACCCTCTCTGTATCCCCTTCCATCCCCTCCATCCCCCACTCACCACCCTCTCTGTATCCCCTTCTATCTTCTCCATCCCCCACTCACCACCCTCTCTGTATCCCCTTCTATCCTCTCCATCCCCCACTCACCAAACAACAAACCAGTTTAGGGCACTACACACATACGATGTCTACCCACAGATCACTTAAATGGTAAACAATCATATATTACTGATCAAACAGGTAAACACCAGAATCCATCTATACATTACAGTCATGTTGCATAAAGCACCTCAGACTGATAGGTCACCATCTTACCACCCTCCGACACACCCCCAACCACCGATGGTACATACCTACGCCCATCAGAATCTGAAAAGAGAAAGATGGAGAGAGAACATATCATTAAGCACCATTACAGAAAACATTTGTGGCTGAACCTATCATTCAGTCCCTTTGGGATCGCTGTATCAAGCTCTCTCATGCATCTACCCTATCTCTGTAACATCATCCTGTCCCTATCTACACCTTGGCTTAGTGGTGGGACAACAAAGCTCTTACCTCAGGGGCCATGTAGTCTGGTGTTCCACAACGTCCAGATATTGTTCGTCCTCCGGTCAGCTGGTCCTGCGCGAGGCCAAGATCGATAATCTTCACGTGGCCATCCGCATCCAGCATGATGTTGTCCGGCTTCAGATCCCTGAGGGTAAAGATTGAGATTTGTGAGTACATTTGAAGGAAACTGAGAAAAATATGGACAAAACCATTGCTGACTCGTTCTGAAAATGCTTCTTTCCTGGGGGCTACAATAACTTTTGCACAGAACACAGAACGATCCATACCACGTGAGCACGGTCACCAGCGGGGCTCAGGCAGGCACAGTACTCCAGGGTCTGCGCAGAACGCTCCACACCACGTGAGCGCGGTCCACAGCGGCGCTCAGGCAGGCACAGTACTCCAGGGTCTGCGCAGAACGCTCCACACCACGTGAGCGCGGTCACCAGCGGGTCTCAGGCAGGCACAGTAAAGGCTGATCTGGCCAACAGAGGGGATCCCGGGACCCCGGAGCTGCGGTGAAGGGCACAGGACGGCTGCTAGAGGCTGGAGGAAGTCCTGGGGAAGTAGATCTTTTTTTTTAAATCCTCGGACATTTCCTTTAAAACTGGGTCTACAATCAGCTTAGAGAACAGATATAATTTAGTTACTCACCGATGGGCAATGCCTCGTTCATGAAGGAATTGGATGCCACAGACAAGCTCTGCCGTGTAGAACCTGAAAAAAGAGACAATGCTGTGTGTTAATGTCAGTTATTCATTTATTGTATGAATACTATTTACAGAATAAAGATTATTTGCACATCTGTTCATATGGAAACCCAACAGCCAGCAAGTAACAAATGACAACAGGGGCTTGGGGAGCAAACCACACACGGCCCCTCACACAGCCCAGCAGCCCCGCTCATCCCCGGACCTGCTCAGTAACTGGGATGATAAGCACTGCCATGGCTTTAGTGTTGCTTGGCAACACATCTGCTGGGCCATTGCTATGTTACTGTTAGAAGTGGTGACACCATCAGGGGCGCCTCTCCCAGGAATGGATTAAGATGACAGGAGGCCCTAGGCAAGATAGCAGTTTTTGATGGTCATCTGTTTTTTCGGTAAGATTTGTTGGTGGCTAACAACCACCATGCCCCTAGACTCTCTTCAGGCCCTAGGCAACTTCCTATAATTGCCTTGTGGATGATCCGGCTCTGGCCTTGCCTATGCCTTCTATGTGGAGCCAAAAATGGAGGACAGACTATGGAGTGGAGAATGCTAGGTGTGACCAGGGTGGAGAAGGGTTTTAAAGAGACTCCGTAACAAAAATTGCATCCTGTTTTTTATCATCCTACAAGTTCCAAAAGCTATTCTAATGTGTTCTGGCTTACTGCAGCACGTTCTACTATCACCATCTCTGTAATAAATCAACTTATCTCTCTCTTGTCAGACTTGTCAGCCTGTGTCTGGAAGGCTGCCAAGTTCTTCAGTGTTGTGGTTCTGTGATGCATCTCCCCCCTCAAGGCCCCTCTCTGCACACTGCCTGTGTATTATTTAGATAAGGGCAGCTTCTCTCTTATCTTTTACAAGCTGGATAAATCCTCCTCTGAGCTGGCTGGGCTTTCACATACTGAGGAATTACATACAGGCAGAGCTGTCTGCACTCTGCAGGAAGAAACAGCCTGACACTTCAGTGGAAGATAGCTGCAGGGGGAAAGAAACACACAAATGATCTCTTGAGATTCAAAAGGAAGGGTGTATACAGCCTGCTTGTGTATGAATGTATTTTCTATGTGTGGACATACTGTACATCAACCTACTTCCTGTTTTGGTGGCCATTTTGTTTGTTTATAAACAAACTTTTAAAAACTGTTTTTAACCACTTTTAATGCGGCGAGGAGCGTCGAAATTGTGACAGAGGGTAATAGGAGATGTCCCCTAACACACTGGTATGTTTACTTTTGTGCGATTTTAACAATACAGATTCTCTAGTTTTAATGGGTAGCAACTGATAAAGGCAGCAGGATCTGATAAGAGGAAAGACTGTGGAATGCCAACCTGAACAAGTAATAAAGGCTGGTTGGGTCCACTTGGGGGGGAGGGGGGAAGGGCTTTGACGGACACTCAGAGGTCATGGTCTGCCGCCTGAGCAAATGAGCAAGCAATCCGTATGCGATACTTAAAGTGAACCTCCGGACTAAATCTACTCAACAGAACTGAAAAGGCTTGCTGTTTCTTTAACAGTTTCACAGCATCAGAACTTTGTTTTTCTTACCAAAGAATCATTTTTAGCTGCATTTTTAGCTAAGCTCCACCCATCAAAGAAAACTGCCGGAGCTTTTTTTCCCTGAGGCTGTGCAAAGCATGATGAGATTTCCTATGTTGTTATTCACGTTGCCTAGCAACTGGGAGGGGTGATCAGCACACAGGACAGTTGGAACTGTGTCTCATGTTCCCTGTCACCTCCTTTCAACCAAAAAGATGGCTGCCATCATGAAATCAAACATTTGCCTGTTCCTTTAAAACAGGGTGGGTAAGAGATTATATTACCTATCTATTTTAATTAACATAACTAATGTAACTTAATGACAGTATGTTTGTTTAGGCTGAAGTTCCTCTTTAAGGGGATCACTCTGTGACATCTCTGCCTTGGGTGCTGGGGGGAGGGGGGCTTGCCCTGTTTGGAAACACCCATTACCCCCACACTCCACCCCTTGGATCAGCCAATATGGACAGATCCTTGCTTGAGCTTTCTACCCGCCCATCATCAGCAGAATGATTTTCTGTATATACTTACTCAACGAGATGATCCGGCAGACATTCACGCTGCTCTATCAAGGATCCCAGGCTTCCTCCAGGCAGGTGTTCCATGACGAAATAGGCGTGGCTCTGTTTGAAACAAATAAAGACAATAATCACAAAAAATGCACAATACTGTATTTTATTTTCCCCTCAGACTCCCTTTAAACACTAACAAATGTATGTAGTGTAATTCTGAGCAATACAATATGCAGGTATGTTGTGTTATGTAGAAGGTGTGTTCTGTGTACATGATACAATGAATATAATGAATATAATTGTGGCCACATATGGAGGGAGTATTCTGAGTTACACAACAATTAAACATGAGTGCCCAGACTGCCCAGTTCTAATAAACTACAGGAGCCCCGCCCCCAACTCCTCGGCGCTCAGTCCCATGCTGTAATTAATCATGGGAGCTGAGCTTGACGAGGAGGCACGTCTTATTTTCATTTGCCTGCCCCACTGCGCGCTGATTGGTGGAGGTGCACAGTGGGGCTGGAGCGGAGGCAGGAAGCCTCTGTCAGTGCGAGGGGGGCCATGGGCAGCATGCACTGGCATCTAGGCGGGCCCCGGTAATTGTCCCCCTCTCCCTCTGCCGCTACTCAGACCGCATGTCATATCAACCCGCTGCGCCGCTATGACAGGACAGCGGGTCACCAATCAGGGAGTATACAGGAAGACTGGCTGTATGCGCACTGATAGGCGACCCGCTGTCCCGCTGACACAGGGGACAACTATTCTAGCTATACTGGGAAACTATACTAGCCATACTGACTACGGAATCTATACTGGGGCCAGCTATACTATCTATACTGGGGGCAACTATACTCGCTATATTGAATGGAGCAAACTAAACAATCTATACTGTAGGGCAACTATACTAGCTATGCTATAGTGGTTTCAGAAGCAAGGGGGTGAAGAGGGGAGTGGAGTTCACAGGCTGAGGGGTGGAGATACAGAGCAGCTTTGCCTGCGTGTGTGTGTGATGACAAGCAAAACATGGTCGCACTCATTGTATCACAGGAAGAAATAATAATTTACTGTTGAAGCTGTTTGCAGCTGGATTTACTGTTGAAAACATCTAAACTTTAGATAAGATATATAGACAAGTTTCATGCTTTAGTTATTTTTTCATCTCGGATCCGTTTTAAGGGCTCTGCCTCTAACACAGACAACCTGGGTTCAAATCTCAGCTCTTCCTGTTCAGCAAGCCACCACTTATTCAGTAAGGAGTCCTTGGACAAAACTCCCTAACACTGCTACTGCCTATAGAGCGGGTCCTAATGGCTGCAGCTCTGGCGCCTTGAGGAGGAGAAAAGAGCAATATAAATGTTGTTTATCTTGTCTAGTCAGCAAAATATGGTAAAGTTGGCATGTGCATGGCAATTTTACCAGTAATCCTGACAATATAGTAGCATGCATTAAGCAATTTGTGTGACCCGTTACCTAGGTAACACGCACGTTACCGTTACCACATGCAACGTAGCATAGGAATTTGGAAACGGCCATATTTTATTTTTTGTTTAGAAAATGCCAGTTCCCTGGCTGACATACTAATCTTTTAGCTTCAGGAGTGCCCGAGGCACACCTGGAACTAGCATGCAGCCAGTGTGGGCAGGAAGCTGGATCTGAATACTCTCTTGGTGAGGGATTCCCAATGTTAGGATGAGTCAGCAATGATGACTCCTCCCCCACATTCCTCTCATTTCATGCTGTGTGGAAAGATGATGCCTGAGGAGAATGTAAATGAATAGCTTTGGATGGTTCTACATTCATTGGGGTCCCTTAGTAAAAATTAACAAGCCACAACCCCTGAACCAGCTCCCCCATATAGCAGTATTAGGTGTCAAGTGCCCCCCTAAGATAGCAGTATTAGGTGACCCCTCCCCCCCCCAAAGCAGCTGCCCCTACCCCAAGATAGCAGCATTAGGGGGCCCTGTTGTTTCCCACCCCCCGGCAGCAGCACTAGGTGGTATTTGTTCCAATCTTACCCAAATACAGCATTAAATGCCCCCCAGATAGCAGCATTAGGTGGCATTATTCTTACAACCCCCTTCCCCCCAACAGGTGACATTAATGGGTAGTATTTGTTGTCCCCCTAGTGCCCTATCCAGATAGTAGTAGGTTGTCCACCTAGGGCCTTGTTTCTCTGCAGAATAGTCCCAGCGGAGTGACCTATCCTGGCCAGCGGGTGTGTTTTGTCATCAGTGTCCTCCTGTGTCCATCCCCACTCTCCTCATTCCCTGCTGGCATGCGCCAACTCAAGTAACTTACCAATGTACATGAGGAGAGATACAGAGACAGAAAAGGGGGGATGCTAAAAGAAGGAGGAGGAGCATGTCGGCTGAACAGGTGAGTACTCTGAAGTAAAACGGGGCCCAGACACCCACTATTAACTTGGGGGAGACCTGGGAGAGACCATCTCCCTGCTCTGAGGCCCTGTGCAACTGTTCAGTTTGTCCCTACTGTAGAACCAACCCTGTACACAGTCTAGGGCATGTGACTGATTGGGGCAGGCAGGCTATACATACCTCAGACTGCAGTCCAGCATAGGCATGACAGATGAATGGAGACCCTCTGACTTGCTGGAGGATTCTGCTCTCCCGCAGAAGGCTGGTGGTAACCTCCTTTTTGGGGATGCACTTGATAGCCACAGTCTGGTTTTCTCCAGGGAGGGAAGCCAGGACAACCTGTGAGGGACACAGAGAGATTAACATCATTTCATAATCTAATCACATATATGTACAGTGCTGGGAAAGGTTATTACATCAGCAGTGGCTGAATATGTGGCGCGGATGTGATGTCACACATTTGGTGGGCGGGGCGAGTTGTGAGACCAAAGCTATCGGCCGTTGCACGGCTGAGTTGATCCCCCTAGTTAGTCGCTTGCCGGGTAGCGGTTGGGGCTGCTGTACACAGTGGTCGGTATTGGCAGACATTAATCTAGCGTGTGTGTACGAGCATTAGGAGTAAGGGCTGAAATCAGAGGTATAACTATAAACTATCAGGCCCCATAACAAACGTCATCTGTTAATGATTCAGTCCTGATAGTGCAATCTTACTTCATCTATGTAGTACAAAGGTAATGTGAGTCAATGTGCTTTAAACATGAACTTCAGGTAGCCCCTCATATTATGCAGATGTGATAAAATTGTATAATTGAGATTGTCTGGTAATGGGCACCTCTAGGCACAGTAGCAGCCATCTCTCTCACACACATGAAGTGATGTGATTGGATGCAGCAATACAGTCACATACTACATATGCTGCATAAACCACATAACATGATAAGTCCCTCCCACAGATGCAGAGGCTGCAGGGAGGCTGTGCTGGACGTCATGTCTCCCAAATACGCTATTAGGAAATGCAATACATCTGCCGCAAGGCGTTCTGGCCAGCAAGACTGTTTCCAGGCATAGGAATCCCTGTGCTGGTTTGCCCGCCGCTGATGGTCACCTGGCTTTTTTGGGTATATTTGGTGGAGGGTAGCATCCACCGGGCCCCCTAGACTCTCTCCAGGCCCTAGGCAACTGCCTAAGATTGCCTTGTGGATGATCCGGCGCTGCCTTTAAATGCAGAGAAGAATTGCAAAACACCCAAAACACTTGGTGCTCCTACACTGTATAAATGTAGTCAGGGGATCATTTTCAACAAGGTTGCAATCAAGGATGAGCCAGCACAGTTTTGTGAGAAGTAAAGCTGTACCCGCATGTGTGTAAGCGGGCGGTGGGGGCAGAGAGGGTTACCCTACCTGGCTGTCACACTGCCTCTAGCTGCTGCGCCACACGCTGTGAAGGGGGAAGTGTAGGGAGGGTGGAGTGCAGCATGTGGTGCTGCAGCTAGAGGCAGTGAGGTATGTAAGGTAACTCTCTCTGTCCTGGTGTTGTGTCTGATTATGCTGCCTTTGGATTTGCGCTGCCCCGCATGCGCATTAGGAGACTGTGCGGCCACAGTTCCTACTTAATTATGCTGCTGATGGTAAAATACTAAATATCTGTGCTTCCACACATTCTACACTCCCCAAATTTTCAGGGTAGGGAGAGGACCCCCCGGACTACTTCTATGCCAAATTGCAGCCCCCCGAGACCCACTGGTTCCCGAGATAGGTTTCTCTACTCTATCTCCTGAACCAGCGGGGCTTGGGAGCTGCAATTTGGCATAGATGTCGTTCGGGGAATCCTCTCCCTACCCTGAAAATTTGGTTAGCGTATGATGTGTGGAAGCGGAGATATTTATTATTTTACCATCAGCAGTATAATTAACTTCACACTGAGCATGCGTGCTACTCAGTGTGGAGGGGAGCTTCCGGGCAGCGCAATCAGACATTACACCAGCACCGCCCCCCTCCCCCGCCGCTCTCACCTCACTTCTCTCACAACTGTGCCTGCACTTCCCTAGCTGCAATCTGTATGGGGGTTTCCTGTAGTGCTTTTGTAATGGCATAATTATTGCTGGCTCAGGTGACCCTAATGGGTTTAAGTAAAGTCTGTATGCAGGAATATCTCCTGCATATCAAACAACAGAGTGCCCACTTTCTGGGTTCCTCTTTGCAGAGGCACGAGACATACACATGTCAATGCCAGGGCCTGTCACTTGGTTGTACTGCTGTGTGGCATGAGGACAGGGGGAGTGGCTACACTCTCCATAGCCAGGAATCACATGTCCCCATGGCAACTGATGCTTGGCGCTAGTTTAACAGCCTACAGGTTTACTAAAAATCCTACACACCTATAATAATCCTTGATTAACATTCATTGATTCCACCATTCTGGAGGAATCCATGGATACTGGGTTAGGCCCCTTTTGGATAGTGTATTCCAGACAGCATAGCACCTCCACTACCAAGGACCAACATCTAAAGGGCGACCCAGATCTGAAGCCGACTACTGCAGTGCAATGTATGGCCTTGTCTTCCCCTGAAAACCCACAGGAGTCACTGCCTGAATCCCCAGGAGCAAGGTAAAGCGTATCATATCACTGGCTGGGGATGCTGGCCTACATTTCCTTGCCCATCAGTATATACCAATGCCCTTACCACCATATACATCACATGTATATCTCCCTGTTATCATCTCCCCATCATGCTCTGTAGAGAAAGGGTGCTTACCTTCCCAAATGCTCCCTGTCCAAGAATAGAAAGGACTCTGAAGTCACCGATGGAGATAGCAGGTCTCTTGATGGACCGTTCTCCACTCTCCAGGTCCTCACTGCTCTGAGCCTTTTCAGGCTCCCTCTTCCTCTTGTGGGTGATGGTTTTCCCCACATGTGGACCTGACTGGCCACGAGGAAGCTTAGAGAAACTCATTGCTGTTATTTGAGTCTCTTCAAAAGAAATTGCTTTGAAAATAATCCAAAAAACTGCTGAGAGTTAATCGCTGAGATGTGATCAGATCACCGTCTCAAACAAGATGGCCGACGCCGTCATGGCAACCTACTTGTGACAGTTATGACAGTTAAGATGAGTCACAGTCATACAAACTGGAAGCAAATCAATATAATTACACTGGATCTTAAAAATTAATAGTAAATGGCTACCAGTTTGTATGATTGGGCCCTAATTGGCTTTTTTATGTATTTTTATAATTTATATTTTTTAGAATAAAGCTGGATTACAACAAAATATCTCATGTTTGCTTGCATGAGCTCACTGGCTCCAGCCTGCTGATCACCTGACATCTAACTGCTAAACAGCCACCAGCACAACTGCCATCTTCATGTTTGCTATTTACCTGCATCAGTGTTTTACTACAGCTAACATCTGGAAATATGCCTGAAGAAGGGGACTAGATCCCAGAAAGCTTGCATTATTTCACTTTATCAGTTAGCCATACATACAAACTGGTAGCAAATCAATATAACTACACTGGTTCTTAAAAATGGATGTTAATTGGCTACCAGTTTGTATGATTGGGCCCTGATTTGGCTTTTTTATGTATTTTTATAATTTATATGTTTAGAATAAAGCTGGATTACAACAAAATATATGAGATTCAAGCCTGTTTTTTTTTTCTTCAGCTTAACTTTAACCATCAGCTTTTTAGAAGAGTTATTTGGATAAATATAGGGGTTCGTCCATAAAACATACCTAATTAATTACCTATTTTTACTTATTTTTCACCTTTTTTTATAATCTGACAGATCTGACAGTGTTTTGGACTAGTCCATCTCCTCATAGGCGATTCTCAGCATTTCCTTTAATTCTTTAGAAAAGCACTCCATAGAAAGGATCTATACAAAGATGTCGACCGGCCTCCCTACTCACTTGCACACTGTTTTGGCAGTTGAACTGAGCAACTGACGTCCAGAATGTGCTTTTGGATATAAAAATAAAAATCGAGAATCCCCTATAAGAAGATGGACTAGTCCAAGACCTGTGAGATTTTTACAGCCTATTATGAATGACAGAGAGGTAGGAAAGAAAGACATTAAGGGCCCAGTCACACTAAGGGCTTGATTCACGAAACCGTGATAACTGCTATTACGGGCGTGCTAGCGTTTTGCGAGCTTCATAACGCGCATAACGTTTTGCACACGCTAATGCGAATTTTTGTGCGCAAAGCATGAAGAAAATTCACGGTTTGCCTGTAAAAATTCGCATTAGCACGGGCAAAATGTTACGCGCGTTATAACGCACGCAAAACGCTAGCACGGCCGTGATGAATCAAGCCCTAGAATCGCCTTTCTGAGCGTTTTGCGATTGATTAGCGTTTTTAAAATTGCTCCCATTCACTTTCATTAAAATCGCAGTAAAAATCGTTGAAAAATCGCCGCGATTTTCACGTACGTGATCACGAGATCACAAAATCTCTGCGATTTTTCTGCAATTTTAACCACGATTTGAATGAAAGTGAATGGGAGCGATTTTAAAAAACGCGAATCAATCGCAAAACGCTCAGAAAAGCGCTTCTAGTGTGAATGGGTCCTAACAGTACATTTTACTCCGCAACAAATGTACATTTTATACATACGTAAGTACAGGTTTGGGGGGGTTTTGTTTTTTGTTAGCAATTTTCTTGCTTGTTGGGTTTCAAAACCAAATATATACCCATTGGGCACAGTCCAGTCACATTCCAGAGGTACTATGGAAAGAATTTGTATTTTGATAACCCTGCTAACATGTATATAAGAGGAAAGACATCAGTTTTTACAGCAGTTTTCTGTGTGATGCAAATGTGTTTTTTTAATCAAATTTCTACTTGCAATTAATATACAAAGTCAGCGCAGGTTTTTATGCGTTTTGATGCGATTGCGATTTTGCTGAGGCTTTCTTTTCCTGGTTTCCTTATTGCTTACCTAAAAAATGCAAGGAAAATTGCATGCATTGCGTTTTTTTCAGCGCCGTGCTTAAAAAGCGCAGTAGTCAGGCCTCTGGCACAATACATGCAATTCCGATTTTTTATCTGATCCGATTTCTTAATCCGATTAAAAAAAACGTACTGCATGCTGCTACGTTTTTTAATCGGAATCAAAATCGGACGTATAAAAAAATCGGAATTGCTTGTAGTGTGCAAGAGGCCTCACTGTGATTTATGTGTCTTTCTAAAAACGCATTGCACCACTGTGTACACGTCATCACAATTTCATAGTTTTTCAAAAGGCCTTGCGATTAAAAAAACACAGCGCAAGTCAGCCAGTGTGTACAGATCCAAAAGTGAAATGAGCAGAAGTGTAGTGTGCAGTTGCGGGTCCAGAGATTGTGGTAACAGCGGGGGGGGGGGGGGAGGGGGGGGGGGGAGGCGGCTCCTGTGGCCTCATTTGTACGATGGTCACCATCTTCCTCCACTCAAGCCGCAGTTTAATTCTCCTGGCTTCAACGCGTGCACAAAGCATGTTGGGAGATTTAGTCCATGGCATGTAAGTATTTGCATCCATGGACTACATCTCCCAGCATGCCTTAGGAGAATGAAACTGCAGGATGAGCAGAGGAGATGGTGACCATTATGCAGATGACTCTGCCTGGGGGACATCCAGGGCACCCCAGAATAGATCCGGGGAACATGCCACTGATCTTTGGGGCTAGCGACACCCCTGGAGTAGGTTATACAATTCAGTTATATTAGAGCTAGGTCACACTATATCATCACGTTTCCTGACAGTGACATATAATGTGAGATAGACCAAACACATGATATAGAGTGAGCTAAGCGGTTACTGTTGAGGGGGAAGAGGTCCACTTACCCCAGACTTTGCTACATTTTCCAGGACAACCTCTATGTGTATACACTGTAACAGGGAAGCCTTTTTTACTAGGCTTATCAATAAAATGCCTTTTACACCACCGGGAAGCAAGAAAATACTCAGAATGAGGGCTTGTTCACACTATGACCATTTTCAATTTTTTTATAAGCGCTGGCGATTTTAAAGATCGCTCTAAAAGCATTTGCGCAATGATTTCCTATGAGACTGTGAGCGTTTTGGCTAAATGGAGGGTATAGGGAAAGCACTTGAAGAAGCTCTTTGTATAGCGATTTCCTGAGCGCTTTTATGAATAAATACATTTTATTTATTAGTTTCCGGGTCAAAGCATTCACCTCCTGACGTCAGAAAGTGTCTAAATCACTCAGCAAAAGTGCTTAGAAAAGAGCTTACAAAAGCGCTTTTCTAAGCTCACAGCGCAGGGAAAAGCACTTTGAAAAGCGCTCTATAAATCGCTCAGCGCTTGCGATTTATAATGTGAACAAGGCCTAATTCTGACAGTTACTTTTTCACGAGCTTTTGGTAGTTTTTCAATTGCAGGGTGCTGAGAAATTATTTTAGAGTCTGTTTCCACTGCTGCGGAAATCGGGCCGATTTCCGCAGCAGAGTTTCCCCACAAGCAAATCGTGCGTGAAAACTTGCCATAGGGGATAATGCTGCCGCCGTCCGAATCGTTTACCTTAGCGATTCAACCGACATTGCAGCATTTTTCCGTGCGGTCTGCAGCGAATCTCATAGCCGTGCATGGCATGGCTTCTGGGATTCATCTGCGTACTCCCAGACCAGGAAGTGACACCGCGCGTCTTGCAGGCGGCTAGTGGAAATTGGCCCTTAAAGAGAACATGAAATATTATTTCCTAGGAGAAAAATTAAGAGGTAAAGTGAATTGGATCTGGCCAGTGGCATAGCAATAGGGGGTGCAGAGGTAGCAACCATATCGGGGCCAGAGGGGCCCACCCCTCAAACACAGTATTAGTTCTCTATTGGTCCTGTGCTGATAATATTCACTACTATAGTTTATTTGAATAGTAGTGATCATTAACACACAGTTTCCCATCCCCTTCTTGCACCTCTGACACTGTGGTTGTCCTTGATTGCTTTTGGTGTGATGTATAAACTGTTATCTAGAGAGCATGCTTGGGGGGCCCCAATGCTAAACTCGCACTGGGGCCCCCGGCTTCTTAGCTACGCCACTGGATCTCGCCCAAGGAGAGATA
This sequence comes from Hyperolius riggenbachi, assembly GCF_040937935.1. Classification (NCBI taxonomy): domain Eukaryota; kingdom Metazoa; phylum Chordata; class Amphibia; order Anura; family Hyperoliidae; genus Hyperolius; species Hyperolius riggenbachi. The sequence continues at coordinate 472,992,147 of NC_090648.1, forward strand.
AAGAATGAGTTAGGGCTTGTTCACATGAGCGCTTTGACCGATTTTAAAAGGCGCTTTAAAAGCTCTTGTGCAATGAAAGCCAATGTGACTGTTCTGACATGAGCGATGAGCTTTCTTTCCAATCGCAAACGCGGGCCCTGCACCATTTCCTGAGCGTTTGCGCTTCAATGGAAGGTATAGGAAAATCTCTGAGTGCTTTAAAAAGTGCTTCGATAAGCGATTTTGTGAGCACATTTCGCTACAAAGTACATTCAATTAGGTCTGATCCTAATTTCAATAGAAGTTTGCTGTCGTCATCCGAAATTACCAACGATGCAGATTGTTGCACCATACATTACTGGCAGATTCATTCTAAGGGCTGGTGCGCACCAAGAGCGGTTCTGAGGTTTTTTTTTAAATGCTTTCGAGTGGAAAACCGCTTGGCTAATGTTAGACAATAGGCTGATGCACACCAGAGTGGGTCGTTTTTCCCCCCAAACGTAAACTCGGGTCCTGTAGCATTTTTGAGATTTCAGAGGCGTTTCTGCCTCAATGTAAAAGTATAGGAAAGTGGAAAACTGCTCTGAAAAACGCTGGATCAGAGCGGTTTTCCAACTGTTTTTGTTACAGAAGCTGTTCAGCTACAGCTTTACTGTAACAAAATATAAATCTGCTACACAAAAACGCTCCAAAAACCGCTAGGCATGTTTAGAACATCTCTCGAAACATGCCTAGAATCGCTCTGAAAAACAGCTTAAAAAACCGCTAGCGTTTGTGGATCCGCTAGCGTTTTTTGGTGTGCACCAGCCCAGAGTTATTGAATATGCTGGGAAAAAATCAATGTTTTTTAAAGCCTGATTTAACCACTTCAGCCTTCAGCCGTTTTCACTTTACGCATCCGAGCAATTTTCACCTCCCATTCATTAGCCTATAACTTTATCACTACTGATCACAATGAACTGGTCTATATCTTGTTTTTTCCACCACCAATTAGGCTTTCTTTGGGTGGTACATTTTGCTAAGAGCTACTTTACTGTAAATGCATTTTAACAGGAAGAATAAGAAAAAAACAGAAAAAAATCATTATTTCTCAGTTTTCAGCCATTATAGTCTTAAAATAATACATGCCTCCATAATTAAAACTCACGTATTGTATTTGCCCATATGTCCCAGTTATTACACCGTTAAAATTATGTCCCTATCACAATGTATGGCGACAATATTTTATTTGGAAATCAAGGTGCATTTATTCCGTTTTGCATGTATCACTATTTACAAGTTTAAAATAAAAAAAAATATAGAAATATTGCATCTTTACATTGATATTTAAAAAGTTTAGACCCTTAGGTAAATATTTACGTGTTTGTTTGTTTTTTTATTGTAATGTTTTTTTTTTATAATAAACATTTTATTTGGGTATTTTTGGGAGGGTGGGATGTGAACAGCAGTTTTATATTGTAAATGTGTGTTGAGTTTAATTTTTTTTACTTTTAGTTGTAGTTTTACTTTTTGGCCATAAGATGGCGGCCATGAGTTTGTTTACATAACGTCACTCTAAGCGTAACATACGCTTAGAGGGACGCATGGGGGACGCAACAGCCAGAAAAAGCGAAGCTTCTGAGAGAAGCTGTCGCTTTTTCTGCGGGGGAGAGGAATCAGTGATCGGGCACCATAGCCCGATTCACTGATTGCCTAGCTAACGAACCGCGGGCCGGGAGCACGCAGTTGATCGGCTGCGGGGGCGCGCGGACGCGCACATGGCCTCCTGGGCCTAGCTAGTACGTCCAGGAGGCCAAAGTAGTTAAGCTGGCCACTAACAATCCAATCTTTTTCACCCCACCAGACCCCTCTTCCATGTGTAACATCCATGTACTATAGCCCCTCCCATTCCATGTGCTGCCCCCTCTTCCATGTGTAACATCCATGTACAGCAGCCCCCTCTTCCACGCGTATCATCCATGTACAGCAGCCCCTCCCATTCCATGTGCAGCCCCCTCTTCCACGCATATCATCCATGTACAGCAGCCCCCTCCCATTCCATGTGCAGCCCCCTCTTTCATGTGTATCATCTAGGTACAGCAGCCCCTCCCATTTCATGTGCAGCCCCCTCTTCCATGTGTATCATCCATGTACAGCAGCCCCCTCCCATTCCATGTGCAGCCCCCTCTTCCATGTGTATCATCCATGTACTATAGCCCCTCCCATTCCATGTGCTGCCCCCTCTTCCATGCATATCATCCATGTACAGCAGCCCCTCCAATTTCATGTGCAGCCCCCTCTTCCATGTGTAACATCCATGTACTATAGCCCCTCCCATTCCATGTGCTGCCCCCTCTTCCATGTGTAACATCCATGTACTATAGCCCCTCCCATTCCATGTGCTGCCCCCTCTTCCATGCGTATCATCCATGTACAGCAGCCCCTCCAATTTCATGTGCAGCCCCCTCTTCCATGTGTAACATCCATGTACTATAGCCCTTCCCATTCCATGTGCTGCCCCCTCTTCCATGTGTAACATCCATGTACAGCAGCCCCTCCCATTCCATGTGCAGCCCCCTCTTCCATGTGTAACATCCATGTACTATAGCCCCTCCCATTCCATGTGCTGCCCCCTCTTCCATGTGTAACATCCATGTACTATAGCCCCTCCCATTCCATGTGCTGCCCCCTCTTCCATGCGTATCACCCATGTACAGCAGCCCCTCCAATTTCATGTGCAGCCCCCTCTTCCATGTGTAACATCCATGTACTATAGCCTCTCCCATTCCATGTGCAGCCCCCTCTTCCATGTGTATCATCCATGTACAGCAGCCCCTCCCATTCCATGTGCAGCCTCCTCTTCCATGCGGATCATCCATGTACAGCAGCCCCCTCCCATTCCATGTGCAGCCCCCTCTTCCATGTACAGCAGCCCCCCTCATTCATGTACAGCTCCCTTGGGCATCAGTTTCCTCTTCCCATGTGTTGCTCTCCATTTTGAAGCCTCCTCTTTCATATGTAACAACCCCTCTTTCTTGTTCAGGCCCGGGCCTTTGTAGCCTTTCCTAGCGCAATGCAATGATATTCCTATGGGGCTATCACATTGATCGCAGTGTGGTGGGTTTCGTCGGGGGTAATGGCATACCCCCCAACAGTCCCGAATTCTGCGGGACTGTCCCGAATTCTGCGGGACTGTCCCGATTTTGGGGGGCTCTCCCGCAATCCTGATATGGCCCCCTTGTGTCCCGGCCGGCAATGGGCAGAGAGAGGGGGGGGGAAAGATTGAGGCGCCAGCCGGCAATATAAGATGCAGAATGCCGGTAATCACAATGTATATTCATCCGTACCTCTCTTCCGCCCTCCCTCCGAATGTGCCCCTGTATCCCCCTGTTTGCAGAGTATAAAGTGCGCATCTTACCGTCCATCCTCACCGGCATCTGGTTCTTCATTCTGCTTCCTGTGACATCACAGGAAGCAGGAATCAATGAAGAGTCAGATGACGGTATGGACTGTAAGATGGAATGGACGGTAAGGATGGACGGTAAGATGAAAGCCGCTCCGCTGCGCACTTTATACTCTGCAAACCGGAGGACACAGGAGCACATTCGGAGGGAGGGCGGGAGGGAGGTACGGATGAATATACATTGTGATTACCGGCATTCTGCATCTTATATTGCCGGCTGGCGCCTCGATCATTTTTTATTTTTTTTTATTTCTTTAAACAATCTTTATTCTTTATGGAATGCGGGACTAGGGGTGTATTGGGGGTGTGGTTAGGGGTGTGACCTTAATGTCCCGGTTTCCCTTTCCAAAATGTTGGGAGGTATGGGTAATGGGCAGCATGCAGTGCATCTACAGGGCAACGTGCACATTTACAGAGACAGTGAGGCATGCTTTCATTGTACTGGATGCCTCACTCTATGGTCGCACCTCTACCAGGCAATGCAACTTTTGTGCTGTTATTTTATCACAACGTAACTGATACAATGTGAAAGGAGCCTCAGCAAAATGTAATGTTCAGCCTCCACCAAACACTAAACAATATTAACATTTAAAGGAAACCTTAAGTGACATGTGACATTATGAGATAGACATGTATGTAGAGTGCATAGCACACAAATAAATGTGCTGTGATGCTTTTCTTCTTTCTGCCTGAAAGGGTTAATATTCTACTATACAACTGACAGTTTTCTCTAGATGGACCCAGTCAGACTATTAAAGGGACACTTAAGTGTGCTAAATAAAATGAGTTTTACTCACCTGGGGCTTCTACCTGCCCCCTGCAGCTGTCCGGTGCCCACGCAGTCTCGCTCGTATCCCCCTGTCCCCCGCAGGCAGCTACTTTTACATTCGGCGACAGGCCCGACAGGCGTCTGATACTTTGCGTTCCTGGCCACAATAGCACCCTCTGTACTGCTATTGCAGCCAGGAACACGGAGTATCAGACGCATTGCCAGGCCTGTCGGTCCTGTTGCCGAAAGTCAAAGTAGCTGGTGGCAGGGGACAGGAGGATCTGAGCGAGACTGAGAGGGCCAGGGCCGGATTTACCATAAGGCACTGTAGGCACGTGCCTACAGGCGGGTGATGATGTAAAGTCGTCTCACTCCCCTCCTTCCCTATGCAGAGTCCTGATGAGAGTGTAAATGAGAGGTTACTCACCCTGCTCTCGGAATTCCACTGACAAGCTCCCCCTTCAGTCAGGGGCACCTCCAGCTACTTAGTATTGAGGGTACTTCTGGCTACCTATGCTGGGCAGGGGAAGTAAGGGAGAAGGGACAGCTGGGCCAGCCAGCACACCTGTGGTGCAGTTCAGCAGCAGTTTGCAGGATCATCGAGAGAGAAGTCTAAGGTGCCAGGACATCTGTGCCTATAGGCTCCTGTGAGGTAAATCCGGGCCTAGCGAGGGCACAGGATGTCTGCAGGGGGCTGGTAGAAGCCCCAGGTGAGTAAAACGCATTTTATTTAGCACACTTATGTGTCCCTTTAAGGAATTACAGCCATATAATACTTTGCTCTAGGAAGCCCAGTTCTCTGCCAGATGGAAAAAGGTCAATAGTTCATATATTTGAGCAGCGGCGTGGCTAGAGACTATGGAACTCCATAGCAAAATTTCATGGGGCCTTTAATTCTAGGCACTGTTGTCTGCAATGCCACCTGCCTCTACCCTACGGATGTGAGTTAACTGGGCAGTTTACATTCCCATGCAATGAAAACTGTGTCTAGTCCATGGGCACGAAGACAAAGTCAGAGGGTACAGAAAAAAGGAATCGTGAACACATCACGTAACACCTGGGCCCCCTCATCTCCAGGGCCCCATCGCAGTTGCTATGGTTATTGCTACACCCCTGTATTTGAGCACTCTGAGACACAGACAGACTGTTTCATTCAGCTGAGACAAAACAATAAATCTGTTTTGTTTTTTTGTTTTTTATTTTTAATCATAACATAAAACTGTGAGATATCTAAAAGTAATTTTTAGGAGTAGGAGGATAGATACATTCAGGCCCGGATCTACATCACAGGAGCCTATAAGCACAGATGTTATGGTGCCCTAGACTTCACCCCCCCCATGAACCTACAACCCGACGTTCCTGCCGTCGATTTGCATGTTAAGCATGCCAAATCAACGGCAGGAACGCTCAAAACCCAAATCGAGCATGTCGGAAATAATCGAATCGATCCCGATCGACCTGTGGATCGAGCGGGAAATCACAACGTGTGTACCCAGCATAACACTTTTAGCCATAGACCCTGAACAAGCATGCAGCAGACCAGGTGTTTGACGTTTTATTGTCAGATCTGGCCAGATTAGCTGCAAGCTTGTTTCTGCTGTGATTCAGACACTACCGCAGCCAAAAAGACTCGGAGGACTGCCAGGCAACTGGCATTGTTTAAATGGAAATAAATATGCAGCCTCCGTACACTTCTCGCTTCAGGTTCCCTTTAAAGGACTTACGATGCGAGATATGAAAAAAAGGTTAGGTACCTCTTTAACACTGCAGTTGTCCTGGTAGATGGCCCGCACCCTCCGTTCCACTTTACATAGCTTTATTATGCTGTGCCAGCCTCCGGAGCAGACCCCGACCCTGCCCAGGGTCGCCCTATCTGATCGCCGCTTTAAATCTAGCGCTAGGAGAGTGCAGGGAGGCTGTGAGCAATGACCCGGGGAAGACGGGGTTCTAGACCTGCGCAGCCACTTTGAATATAGCACCTGCGCAGTTAGTGCGGCTGTGCAGGTCTAGAGCACCGTCTTCCCCGCGTCATCGCTCCCAGCCTCCCTGCTCTCTCCTAGACATCATGTGAGCGCTGAATTTAAAGTGGCAATCATTATCTATTTCAGATAGGGAGACCCTGGGCAGGGTCGGGGTCTGCTCCGGAGCCTGGCACAGCATAATAAAGTGAAACGGAGGGTCCGGGCCGTCTACCATGACAACTGCAGTGTTAAAGAGGTACCTAACTTTTTTTTTTCCATATCTCGCATCGTAAGTCCTTTAAGTATCACTTTAAGGCCGTTTTTAATTGTATGTGTTGTGTGTCTATACTCTGTCTATGCCATGTGTACCACAAATAATTCCGACTACGGCTCTTGCTGTACTTGGCGAAATAAAACTGATTCTGATTTCACACTAACTGGCGTTAGGGTTGTGTTGCGATGCCAGGGTTGCATCGCACTGCAACACCAAAAACCAGCCTTCGGGGATTACGCAGTAATCACCATCCACCTGCTGGCCAGGCAGGACATTTCTGGGGACAGGCAAGGGGAGAGGAACTGAGAGAGAGGAGAGGAGCTCTTTGATTACATTGACAAGTGACTGAGCGTAAACACTATTTGTATACATACATACTTCCCAACTTTTTGAGCTGAGAAAGAGGGACACTTAAGCCACGCCTCTGCCACGCCCCTGATCATGACCCCATCACACCCCCTAGTCATGCATACCATAAAGATTTCATAAGAAAAATATGTTGTTTTATAATTCAAATCACACTGGTCCTTTCTGTCCCGGTTCATTTTCCTTCATATTAACAATTTAAAATTAGTAATATATCAATTTAAAGGATGGGAATAAAGTTTAGAGTCAATCAAACACATTTTTAGTAGATAAATATACATATTTACCTAAAAAGAGGGATAAAGGCCTGAAAGAGGGACAAATGTGGAGGAAAGGGGGACAGGGCTCCCAAAGAGGGATTCCTAATCCAAGTAACTCTAGAACTATATTTTCATAAACTGCACACTGCACACCACGGTGATTGGCTGTGACCTCTTTAATACACACATTCTTACAATGTCAGTATGCAGATTGATTTGAATCACATTAAACTGTCATTATACATATTTGGATTTTATGTAAAACTTATTTGTAAAAATCTGCTGGAAAGTAAATTAACAAAGCGGCTTTATTAAGCTGAACGCCGGCCGCAGAATGAAACTTACACCAAATTTAAGCGAGAGAGAGAGAATAAAACACTTTAACGTTGCTATGGAAACGTAGTACATTAAACTTAAACAAAACTATAAAAAGTACACACGTTTTCTTCAAAATATGTTACTACAGTATATTCTCAGATTTAAAAAAAAAGGAATTATCTGCATAATACCCAAATAACTCAGTGAACTGGTACATTTTTGTTCTGATGTCATTAGCATTTGTAAAGGAGATTTTATTAAAGCAAAACCTGTCGGATGCCCCCAAAAAGTTAGAAACCTACTTAAGTTGAGGACAAGGGGCTTTGGCTTACTGCGCATGTGTTGTACTCGTGCATGCGCAGTACAGACACACCCATACATGGAGAGGAAAGCAGTCATGAGAACATATCCACCAAGCTTTTGTTAGATATAAACAGGGGTGTATACAATTGAGATAAATAAGACAAAAAGTTCAGATAAAAAGAAGGGGATGAGGTGGCTTACCTCAATAACAGCACTCGTAAGACAATTACATTTATTTAGCACAGGCAATGCGTTTCGTGTGTCTGATCTCACTTCCTCAGGTCAATCAAAGTGCCAATAGGCAGGCCCAGATTTACCTCACAGGAACCTATAAGCACAGATGTCCTGCCACCTTAGACTATGCCCAGAGGCGTAGCTATTGCTTTCAGCGCCCGGGGACAAAGACTATTAATGCGCCCTCTAAGGGGAGAAATATGCGTGCCCCACCAAAAAAGGGGCGTGACCATGCAACAGAATGTGGGTGTGGTAATGGGTGGAGCGAAATATACATGACCTTAGCAGTGGTGTAAAAGGTCTGCCAGGGAAGTTTAAGCTCTGCCATAATGTTTCCACCCAAAATACATGTAATCTGACAGCATTTCACCAAAAATACATGTAATTAGGCAGAGGTTCCTCCAGAATACAGATAATATGACAATGGTTCCCCCAAAATAGACGTAATCTGGCAGCAGTGGTTACCCCAACATACATATAATCTGGCAGCTGTTCCCCAAAATAGATACCCCTAGTATAGGTAACCAGGTCTATAGGTGTCCCCAGTGGCAGTAAACCAGGCCTATAGGTGTCCCCAGAATAGGTAACCAGGTGTATATGTTCCCCCAGTATATGTAGCCAGGTGTATATGTCCCCTGTATATGTAGCCAGTGGTATATGTAGCCAGGGGTATATGTGCCCAGTATATGTAGCCAGTGGTATATGTGCCCAGTATATGTAGCCAGGGGTATTGTAATCCCCAAAATAGGTAGCCAGGGGTATATTAATCACCAGAATAGGTAGCCAGGTGTGTCCCCCAGTGGGAGCCCAGAGAAGAGGGAGAGCAGTGGGGAAGAGCGGACGCCCCCCCCCCCCCTTTACCTCACCTTGGGTTTCCCCCTCTTTCTTGGTCCACCCTCCAAATATGAGCGGCGTGCGACAGAACACTTACTCTATCCCCGGAGGAGTAGACCGATCTGTGTTCTGCTACTCTGATCTAGACTAGACCAGAGTAGTGGAGCACAGAACTTTTTATGCGCCGTGTATAGGGTAAGTGTTCTGTCACCCGCCCCTCATATCTGGAGAGGGGAGCGAGAGAGAGGGGGAGCCCCAAGGTTAGTGAAGGGGGGATGTCTGCCCTTCCCCACCGCTGTGCCCACTGCTCTCCCTCTTCTCTGCACTTCCGCTATAATTAAATAAAGATATATAAAAAAAAACGTCAGGTCACAGCTGGGTGCCCCTAGGGACCCAGTGCCCGGGGGCACATGACCTACCCTGCCCACCCCTAGCTACGCCCCTGACTATGCCCTCCATGAACCTACAAACCCCCTCTGAACCAAAGCACAAGTGTGTTGGCTGGCCCAGCGGTTGCTTCTCCCTAACTTCCCTTGCCCGTCATAGGTAGCTAAAGAAGCCCCGTAGTATTAGGTAGCCAGAAGTACCCTCAATATTAAGTACCTAGAGGTGCCCTGAAGTTTTAGGTAGCTAGAAGAACCTCAGTACTAAATAGCTAGATGTGCCCCTGACTGAAGGGAGATCTTGTCAGTGGAATGCTGAGAGCAGGGTGAGTAACCTCTCATTTACACTCTCATAACTCTGCATAGGGAAGAGGGAGGGAAGCACTCTGGGAGGGAAGTGAGCCGTCATTCCATCATCAGACGCCTGTAGGCATCTGCCTACAGTGCCTTATGGTAAAACCGGCCCTGCCAATAGGAATAGTAGCCAGAAATATGTTCAGAGGGAGCCTGCGCAGCAAAGGTGGGGTCATGGATGGATAAGTAAGCCTCTAGACCATCCAAAGACTTCCCTCTACTTAGCTTAAGTATTTCACTTATAGAGGGGGCATGTTACAGGTTTGCTTTAAGGGACAAGTGAACCGAGAGGGATATGAAGGCTGCCATATTTATTTCCTATTAAATAATACCAGTTGCCTGGCTGTCCTGCTTATCCTCTGCCTCTAATACTTTGAGCCACAGCCCCTGAACAAGCATGAAGCAGATCAGGTGTTTCTGACATTTTTGTCAGATCTTACAAGTTTAGCCACATGCTTGTTTCTGGTGTAATTCAAACACTAATGCAGCCAAGTAGATCGACAAGGCTTCCAGGCAACTGGTATTGTTTAGTACCAGCAATATGGCAGCCTCCATATTCTTCTCACTTCAGTTGTCCAGTCAAAGGTCTGTGTACACTAACTCTTATAGATGTTTTAATTATATACCACTTACAGTATGTGTGCAGAATATGCTTTAGTTTATTTTATAACCAGAAAAATATGGTTACCGTATATACTAACACACTAAGAGATGACCTCTTATTCAGTAGTCCCAGTAAAGCATGCAGACAGCAAGAGATTTAACTTTCTAGAGGAGACATCCAATCAGGGGCAGGGAAGTTTGAAAACATGACTTCTCCACACCTGACTGGATCTTTGTAATGAAAAATCATAGATCACCTCCTGAGCTGAATCTGTGACTGAGATCTGCTACTCCAGCAATTGTAGACCTTTTCAATTCACTAAAAAACCGAATTGCGCTTAAAGTGTACCAGAGCTGAATAAATATAAAAGTCTTATAGATACCTGGGGCCTCCTCCAGCCCCACCTGCAAGAATCGCTCCCACGTTGCCATCCTCAGTCTTCTCCGGTACCAAGTCCTGTAACTTCCTCCAGTCACGGCCAGTCTGCACAAGAGAAGTGTTCCCTCTACATATATCTCCGGCGGAGACTGGCTGCGACTGGCTGAAGTTACGGGACCCGATACCGGAGAGGGAGAAGACTGGCGGCGGCAGTGTGGGAGCGATCTGTGCAGATGGGGCTGGAGGAAGCCCCCGCCCAGGTATGTGGAATTCGCAGGCAGGGACCAGCTTTGCGGGGGTCGCTGTTGCTGACCGGAGGGTCTCAGAACCACGGCGTGGGCACAGGATGATTCCGGGGGCTGCAAGAAGCCCCAGGTAAGTTAAACTGATTTTTTTTTTATTTGGCTTTAGATTTTTTTTTTTATTTAAGTAACTGTATTGATAAAAGATATTGTGGCTGTTTGTGCAGTACCAGTCACCGATATTTAATTAGTGGAGAACGTATCATTATACTCCTATTATACCAACAGTGTAATCTGGAAACACAAAACCTATAAATAAAATGTATTAAAAAGAACTATAGTCAAAGACAAAATTTAAGACAGACAGGTGATTTAAATGTGTCATGTTCTTCCGAGGTGAGCTTTTTTTCTCCTAAAATACCTCTTCTTAAAGCAGAAAAGAGTTGTGCTATATATATATATATATATATATATATATATATATATATATATATATTATGTGTATGTGTGTATTTGTAACATATTTGAATTGAACAAGACCATTTTAGCTTAGTACTCCTGTGCCTTGGTCCACGCAATGCAATTTTTCCATCTGATTCATTGGAGATTTCCCATTGTTTGATATTTTCCAACTTGTCCAATGTGCTACCGATCAAGAAAATGATCGGTTTTGTGTCTTATCTCGAATTCGATCCCTTTCTCAATCGGAAGCAGATTGGACTTGTTGGAAATTGTCGAATGACGGGAAATTTCTCATCGATCTGATGAAAAAATTGTATGGTGTGTACCCAGCCTTTGTATTTCAATAGGACTCACCCTTCAGGTTCCTTTTTGACAGACTTTTCTCATCAAATCGAGCCACTTTTTGCAGTTCTAATTTCTTTGTGCTGCTTCACGATCTTTGAGGGGTTTGGGCAATTCAATATGTACTTCTGTGGGCTCAACATATAGTATTGTACAGCCGAATTCAGATCTAAAGCCGGTCATACACTATACAACTTTGTTTTCAATCAATACTGTGCTCGACATTGCAATCAACATCACCAAGAATAAACATTTCGGTTCTGTATTTCGATGTCGATCATAATGTTGATCACAAACACAAAAATCCACTACAGTTTTTCTACAGTTAGAGGTTTTTGTCTAATCGTCTAATTGGGGGGAAAAAAATTGTACAGTGTATGGCTTCCCTAAGGCTGGTTTCACAGTGGGACGTTACAGGCGCACGTTAGAGCAGCCTGTAACGCAGCCCACCGCACAGTAATGAAAAATCAATGGGGCTGTTCACAGTGCCCACGTTGCGTTACATTGTAACGCTGCGTCACAAGGCAACGTACTGCATGCAGTACTTTAGACTGCTTGCACATGCTCAGTAATGTTGGGGAGGAGCGGAGAGCGGCCAGGCACATGGCTAATTAATATGCACTGCACGTTATGACGTGCAGTGTTTACTTCCTGGAGCAGCCGCTCTGTGCGGCGATTGGCCGGCGGGACCACGTGATGCCGCATGCGCACAAGAGTGCGCATCACGGCATCACTGACGCCAGAGTGAGCTGCACAACGCGGCTCACTCTGACGTCCAGATCCAGCACCACCAGGCGTTGAGTTAGGGGGACGTTATGCGACCTTAACGCCCCCTCTAACGCAACGTCCTGGTGTGAAATTAGCCTAAAGGACCACTATTGCGAAAATCGCTAAACTTTAAATACATATAAAAACATACAAATAAGAAGTACTTTTCTTCCAGAGTAAAATGAGCCATAAATTACTTTTCTCGTATGTTGCTGTCACTTGCAGTAGGTAATAAAAGTCTGACACAACCGACAGGTTTTGGACTAGCCCATCTCCTCATGGGGTATTCTCAGGGGTTTTGTTTATTTTTAAAAGCACTTAGTGAATAGCAGTTGCTCCGTCCAACTGCCAAAAAAACTGTGTAGCGAGCAGGGAGGCTGGCCAGCATCATTGTTTTGTTTTTTGTTTTTTAACAGTTAAAATGTATTGATTTTATCAAAAGCATCATTGTTTAAATCCTTTTTGGGGCATATCTTTATAAAGAATACAAGCCTTGCTGAGAATCCCCAATGAAGAGATGGACTATTCCAAAACTTATAAGAAACACTGTAGGAGGCGCCCTCGTATCTTATAATAATTTATAATCAATAGTTTGGTAAGCGTAGTGTGTCTTACCTGTTACGAAGGCACGTACACACGTAAGTCATAAAATTGGATTTAATTGTGCGTGTACGTGCCTTCGTAACAGGTAAGACACACTACGCTTACCAAACTATTGATTATAAATTATTATAAGATACGAGGGCGCCTCCTACAGTGTTTCTTATACTAAATACCTCACTACGTGGGGGCTTACTTACTGTAATTTATTATAGTAGTATTTTTTGGGAGCAGCGACCAGACAAGGCCGAGTGGAGACGGTACTTCTCCACATGTTCGAATAGTGGTTGCCTTAATAGCAACCCAGAATTGTGAGTATAATTGTTATTATTTGTGACCAATTATCTCACATAACGATAATACACGATATTGGGCTCCCGGTGTCCCTGTGCTTTTTACCTCTTATAGCCCTACTATTCCAAAACTTGTTGGTTCTGTCAGGTTTATTCTATCTACATTAAGTGACAGCAACATAGGAGAAAAGTAATTTATGCCTCATTTTACTCTGGAATACATGTATGTGTTTACATGTGTTTTAAATGTAAAAATGTTTTGAGATAGTGGTCCTTTTAAATAAAATGAAAAACAGATACTTACCTAAGGAGAGAGAAGGCTCAGGGTCCCAATTAGCCTTCCTGTTCTCCTCCCGGTGTCCGCGTTCCCCCGCAGGCTCCCTGGTTAGCAGACCATGACCAAGAGGGTCGTGGCTGCTCTCTTCCGTGTTGGGGAGACTCCGGCAACCTTCAGAAGCACTCAGGCCCTCTCTCACACGTGTGCGCAGTACAGAGCTGACGGTCTTTGGAAGCCCAAATGCTTCCGAAGATTGCCAAAGTCTCCCCCGGTGGGAGATACAAACGGAGGAGCCTGCAGGAGACGAAGGACACTCAGTGGGAGGAGAACAGCAAGACTCATTAGGACCCAGAGCCTTCCCTCTCCTTAGGTAAGTATCTGTTTTTAATTTTATTTTAGGCTTCAGTTCAGAATCACTTTAAGGGTAGCAGACAAACCATCACTTTCATTATTCACCAAGCATTGTATGTAATAGGTGGCTACAACAACCACACAACAGCATCATCAGATTTAAGACTTTATGGCTTTATTTTAAACAATAAGCCAAAAACATGATGGGGTATTATTGTTTTTTTTAGACCTTTAAAGTCAGACCTAGAGAAGAGAGTAGATGCCTTATTTTGTGCTTTGCCTGCAGTTCTCTTTACACTCACGTGGCTGCATATAGAAAGTGTATAAAACAAACAAATCAATCTATAAAAGATGCTGAGATCCGGCATACTGCGGAAGCTTGCTAGCATGGAAAATTGTGACATTTGGCTCTTCTGGCCATTGATCCGCTTCATTGCCATTCTGCTCCTGACAAAAAAAATAAAAGAAAATTATTGTGAGTGAAGCATGGAACAATAACTGCATTTTTTTTAGAGATATAAGCAAAAGTGAGCTGGTCTAGGTACAGGTGTTTGTGGTATAGGAGGCACAAGAAAGGGCGGGGTGGTGGATTAACGGGAACTTAAAGTGAAACTCCGACCAAGAATTGAATTTTATCCCAATCAGTAGCTGATACTTTTACATGATAAATCTATTCCTTTTCACAAACAGACCATCAGGGGGAGCTGTATGACTGATATTGTGGTGAAACCCCTCCCACAAGAAACTCTTGAGTACCTACTCATGGCAGTTTCCTGTATCGGAACCTTGCTGCATTGTGGGAAATAGCTGTTTACAGCTGTTTCCAACTGCCAAAAAAGCATGCAGCAGCTACATCACCTGCCAACAGTAAAAATGTCACCATGTAATAAATGTCAGACTGTAAATCAGGGATTTAAAAGGTTTTACAATGGGCAAACACTGACTAAATCATTTATACATAATTATTGTAAAAATGAAGCACTTTTTTTATTACATTATTTTCACTGGAGTTCCTCCTTAATGCTCGTATACACGTAATAACCATGACTCGATCTCTCAGGTGACAGTTTGGGGCCAAGGCTAAAGCTAGGCTGCTTGCCTAAAAACTTTGTGGGGCCCCATGCAAAAAAACCTGCCCACCATCATGTGGCCTGCCTGTTTCCTCAGGACCTCCCTTAATGTACATTGCCATAGCTCCACTCTCTCCTCACTCTGCTGCAAGGGAATGTGCACCTGCGCTCCTCTGTATAGCCCGGATGTGACGTGACATGCAGGAATGCATGTCTACCGATTTATTTCTTTATCTGACTGTGAAATAAACACAAACGCTAAACTCAGGACATAATCAATTGTATGTACAGTAGCAAAGATGATATGTAGAACTGTCCAGGTGTCTCATATTATTAATTCAATTAGAAGAGTTACGTTACCCCCTTAAAGAAACTCTGTAACATCAAAAACGTCCCCTGGGGGGTACTCACCTCGGGTGGGGGAAGCCTCAGGATCCTAATGAGGCTTCCCACGCCGTCCTCTGTCCCACGGAGGTCTCGCTGCAGCCCTCCGAACAGCCGGCGACAGGCCCGACTGTTCAATTCAATATTTACCTTTGCAGGCTCCAGCGGGGGCGCTGTGGCTGCTTTCGCTCCGAAGGAGGCGGAAATACCCGATCTCAGTCGGGTCCGCTCTACTGCGCAGGCGCCGGAGATTTGCGCCTGCGCAGTAGAGCGGACCCGACGGCGATCAGCTATTTCCGCCTCCTTCGGAGCCGACAGCCGCCAGAGCGCCTGCGCAGGAGCCAGGAAGGTAAATATTACGTCACCGCTGTACGGAGGGCTACAGCGAGACCCCCGAGGGACGGCAGACGGCGTGGGAAGCCTCATTAGGATCCTGAGGCTTCCCCCATCCGAGGTGAGTACCCCCCAGGGGACGTTTTGTCGTTACAGATTCTCTTTAAGTACCAGCGGTCTCTGCCCCCTTAAGGACCAGATACCGCTGGTACAGAAACGACGGATTCCCGACGATCGCCGCACATACCCGCCTGCAACCGCCATCACGTCGGGAACCTGGGCCACCCACTCTGCTGTCTCTAAGACGGCAGAGTTCCTGTGAGCGGGTCAGGAGCCGCTTTCATTGGCTCCTGACCCTGTCTTTCAATGTAAGCCAATGGGAGTTGCTTACATTGAAAGACAAGGCCAGGAACCAATGAAATCATATCCTGACCCACTCACAGGGCTCTGCCGTCATAGAGACAGGCAGAGCAAGTGAGCTGCAGCGGGAGACGGCGGGGAGATCGTTGGGAGCGACAAAAACGGCAGATGCACGCAGAGGCGGTGAATTGAAATCTACGCCCTGGCAGCCAGATAGCCATCAAAACAGGGCGTAGATTTCACCTACTTCGGTCCCTAAGTAGTTAAAAGTTGACACAGAAGTGCGTACATCACATCAGCCATATTTGTGGCTAAAACCTTGTTCATTCAGCTCCTAACAAATAGAAATAACTAGCTTTGGAAATTGAGAGCTCTTTCTTGCTATCAACATTTTTCACTTAGGGAGATAAAAGTGTTTTGTTTCTGTTTACTTTTCAGGAGAGCCTGAGCTGAATTATGCTTGTTTGGACTGCCTCATTTGCTTAGACAACGACAATAAGGCCCCGTTCACACTTACGATCGCAAAACGCTAGCGGGTATCGCTAGCGTTTTGCGCTGGCCTTTTTACGTGATAATCGTGCATTTTTTTACTGGATTTTTTTGCAATTTTTCAGCGATCATGATTTGCGATTACATTGCGATCCCTCTAAAAGCGCCAAAAATGCTGCATGTGGTGCGTTTGCCTTTAGCGCTAATTGCGAATCACTGGTGATCGCAGCAGTGAGATCACTGCCATATAGTTTCATTGCACTAGCGCTTTAAAAAGCGCTAGTGGTTGTTGGGGGTTAACGGTACACGTCCGCTAATCACCCCAGTGTGAATGGGCCCTTACGATGCAAAAAAATTAGAAAGTGACTTTAGATAAGTTTTTAGAATGTGGCCAGGTTGCCCTGATGACGCTGCGTATGCAGCAAAACTAGTTGGAGTTTCCCCTGCCTGCCGCCCGGTCCAATCTTGGTACGCTGCCTCATGGAACCTTTACCTCCCCTGTGTGACCACCCGGGAGTGCTTCAGACTGGCACAGCACACTGCTGGACTATTATAATCGAATTGGATGAAAATTGGTGCTGCTAAGTGCATGCCTGACCAACAAAGCGACCAATTTCGGGACAGAAACGCGGTTGATCACGCATGCTAGAAAATTTTGGGCCGAAGTTGGTTGGTCGGGTGCACGGCGGTGCGGCGGCCGAATTGCGAACGAGCGACGAGACAAGGAAACCCCCGCCGCTGCCGCCGCAATGTATAAATGTACAGTATGTGCATTTATACATTACCTGTCCGGTGTCATCCTCCACGCGGTTTCCGTCCATCTCGCCGGGTTCCGCATACACGCTGGCAGCGCATAGTGTCTGACGTCAGACGCTATGCGCCGCTAGCGTGTATGCGGCTGTTACCCGGCGAGATGGACGGACACCGTCCGGAAGCTGCTACAGGACAGGTAATGTCAGAGCCGGGACAAGGTCCTCCAGCACCCAAGGCTGAGACACCAAAGTGCGCCCCTCCATCCATCCTACCCCAGCCGTCACACACTGATTGCTATTAGATTAAGGGGCACCCCAGAGCCCCCAATCTCCCCCCCCCCCCCCCCACACACACACACACCTTAATCTCTAGTTATCTGGCTTGCAGTCACCTCCATGTATCACCTTTTCTTATTTTTCTCTGCTTCAAACCCAATAGGGGAATGATAGCTGAGTGAATTGTGCGCCCCCTCATACACTGCGCCCTGAGGCTGGAGCCTCTCTTGCCTCTGCCTCGGCCCGGCCCTGGGTAATGTATAAATGCACTACACAACATACATTTATACATTTTGAGGGCAGCGGTGGGGCGGACGTGGTGGCTCAGCCGATTCCCTGATGATTTCATGCTGAAATCGGACGGGAATCGGCCTGTAGTGTATGGGCAGATTCGATTAGAGACAAATTTACCTATAATCAGATTTCAATTAGAGATAAATTTGTCTCTTGGTTGAATCTGCCCATAATAGTTCTAATGTATGGGCACCTTAAGGAGACTCTATGCACAAACACGGAATGTCAGTATTTGGAGACTTGCTTATCATCTGAAGTGTGGCTGTGAGTGACTGGGCCTCTTATTTACAATGTGGACATTATTCTTTATAACAGAACTTTGAGAGGACATACCATTGATTCACGGCTGCGATGGGGCCTTGTGGACTTTTAAACTCTGTGCATAGTCTTGGCAGGAGCTTCATACAAATCGTGTGATAACAAGTTTCACTGTTTCAAAGCAATTTTCATCTAACATCCGTGGCTAATGGACATCTCCCTCATATGGTCATAGGCAAATCTGTTGTGGATTTGTTGCATGGTGGTTTCAACTACTCAGCAATGGAACTCTCATACCCCGTTTTTTTATAACAAATCAGCTACTATATGTGCAGCTAAATAAAGCATGTTGTGCACGTAACGTAACTAGCATTACCTAGGTTAACATGCTAGGGTACAGCAGAGCCGGGACAAGGTCCTCCAGCACCCAAGGCTGAGACACCAAAGTGCTCCCCTCCACCCCTTCCACCCCAGCTGTCACACACTGATTGCTATAATACTAAGAGGCGCCACAGGGCTCACAACACCTTAATATCTAGTTTTCTGACTTGTAGTCACTGCCATGTATCCCCTTTTCTTATTTCTTTCTGCTTCAAACACAATTAGGAATGACAGCTGAATGAATTCTGTGCCCCCTCCTACACTGCGCCCTGAGGCTGGAGCCTCTCCAGCCTATGCCTCGGCCCGGCCCTGGGGTACAGTACTAGTAACGCAACGAGGGGATAACCACAGAATGGAGGAGCCGAGGCCCCGGGGCTCATGGGGCAGGAGAAAGAAGGGCCTGGATAGGCGAGAGCAGGAGCTGAGGAAGGCCTCCCATGATAGGAATAGACCTTCTGTCAGGAAAGGAAGGGGTTAATTTCTGGGTGGGCTTGGCCAGGCGACCTGAGTCAGAGGGAAGGCGGGTCGGACAGCAGTGGCTGAGGACAGGAAGGGTGTCAGCGGAAGGGGAGGAGCCAGAACGAGAGGAGATCACAGGAGAAAGTTCGTTCCCTGTGTGTTCTCCTGCTTTCACCAACGCAATGGAGGAGTTGGACAGCCTGATGGCAATGCTGCGGAGCGAGGCAGCGGCAAGGGGGCCTGAATGGGTGGCCCAGCAGATTGCGGAGAGGACGGAGGGCGCGGCCGGCGAACAAGCCGGGCAGGTCAGCGCGCGCATCTCCAGGCCGCCGGAGCGGCTGAGTCCCAGCTCTTCCCACGCAGGTCAGAGGAGAGGAGGTAGCCCGGGACAAGCTACTACAGCCCCCCCCCCCCCCCAGCAAGGAAGAATAGTGCGGCTGGGAGCAAAGGGGCTGGGAGTAAACGACCACAAGGAGACCAGGAGGTGGCGGGCCCAAGCGGCATGGGGCCTAGTGGCGGCAAACAGCGCAGAGGTAATCCCAAGCAGAGCAGAGCGGCACTTTCAAACAGAGGCGTAGCTAGGGTTTTCAGCGCCCGGGGACAAAGACTATTAATGCGCCCCCTAAGGTGAAGGGTCGTGACCAAATGTGGGCGTGGTTATGGGTACTCCACATTTGGTCACGCCCCTTCAAATGTACATGGAGGTTAGCAGGCTCACGCTCACCCACCCTCCCTCAGTATGTACCTTCCAGCATGTTCCAAGACAAATTCAGCAATCATGAGCCCCCCACCCCCATCAAGACAAATTCCGCAATCATGAGCAAACATGAGGCCTCCAACAAGACAAATTTAGCAATCCTGAGGCCCCCAACAAGACAAATTCAGCAATCATGAGGCCCCTAACAAGACAAATTCAGCAATCATGAGGCCCCTAACAAGACAAATTCAGCAATCTTGAGGCCCCCAACAAATCATGAGGCCCCCAACAAGACAAATTCAGTAACCATGAGGCCCCCAACAAGACAAATTCAGCAGTCATGAGGCACATAAATAGACAGCATTTCACATAAATAGGCAGAATGTCCCCTTAATATGGTAGACACCTCTCACCTGGCAGCAGTTCCCCAAAATACACTCAATCTGACAGCAATGCTTGCCCAAAAATAGGTAGCCCCAGGTCTATAGGTGTCCCCAGAATAGGTGGCCAGCAGTATAGATGTCCCCAGAACAGGTAGCCAGGGGTAGAGATGTCCACAGAACAGGTAGCCAGGGGTATATGTGCCCAGTATATGTAGGCAGGGGTATGTGTCCCCAGTATATGTAGCCAGAGGTATATGTGCCCAGTATATGTAGCCAGGGGTATAAATGCCCAGTATATGTAGCCAGGGGTATATGTACCCAGTATATGT
The DNA here is from genome assembly GCF_040937935.1 of Hyperolius riggenbachi. Classification (NCBI taxonomy): domain Eukaryota; kingdom Metazoa; phylum Chordata; class Amphibia; order Anura; family Hyperoliidae; genus Hyperolius; species Hyperolius riggenbachi. Next base: position 473,012,406 of record NC_090648.1, read on the forward strand.
AGTTAGGGGTATATGTGCCCAGTATATGTAGGCAGGGGTATATGTGCCCAGAGTAGGTAGCCAGGGGTATATGTGCCCAGAGTAGGTAGCCAGGGGTATATGTGCCCAGAGTAGGTAGCCAGGGGTATATGTGCCCAGAGTAGGTAGCCAGGGGTATATGTGCCCAGAGTAGGTAGCCAGGGGTATATGCCCAGTATATGTAGGCAGGGGTATATGTGCCAAGAGTAGGTAGCCAGGGGTATATGTGCCCAGAGTAGGTAGCCAGGGGTATATGTGCCCAGAGTAGGTAGCCAGGGGTATATGTGCCCAGAGTAGGTAGCCAGGGGTATGTGCCCAGTATATGTAGGCAGGGGTATATGTGCCCAGAGTAGGTAGCCAGGGGTATATGTGCCCAGAGTAGGTAGCCAGGGGTATATGCCCAGTATATGTAGGCAGGGGTATATGTGCCCAGAGTAGGTAGCCAGGGGTATATGTGCCCAGAGTAGGTAGCCAGGGGTATATGCCCAGTATATGTAGGAAGGGGTATATATGCCCAGAGTAGGTAGCCAGGGGTATATGTGCCCAGAGTAGGTAGCCAGGGGTATATGTGCCCAGAGTAGGTAGCCAGGGGTATATGTGCCCAGAGTAGGTAGCCAGGGGTATATGCCCAGTATATGTAGGCAGGGGTATATGTACCCAGAGTAGGTAGCCAGGGGTATATGTGCCCAGAGTAGGTAGCCAGGGGTATATGCCCAGTATATGTAGGCAGGGGTATATGTGCCCAGAGTAGGTAGCCAGGGGTATATGTGCCCAGAGTAGGTAGCCAGGGATATATGTCCAGTATATGTAGCCAGGGGTATATGTGCCCAGAGTAGGTAGCCAGATCAGGTGTCCCCCTCCCCAGCAGGAGGGGAGCAGCGCAGAGAAGAGCTGCTCTCCCTTCCTCGCTGTCCCCTCCAATGTCCGGGTGGCTGGCAGCGGCGGGCGGAACTTACCTCCGTCTCGTCGCAGCACCGGATGGATCTGCCGCTACTCTGGTCTGGTCCAGACCAGAGCAGCGGCTGTGCACTCGAACTTCCGCCCGGCACTGGAGCGAGACGGAGGTGAGTTCCGCCCGCCGCTGCCAGGCCAGCCACCCGGACATTGGAGGGGACAGCGAGGGAGAGAGAGAGCACCTAAGGTGAGGGAAGGAGGGGGGATATGGCCCCCCTTCCCCACCGTCCGCACAGCTCTCCCTCTTCTCTGCGCTGCTCCCCTCCCCTCCGCCGCAAAAAAAAAAAAAAAACCCGCAGCTCAGCCAGGCTGAGGGCGCCCTCGGGGACCAGGCGCCCCGGGGCACTTGTCCTACCCCGACCCCCCCTAGCTCCGCGCCTGCTTTCAAACAGGCGAAGTGGTCAGAAGGATACTAGGGGAAACAAGGCGGCAGAGGGGAGGCGGCAGCGTGAGGCGGATGCCCCTACACCCAGGCAGTCCAAGCGATCAAAGAAGGACTCCAATCCGGGGTCTGGGAAGAAGGTGACAGCTGCTAAGGGGAAGCAAGCTTGCAGACCAAGGTCCAGTAGCTCTGATAGCAGCATACGGAGTGCGGCTGCCGCGCATGGCAGGTCATCTTCTCCCTCACCACCTCGTCAAGAAACAGCATCGGGTAGCAGAGGACGGTCTGGGCGCAATGGATCACTTCGTGGTCAGTCGGCTCGAGACGGGGACTGCCAATCTGAGGGGTCTGGTGTGAGGCAACTGGAAAGTGAAAGGCGCAGGAGTAACAACAGGACTGCTTCCCCTGCAGTCGCTGCTTCCGGGAGATCGGATGGAAATGGTGGCCGGTTCGAGGCGGCAAGGCCAAGAGGGTCGGCTGATCGGGACCCACGTCCGGTGCAGCCAGGTGAGAGCAACCTTGTTGGAAATGTTGTAAACGATGATAACAGGGGTGACGTGCTAGTGAGGGGGGGGGGGGGGGGGAGAGTGCTAGTGGGGCAAGTAGCAGTGGGGGGGTCACTGTCGGTAGCACAGTCAGCAGGTACTGCGAGTTAAGGGGACAGCTCGTCATCGGCACTATCCCTCATTAATACCTTGCTTGTAGGCATCAGAGATGCTTTACAGGGGCCTAGTCGGACCCAGGTGGCTCCTGAGCAGTCACCTGTGGCAGCATGGATTCCCTCGGCTGTGGGAGGGTCCACAGCATTAGTGCCAGCTGGTGGGTTTACGCAGCCTGGGGGGAGTGTGGTTACCAGCGCGTTGGTCACTGCCCCGGTGCAGAATGCCCCAAAGGATAAGGAAATGGATACGGTGTGGCTGGCAGACACAGCAAAAGGAGAGCTTTATCTTTGCTTTTCTGGACCATTGGGTTTGCATTTGAAACAGGAAGTTCGGGAAAAAATTTGGAAGGGTGAGTATATCGAGATCTTCTCGTTACTGCAACTGGGTAAGTTTAACTTGGATCGGGGTCAAGCCCGACGAGAGTAAAAAAGAGGAGGAGGAACGTAGGAGGTACCGACTCATTCCCCGGACGTTCCAAAACTGGTCACAGGCTTTTTCCATATATGCCAGTGTACTGGGGGAGAAGCAACCCGAGTGTTGCTCGTCCCTATTTTGCTACCAGGAATGTATAGCGGAGGCCCACAGGTTATACGGAGGTTCAGCATGGCTGCGCTATGATGAACATTTTAGGCAGTGTAAAGCGATTCGCCCAACGATCAGGTGGGATCAGAAAGACATAGGCATGTGGATGCAGTTCATGATCCCCGGGATCAAGAGCAATCAGCCCTTTCAGGGAGCTGCCGGCGGCTCAGGGTCAGCTGGGCAGCCGGCTAATAAGACGCCAGGAGTGTGCTGGAAGTTTAATGAGGGGGCATGCAGATTCGGAAGTTCGTGCAGGTTCAAGCATGAATGCTCATCCTGTGGTGGGAGCCATGTCCTTACCAGGTGCTATAAGCAAAACAAAGGTCGTTCTGCAGATGCTGCAAACAAAAGGGAGGACTCCAGTGATGGTGGAAAGGATAGAGCGATATCTAAGTAGGTATCCGGATGCGGCAGATGCGGATTTTCTGCGTAAGGGTTTTGCTCAGGGTTTTCATATTCCTAGTTCCGGTGTTCCAGGATCTCATCCGCCATATCGCAATTTAAAGTCTGTTATGTTACGCCCAGAGGTTGTTTCTGCCAAATTACAGAAGGAAGTGGATTTGGGCCGCATGGCAGGCCCTTTTTCAGAATCCCCGATCACAGACTTGGTGGTATCTCCACTAGGTTTAGTCCCGAAAAAGGACCCAGGATCGTACAGGCTGATTCATCATCTTTCTCATCCGAGAGGTTTTTCGGTCAATGACGGTATAGATCCCGAGGCTTCATCGGTTGTTTATACGTCATTTGACTCAGCAGTTCGGCTGGTCAAAAGTACAGGTAAAGGGGCTTTGCTGGCTAAAACTGATGTGGAAGCAGCCTTTCGGTTGCTTCCGGTGCATCCAGATAGTTTTCGCTTGCTGGGCTGCTTTTGGGAGTCACACCTGTATGTAGATTGCTGCCTCCTGATGGGGTGCTCCATATCCTGTTCTTACTTCGAGCGCTTTAGTTCGTTCGTAGAATGGGTGGTCAAAGAGGTGTCAGGGTTAAAGTCAGTCATTCATTATTTGGATGACTTTCTTTTTATCGGGGGGCAGGATCTAGCTGAATGCGCTTACCTGCTGGCCTCCATGCGCCAGGTGTGTGCGCAGTTTGGCATACCCTTAGCAGAAGAAAAGACCGAAGGCCCACAGACGACAATCAAGTTTTTGGGGATTGTCATCGACTCGGTCGCCATGGAGTGCAGGCTGCCTAGTGATAAGGTGGATGACTTGCGTCTCACTATTACCAGGACGCTCGGTTCAAAAAAGATCACCTTGCGAGAGCTTCAGTCGCTTCTCGGTAAGCTGAACTTTGCGTGCAGAATTATGCCCATGGGGGCGTATTTTCTGCCGACGTTTAGCAAGGGCTACAGCAGGCGTTGCGTCCCCGCACCATAGGATCCGGTTGGTGGCAGAGCACAAGGAGGACTTGCGTATGTGGTTGGTATTCCTGGCTGACTTTAATGGCCGTTCTATGTGGATGGAGGAAGCTCTCGCAAACCATGACTTGGAGTTATTTACGGACGCCGCAGGATCTCTGGGCTTCGGTGCGTTCTTCTCGAGTAAGTGGTGCGCCGAGGCCTGGCCTGAAACATGGGAACAGTTAGGCTTGACGAAAAATTTGGTACTGTTAGAATTATTCCCTATCTTGGTGGCGGTTGAGCTGTGGGGACCTTTGTTGAGGAATAGGAGAATACGATTTAATTGCGACAATATGGGTGTGGTGCAGGCAATCAATAGTTTGACGGCATCATCACCTCCGGTGGTGAGAGTACTACGTCAGTTGGTGTTAAGATGTTTGAGATTCAACATGTTGATGTTTGCAGTCCATTTGCCTGGAGTAGAGAATGAAGTAGCTGACGCTCTTTCTCGATTCCAATGGCAGAGATTTTGGACCCTCGTCCCGGGAGCAGAACGGCAGGGGGCTTCCTGCCCTCCGGCCTTATGGAAGATACCCGTGGGACAATAGGAGTTTGGATTTCTCAATCATTGTCAGCATCAACCTGGGCAGCGTATTCAGCGGTTTGGACGCAATGGGAGGAGTCGAGGCGACAAGTTGGAGGTTGCCAAGCAGATGAAGAAAGGTTGTTTTTGTTGCTGAAATTCATGGCGGAAAAAGGGGTTGCGGGGATTACCCCTGGGGTAATAGCAAAAAATTTGGCTGCATTATCGTTTTATTTCAAAGTTCAGAGTTTAACGGATGTTACTAAAGATTTCAGAGTTCACATGGCATTGAGAGGTTTGAGGAGACAAGTAGTAGCCCCCAAGGATGCTAGGCGCCCAGTTACATTTGGCCTGTTGATTTCAATTTTGGGGAAGCTGGGAGAGATATGTAGTTCCCCATACGAGGTTTTGTTATTTAGTGCTGCTTTCGTATTGGCATTTTTCGGGGCTTTCAGGGTGAGTGAATTAGTGAGCCCCAATAAAAAAGGGGTGGGTGGCTTCATGGAAGGGAATGTGGCATGGTCAGAGACAGGAGTGGAGGTGCAGTTGCGTAGATCAAAGACAGATCAGTTAGGCGGGGGCCGGAAGATCACGTTGTTTCCCGTGGAAGGATCAGTGGGTTGTCCAGTGGCGGTGGTGGGTCAGTTTTTGAGGGTGCGCCCCCGGACGGGTGGTTCATGGCTGTGTCACGCAGATGGGGTGCTATTGACAAAATACCAGTTTGTGGCGGTGTTTAGGAAAACATTGAGCAGCTTGGGCCTTGTTGCGGCTGAGTTTGCACCACACTCATTTAGGATAGGAGCGGCCACAGAGGCGGCCAGATGGGGACTTCGAGATGATCAGATTAAGAGCATAGGCAGATGGGAATCAGCTAGATTCCAGTTGTACGTCAGGCCACAGTTGGTATGAAGGGTCAGCGTAGGGGAGGTAAACTAGTGTTAGGTATTTTGTTAGTTGTTCAGTTTTTGTTTATTTCAGATAACCCAGCTCCTCCAATCTTGGTTTGGATATTCGGCCACTAATATGTCGCATGGGGTGCAACTTAGAGCCGCTGTGCAGCCGGACGGCCGGCAGTTGGGTATCCCGAGAGCGACTGCAACTGTCCGGTGGATCGGAATTCCGGGCATGCAATGGGCCAAGGTATTGCCAGAACTGCAGAGATTCGTGGCCCTGGACAGGGCCCCTGAGGTACTGGTTCTCCATGTCGGTGGGAATGATCTGGCCTCAAGGACCACGAGGCAAATTATACAAGATATAAAATGTGATTTCATGAGGATGCGGTCGACTTTCCCACGAACAATTATAGTGTGGTCCGAGATTATTGGCAGAAGCCACTGGAGGTTGGCTCAGTCCGTTGACAAAATGAATCGAGCTCGCAAGAAGCTGAACAGGTAGGTGTCCCGGTTTGTGGTTAGGAATGGGGGGGTGGCAGTGAGACACGAAGATTTAGAGGAGGATTTAGATTTGTTTCTGAGGCGTGATGGAGTACACCTCAACGCCATAGGTACAGATCTGTGGTCCCTGGCTTTAGAGGGTAGTATTCAGCGGGGGCTCCGTTTGTGGGCTGCACAAGGGTGAGGTTTCTCCCTTGTTTGTGGTGGCGGGGCAGGGAGCCCGGAGGACGGTGGTTAATTATTGGAGGAATTCACGCGGGTGAATTTCTCAGGGTATCCGTCATCTGAAAGAGGTTATTAAGGGCATGCAGCTGTCCCTGAGCCGGAGTTTGCGGCTGGGGGCCGGTTATATATATAGTTGCATTACCTACGTTTGTTAGCTTCCGGGGTTCCTTGTCCTGCAAGGTTTATACTTCTTAGGTTTATTAAGAATTGTTTTATATTAAAATATTGCTCAATAAATTGGGCTGCATTGGCCTATTTTCTCCACGTCAATGGTAGTCCTTTGTATTTTTGTGAGAAAGTTTGGTGAGTGGGTAAAGGTTTGGGGACAGGTAATGGCAGGGGCGTAGCAATAGGGGGTGCAGAGGTAGCGACCGCATCGGGGCCCTTGGGCCAGAGGGGCCCTGAAGGGTCCACCCTCTATCACAGTATTACCTCTCTATTGGTCCTGTGCTGGTAATAATCACTTCTATAGATGCTTTGAATAGTAGTAATCCTTAACACACTGTTCCCCAACCCCTTCTTGCACCTCTGACACTGGGGCTGTCCTTGGCAGGTTTTGGTGCGCCGTATCAATTGTTATGTATAGAGTGCTTGGGGGGGCCCCCATGTAAAACTTGCACCGGGGCCCACAGCTCTTTAGCTACGCCACTGGGTAATGGGATATTCCCAGATCAAGCCCAAGGTAAGTATAAATAAGGGGTAATACACGTGTTACTAGTACTATATCGTGTGTTACCCTACCATGTTAACCTAGGTAACACTAGTTGCGTTATATGCACAACACGATCTATGTAGCTGCCATTAGTACAAGGTAAGTACAGGAAAGGTATTTGCAATAATACACAATTAGTGCAGTATTGCTTCTTTATCAATAAATAGCCCCAGAAATTTTAAATGAAAGCTGCTATTCAAATACAGTATATGGGGAGTGTCAGTTACTGCACAAGCGCTTGCCACACCCACTTAACCCAGGCCACAATTTGCACCCATTTTTTTTTCAAGACAGTTACGGTAGTGGGTAGAAATATCCTCCTAGTCTTTTATTGGGCAGCTAGATCATGTGATGTTTAAAGGAAACCTGGGACGTCGGATTAAAAAGATTTGTTACTTACCCAGGGCTTCCTCCAGCCCCATGAGCACGGATGCGTCCCACGCCGTCCTCCTGAGTGCCTCCGTTCAGCTGCAATCACTCCCGGTAATCGGGCTCAGTTGTGCCAGTAGTCGGCTCTTTTGCGCATGCACAGAGGGGCCACGCATGCACAGAAGAGCCGACTGGCGCGACTGAGCCAGATTACCGGGAGTGATTGCGGCTGAACGGGCGCACTCGGGAGGACAGCGTGGGACGCATTCCTGCTCATGGGGCTGGAGGAAGCCCTGGGTAAGTAACAAATCTTTTTAATCCGACGTCTCTGGTATACTTTAAAACAGCATGTGGACAGTGGAACTCTCTGGGCCTGATTCACAAAGCGGTGCTAACAGTTAGCACGCTGGTGAAAAGCCCTTTATCATGCCTAAACTCAGTTTAGGCATGATAAGTTTAGGTGTGGTAAGTTTAGGAGTGATAAGTTTAGGCATGATACGTTTAAGCACCAACTGGGTTAGCACCGCAGTGCACAGCTGATCAAAAGTTTTGCGCTAGCAAAGTCTGGTGCACTTCGCATAGAGTTTAATGGCGCTGATTTGCGTGCGGGACTTTGCGTGCGATCTAAACTTATCTAAACTTATCATGCCTAAACTTATCATGCCTAAACTTATCACGCCTAAACTTATCACGCCTAAACTGGCTTTTCACCAGCGTGGTGCAATGGTTATCACGCCTAAAGTCTCTAACTGGGTTAGCACCGCTTTGTGAATCAAGCCCTCTGTCTGCCTGGAGGCCAGCAGGTAGCAAGTTGAAGCACTAAGAAGGGAAATATAAACTGTGGTGTTTTATGTAACATCTCATCTCTCATCATATAAGGGGGCACTTAAAGTGTCAGTTCTCTGCCACCCAGTAAATATGCCTCTGCGTGTACAAAAAAAAGAGACACTGATACTTTATGCAGAATTGCACCCATCAAGAAAACATTAGAAAGCTGTCTTCAGTATTAAATATATTTTATATTGCTGTGAAGCTTACCCATCATATCTTGATCGTTCTCCGAATCTGGATATCCTGAGAAACAAAAATATCAGTCTTTAATATGTGTGGCATTTCCAGCAATGCAGGGAATACAACACTGGTAATGATCCAGCCACACACTCACTGTCTGTTCACTACTGCTCTCTCCCACCATCACTCTCTGGCTACCAACTGCCTGTTCACTACTGCTCTTTCCCACCACCTCTCTCTGGCTGCCCACTGTCTATTCACTACTGCTCTCTCCCACCACCCCTCTCTGGCTGCCCACTGTTCACTTCTGCTCTCTCCCACCACCTCTCTCTGGCTGCCCACTGTCTGTTCACTACAGCTCTCTCCCACCACCTCTCTCTGGCTGCACACTGTCTATTCACTACTGCTCTCTCCCACCACCCCTCTCCGGCTGCCCACTGTCTGTTCACTACTGCTCTCCCCCACCATCACTCTCTGGCTGCCCACTGTCTATTCACTACTGCTCTCTCCCACCACCTCTCTCTGGCTGCCCACTGTCTATTCACTACTGCTCTTTCCCACCACCTCTCTCTGGCTGCCCACTGTCTATTCACTACTGCTCTCTCCCACCACCCCTCTCTGGCTGCCCACTGTTCACTTCTGCTCTCTCCCACCACCTCTCTCTGGCTGCCCACTGTCTGTTCACTACAGCTCTCTCCCACCACCTCTCTCTGGCTGCACACTGTCTATTCACTACTGCTCTCTCCCACCACCCCTCTCCGGCTGCCCACTGTCTGTTCACTACTGCTCTCCCCCACCATCACTCTCTGGCTGCCCACTGTCTATTCACTACAGCTCTCTCCCACCACCTCTCTCTGGCTGCCCACTGTCTATTCACTACTGCTCTCTCCCACCACCTCTCTCCGGCTGCCCACTGTCTGTTCACTACTGCTCTCTCCCACCATCACTCTCTGGCTGCCCACTGTCTGTTCACTACTGCTCTCTCCCACCACCTCTCTCTGGCTGCCCACTGTCTGTTTACCACTGCTCTTTCCCACCACCTCTCTCTGGCTGCCCACTGTCTATTCACTACTGCTCTCTCCCACCATCACTCTCTGGCTACCAACTGCCTGTTCACTACTGCTCTCTCCCACCACCTCTCTCTGGCTGCCCACTGTCTGTTCACTACTGCTCTCTCCCACCACCTCTCTCTAGCTGCCCACTGTCTGTTCACTACTGCTCTCTCCCACCACCTCTCTCTGGCTGCCCACTGTCTGTTTACCACTGCTCTTTCCCACCACCTCTCTCTGGCTGCCCACTGTCTATTCACTACTGCTCTCTCCCACCATCACTCTCTGGCTGCCCACTGTCTGTTCACTACTGCTCTCTCCCACCACCTCTCTCTGGCTGCCCACTGTCTGTTTACCACTGCTCTTTCCCACCACCTCTCTCTGGCTGCCCACTGTCTGTTTACTGCAGCTCTCTCCCACCACCTCTCTCTGGCTGCCCACTGTCTATTCACTACTCCTCTCTCCCACCACCTCTCTCTAGCTGCCCACTGTCTGTTCACTACAGCTCTCTCCCACCACCTCTCTCTGGCTGCCCACTGTCTATTCACTACTGCTCTCTCCCACCACCTCTCTCTGGCTGCCCACTGTCTGTTCACTACTGCTCTCTCCCACCACCTCTCTCTGGCTGCTCACTGTCTATTCACTACTGCTCTCTCCCACCACCTCTCTCTAGCTGCCCACTGTCTGTTCACTACAGCTCTCTCCCACCACCTCTCTCTGGCTGCCCACTGTCTATTCACTACTGCTCTCTCCCACCACCTCTCTCTGGCTGCCCACTGTCTGTTCACTACAGCTCTCTCCCACCACCTCTCTCTGGCTGCCCACTGTCTGTTCACTACTGCTCTCTCCCACCCCCTCTCTGGATGTTCATGTTCCACTGTCTGTTTACTACTGCTCTCTCCCACCACCCCTCTCTGAATGTTTCACTGTCTGTTCACTACTGCTCTCTCCCACCACTACCCTCTGGATGTTCCACTGTCTGCTCACTACTGCTCTCTTCCACCGCCCCTCTCTGGACGTTCCACTGTCTATTCACTACTACTCTCTCCCACCACCTCTCTCTGGATGTTCCACTGTCTGCTCACTACTGCTCTTTCCCACCACCCCTCTCTGGACGTTCCACTGTCTATTCACTACTACTCTCTCCCACCATCTCTCTCGGGATGTTCCACTGTCTGTTCACTACTGTTCGCTCCTTTGTCTCAGCCATGACTGTCAACCACAAACCAACTGCAGAGAGCTGCAGTTTTTTACCTGTTGAGTTGATTACAATGGCTGTTCCCAATTAATCAGGGTATTTAGGATGCTTTAGAACAGCTTGGACTATTTGGAATGGTATAGAACTTTGGATTTTCCCACAGACTGTGACAGTTTTTGAAGGTTATGAATAATTTTGGACTGGACACTTTTTTCTCCAATGTAAATAAAAGCTGAGATTTTTTTCCCACAATAATGCCTCTTGTACATTGTCTTATTATCTTTTCGGAGACACCTATGTCATTTCCTGTCAAAAAATTACTTGCTGGTTGAATAAAAGTAACTTTAAGTCAAAATGTGCCAGGGATATGAGTAATTATTGGCAGCACTGTATATATAGATACCTCTGCATGTACAAAAAAAAAGGAAACTGATACTTTATGCAAAAATTGCACCCATCCAGAAAACGTTGGAACGCTGTCTACAGTACTAAATATTCTTTATATTGCTGTGAAGCTTACCAATCATATCTTGGGGGTTCTTTGAAACTGTAAATTATGAGGAAAAAATATATCAGTCTGGCATTTCCAACAATGCAAATAATACAACACTGGTAATGATCCAGCCACACACTCACTGGCTGTTCACTACTGCGCTCTCCCACCACCTCTCTCTGGATGTTCTACTGTCTGTTCACTACTGCTCTCTCTAACCACCCCTATCTGGCTGCCCACTGTCTGTTCACTACTGCTCTCTCTCACCACCCCTATCTGGCTGCCCACTGTCTGCTCACTACTGCTCTCTCTCACCACCCCTATCTGAATGTTCCAATGTCTGTTCACTACTCCTCTCTCCCACCACCTCTCTCTGGCTGTCAACTGTCTGTTCACTACTGCTCTCTCCCACCACCCCTCTCTGGCTGCCCACTGTCTGTTCACTACTGCTCTCTCCCACCACCCCTCTCTGGCTGCCCACTGTCTGTTCACTACTGCTCTCTCCCACCACCTCTCTCTGGCTGCCCACTTTCTGTTCACTACTACTCTCTCCCACCACCCCTCTCTGAATGTTTCAATGTTTGTTCACTACTGCTCTCCCCCACCACTACCCTCGGGATGTGCCACTGTCTGTTCACTACTGTTCGCTTCATTATCTTAGCCATGACTGTCCACAAACCAACTGCAGAGAGCTGCAGTTTTTTACCTGTTGAGTTGATTAAAACAGCTGTTCCCAATTAATCAAGGTATTTAGGATGCTTTAGAACAGCTTGGACTATTTGGAATGGTATAGAACTTTGGATTTTCCCACAGACTGTGACAGTTTTTGAAGGTTATGAATAATTTTGGACTGGACACTTTTTTCTCCAATGTAAATAAAAGCTGAGATTTTGTTCCCACAATAATGCCTCTTGTACATCGTCTTATCTTTTGGGAGACACCTAAGTCATTTCCTGTCAAAAAATTACTTGCTGGTTGAATAAAAGTAACTAAGTCAAAATGTGCCAGGGATATGAGTAATTATGGGCAGCACTGTATATATAGATACCTCTGCATGTACAAAAATAAAAGGAAACGGATACTTTATGCAAAAATTGCACCCATCCAGAAAACTTTGGAACGCTGTCTACAGTACTAAATATTCTTTATATTGCTGTGAAGCTTACCAATCATATCTTGCGGGTTCTCCCAAACTGTAAATTATGAGGAAAAAAATATATCAGTCTGGCATTTCCAACAATGCAAATAATACAACACTGGTAATGATCCAGCCACACACTCACTGGCTGTTCACTACTGCGCTCTCCCAACACCTCTCTCTGGATGTTCTACTGTCTGGTCACTACTGCTCTCTCCCACCACCTCTCTCTGGCTGCCCACTGTCTGTTCACTACTGGACAAACTACAGCCTATATAAGGCTGATGTGAGCATGGGAATGCTGAAACGGAATGGGAAGGGTTAATTGAGTTGTGGTACTGGCAGTCTTTTTTGTGTGTTACAGATGCTGAGTGGAGATCAGCTTACCTCATCAAGGTTGCTGTCGTGGAGCAGAAGAGAGCTGTGAGCCAATCAGCTGCAGCTTGAAGAGGATTGGGTGTAGCTTTTCCCTCCAGCGTGTAGGAACCAATCAGGGTGATTGACAGCTGTCTACAAAACTGTTCCTGTCACAGGGGCTGTCACACTTGAGAATCGAACTGAGCAGCTGCCCGCCCGCCCACCCCCTTTTATTTCTTTATGTTGCTGTCGCGGGCCTTGGTGAAACAAGGGGGGGAGGTTCTGGACTTTTGAAAGGACAATGGTGGTAGGGATTGTGTCGGGTCCCCAGACCAGCAATCCCCCTTTGTTTGTCTCGGTTGGTTATGTTAAGGTTGTAACAAACAAAAGAAAAATAAAGTTGGTTGGTTTGAATAAGTTATAAGTGGAAATAATAAATAAAATAAAAAGGTAAACAATGGTTATCCCTCCCCCTTAATCAATAAAGAGGCCGCGGCCTGTTAACCGCCTGTTGGTGTCTGAGTTATTTCTTTTAAGGTTTAAATAATATTGGTGATCCTGTAATGTAATGAGTGTTGAATGCAGTCCCATGCTCTCTCCCACCACCCCTCTCTGGCTGCCCACTGTCTGTTCACTACTGCTCTCTCCCACCACCCCTCTCTGGCTGCCCACTGTCTGTTCACTACTGCTCTCTCCCACCACCCCTCTCTGGCTGCCCACTGTCTGTTCACTACTGCTCTCTCCCACCACCCCTCTCTGGCTGCCCACTGTCTGTTCACTACTGCTCTCTCCCACCACCCCTCTCTGGCTGCCCACTGTCTGTTCACTACTGCTCTCTCCCACCACCCCTCTCTGGCTGCCCACTGTCTGTTCACTACTGCTCTCTCCCACCACCCCTCTCTGGCTGCCCACTGTCTGTTCACTACTGCTCTCTCCCACCACCCCTCTCTGGCTGCCCACTGTCTGTTCACTACTGCTCTTTCCCACCACCCCTCTCTGGCTGCCCACTGTCTGTTCACTACTGCTCTCTCCCACCACCCCTATCTGGCTGCCCACTGTCTGTTCACTACTGCTCTCTCCCACCACCCCTCTCTGGCTGTCCACTGTCTGTTCACTACTGCTCTCTCCCACCACCCCTATCTGGCTGCCCACTGTCTGTTCACTACTGCTCTCTCCCACCACCCCTATCTGGCTGCCCACTGTCTGTTCACTACTGCTCTCTCCCACCACCCCTATCTGGCTGCCCACTGTCTGTTCACTACTGCTCTCTCCCACCACCCCTATCTGGCTGCCCACTGTCTGTTCACTACTGCTCTCTCCCACCACCCCTATCTGGCTGCCCACTGTCTGTTCACTACCGCTCTCTCCCACCACCCCTCTCTGGCTGCCCACTGTCTGTTCACTACTGCTCTCTCCCACCACCCCTATCTGAATGTTCCACTGTCTGTTCACTACCGCTCTCTCCCACCACCCCTCAACTGTCCCTCTTTGAGAGCCATGTTCCGCTGTCCCTCTTTCCTCCTCATGTGTCCCTCTTTCAGGACTCATATACAGAACTATGTAATATATGTATTTTTCTACTGAAAATGTGTTTAATTGACTCTAAACTATATTCTTATCATTTAATATACCTATATACTGTATATGCCTCTGCATGTACAAAAAAAAAAGGAAACTGATACTTTATGCAAAATTGTACCCATGAAGAGAACATTGGAACGCTGTCTACTGTACTAAATATTCTTTATATTGCTGTGAAGCTTACCCATCGCATCTGGATCCTTCGCAGCACCTGGAATTTATGAGGAAAAAATATATCAGTCTTTAATAGGTGTGGCATTTTCAGTAATGCAAAAAATACAACACTGCTAATGATCCAGCCACTACTGCTCTCTTCCACCACCCCTGTCTGGATGTTCCACAGTCTGTTCACTACTGCTCTCTCCCACCACCTCTCTTTGGATGTTCCACTGTCTGTTCACTACTGCTTTCTCCCACCACCCCTCTCTAGCTGCCCACTGTCTGTTCACTACTGCTCTCTCCCACCACCCCTCTCTGAATGTTCCACTGTCTGTTCACTACTGCTTTCTCCCACCACCCCTCTCTAGCTGCCCACTGTCTGTTCACTACTGCTCTCTCCCACCACCCCTCTCTGAATGTTCCACTCAGTGACAGGGCCGGGCCGAGGCATAGGCTGGAGAGGCTCCAGCCTCAGGGCGCAGTGTAGGAGGGGGCGCACAATTCATTCAGCTGTCATTCCTAATTGTGTTTGAAGCAGAAAGAAATAAGAAAAGGGGATACATGGCAGTGACTGCAAGCCATATAACTAGATATTAAGGTGTTGGGGAGGTTGTGGGCCCTGTGGCACCTCTTAGTCTAATAGCAATCAGTGAGTGACAGCTGGGGTGGCAGGGATGAAGGGGCGCACTTTGGTGTCTCAGCCTTGGGTGCTGGAGGACCTTGTCCCGCCTCAGCTCAGTGATGCTCAAATCCGAACTTTGAGTGAATCCAGATAGTTGTTATCCAGATATCACCCAGTAAACCTGTGCAGTGTGGGTGGGGGGGTCAATCTTACCTGTCTGACGTCTTCTTCGTCCGTCCCTCGGCGTCTCCCACGATGCGCTCTACACGCGTCACGGGAGTACATACACTTCCTCCTTCAACCCGGAAGGAGGAAGTGTTTGTAATCACGTGACCGCCGCTTGGACCGCATCGTGAGAGGCGCCGAGGGACGGACCGAAGAAGACATCAGACAGGTAAGCTTGGCCCCCTCCTCCCCCCCGTCCACACCGCACAGGTATCTGGGTGAAATCCGGATAGAACTTTCCGGATTCACCCAAAGTTCGGATTTGAGCATCACTGGTTCCACTGTCTGTTCACTACTGCTCTCTTCCACCACCCCTCTCTGGATGTCCCACGGTCTGTTCACTACTGCTCTCTCCCACCACCCCTCTCTGCTACCAACTGTCTGTTCACTACTGCTCTCTCCCACCACCCCTCTCTGGATGCCCACTGTCTGTTCACTAGTATCACTACTGCTCTCTTCTACCACCCTTCTCTGGCTGCCCACTGTCTGTTCACTACCGTTCTCTCCCACCACCCTTCTCTGGCTGCCCACTGTCTGTTCACTATCGTTCTCTCCCACCAATACCCTCTGGATGTTCCACTGTCTCTCCATAGCTCCCAACTGTCCATCTTTTGGAGTGACAGCCCCTCTTTGAAAGCCATGTTCCACTGTGCCTCTTTCCTCCTCATTTGTCCCTCTTTATACACATATACACATCTATGTAATATATTTATTTTTCTACTGAAAAAATGTATCTAATTGACTCTAAAGTATATTTACAAAAAAAAGGAAGCTGATACTTTATGCAAAATTGCACCCATCAAGAAAACGTTGCAACGCTATCTACAGTACTAAATATTCTTTATATTGCTGTAAAGCTCACCCCTCTTATCATACGGGTTCTCCAAATCTGTAAATTATGAGGAAAAATTATATCAGTCTGTCATTTCCAGCAATGCAAAAAATACAACACTGGTAATGATCCAGCCACACATTTACTGTCTGTTCACTACTACTCTCTCCCACCACCACTCTCTGAATGTTCCACTGTCTGCTGACTACTGCTCTCTCTCACCACCTCTCTGGATGTTCCACTCAGGGTCGGATTTACCATAAGGCACATGCCTACAGGCGCCTCATGATAGAAAGGTGTCTCATTCACCTTCCCGAGCGCCTCCATTACTCCTACCCTACGCAGAGTCCTGATGAGAGTGTAAATGAGAGGTTACTCCTCCTGCTCTCAGCATTCCACTGACGAGATCTCCCTTCAGTCAGGGGCACCTCTAGCTACTGTATTCTGAGGTTCTTCTAGCAAACTAATACTTGGGGCCACCTCTAGCTACTTAGTATTACGTAGCCAGAAGTACCCTCGATATTAAGGGGCACTTGTAGCTCACTACGGTATGATGGGCAAGGGAGAGGGGACAGCTGGGACAGCCAGCACACGTGCGATGCAGTTTGGTGGTGGTTTGTAGGTTCATGGAGGGCAAAGTCTAAGATGCTAGGAGATATGTGCCTACAGGCTCCTTTGATGTAAATCTGGGCCTTATTCCACTGTCTGTTCACTACTGCTCTCTCCCACCACCTCTCTCTGAATATTCCATTGTTTGATCACTACTGCTCTTTTCCACCACCCCTCTCTGCATGTTCCACTGTCTGTTCACTACTGCTCTCTCCCACCACCTCTCTCTGAATATTCCATTGTTTAAACACTACTGCTCTTTTCCACCACCCCTCTCTGCATGTTCCAGTGTCTGTTCACTACTGCTCTCTCCCACCACCTCTCTTTGGCTGCCAACTGTCTGTTCACTACTGCTTTCTCCTACCACCCCTCTCTGCATGTTCCACTGTGTGTTCACTACTGCTCTCTCCCACCACTACCTTCAGGATGTTCCACTGTCTGTTCACTACTGCTCTCTCCAACCCCCTCTCTGGCTGCCATCTACTTTTATTTGTAAAATAAAACGTTTATATTGTTCACCGTATAGGGTGGCAATTCTTCACCACCCTATCAATATGCCTCTAAGTGTAAAGAAAAACGAAGCGGTAGCAATAGTGCACCCAACAAGAAAACTTTGATACGCTATCTACAGCATTAAATGTTCAGTATATTGCTGTGGAGCTTACCCAACGTATCTAGTGGAGTGAATGGAACCTGGAAGTCTGAAAAAAAGATATCCTATTAGTCTCTTTAAAAGTTTTAGTTTTAAAAAAGTTTTTAAAAAAACACAGCACTGTCTCTGTGGATGAATCAGCCTATCCGCATAAGAAACACAAATGGGGCTTTTCCACTAGAAAATGTGATTGCATGCAAAATCACCCTGCGATCGCACTTCTTTCTATGTCCACTACCCACGATTGCACCGATATCCATCGGGTATGAGCGCAAAGGCAAGAGTGGAAAAAAACTGCGATTTACATCTTAATTGCGGTAGTGGTGCAATTGGCAAAACTGGTGCAATCCGATTTTTGGATCAGATGATGCCTAGTGGAAAAGGGCCCATACTATGACTGAGAAGGGATACAGTGTATGTATCTCTCCTTATCTGACTTCTCATCTGTTTATCTCCTGAATTAGTGCACATTATCTCACGACTTAGCTCTCTTAATAGCTGTGGTGACATAAGCCCCATACACACACTCAACTGTGGTCTTTTAGGCTCTCACAACATTTCTTGTGAAACACCTAGTTCACCTATGTTGAATTGACTTCTTATCAGTCTCATCAGCTGCTTGAACAATAGCAAGAGATTTTTTGTAGGTGTTTCACAAGAAATGTTGTGAGAGCCTAAAAGACCGCTGTTGAGTGTGTGTATGGGGCTATAGCTAATGATAAAAACTTTTTAAATCATTCCCATTACTTAAAAAGCCCCATACATAATTGGGTGGTGGTGGTGGTGGTGGTGGTGGTGGTGTGTGGGGGTGTCTGTTGCCCAGCCGGGATCGGTATGCGATCCGTGTGCAGAGTTGGTTCTAGACTTTTTGCCCCCTGAAGCAATACATTGTGAGGACGCCGATGTGCGTATGCAAAAAACAAATAAGTTGTCAGGATCCGTTGATCAGTTGTCTAAAATCTTTTTTTATTAATAACTTAATAAACGTAATAGCGTTCCTGACGCTATCTGAGGAAAGAGCTATGTTCTGAAACGCCGTGCATCATGGCGACCCGGCACACACTTTTCATGCCTGTTGGATTTTAAAAGTTATTAATGAAAGAAGATTTTAGACGATGCAGATCCTGACAACTTATTTGGACATTATCCCTGTGCACTCCAGGTGGCGATCCCAGCACTTCAACATCCATTGGTACTGTCACGATTCCAAATTGACATGTATGCAAAAAACAGACCGATAAGGAGAGACACATCAGGCTGTGCATTGCAGGCACTGGCACTGGCAAGACATCATCTCCTCCCTGCTGACCTGCAGAATCCTGGTTCTGATCTGATCCCCTTCAAAAATGTTCAGCAAATGACCGGTGCACAAGTCCCTAAAAAAGGCTTAGTTCACCCCAGGTAAACTGGAGGAAGGCTGGTTGACACAAATTCAAATTGGCCTATATTCAAATACAACCGCCACTCAAAGAATTATATACCAAAAATACTTTATTTGTAGAAAAATACACAGCAACCATCCAATAAAACCCCCAATCCCCTAAAACCAAAGACATGGGCATGAACTATAGGAGTACTCCCGGCGCTCACACTCATACTCACTCAACATACACACCAAATCTGGATTGGGCGATCCCTAAATTGTGCGTGTGTGTGATGCCCATAGGCAGCTGCTTTGTTTGTGCAACTCCTGTTGTTCAAAACAGTCTGGGAAACATGCAAATGAATGCTTTTATAAAGTTCCTCAGTTCTGATGGTTACAGCTGACTGCTGCCTCACAGTATCCAGCTATGGCAATTCCATGTTAAAGGAATACTGTAGGGGGGTTCGGGCGAAAATGAGTTGAACTTACCCGGGGCTTCTAATGGTCCCCGCAGACATCCTGTGCCCGCGCAGCCACTCCCCAATGCTCCGGTTCACTTCTGGAATTTCAGACTTTAAAGTCTGAAAACGACTGTGCCTGCTTTGCCGTGTCCTCGCTCCCACTGATGTCACCAGGAGTGTACTATGCAGGCCCAGTATGGTCTCTGCCTGTGCAGTACGCTCCTGGTGACATCAGTGGTAGCAAGGACACGGCAACTCAGGCGCAGTGGTGTCAGACTTTAAAGTCTGAAATTCTAAAAGTGAACTGGAGGCGGGGCCGGAGCATCGGTGAGTGGCTGTGCAGGCACAAGACGTCTGCGGGGGACCATTAGAAGCCCCGGGTAACTTCAACTCATTTTCCCCTGACCCCCCTACAGTATTCCTTTAAGGCTTAACAGTGATGCTTAATCCAACACCTTTACTGGAGCCAGTTTCAACAAAGGGGTTACCTTCTTTCAGTAGTGCCGACTGATTCGATTAACAGCCAGGGAGTGACTTTTCTTGCTGGCTGCACCGATCGTTCCACCTCTGACCAGAAACCCAGTGGCGTCCTGCTGGTTACAGGTACCTGTATCAAACGGTCTCACCCTATGCTTGGTACAAGCTGAGCAGGAGCGTGTGCCATGCGCATTACACTGGGCTAGACCTCCAGCCACAAGTCTTTCGGATCCGCCCACATACACATTACGCCTACAATGACGTAGGCATCATCAGTGTGTCACGCGGCATCATCGGGACGGGCCTCTCCGACTTTCAAGCCGGCCTCCAAGCCTCACTTCGGGTTCTCCCAGGCAGATTGCGTTCCAATACTTCCAGATTAACCCTTCATTGGGCTCTATTCACAATCATTTTTTGCATGCGGAAATGCACTTGCGGTAAATTCTCAACTGAAACGAGACCATCTTGACATTCACAAAATTGCACGCATGAACATTTACCGCATACGTAAAATTTTAATTAGCCGCAAATGCGGTAAAAGTCAGCAAAAGTCGGTAGTTCCCGCAAAAAAATCAAAATTCACTGGCTGGAGGTCTAGCCCGGTGTAATGCGCACGGCACACGCTCCTGCTCGGATTGTACCAAGCATATGGTGAGACCGTTTGATACAGGTACCTGTAACCCGCGGGATGCCGCGGGGTTCCTGATCAGAGGTGGAACGATCGGTGCAGCAAGAAAAGTCACTCCCTGGCTGTTAATCGAATCGATCGGCACTACTGGAAGAAGGTAACCTCTTTCTTGAAACTGGCTCCAGTAAAGGTGTTGGATTAAGCATCACTGTTAAGCCTTAACATGGAATTGCCATAGCTGGATACTGTGAGGCAGCAGTCAGCTGTAACCATCGGAACGGAGGAACTTTATAAAAGCATTCATTTGCATGTTTCCCAGACTGTTTTGAATCGCAACAGGAGTTGTACAAACAAAGCAGCTGCCTATGGGCATCACACACACGCACAATTTAGGGATCGGCCGATCCAGATTTGGTGTGTATGTGGAGTGAGTGTGAGCGCCGGGAGTACTTCTATGGTTCATGCCCACGTCTTTGGTTTTAGGGGATTGGGGGTTTTCTGGGATGGTTGCTGTGTATTTTTCTACAAATAAAGTATTTTTGGTATATACTTCTTTAAGTGGCGGTTGTATTTGAATATAGTCTGATCAGATCCCCAGGGGTACCGGCTGCAACAGCGCCACATCACTCACCCGCTCTCAGCAGATTAGCGATGGAATCACGAGTCACACATGAAGTCCTGCTACCTGACTACAGCAGGTCACATGAGGCACTGCTGTAGCCATGGATACAGGACCCTGCACGGGCAGATGGAGATCCTATCGCTGGAACGCTGAGAGCAGGTGAGTGAAGCGAAACTGCGGATCTAGGGAAGGTGAGACGGGGAACGCGAGGAGGAGGACATTTGAGGAAGGGAGCCGCTTGTTGTCGCCTTGAAGCACGTGATTACTGCTGCTTTATGGAAGAACCCCTCCCCGCCCGAGCAACAGAGTAGTGCACATGCTGTACAGACGTGTCATCAGCCTCCAGGCTAGGGAAAATGGGTGACTCACAACAGAGAGGAAAGAGCAATCCAGTGGTGCTCAGGCATCAGGGATGCCACATGCTGGATTTTTTGCAGACGTCAGGTGCCCGCTGTAACTATGCTGGTTTTGACTCACGATTCGAGGCCAAGGATGTCTTTATCGACTGCCACAGCGAAGGCCAAATCATTGCGTTTCAGTTTGCCCAAATAAACATTTTGAATTTCTGTACATACCACTATGTGGGGGAATATTTGGGACACTTACCGCTGCAGTCGATCTTTGCTTTGGACCTGGTGTCTGGAACCTCGGTGCCGTTGTTGTAGACACACCAACAAAATCCGGTGCTTCTCCAGCATTGCTTGGGCTGGTACTGGCCTCTCTCATCACACTGTGGCACGAATTTACCAGGCATCGCTCTGCCGGCCTTCAACTGGCAGTCTGAAACGGGGGCACCTGTCACGTATAACCGTATGCATGTGAGTCTACTTTACACCAGACAGGAAACAATCAGGGCTGAAAGCATATGCTGAAGTTAGAATCTACCCCTAAAGGTAGCCATACATCAGGCGATGATGGGCAGATTCGACCAAGAAACAAATCTCTCTCTGAACGAATCTGATTCAAAAGAGATCTGTCAGCTGCCCATACACTGCTGGCCGATTCCAGATCAATTGCAGCGTGAAATCTCTCGGGAATTGGCCGAGCCTGCCGCATCGCCGCTTTTCCCCTAATGTATAACTGCGTGTGCATTTACACATTACCTGTCCTGTGTAGTGGTGCCCGTCTGTCTTCTGCCGCTCTTCCATAGCTGCATACACGCTGCCGGCGTGTGTGTGACCACCTCACACGTGCTATGCGGCAGCAGCATGTATGGGGTGAACTGAAGAGCAGCGGATTCAGAAGACGGACCGCGACAGGACAGGTAATGAGTAAATTCACACACATTTATACATTAGGGGAACAGCGACAGGTGGTTTCGTTACGTTCCTTGCTTGACCTGATATCGCTCATCGATACCGCTGCCCACCCGATCGACCAGAATGACCTGACATCCTGCAGCATGTCCAACCGATATACGCAACCAATTGCGGCCCAAAATTGGTCACATTGTCGGTCGTGCAGGCGGTTTTCATTCACTTCCGATTATATTAATCGAATCAGATGGTCCATCGGCTGCCAAGTCTCCTGATGTCACACACTGCAATAGAAAGATATAGAGATTTATCACCATGTAGGATTGATCAATGAGATGCAAATATTTCCAAGTTTATGCAAATGTATGTAGATTTTTATGTAAATATACGCAGCTCGAAAATGGACCAAACAAATTAAACCTGGGTGGGATTTGATTGGTCCATTTTCAAGCTGCATATATTTGCATAAACATTTACATAAATCTGCAACAACTTGGAAATATTGCATCTCATTGGTCATCCCTGGTCGCTGGACTGTGGCGCAGGCCAGAAACTGATAAGACCACTGCCCTGTCTTCTTGAAAAAGAACACCCTTGGAGAACACAAGTCATCCAGCAAACCTGGACTGGATTTGTTGTAAAAAATGCCTGCTATTAGGTGGCAGGAGTGTACAGCTCTTGGCTGGGTCATATCAGACCATAGCAAGATTGCTATAAAGGTAGTGAATTAGTGGTTGTGTTACTTTAGGGCCCATTTCCACTAGCTGAGATCCACTCCTAAAAGCATACTGCAGCCGGTTTGCCAATTGCAAGAGCACAGCAATACAGCGTTACAGTGCTGTGTGTGAAACTCCGCCCCCTCCATTGGCAAGACCGCAGAGAGAGAGAGCGAGTGTGGGTGTGGTCAATAAAAATAAAAAAGTTCCTGTTCAGGATTGTGGACCACTTACATTCTCCAGCCCTACCAAATCAGGCATACATATGAAATCGCCACCGGAAGACTTGGGCACAGGATACAACCGATATACGGTTTACCCTGCTGCTGCACAAGTCCTGGCGGTGTTAATTACTATTCCCCCCCCCCCCCCCAGGTCCATGTGGATGGTGGGGAATTATGTAATTCGGCTTCCAGCTATTGCTGGCGGCGGAATTACAGTGTTTTAAAAGTAACTTCAGCTCTGTCTTCTGACGTCGCTGAAGTTACGAAGAGTGCGCCGCTATAGGCGTAATTCCTATTACGGTCTATGGTGGCGCCGGCTGCACCCAAATCACCTGCACTACTATTACAGCTCTCACCAAATCAGCCCCAGGCCTACCTCCTGGTAGATCAGAGAGTTACATTACATACAGTGCCGTAGCAAAGGAGCAGTGGGCCCCGATGCAAGTTTTACATTGGGGCCCCCCATGTACTCTAAACATAACAAATTATATGATGCACCAAAACCTGCCAATGGCAACTACAGTGTCAGAGGTGCAAGAAGGGGATGGGGAGCAGTTTGTTAATGATTACCACTATTCAAAGTATCTGTAGAAGTGATTTTTTTCCAGCACAGGACCAACAGAAAGCTAACACTGCAGTTGAGGGACCCGATGCGGTCGCAACCTCTGCACCCCCTATTGCTACGCCCCTGATTACATAGCTTTGTAGCAAAGTGGTGCTAAATGTTATCTCGCATGCAGGTTATGAGGCCAGTAAAAAGAGGGTCTGTTAAAGTGAGTCTGAAGCAAATAATAATAAAAAAAAAAAACATACTCACTTAAGGAGAGTGAAAGCTATGCGACCTGTAGAGCCTTCCTGTTCCTCTCACGGTTCGCTCCTACCAACGCTGGCTGCCCCATTCCAATTCCCCACCGCAGGAAGACTTTGTGAGCTCGAGTGCTCCCGAAGACAGGAGGCTCCATACTGCACATGTGCGAGTGCATGCGTAGTATGGAATGGCACTCACGTTCCCAAAGACTCCTGAAGACTCCCGCAGTAGCAATGAGCAGTCATCGACCCATCAGTCAGAGACTGTTAATGGAAGAGCCAGCGCTGGAACAGGAAGGCTCTATAGGACCCAGAGGTGAGTATCTGTTTGTTTTTTTATTTAGCTTCAAACTCCCTTTAAGAGGAATGCTGCTTGGCTCCGCCTCATCACACTGTTCAGATTGTAGAGGGGAGGGGCACAGACCATGCATTCTGGGAAGGTTGCTGACTGCAGCTATGAAAGTCTGTGCTACAGGAAGTGACTGGTTGAAATATTTTTGATGAGGAACTTTAAAATAGATTAATTTTAGATAAATGGCATTGGTCCAACGCCTTGTACACAAGTAAAAGGCAGGCCCAATCCCCTGGGGCAACATTGTAAGGCCAATGCTGCACAGATGCATCGCTAGGCTGTAGGCTAGCGGAATGTTCTGTTGCTTTGCGGGGGAAGTGGGAGGGGGGGGGGGTTGACAGAGCTATACAAGGCATTTGATGCTCTGGAGGAGTTTTCAATTTTCATTACAGAGCAGTGAAAACTAAACACCATGGGGACCCAGCTAAAATATTCATATGCACCTCCCATGGTGACCCCTCCAGAGAGGAAGCTCATCAACTAGGGGTCATATATCAAGTGCAGCCACCTTAACTTACACCACTCCCATCACAAATATAGCTACACCTCCATAACAAGTGCAGCCACCATGGCTTTGTTCCTCTTGTCATTAACAAGTGCTGCCGCCAACCCCTACCACTCCCCATAATAAATGCATCCACCATAGGATATCCCCCCATCACCCATCGCCATGCAGAGAAGCACAGTGTTGGTGCCAGAGGACTTTTTAACTTACTCCAGCGCACAGCATGGTGAGTCCTCTTCAGAGCAGCAACCCGCTGTCACTCTCCAGAGGTGAGTGGCAGTGATAGCTGGATGGAATAGGAGGAATGACCAGACTCTGTACTCGCTACTCTGCATGGAGAAAGGGAAGAGGTAGTGGTTACTTGGAGAGTGCTGGAGGAGCAGTGGCGTTCCTACCACAGAGCGCAGGGGGGCGTGGTGCACAGCTAGGGGGGTTTCGCCACGACCGCCCACAGCAGCAGAGCAGGAGGGGGAAGCAGCGCTAGAAGGAGGGGCAGTGGGGCAGCGGCAGGGAGGGGGGCCAGAACCCCCCTCCCTCACCTGGGACCCCTCCTTCTGCCTCTCTCCCCCTCCATAGATTACCAGCAAGTTCAGGCTCGGCGGGAGGCATGCAGAGAATCACTCAAGCGCTGGAGCACAGCGTCATGTCGTCACAGGTTTCCGTCTTCAATGCCGCCCACTGTGCTTCCTGATTAGCGGAAGCACAGTGGGCGTCATTGAAGGGGGCAACTGTACTAGCTATACTGGGAGCAACTAAACTAAGTTTACTGGGTGCAACTATACTAGCTATACTGGGGGCAACTATACTAGCTACACTGGGGGCAACTATACTAGCTATACTGGGGCAGTGGCGGCGCCAGGGGGGTGCTTTTGGGTGCTGAAGCACCCCCTAAAATTCTCAAAGCACCCCCCAGCGTGAACTGACTTTCGGCATCTAATAGACACCGTGTCAGTTCACTGACAGCAGCAGTCCGCAGCTCCGACAGCGGCAGAGCAGGGCTACAGTAAAAAGGTGTCTAAAGCCCTGCTCTAGAAACTTTGAGTCTGCAGTGCAGGGCTTCAGGCGCCATTTTCCCGTAGCCCTGCTCTCAGCGCGGGAGTTTCAGTTGCTGGCTGGCTGCAGAGGATCATGGGAGCTGCGCGCCGGATAGAGGCCGAGACAGGAGGTCTGCTGCTGCTTCAGGTGAGTATTTTTTTATTTATTTATATTAGCAGGTGTATCGACTGTTCTGGCCAGGTCTGCTACATGATTGAAGTGTTTTCTGGCCAGGTTGGAACACATGATTGCATGTATTTTCTGGTCAAATCTTCCACATGATTGAATGTATTTTCTGGTCAGGTGTGCCACATGATTGCATGTATTTTCTGGTCAAATCTTCCACATGATTGCATGTATTTTCTGGTCAAATCTTCCACATGATTGCATGTATTTTCTGGTCAAATCTTCCACATGATTGCATGTATTTTCTGGTCAAATCTTCCACATGATCGCATGTATTTTCTGGGCAAATCTTCCACATGATCGCATGTATTTTCTGGGCAAATCTGCCGATATGATCGCATGTATTTTCTGAGCAAATCTGCCGACATGATTGCATTTATTTTCTGGGCAAATCTGCCGACATGATTGCATGTATTTTCTGGGCAAATCTGCCGACATGATTGCATGTATTTTCTGGGCAAATCTGCCGATATGATTGCATGTATTTTCTGGGCAAATCTGCCGACATGATTGCATGTATTTTCTGGGCAAATCTGCCGACATAATTGCATGTATTTTCTGGGCAAATCTGCTGACATGATTGCATGTATTTTCTGGGCAAATCTGCCGACATGATTGCATGTATTTTCTGGGCAAATCTGCCGACATGATTGCATGTATTTTCTGGGCAAATCTGCTGACATGATTGAACTATTTTCTGGTCAAGTCTGCCACGTGATTGCACGTATTTTCTAGTCAAATCTGCCGACATGATTGAATGTGTTTTTTGGTCAAATCTGCCGACATGATTGAACATGTTTTCTAGTCAAATCTGCCGACATGATTGAACGTAATTTCTGGGCAAATCTGCTCACATTATGTGTATTTTCTTGAGAAAACCTGTACAATTATGTGAATTTTCTGGGGAAAGGGTCACCAAAACTTGGGCCCACTGTCTTCTCACCCAAGGTGAGAATAATATTGAGGCTGCCATATTTATCTCCTTTTAAGCAATACCAGTTACATGGCTGGCGCGTTGGTCCTCTGCCTCTAATTCTTTCAACCATAGACCCTGAACAAACATGCAGCAGGTCAGGGGTTTCTGACAATATTGTCAGAACTGAAGATTAGCTGCATGCTTGTTTCTGGTGTAATTCAGTTCACTACTGCAGCCAAATAGATCAGCAGGGCTGCCTATTGTTTAAATGGAAATAAATATGGCAGCCTCCATATCACTCTCATCCTGGGTTCACTTTAAATTACAGTTAGCTCTGCTGTCATCCGGTGATGGCCACGCCCATGACCGCGCCGCCGGTTATAGCCGCACCCATTTTTGTTAGCTACCTATACTGAGGCCAACTTTAGGGGGGGGGGGGGAGCCTACACCTGGCCTACACAGTCGCTTTTTTTTATGGCGGGGGGGTGTCTTATAATGCGTACATCAAAAAAGGGTGTAGGGAAAAAAGGGCGCGTGGTGTAAACGATAAACAGTATTATCGTTTATTGAAATATTGTGTAGAATTTCGTTTAGAAATAGTGTTTTAAGAATTTATAAATCACTAAATAATGTGTATGAGATCGGCAATTCTTAAAACGTTAATCTTCCGTATTTGTAAACTGAAACTTATATTTAAGTTTGTTAAAACCCTCCCTGTACCTATCCCTAACCCCTAGACCCCCTGTTGGTGCCTAAACCTAAGACCCCCCTGTTGGTGCCTAAACCTAAGACCCCCCCTGGTGGTGCCTAACCCTAAGACCCCCCTGTTGGTGCCTAAACCTAAGACCCCCCTGTTGGTGCCTAAACCTAAGACCCCCCTGTTGGTGCCTAAACCTAAGACCCCCTATGGATAATAATGTTTTACAGACATTAATAAATAAAAAATGTAAATAAAAAAATGTAATTAATTTTTTTGGGTGAATAATAATGTTTTAGAAATGTTTTAGAAATAGTGATTTAGTATCTTTATAAACGTTATTCGTCACGGGCTCATTTTGTAAAGTTAAATCATCACAAACATAGTTATAAATCCTTAAAAATCTCCGGGCGCCGTTTGTTAAAACGTTAATAATCTCCGGCGCCTTTTTTTCCCTGTTCGGCGCCCGGTAAACAATATTTATAATGGGAGTGAATGGGGCGCCCTTTTTGTCCAC
Source organism: Hyperolius riggenbachi (assembly GCF_040937935.1). NCBI lineage: Eukaryota > Metazoa > Chordata > Amphibia > Anura > Hyperoliidae > Hyperolius > Hyperolius riggenbachi. Next base: position 473,040,314 of record NC_090648.1, read on the forward strand.
TTGTCTCATGCGCCCAAATCTCCTGCTTCCCTTATAATACCCAGCACCGGGTGTCAAATGCCCTAGGTACGCCACTGTAGAGGAGGTCCCTGTACTGAACCGGAGGGAGGAGCTAAGAAGATTCAGAGGTTGCTCCCCAGCAGCCACTGTTACAGAGGGAAACTGCAGCAATATAGACAAGAATGACAGGTGTGGTACAATACTTAAATCTGATCCCTTCTGCGGCAGCCAGAGGGCGCCTTTCCCATCGGTACCCTGTGTATAGGATGAAGAATATATTCACCACTTGGGCTTTCATCAATGAAACTGGGCTCTGAGTCTGAGAAGGGACTGGGAGAAGCATAAACCAAGTGTCCACTAGGGCCGCGCTCTGCTGGAAGGAGTTCCAATTTCCTCCATGGCAGTAATTTTCTAATGCCTGAGGAAGAGATTGTAGAGAACATGAAATGTGCTGGACAGAAGCGGCATGCACAGGCTATGCGTTCAGGCTCAGCAGCGGAACAGACAAACGCTTCAGCGCCAAAGCAGCAGCTACGTGGTTTATGCCATTTCATTTCATATAACTAGTGTGCAGCAAATGCCACGACATATATGTTCTCCTGGCAGATCTTCTCTGGGATCCATCATTTTATATAGCAATGATACTGTATCTTCCACAGTACTTTACAGAGTACATAGTCATGTCACTGACTGTCCTCAGAGGAGCTCAGAGTCTAATCCTATAATCCTACCACAATCATAGTCTAATGTCCTACCATATTATTATTATGTATTTATACAGAAATGACATCTTTACAGAGTGCATAGTCATGTCACTGACTGTCCTCAGAGGAGCTCACAATCTAATCCCACCATAGTCACAGTCTAATGTCCTACCATATTATTATTATGTATTCATATAGCACTGACATCATCCACAGTGCTTGACAGAGTACATAGTCACATAGTCATGTCATTGACTGTCCTCAGAGGCGCTCACAATTTAATCACCTAATCCATACCATAGTCATAGTATAATGTCCTACCATATTATTATTATTATGTATTATATAGCACTGACATCTTCTGCAGCACTTTACAGAATACAAAGTCATGTCACTCACTGACTGTCCTCAGAGGAATCTCTACCATAGTCATATATCCACCGTAGTCTAGACTAGTATTAGGGGGAACCCAATTAACATATCTATATGTTTTTGTTTTGTTTTTTCTATTAGCCACACTTGTATGGAAGTTGGTAGAGATACTATACTGGCCACATTAGTTTGGAGGTGGTGGCTATACTGGCCTAACTTGCTATGGGTGGTGGAGGGGGGGAAGAGTGATGTTTATACAGTCCACACTAGTAATGGTTAAAGGGGTGCTATGTTGGGGGGAGTTATGTTAGTCAAACTTAGTATTGGGGGGAAGGGAATGGTGCCAGCGCTGTTCAAGAGGAGAAGAGAACGGAAGCTGTGGGGATTTGCCGTGCAAACGGGATAGCAGCATGCATCTTGTTGCCATAGGCAACAACTCCATAATCCTTTCCTATAGCTCACTACTCATCTAATAAAGGTTTTTATCCACTTATAGATTACCACTTGCAATAATGAATATTGATTGTGCTTGTTTTTCTGTTGTTTACATTCACTCTTCAGCCGGATAGGTCTGCTTAATTCCAGAAAATACATTTTCACATTCGCCATGGTGACAGTTAGGCCCCGTTTACACTTAATCAGTTGCTCTCAGTTATCACTGAAAGGTCAACTGATTTTCAAAGTAAGTCCCATGTTTTCCTATGGCACCTTTCACACTTAAAGGGAACCTTAACTGAACGGGGGTAAAGAGTTTCACTTACCTGGGGCTATTACCAGCCCCCTGCAGCAGTCCTGTGCCCTCCGCGCCGCTCTGGAATCCTCTGGTCCCACGCTGTCACTTAGTTTCGTTTTTGACGACTCACCAGTCGCCGGCCGCCATGCGTATTATTGGACGCATTCACCAATGCAATTAGCGCTATTGCGGACCGCAACGTGTACAAAAATACGCGTTGCCGCATATCTACGTGTGCGGAATGCGGCAACGCGTATTTTTGTACGCGTTGCGGTCCGCAATAGCGCTAATTGCATTGGTGAATGCGTCCAATAATACGCATGGCGGCCGGCGACTGGTGAGTCGTCAAAAACGAAACTAAGTGACAGCGGGGGACCAGAGGATTCCAGAGCGGCGCCGAGGGCACAGGACTGCTGCAGGGGGCTGGTAATAGCCCCAGGTAAGTGAAACTCTTAACCCCCCGTTCAGTTAAGGTTCCCTTTAACACGTTTTAACTGAAATCTTTTTCACAATGCATTGCTATGGAGAAGGAAAAAAAACGCGTACCAACTGATTAAGGGTAAACGGGGCCTAACTATAAAACGAACAAGCAGCACACAGCAAGCGGTGGCATCAGCTCTGGTTTGTCTGGATGCCTGCACTGTACCTGTTGGTTTCGGGGTCGCTGGGGTTGAGTCGCTGGTTTCGGTGGTCTGCACCAAATGGAACAGGTACCACTGCTGCAGCCATGCATCAAAAGCCTGGGAAATAAAAAAACAAGGAGCACAAGTTACTCTAAAATGACATAAAATAACTTAACGAATGCTCTAATGACTTTTCTCTCTAGTAATAATACTAATATAATAGGACCCTAGACTATGATTATGATAGGATTATTAGGATTAGGATTGTGAGCCGCTCTGAGGACAGTCAGTGACATGACTATTCGCTCTGTAAAGTGCAGCAGAAGATGTCAGTGCTTTATAAATACATAATAATATGACAGGGTATGACATAAGACTACGACTGCGGTAGGGATTAGATTGTGAGCTCCTCTGAGTACAGTCCGAGACATGACTATGTACTCTGTGAAGTGCTGCAGAAGATATCAGTGTTATATTAATACTAAATATATAAAAATATGACCAGGGAAGCATATTGAATGCTCCTGATACAGGTGAGATTTTGGTATAGTTGCACCGGTTTTCATATGTATGGGCAGCACGGTGGCGTAGTGGTTAGCGCTCTCGCCTTGCAACGCCGGGTCCCCGGTTCGAATCCCAGCCAGGTAAACAACTGCAAGGAGTTTTGTATGTCCCCCCCCCCCCCCCCGTGTGGGTTTCTTCTGGATAATCCAGTTTCCTCCCACATCCCAAAAGCATACAGATAAGTTAATAGGCTTCCCCCTAAATTGGCCCTAGACTACGGTACATACAAAGACATATGACAATGGTAGGGATTAGATTGTGAGCCCCTCTGAGGGACAGTTAGGTGACAATATACTCTGTAATGCGCTGCGTAAGATGTCGGCGCTATATTAATACTAAATAATAATAATGCGCTGTTAGAAGTTACATATGAATCAATCAACCATGGATACTGACCATCCATTCCTGATCGTTCAGGGTCTTCTTCAGCTTCCGCAGGTTCTCCAAGGCTGTGGCATTGAATGATGGGTATTTCCTCAGAGGATTGGTTCTCTACAGTTAAGAAGATACAAACAGAAGCTAAAAAAAAAAACCATAATACAACAAATACAATCGTGTGGTTGGAGGGAAGTTTGAAAATAAAACATGAACACTTGTAATAGGAACATATTTTCTTATTTGAATGTTTAAAGTACACCAGTACTATCTGAAAAACTGTTTCCGAGGGGTTTTCCAAAGACCATAGGAAGTGACAAGGACCTGATTAATTGTATCCCATACGTGGAAGTGGTGATTGCACCAGATAATAGCCTGTATTATATGGATGGTGGGAGGCCGGTCTACACTTCAATGCCATAAATTCCTAAAGTCTTCTGGGAAGAGCAGGGCCGGCGCTACCATAGAGGCAAAGGGGACAATTGCCCCAGGGCCCCAAAGCCTATTGAGGCTCCCAAGGTGTCCACAAACTTAACTCTGTTCCCCTGCCACATCTTTGAAAGAGAATCTCACCTGTCTCAGTGGGCACCACAGAGGAGCATCGGAACAGGTGAGTTGCTACTGTCAAAGACATTGCAGGGGCCCTGGGGAGAACAATTAAGTTGGGGGGTGAGTGGGGAGGGGGCGCAGCTGGCTCAGGGACCCGTGGGGAAATATGGCTGCAACAAAGGGTCTCTAATGCTGCTCTATAGTCGAGGTAAGGGGGTGTCTGTCAGGGGTTCATTTTGCCTTGGGGCCCCATTGTTACTAGAACTGGCCCTGGGGAAGAGAATGAAGAACAAAAATCCACTAGCGTCAGGCTAGTTGCAGGTTAGCCATGTTAGCCCACAGAGTAACCAAGCAGCTCGGGGTGACCCAAAACCACTAGGAGAGTATAGGGGACTAAAAGAGACCAAAAAGCAGCCCTCCTACTGAAAAGCAAACCTTAGGTTGATTTGCCTTCTTAAAACAGAAGGAATTTACAATAATTCAGCTTTAAGTGAACATCTGTGGCTACCCACAATGCACCGCTGCAAAGTATCAGTACGAAATAGTATAAGATAGGTAAATGGTATAAGATAAAAAATAGAGAGAAAACAATGACAACCTTGCACTTTTGATTTTCTCTTGCAAGCCTGAACTGAACATTAAAAGTCAGCATAAACATACACAGGTCATACTTACCTCCTGTGTACTTCTCAACCTCTTTCTCCTCTCCTGCATCCTGTTTGTCCACTGTGATCAATGGAATTCTCCATCCTCCATTATTAAAAATAGCGATTACCTTGTAACAGCTTCCGGGTCACCACACTGTTAAACTGTAATATTGCCCACTTGTTCCATAGGGAAACATGGACATTACCTTGCACATCAGTTGTCCTTCCAGTTCTACCTGACAGCAACTGATATGTAACTGACAGCAACTGATATATTTCAGTTCTGACAAACTGGAAGGAATAGTTAGTTGAAAATGGTGACCTTCTGAGAGGAGCCGAGGGCGAGCTAAGGATATAATATTCATTTGCAGGCACATCATGTGTTTATTTTAAATAACTTTACTTGGTTCAGGTTCACTTTAAGGACCTCCCCTATCATGATTAACCACCCTGGCGTTCTATTAAGATCGCCAGGGCGGCTGCGGGAGGGTTTTTTTTAAATTAAAAAAAAACTATTTCATGCAGCCAACTGAAAGTTGGCTGCATGAAAGCCCACTAGAGGGCGCTCCGGAGGCGTTCTTCCGATCGCCTCCGGCGCCCAGAATAAACAAGGAAGGCCGCAATGAGCGGCCTTCCTTGTTTTGTTTAGATCGTCGCCATAGCGACGAGCGGAGTGACGTCATGGACGTCAGCCGACGTCCTGACGTCAGCCGCCTCCGATCCAGCCCTTAGCGCTGGCCGGAACTTTTTGTTCCGGCTACGCTGGGCTCAGGCGGCTGGGGGGACCCTCTTTCGCCGCTGCTCGCGGCGAATCGCCGCAGAGCGGCGGCGATCGGGCAGCACACGCGGCTGGCAAAGTGCCGGCTGCGTGTGCTGCTCTTTATTTGAACAAAATCGGCCCAGCAGGGCCTGAGCGCAGGGCCGGCCTTAGGTTTCACAGCGCCCTGAGCGAACCAGATTTTGGTGCCCCCCCCCCCCCCATTCATCCTCTTCGCGTGTGAGCGCACCACACACATACACTAATGGGGGGGGGGGGGGGCTTAGTAGTGTGTAGGTAGATAGGTAGGTGCCCCCAGTACAGGTTAGATAGGTAGGTACCTGCAACATAGGTTAGATAGGTAGCTGCCCCAGTATAGATTAGATAGGTAGATGCCCCCAGTATAGATTAGATAGGTAGCTGCCCCCAGTATAGGTTAGATAGGTAGGTGCCCCCAGTATAGGTTAGATAAGTAGCTGCCCCCCAGTATAGATTAGATAGGTAGGTGCCCCCCGTATAGATTAGATAGGTAACTGCCCCCCAGTGTAGATTAGATAGGTAGCTGCCCCCCAGTATAGGTTAGATAGGTAGCTGCCCCCCAGTATAGGTAGGTGCCCCCAGTATTGGCTATATAGGTAGCCGCCCCCAGTATAGGTTAGATAGGTAGCTGCCCCCCAGTATAGGTTAGATAGGTAGCTGCCCCCCAGTATAGGTAAGTGCCCGTAGTATTGGCTATATAGGTAGCCACCCCCAGTATAGGTTAGATAGGTAGCTGCCCCCCAGTATAGGTTAGATAGGTAGGTGCCCTCCAGTATAGGTTAGATAGGTAGCTGCCCCCAGTATATATTAGATAGCTGCCCCCAGTATAGGTTAGATAGGTAGCTGCCCCCAGTATAGGTTAGATAGGTAGGTGCCCCCCAGTATAGGTTAGATAGGTAGCTGCCCCCAGTATAGGTTAGATAGGTAGCTGCCCCCCAGGTTAGGTTAGGTAGGTAGGTGCCCCCCAGTATAGGTAGGTGCCCCCAGTATTGGCTATATAGGTAGCCGCCCCCAGTATAGGTTAGATAGGTAGCTGCCCCCCAGCGTAGGTTAGATTAGGTAGGTGCCCCCCAGTATAGGTTAGATAGGTAGCTGCCCCCAGTATAGGTTAGATAGGTAGCTGCCCCCAGTATAAGGTAGGTAGGTGCCCCCCCGCATAGTGGAGGGGGGAGCCGCGGGGAGGGCAGCCCGACCTCTCCCTCCCTTCCTCTCCGGGCCACCCTCTGTGCTCAGTGCTCCCCCCTCCGATGCAGACTGCAGCAGAAAGAACTCACCTCCCTGGTTCCGATCGCCGGCGCCTCTCACTTGCCGCTGGTCTACTCTCTTCTACATAGTTTACCGATACACACTAAACTTCCTGTTAAGCAGGAAGTTTAGTGTGCATCAGTAACTAATGTAGAAGATACCAGCGGCAAGTGAGAGGCGCCGGCGATCGGAACCAGGGAGGTGAGTTCTTTCTGCTGCAGTCTGCATCGGAGGGGGGAGCACTGAGCACAGAGGGTGGCCCGGAGAGGAAGGGAGGGAGAGGTCGGGCTGCCCTCCCCGCGGCTCCCCCCTCCATCACGGCGCACGCACATCACCCCCAGCAGCGGCACCAGGGGGCGGAGAGGGAGTACCCAGCCGGGGCCGCAAAAACACGCAGCCAGGGGAGAGGAGCGCCCCCTGGAAGCCGGCGCCCTGAGCGATCGCACCGGTCGCTCAGGTCAAAGGCCGGCCCTGCCTGAGCGGCAGCCATCGGCGGTGATGGACGAGCTGAGCTCGTCCATACCGCTAAGATGGTTAAGATGTACTCAGTTTTGACACGCTAAGAAGATGTACCAAATGTAAAATTCAGATTCCACGCATGGTCTTAGTAGCTACGCAAAAGAGAGTGTAGGCTTATGTTTTCTAACTGACATGTATTAGGATTAGATAGAGACACTATTTACCATATTTTTCAGACCACAAGACGCACCTAGGTTTAGAGGACAAAAAAACAGGGAAAAAATATATGCTAAACCTGGTGCATCCATGGTGAAGGGGCATCTTGTGGATTATGCCCCCTTTGTAGCTCATGCCCCCTTGTACCTCTTGTGTCTTCCTGTGTCCTCCTCTGTCCCCCATGTGTCCTCCTTTATGCCCCTTTGTGTCCCTGTGTCCTCCATTTGACCCCCCGTGTCCTCCTCTGCCCCCCTTGTGTCCTCCTGTGTTTGCCTCTGTCCCCCTTGTGTCCCCCTCTGCCTCCTTGTGTCCTCCGCTATGCCCCTTTGTGTCCCTGTGTCCTCCATTTGACCCCCCGTGTCCTTCTCTGCATGGGCACAGTACAGGGAGTCCCTGACATTGCAGCGGGTTGGAGGCTCATATTGGGAGGCAATCACAAGTCAGGAACTCGCTGCATTTGGACTATAAGATGCAGTGACTTTTTCCCCCCACTTTTGGAGGAGAAAAAGTGTGTCTTATAGTCCAAAAAATACGGTAGGTTACTTTATCAAAATAAGCCTGTCACGCTGCAGTTACCATCGGGATGTAGTGCTGTGTCTTTGAAGAGATGCCCCTCCTAGTGATACACAGAGACTTTCAGAAAGTGTGTAGCTGCATTATGTTATTTGGGGGGCTCAGTGACCCAAGCTTAATACAGCTTTTATGGCAGACAGGGACCTTTTCACACGGGTCTTTATCTGTGCATATTCCAGGGATAAAGTAGTGGAATTAGTAACTGCAGGGATTTCAATAGCTGCTGCTCAGTGTAATGGTAAAGGGAATCTGCAAGCAGTTCAGACAAGAGGTCTGGTGTTATGTCAGCGCTGAACACAGCTACTCACCAGCAAAAAGTACTTGGCTGCGTCTTCAATCTTGTTGCTCTCCTGTGCAATCTTCTCCAGATTCTGTTAATAAAGAAGCCAGTAAGTGCCCTTAATGCATACATCAAAAAACGTGCCACTATCTCCACCCCAAAGTAACAGACATGCTTATTACAGTATGCTTCCACTATAACTTATTTCCCATAGCTGATTTCTGCAGTCTGATTTTTGTTATTCTGGGTGCTGCTATTTTGCTGGTGATGTTATCCATACCAGTTTAGCAAAACCATGTGTTTTCTCTGGTTCTCTGCACAGTGATTAGGTGATCTAAACTCGTTATCTAAAATAATTGAGGGGGTTGATTCACTATCACTACAGCTCCCCTTACTGCACACTAAGCGTGCCTTATCAGCGTTAACGTGCTTTATCAGAGTACATTATCCCCGCACTTTGATTGGGCCAATAGTCTGCCTGTCAAGTGATCTATTCAGGAAAAGGTAAAGATTTCTTGTAGGTAAAGGGGTGTCAGCTACTGATTGAGATAAAGTTCAATCCTTAGTTACAGTTCATCTTTAACCTCTTGAGCGTTACAGCGATCAGGTTTTGTAGCCGCATAGTCCCCAAGGTGAAACCCAGAGGCGGGACAAGGTCCTCCAGCACCCAAGGCTGAGACACCAAAGTGCGCCCCTCCGTCCCTCCCACCCCAGCCATCACACACTGATTGCTATTAGACTGAGAGGTGCCCCAGTGCCCCCAACATCATAATCTCTAGTTATCTGGCTTACAGTCACTGCCATGTATCCCTCTTTCTTATTTCTCTCTGCTTCAGACACAATAGGGGAAGGATAGCTGAGTGAGCTGTGCGCCCCCTCCTACACTGCGCCCTGAGGCTGGAGCCTCTCTCGCCTCGGCCCGGCCCTGGTGAAACCTATTACGGTAGATTAAATTCGATCAGAACATATTAGCTAGCACTAGGCTAGCTAGAATAGGTGGCTGGCACCCCCCCATTGCCCCCAACCCCCCGATCCGTCCGCTTATACATTACCCAGCCTGGTTCCAGCGATCGCCGCAGCCTCCCGCACAGCTCTGCTCTTCTCTATGGGGGCGATCGTACATGATGTCGTCATGATGTCATCGATGTCATGCGCAGTCCCGATCCTCCCCATAGAGAATAGTGGAGCTGTGCGGGAGGCTGCGGCGATCGATGGAGCCTGGCTGGGTAATATATAAGCGGGTGGACCACCTATTCTAGCTAGCCTAGTGCTAGCTAATATGTTCTGATTGAATTTAATCTGGGGAACTCCTGAGGCTACCAAAACCTCTAGTGCAGCATGCCCGACACAGTGTCATGCATACCGCTCAGGAGGTTAGGTAGTAAAGTGAGCTGCCCCTCCTCCGGATTGAATGCTGCTCTGCAGGGAATTACAGGGAGACAGATTGAGGGATTTATATTAGCTGTGTGAGAAAGATATTTTCAATTCTTTTTGTAATGAAATAAATGTGGTGTGTTTTCTCTGCGTAGAACTCTGCTGAAAAGGGCAATTGCAGGAACTATCTGAACTTCTTATTATTAATTTGCAGTTACCTGTGGGCTGCCGTCGGTATCGCTGTAGGCCAGAGGAATGCTGAATGAGGCAATCCTGAGTTTGGGTCGGTGCTGGGAAGGAGCTGCGGAAATAAAACAATTTACTAATAACGCAGCAAGGATAAAATAGAATAAAAATAGATTGTATAGGAAAAAAAATCAAAAACATTTTTAATCAAGAAAAATGATACATTTTTTCTGAATTTTTTTGCTGAACATCTGATCGGATGTGTTGGAAAAAAAATTAAATAGTAAAAATAAAGATTTCAGGAAAATTAAACATAAATGTACAGTATATGGTATATTGGCAGGAGCGTAACAATAGACCCCGCAAGGGATGCAGCCACAAGGGGGCCCAGAAGCCACAGGGATCCTCATCCTGAGAGACTGACAACTAAGGGCAAGGAGAGAAAAAACGTACTGCTCTCTGCACAATTGTTCTAATGACTGCATCTTCTCAGCCACTGACAATGAATCATACAAAGTTTTGTAGACAAAGATTTGTAGACAATCCCTATTCAGTGTGCAGGGGAAAGGGGACCCCATCCAAAGTTTTGCAGGAGGTCCAGTGATTTTTAGTTACGCCCCTGTTGGTTCAATTTTCAAATTTATTTGATCAAGCAGAAAACTTGCTCAGATTTCTCTGGTGGACTCCTAAAACTTTAATTGTATATGGCCACCTTAAAGCACACATAAAGTGAGAGGGATATGGAGGCTGACATTATATTTATTTCCTCTTAAGCAATTGCCTGGCTGTCCTGCTGCGCCTCTGCCCCAGGCAGGACTCCTTGCTTCCTCAGTTGTTCGGCATCACAGCAAACAGCTGTATCACCTGGCACCAGGCTCATGTTGTAGCAGCATCGCGACATGGGCCAGTGTCCCGTGGTGCAGACACTCGCAGAGATGACAGACGCTGGAGGAGGCCAGGAGTCATGTTGGTGGAGAGGTAAGACTTTACACTGCACACGGGGGACACTTTTACACTTGGTGGAGCACCGTCTGGGGGTCCATCAGATGGGACGGTCGTCACAATATCGAATGCAGTTACCATTGCGCACCGAATCAAGCACCAATTTCAGCACCGATTCTCTTCTCATTTAAAAAAATTATCGATTCAGAATGTCAATTGGGCAGCAATATCAAGTGTTGCCTTAAATAAAGTTATTGAGATTAAAAAAAAAAAAAAATAGCATGGTGCATTGTGATATAAACATTAGCTACTGACGGGATCCTGGGAGATTCTTGATCATGTCCTTCAGCTTCAGCGCAGTTGTGGTGGCGGTGAGGTCCTGGATGGTGGAATGCTGCTGGGTCATGAAGTAGACGGACACAGCCTGGCCCACCAGCAGGAGACCCACAAACACGGACAGTACTGTCATCCCAGCATTCTTGTTACAGGTCAGCGTGCTGCAGAGAAGACACAACAAGAACCATTCATTAGCTACATCACAACTCACCATCAAGGTCACAGTTGTCCAATGAGATGATAATAATCCTGGCTTGGGTGCAAATTTAATGGCGCTTGGAAGTCAGCCAATTAAAGGCTCTTCCTGATGATTTTGATTGGCCCAATTCCAGGCTGCATAGAGTTTTGCGTGCAATTTGCATGGAAGATAGAATTATTCGCATCCCATTGACCCAAAGCCCTCTACAAAAATTGCTTGGAAGTCCCATCAATACATAAACACTGTAAATACTCTACATGTTTCACCCCCTAAATGGAGGCATCGTCAGGGGTGAAAAATTAAGTGCTATAGAGCAGACTGAAAGTGCATCACAAACAAGGTATCATAATTATATACAAAAGTCACAGCATAATAGCAACATAATGGCTAAAGATGCAGAAAACCAGCATCTGGGTTGATGAAGCCTTCAGTTGGTACAAATGTGATACAAATCCTCCCACAGGGTTCCCTTTCCATACTATAGTTAGGTAGTACATTTTGCATCACTATAATTGATGTCTGTCCAGGTCTACTTTTTAGAGATTTTTAATTAAAAGTTACATTTTAGCTCTATCCTCCTCAAAAGTTTGATTAAGTGTATAGTAGTATCCTAAGAAATAAATAACACAACTAGGAGGCCTCTGAAGTACTCGGTGGTAAACCAATGCTCTCCATCCACTTGGAAACTGTTCTTAAATAGGAATGGTCAAATAATTCTGAAATTGAAGCAGGATTTTGTAATTTTATGCAGCTTGAGAATGGACCTATCAATTCATGCGAGATGGAACTGGATTGGTCTATTTTCAAGCTGGGACAGGCATTCACTACATATGCTTAAAATGGTTGTTATGGGATGAACTGGGATTTGTGAGCACCCCTCTTCACTAACATTCTATGCTCTTTTTCCACTTTTTCACAGTACTTACTAAGATCCACTCTATGGGCCACTCTATATGCAAGTTCTTACTGAGCTCCCTAGGTAACCAGAGTTTTATTGATCTCTATGGTGATCCAGGCCTGCCCCAGTGAATACAGATTCTCATGGTGCTCTGTCAGTGTCCAGAGGGGCTCATACATAGACCAACTCTTACTGAAGGTGGTACAATCTACACTTGGTACATTTTTGGGGGAGGTCACTTTGAATGAGGGGCGTAACTACAGGGAAGCAGCCCTTGCGACTGCAGGGGGGAGGGGGCCGGGAGCTGTAATGGGGTCTTGTGCGTATCGTGCTTTTTTCCCCCGCAAATTTTTTAGAGTACAGTGCGTTTTGTAAGGGGGTCTTGTGCTTTTTGTGCGTTTTTTTTTCCAATTTTTTTACAATGAAAAGTTGCATTATAAAGCATACCAGAGCTGCATTTCCTTTGCATATAATGGTTCTCAATGGCACCGCTCAAGAATGCGATCAATAGACAAGACAAAGTATATTTATATTGCGCTTTTCTCCAGGCTGACTCAAAGCGCAAGTGCTACAGCCACTAGGGTGCGCTCTATAGACAGTAGCAGTGTTAGGGAGTCTTGCCCAAGGTCTCCTGACTTAATAGGTGCTGGCTTACTGATTAAGAAGACCCAAGATTTTAACCCAGGTCTCCAGTGTCAGAGACAAGAGGAGGAGATCCATACACTCTGTAACCCATTTTCTAAACTATGACTAAGGCCACATACTGAGCCCGATACGCATCAGATTGGTCCTGTGAATGTCTATGTCTTTTTGTGGATTTTTGTAGTAAAGTTATCCGGGTTTTTATAAACTCACCTGAAGTCTGCGTATCCTTCTCTCCTGTGTCAGAGTCCTTAACCAGTACACTATCCAACCACTGCTGGATGGAGGCCCTTTGTGAAAAATCACATGCAAAAATTTGCATGAAAGCGCATAAAAAACACCATGCATGGTTTTTCACCTCATACAATTTGGATGTGATTTTTGTATATGCCAAACACTATAGTGGAAACATATTAAAACATACTGAAGTACAGAGCGTCCCCTATTTGTAAACAAATGTTTAATTATTACATATTGTTGTCATGTGCAAAATACACTGTACTGTTTTTGTTACTACATATCTTTGCTATTGCATGTTTCAGTATTGTGTAAACCGTTGGGACTGAATGGGAGGAGAGAAGGAAAAAATCAAGAAAAAAAACCCCAGAAATTAAGTAAAGAACATTTATTGTGCTACTCTGTTATTCTCTGAAAAGTGCAGATTGAGAATTGCTTCTCCCCAGCAACTAGTGACATCACGCAGTTACAGGAATCTGATTTGATGATGGGATTGGTACAGCAACCTTTCCAAAATCTTTTGTTTTTATTTTTTACTTTACTAAGTACTGCTGCACCCCCTGCTGCTTAAACTTACACACTGCAGCTGTACGTATAGAGAGCAATAGCCTGATACATGAGATGAGTATTATTATTATTATTATTATTTATTGGATTTATATAACTCCAACAAATTACACAGAGCTATACAATAAATAAGATTATAGACAATGGTAAGCAGGGTGACAGACAACTCAATACAGGTAATAACCAACATGATACGCAATGCCGGATCATACACTGAAGTAGTAGTCCCAGTAATACAAGTTCACATTATTCAGTGGGTAGGGTGTGCAATCAAGTATGATACACATGGAGGTAGGATCCTGCTAAAGGCTTACAATCTAGAGGGAGGGGGTGGTGACACGAAAGGAGGGGCTGCAACGAGAGGGTCTTGGCAGAGAAAGTTAGGGCAGCAGTGAGGTGGGGAAGGCCTTATTGGAGAGGTGAGTTTTGAGGGCTTGTTTGAAGGAGGGAGCAAGCCTGATGAGCTGTGGGAGAGAGTTCCATAGGATAGGGGCAGCTCTAGTGAAGTCATGTAGTTGTGCATGGGAGTGCGAGATGAGTGGAGTGGTTAGAAGGAGGCTGTTGGAGGAGCGGAGTGGGCGCCAGGTCTGCTGACCAGGTCAGAGATGTAGGCCGGACAGGACTTGTGTAGAGATTTGTAGGCCAAACATAGGATCCTAAAAACTTGGCATGCACAAGTAAAGTCCAGTTGAACATTGTGCTCGTGCATGGAAGAAAAAAGGCTGTGCCCCAGTGGCTTTGTTCTACTATGCATGCGCGAACCTTACGTGCATATGCCCAGTACACATCCTTTTGTCCATGGCCAGGAGCGCAACAGTGGACCTTTGGAAAATCTTGGAAGCCTCTGGCATACTTGATTTTGGAAAGCAAGGCTTGGGTGTTCCAAAGACTGTCAGCTATCCCTCATTTGGGTCACATCAAGACGCAGTGTTGCTGAAAGGGTTTTCCAAAGACTGTTGGATGTGGCAATTCACTGACTCTATATGACAAGTTCACAGTACTTCAGTAGCCTCCAAGATAGATGGAGTCCTTTGGGATGTGATGGAACTGGAGATTCACACTGAGGCAGGGCCGAGCCTGGGCGGGTGCTGCGGGTGCAAGGCACCCAGGCGCCTGCCTCTGAGAGGCGCCGCCCGGCCGCTGCTCTCCCCCTGTGGCCGCCGGCGCTCGCTCCCTCCCTCCGTCTCTCTCTCCCTCCGTCTCTCTAGCCGCCGGCGCCGCCGCGTCAGACCTCGATCAGGCGGGCGGCGCTAGGACCTATCACGCCGCACTGATATGCGGAAGTGACATCACTTCCGCATATAGAGCGGGTGCGTCCGGACTCCGGCGCCTTCTCACTGGTCGGGTCGCCCGCTGATTGAGGTCTGAAGCTACTTCAAGGTGAGGGGGGGAGCGGCGGGAGGGGAGGGTTGGGTGCGCTCCTCTCACTCACTACCTAAACGAGGACCCTATACACCCTGGCTACATATACTGGTCACATATACCCCCTGGCTATATATATCCTGGGCACATATTACCCCCTGGCTACATATTCTGGGCACATATCACCCCCTGGCTACATATCCCGGGCACATATCACCCCCTGGCTACATATCCCGGGCACATATCACCCCCTGGCTACATATCCCGGGCACATATACCCCCTGGCTACATATCCCGGGCACATATACCTCCTGGCTACATATCCCGGGCACATATACCCCCTGGCTACATATCCTGGGCACATATCACCCCCTGGCTACATATCCCGGGCACATATACCCCCTGGCTACATATCCTGGGCACATATACCCCCTGGCTACATATCCTGGGCACAAATACCCCCTGGCTACATATCCTGGGCACATATACCCCCTGGCTACATATCCTGGGCACATATACCCCCTGGCTACATATCCTGGGCACATATACCCCCTGGCTACATATCCTGGGCACATAAACCCCCTGGCAGGGGCGTAGCAATAGGGGGTGCAAAGGTAGCGACCGCATCGGGGCCCTTGGGCCAGAGGGGCCCCGAAGGGCCCTCCCTCAACCACAGTATTAGCTCTCTATTGGTCCTGTGCTCATAATAATCACTTCTATAGATACTTTGAATAGTGAGAATCATTAACAAGCTATTTCCCATCCCTTTCTTGCACCTCTGACACTGTAGTTGCCATTGGCAGGTTTTGGTGCGCCGTATCAATTGTCATGTATAGAGTGCTTGGGGGGCCCCATTGTAAAACCTGCATCGGGGCCCACAGCTCCTTAGCTACGCCACTGCCCCCTGGCTACATATCCTGGGCACATAGACCCCCTGGCTACATATCCTGGGCACATAGACCCCCTGGCTACATATCCTGGGCACATAGACCCCCTGGCTACATATCCTTGGCACATAGACCCCCTGGCTACATATCCTTGGCACATAGACCCCCTGGCTACATATCCTGGGCACATAGACCCCCTGGCTACATATCCTGGGCACATAGACCCCCTGGCTACATATCCTGGGCACATAGACCCCCTGGCTACATATCCTGGGCACATAGACCCCCTGGCTACATATCCTGGGCACATAGACCCCCTGGCTACATATCCTGGGCACATAGACCCCCTGGCTACATATCCTGGGGACACTGGCTGTTTGTCATTATGTGCATTTGCTGGTGAAAAGCTGTCTTATTATGTGCATTTGCTGGTGAAAAGCTGTCTTATTATGTGCATTTGCTGGTGAAAAGCTGTCTTATTATGTGCATTTGCTGGTGAAAAGCTGCCTTATTATGTGCATTTGCTGGTGAAAAGCTGTCTTATTATGTGCATTTGCTGGTGAAAAGCTGTCTTATTATGTGCATTTGCTGGTGAAAAGCTGTCTTATTATGTGCATTTGCTGGTGAAAAGCTGTCTTATTATGTGCATTTGCTGGTGAAAACCTGTCTCATTATGTGCATTTGCTGGTGAAAAGCATTCTCTTTATGTGCATTTGCTGGTGAAAAGCAGTCTCTTATGTGCATTCAGTGGGGAAATTTTGTCAGTAAAAATAATCTTTTGTCAGTAAATTTTTAGGTATTTGTCAGTAAAAAATAACGTGAAAGGTTGGCAACACTGGCAGGCTGCGCGGCGCAACGGGAAAGATACAGGCAGCCCACCTCACGCTTGGGCTTGGCGGGGGGGAGGAGCCGACGACAGCGAGCGAGAGTAGGGTGGCCGCAGGCAGCCATAAATACGCATGTGTGACTGCATCGCACTCGCAGAGCCTCTCAGCCTGAGTCAGTCCAGAGACTAGCAGACTTGCAGGCAGCCAAAGCCAGCCAGGAGCAAGCCCATGGAAGAGGGGTAGGAATGGGGTATCACATGCATGCGTAAAGAGGTGGAAGGTGTGGGTGTGATTAGGCAGGACATGGGTGTGGTTATGTGGTTGGGCGCGGTTAATTTAACCACTCCCATAGGCGCCAGAGAAAATCTTGCACCCAGGTGCCAGGCACCCCAGGCTCACCCCTGCACTGAGGGGTTCAATATTGCCATTCAAACTAGCATTGGACATCTTTGTGTTACAATCAGTGTCATGAGGTCTTCACCCCGCAGCATTTTTTGGCCATCTCACGGTCGTCTCATGATTTTAATGGGACCGTACCAAGCAGAACGGCTGCTGTGCTGCTGCTACACAAAACACCAGGGCAATGACGGCACGGTGTCTGTTTCTGGTGTTCCCAAACAACAGTGTGAATCAAACCTTTTTTCCACCTGAGATCATGATGTATGGCTGGTCATACAGATTATAATCTGACTGTGCAATTAACTAACTTTAGGTTATATGTCAACAGGGCCGGGGCTTATCTAGAGGCAAAAGGGGGCATTTGCCCCAGGGCCCCAGAGCCTGTGGGGGCCCCCCCCCCAAGGTGACCTTTCTCCCCTCCATCTATGGTGACCCATGAGAGCGGGGATGCTGTGTGTAAAAGGAGGTGAATAATGGGAACCCCAAATATGCTTTTTAGGGGACATATGAAGGACACCTTATGATATTGTGTGATGGGGGGGGGGGGGATAATTGGATCAGGCCTGGCAGCCAGCTCAGGGGCCCTGGGCGTGATTTGGTTGGAAGGGCGGTGTAAGGGCCCCCTCCTCTCAAGTTACTTTTGCCCCAGAGCCCCACTGTAGCTAGAACCAGCCCTGTATGCTAAAAGCATTCAAAATTACTATACAGTCAGAATGTGAGGATATAGACACTTTACAATCTGCCTATAAACTTTTCCAATCACGTCTCTCACGAAAGGTCACATTTACTGCTTCTTGTGTGCAGCCTCAGGCTTAGAGTTCCATACCATCTTTCCGCTGAATTCTGTGGTCAGGAAACCAGTCTTGCAAGTTTTACAAACAAAACTATAAACATCTTTGTGCGTTGTGTAGGCTGGGAGGGGCACAAATCTTGTCTGTAAGGTGTACACACTATCAGTGGCATAGCTAAGGAGTTGTGGGCCCCGATGCAAGTTTTACAATGGGGCCCCCCAAGCACTCTATACATAGCAATTAATTTGGCGCACCAAAACCTGCCAATGGCAACTACAGTGTCAGAGATGCAAGAAGGGGATGGGGAGCAGTTTGTTAATGATTACTACTATTCAAAGTATCTGTAGAAGTGAATATTATGAGCACAGGACCAATAGAGAGTAAATACTGTAGTTGAGGGAGGGCCCTTTAGGGCCCCTGTGACTGAAGGGCCCTGATGCGGTGGCTACCTCTGCAACCCCTATTGCTACGCCCTGCTGTGCCTGTTGGAATGACAAGTTGCTAGTAAAACAGGGAAAATGAAACTGATCCTGAACTGAAGCTGAAATAATTACCTAAAGAGAGGGACGCCTAAGGATCTTATTGAGGCTTCCCTGTCTGCTCTGATGTCCCCCGTCGCTGAGCGCAGCCCCTGGAAGATAAGTAACAATGCATTTTTGCTAATCGTATCAGGGCCGCACCTCCTCTCCCTGCAGCGTGGCCATGCAGTAGCCGTGCATGCGCAGTAAGCCGGAGCCACAGGCTTCCTGTTACTACACATGCGTGCAACGCTGTAAGAAGAGGAGCTGCGCAGCACCGTTGGGAGAGGGTCAGCAACGGGGGCCATCGGACCACCGAGGGAAGCCTCAATAGGATCCTGAGGCTTCCCTCTCTTCAAGTGAGTATCTGATTTTGATCCCGAAGCTCGGGATCTCTTTAAATGGAAATGGTTTGAATCCCCTTTAAATATTTGATGTGTAGCCTGACTCTGTATCATATTCCAGCGTTGCTGCGTGTGTCTACCTTCCACGCTTGTGATATTACACTCCTCGATGTTTGTTCCTGAAATATTATCTACCGCTATGCTGGATACTGAAACGAGCATCACAACATGGGCGTAACAATAGACCCTGCAAGGAATGCATCTGCAGGGGGGCCCAAAAGCCACAGGGGGGCCCCGTGGGTGGAGAAGTTTCGTTTCCCTCTCCTGAGAGACTGTCAACTAAGGATATGGAGTGAAAAAACTTTCTGCACAATTGTTCTAATGACTGCAACTGCTCAGCCACTGATAAGGAATCATACAAAGTTTTGCAGACAAAGATTTGTAGACAGTCCTTATTCAGGGTTCAGCAGGCTCTTGTTTACAGCACCCAACCCCCAACCTCTCTACCCCTCCCTAAGTGCTCTGTACGGTAGTGATGCTGTAGAAATCTGCATTGGGAAAAAAGTGTGCACTAGCCAATTGAATAACATTGGTTTTCAGATTACCTGTGCAGAAAGCAGGGGGAAGGGGCCCCATCCAAAGTTTTGCAGTGGGGCCCAGTGATTTCTAGTTACGCCTCTGCATCACAACATAAAATCTCAATTTACTGGATGGGAAGGATAATTTTTCTTTCTGTCAGTATGCACATGACACTGCAACACTATGAACACCAACTCAGTATCCTTACAGCAACACTGTGTCCTGATGTGACCCAAATGAGGGATAGCTGACAGTCTTTGGAACACCTAAGCCTTGATTTTCAAGGTCATGTATGCCAGAGGCTTCCAAGATCTTCCACCAGCCCACTGTTCCAACGCAGCAACACTCCTCTATTCTGGCTGCGCTCCTGGCCATGGACAAAAGCATCTGTACTGGGCATATGCACATAAGGTCCTCGCATGCACAGTACAACAAAGCCACTCGTGCACAACCTTTCTTCTTCCGTGCACAGCCTTTCTTCTTCCGTGCACAAGCACAAAGTTCAACTGGACCTCACTTGTGCATGCCCAGTCCAGAGGTGCTTGTCCATGGTCAGCATGGCCACAAGAAACCTATTTGACAAGGTGTAGAGCGGGCATGTCCAAACTCTGGCCAGCCAAATGTGGCCCGCACCGCATCTCCGGTCTTCATCCATCTCTGCTGGCAGCCTCTGAAGATCGCTGACCTTCGGATGGGTTGGCATTTTCTTTGCATGCACAGGCGTGCAATCACCAGGGGTGTAATGCGCCTACGCAGTACTACTGCACAGGCGCAGTATGCTCCCAATGAAGTGCCCCCCCTCTGGGGCCGGTGATTTTCAGAAGCTGCCAGCGGAGATGGTAGAACACCAGAGATGCGGTGAGGGACCCAAATGACATCTAGGTGCTGGAAGGAGTCCCAGGTAAGTAAAACTACATTTTTAATGGTCACCTCATGAGTCCTTTAAGCACTCTTCACCCCTCCTCTCCTTTGATTGACTGGCTCGGTTGCACCTGACACACCTGGGCTGCTCTAAGAGCTACCTCTTGCCCTCCTATGGCAAAATCTCTTAGAAACCTTTGCAAGGGCAGAAAACTGCCTTGGCAGTTTATCAGGAGAGCATGTGGCTAAACAACAAAACCTGTATTTTCTGGCACAAAAGGTCACTTTATTAATTCTACACTATTATAACTTCAGTGGACTGTGCTGATAGTGTGGAGTACTAGTCAGGATAGTCAGGAGTACTAGCAGTGTTAAAAACAATCCAAAAACATTCTGTACTAGACCATTTCACCAGGGGCGTAACTAGAAATCACTGGGCCCCCCTGCAAAATTTTGGATGGGGCCCCTTCCCACCAGGACAGAGCACTTGGTGAGGGGGCAGAGAGGCTGGGGGCTGGACGTTGTACAGAAGAGCCTGCTGCACATTAAATAGGGACTGTATACAAATCTCTGTCTACAAAACTTTGTATTATTCCTTATCAGTAGCTGAGCAGATGCAGTCATTAGAACAATAGTGCAGAGAGTAGAATGTTTTTTCTCTCCTTGCCCTTGTCAGTCTCTCAGAACAGGGCCCCCTGTGGCTTCTGGGCTCCCCTGCGGCTGCATCCCTTGCAGGGTCTATTGTTGCGCCCCTGCAGCCATTGTTGCCGCTCTGCAGGCTGTAGCTCTCTTGTCCCCTATGCCGGTATAGTCTATTAAAATAATAGTGTGAGTAGTGCAGTTTTTCGCTGGAAATCTTAAACAGACACTGAAGCGAGAATAAATCTCGCTTCAGTGCTTATATTCAGCAGGGGCATGTGTGCCCCTGCTAAAACGCCGCCATCCCACGGCTAAACGGGGGTCCCTTACCTCCCAAATCCCTCCCTGCAAAATCCGCAACCAACTTGGTCGTAGATTTTGCTGCTGTTGAGGCAGGGCTAACGGCTGCAGCCCTGCCTCTCAGCGCCGTCTATCAGCGATGCATCGCCGCCTCTCCCCCGCCCCTCTCAGTGAAGGAAGACTGAGAGGGGCGGGGGAGAGGCGGAGATACGCTCTAATAGACGCGCATGGAGGCAGGGCTGCGGCCATTAGCCCTGCCTCACCAGGAAGAGATCCCCGGGACTCCACGAGGGGATTTGGGAGGTAAGGGACCCCCGTTCAGCCGCGGAATAGCGGCGTTTTAGCAGGGGCACACATGCCCCTGCTGAATATAAGCTCTGAAGCGAGATTTATTCTCTTCAGAGTCTCTTTCAGGCCCAAACCCACTATGCAAATTTTGCAGCGATTTTTCAGATAAGCTGTGATTTTTTTTTTTTTTAACAACGATCGATCGTTTCCGTGATCTCGCAACATAAATATGGGTGTGCAATTACATGAACGACGTTTGGCAATGTGCAACGATAACGACCATCACAACAGAAAGCAAATCTCAACAGTCTTTAATATCCCCAACGACTACTGTGCAAAGTACCGCGATTGTTTGACCTGCCATTCGTGACCATCGCGTGAATTGCGTGTTCCCAGAGGGTAGGAAGATGGATTGGGGAAGCTCGTTCATCGGGAAGCATTGCAGTGAGGATCCCCAATCCATCTTCGGCTGAGTACTGAACTTCAGACTGATTTATGTGTACTGTATGTGTTCCCAAGATGGTAGAACCTGATAGTGTCTCAACATGAATCCCTTGTTTAAGAACATGAAATGTTTTCTTGCTTGCTGACTGATATAGGTAGGGACCCTTTCTATGGAAAAGACCACAACACTGCCAGTGAAAGAGTCTAGTACACAAAGCTGTTGCATGCAATCTATTTTGGAAGCTAATGTCCTCTTTCTGCAATGGAATACAATTTTTAAGCTAGTTGCTAATGTTCCAACTTGCTGTAAGTGTCTCCAGTAATTCCACAGTGCTTTTTGCAGATTGTCATAAATAATGTAATAATAAAACTTGTGCAGCCCCCACTTAAAGGGAACCAGAGACGAAGCACCCTCATGTATTTTGCCATATACAGTATATCAGTGGGAACATTAGAGAAAACACCTACCTTGCTCTCTGTTTCATTCTTCACTGCTCAGCCTGCTTCTTATCAACCCTGATAAAATCCCCGACTAAGTCATTATAGCAGAGCCAGAAGGGGGCAGGCTTGGGCTTGAAAAGACATCAGAGAAGACAGACTCAGCTATAATGATTCCTGAGCAAAGCCAGACTGAATGCTCAGTCTGGGATTTTATCGGGGCTGATAACAAGCAGACTGAGCAGTGAAGAATGAAACAGAGAGCAGGGTAGGGGTTTTCTCTAATGTTCCCACTGATATATATGGTAAAATACATGAGGGTGCTTCATCTCTGGTTCACTTTAAGTTTATTGTAACTTTATAACTAAAGTTAAATTTGCTATTAATGCTGATTGTTGGTTAATTTGCAAAAGATACATTTAATCATGGAATAAGGGAATATAACCCCTTTCTGAGGTAAATTGTAGTTAAACCGATAGTGAGCAGGAAGTTGAAATCCTTGCAAACAGTCAATTAGAATCCCCAGTGTTTCTCTCAGATTCTCCTGTTCAGCTGGCCAATGATATTTCAGGAAGGGTGTGACGTCACCAGTCACCAGGCAGAGACATTTCTGCTCAATGCATTTCGAAAGGCAGAAGGAGAATGTCTCAGCTCATTTTTTCCTATCTGTTTCTTTACCTTCAAAGAAAACATATATACAGTATATATCAGTGCTTCAAGATGAACCTCAGGCAAAACTGAGACTTCACCGCTGGTATATAATGAGATATATAATGATGATTGGATGGTGAGTGTTTAATGGACAGAGGTGGAAGAGTGTCTCCTGTTCTTGCTGATATAATATATTTAAAGTAAATGTGGGACTTTTTTAAGGCAAAACTTTAAATACTTACCTAAGAGAGGGAAGCCTCCGTATCCTACAGAGCCTCTCGATTTTACAGCTTTCCCCATCCCTCATTTCTAGTGCTGGGATCCCTGAAGTTCCATGGGGCTAGCCCACACTGTGCCCGCGCAGATGGCTTGTGCATGTGCGGTAGCACGATGCCGCTGCTCTGTCTCAGCAAATAAAAACCCAAGCAGGCTCGGCTCCATGCTAGTGCGCATGTGTAGCCGAGCACCAATGACAACCCTTTGTTGACAGGCTTGGGGTGGCCCCCGGGACTGGAACGGTGTGGAGAAGGGGGCGACAAGGGAAGCCCCATGAGGACCCAGTGGCTTCCTTCTCCTGAGGCAAGTATCTACATTAGGACCTTTTTGGTGCTAGTCTACTTCAGGGGAACCCAGCAGGAAACCTCATAGTGGAATTCAGCTAGCATGATTGGGTAGATGAAACCTTCTCGAACTGCTAGGTTTCCAATAGGTTGTAGTAAACTACGCCCACACTATTTGGCCAATCACAATGCCTTGTGCTGTAGAGGGTGCTGTGATTGGAGATCTGTTCCCTATGAGGATTCCTGCTGGGTCTCCGAAATGTACACTAGAGCCACCTTTGTTTCACTTCAGCATCCCTTTTACTGTGTTTCCCCTAAAGTAAGACATCCCCTGAGAATAAGACCTAGCAGGAATTCCTAGCATGCTAATGTAAGCCCTAGGAGCAGCCCACATGACCACAGCAAGTCACGCTCAATACAAAGCCTGGATACAGGAGAGCAGCAGTATAATGTGAGTTCTACAGTCCTGTATATGTGCCAGGCAAGTTGTGTTTTTGTTGGAGCCAGCCCTTCTGATCTGTCGTGATAAGCATCAGCCGCACTACACCTCTTCCCAGGACAAACAGCTTATCCTATCATAGCTCTGGGGAGCCTGACAGAGTTCTCTGCCTGCAAGAAATAGACTCTTACCCACATGATCAGCAGAATCAATTTTTTGTAAGTGAGAGCCAATTTCTGCAAACCACAGACTCTTTGCATGCTGCTTGTGTTTCAGCATGGCATGCAGTATATACATTTTGTATAGGAAAACTACCAGTGTTTCCTACAAAAAATAAGACATCCTCTGAAAATAAGCCCAAGCACATCTTTTGGAACAAAAATTAATATGACAGTGTCTTTTTTACGGGTAAACACGGTAGCTGTTTCACATTATATAAATAAATTGTTGATTCATCTGTTAAATTAAAGAAAGTTCTCATCCATTTTTTCCAACTAGATCTTGGATTTATGCCACAGGGAGCAGCTGCAGGAACTTCAACGGCAAATGTTGAAAGATTAGACAATTTAGAGGACCATTAAAGAAGAAAAGACTATTGAGGAACATTTGTACACACACTAGACCGGCACCCAGTCCACTCTGTTAACATAGTAAGAAGTTTTGAATCAGGATGATACCATTTATTGGCTTACTGAAAATAATAGGATTAACTTTCGCCACCACAGTATTTCTGTCAGTCTTTCATGATGGTCACTGGATTGTGTTTCACTTGTCCATAACCCATCTCCTCCCAGGTGCATAAATATAAGCAGAGCAGCCCCTGCAACCACTGGGGGCCCAGAGCTGTGGGTGCCCCCAATTAATGACCTTCTTTCCCTGCAATATAGGGGTCCCTCCTCCAGATCAGGTGTTGTGGTCACACTTATTATAAGTGGGGGATTGTGATGGCTGCACTTGTTTAATGACAACTGAAAGATGGGTTCCAAGGTTGTGAGGGCCACCAAAAGGGGGTGTGACCAGAGATAAGAACATCGGGGGTCCATAAAAGTTTTGCTGTGGGATCCCATGTTTTGTAGTTATAATAATAATTCTTTTTTTTTTTATATAGGGCGTTTCTCCTGTCGGACTCAAAACGATTGCGGGGCAGCCACTAAAGCACACTCAGTAGGCAGTATGACTTGCCCAAAGATCTCCTTGCTGAATAGGTGCTGTTTACTGAACAGGAAGAGCTGAGAGTTGAAACCAGGTTCCCTGTGCCAGAGGCAGAGCCCTAAACCATTACACTATTCATTCAGTGTCCTACTTTTAACTTGTCCCCAGACTATGGTAGATACAGAAGACTGAAACTATGACTATGGCAGAGATTAGACTGTGAGCTCATCTGTCTCAGTGACATAACTATCTACACTGTAAAGTGCTGCAGAAGATGTCAGTACTATATAAAGTGGAACCTTGGTTGGCGAGCATAATTTGTTCCGGAAACACGCTTGTGTTGCAAATCGGTCTTATATCAAAGCAAATTTCTCCATAAGAATTTATGGAAACCCAGGTGATTCTTTCCACAATCCAAAAACAGCTATAGTAAAATAGTATAAAATAAAAATGTAAACAAGACTTTCACAATAACTAATAGAATCATTGCCATCTGTTGGCTCACACAACCTTTTTTCTTTGTGTGTCTTTGACAAGAAACTTATCCAATGACAGTTACTTTTGATGATTTCATGGAAAAGTGACTTTTCACAGTCTCTACACTCAGAATAAGTACAATCCTACAGCACCAAAGGGAGAAGAACTATCGGCTCAGTTGTGATGACGTGACACAAGTACACTTTTTATCAGTGGTGTAGCAGCAGGGGGTGCAGAGGTAGCGACCGCATCGGGGCCTTTGGGCTAGAGGGGCCCCAAGGGGTCCACCTTTCGAACACAGTATTAGCTCTTTATTGGTCCTGTGCTGATAATATTCACTTCTATACTTGATTTGAATAGTAGTGATCATTAACACACAGTTTCCTATCCCCTTCTTGCACCTCTGACACTGTGGTTGTCCTTGATTGGCTTTCGTGTGTTGTATCAATTGTTATCTATAGCATGCTTGGGGGGAGGGTCGCAGTGCTACACTTGCACTTGGGCCCACGGCTTCTTAGCTACGCCACTGCTTTTTATTGCTTGTATAGCAAGACGTTGCTTGCACATCAAGTCAAAGTTTCATAAATTTGTTTGCTTGTATTGCAAAGTGCTCTTAAACCAAGTTACTCTCAATCTAAGGTTTTACTGTAAATACATAATGATACTATGGTTAGACATTAGACTATGGCACTGATTAGAGTGTGATCTCCTCTGAGCCAGGACAGCCAGTGACATGACTATATACTGTGTAAAGTACTGCAGAAGATGTCAGTGCTAAATACATAATAGCAATGATGATCATCCTATCGGGACATGTTTTGGGTGATATGTTTCAGCCCTAGGAGTTGTCTGGTCATCTGGAGAAATTCTGCAGCTTGCATTACGGACCGCTGTTGCCTTTCCCAGATTATCAATACATACAGCAATATCACAAATGATGCTATGATGACCAATAAGATGATATCACTAGACAGCCAGAAATAAAGATTGAAAAAGTAGCAGGTTGATAAAGCATTGAAAGTTTTATACCGTGGTTGTCTGACCACCTCTTCCCTCGGATCTTCTGCAGGCACCAGATTCTGAGCCTCCTCTGCCATTTCAGTAGTTCTTCTCACCACACCTGGAACAACTTCTTGGACCTCTTCTCCTGGTCAAGCTCAAAGCAAACTACTGCCCCAAAAGCACCTTGCAGCAGCTACAAAGGCAAGAAACCAATGAGAAGTGAAAGCTTTATTTTTATCCCAGCATTGGAAATACCCTAAGCTGGGCAGAGCTTCTCTTGTATGAGAGATGAACATGATTTTCTGATTTGCTGCTGCGCTTGCATCACTTGTAGCCAAGCAGACGAGTTTTCGTACTGTAAGGTTTACGAAAGCTTTCAGTGTATCTCCTGCAGACAGACTAAAAGCTATTGCTTAGCGCTACCGGTAGTGCCTTATAAGAACAAATACAGTCAGGCTTAATGCAATACATATTTTAAACATGTTACTTGTTCTGGTTATTTTTGCTTGTCCTCTAAGATGTTCCTAGTGCAAAGAAATGACTAGTCTGTTTAGGGGAATCTTAGGGGAGAGGTAAATGAATGCTGACATATTTATTTCCTTTTATTAAACAATGCAGATTGCCTGGCTGTCCTCCTGAGCTTCTGCCTCTAATACTTTTAGGCTACTTGCACACCAAGACGTTGCGTTAGGTGCCACGTTAAGGTCACATAACGTGCACCTAACGCAAGGCCTGGTGCTCTTCGATGTGGACGTCAGAGTGAGACGCATTGTGCAGCTCACTCTGGCGTCCGTGACGCCGTGATGCGCACTCTTGGACGCATGCGGCATCACGTAGTCCCGCCCAGCCAATCACCGCACAGAGCGGCCGCTCCAGGAAGTAAACACTGCACGTCACTGAGTGCAGTGAATATTAATTAGCCATGTGCCTTGCCGCTCTCCGCTCCTCCCCAACATGACTGCGCATGTGCAAACAGTCTAACGCGGCTTAAGCCGCTGTAACGCCGTAGCATGCTGCACTTTCGGTGGAATGTGCAGCGTTACATGTAACGCAACGTGGGCAGTGTGAACAGCCCACTTGTGTTACATTGCTGTGCGTTGGGGGAGCGTTACAGGCTGCACTAACGTGCACCTGTAACGTCCCTGTGTGTAAGCAGCCTTAGCCATAAACCCTGAACAAGCACGCAGATCAGATGTTTTTGACAAAAATCTGACAATGACAAGATTAGCTGCATGCTTGTTTCAGGTAGGTGATTGAGACACTACTGCCTGCAACCAAAGATAAGCAGGACTGCCAGGGAACTAGTATTTTTAAAAGGAAATAAATATGACAACCTTTATATTCTTCTCACTTATGCTTTGTTCACACCTAAAATAAATAGAAATCGCTGATGCCAGCGATTTTTTTTATTTTTGCGTGATTATTTTCCCCCTCCCGACGCCTACTTGCATGTTGCGATTTTGTTTAAAGCGCTTTTCAAAGCGCTTTTGCAGAGCGATTTGTTTTTTTGTTTTTGACGCAAGTCAGGGAGTGAACTCTTTGACCCGGAAAAGAATAAATACAGTTATTGTATTTATTCTTAAAAGCGCTGGGGAAATCGCTATACCAAGCGCTTTTTCAAGTGCTTTGTAATTTCCCTATACCTTCCATTATAGGCAAATCGGCCCAAAAATGGTACAGGCAGCGCTTTGGTGAGCGGTTCGGAACTGCTCAGATATGAACACTCTCATAGGGAATCATTGCACAAGCGCTTTTAGGGTGATTTTGAAAATCGCCGGTGCTTAAAAAAGGTGTGAACAAGCCCTTCAGGTTCCTTTTAAAGTGGACCTGAACTCTGCACAGGACACAAGGAAAACACAACAGAAATGCACCCTGTATGTATTTAAAGAGTTTAGCCTGTGTAATTCGCCCTCATTTGTGTCTAATCACTAGTTGTAATCTGATCTCTCCCTTGCATCACATGACTGCCTATGGCAGAGATGGCAGATAAACCCATTTGAAAGCACAGGCTGTAAGCAATATATCTGCTTCCATGAATCAGGAAGTAGAAACAGTGCAGATGTATTTTAGGATCTGTATCAGCTGTAACAAAGAGATGTTCTTTGTGTAAAGGTTATTATGCTGTTGTGTATCTTTCAGAGTGGAGATGAGTTCTGAGTTCAGGTCCACTTACAGGGGCGTAACTAGAGGGGAGCAGCACCTGTGATCGCAGGGGGGCCCAGAGCTTTTTGGGTCCCCAACTACTAACCTTCCCTCCCTCTGATACAGGGGACTAGCCTTTAGATCTTTTTTTCCCTGAACTATTTTATTTTATAGTCATTTTATGAGGAAAAATTGGGTGTAAATGTGGAAAAAAATACACATTTTTCCAATTTTCAACCTTTCTAATTTTCACATGACACGTCACACAGTTATAAAACCCCTAAAAATGAATTCTCTGGCCCTTTCCTGATAAAATGATACCCCATACTCCATATTGTATTACTAGCTGAGCATGTGGCGGACCGTTATCCACAACCTGCGCGTTTGTGGCGATCGGATGCCTTTGCTAGGGTGACAATTCAGTGCCCCAGTGCTGTACAGAGGCATCGCTAGGCAAAGGCAGAGTGTTACATCTGTAGAGCATTGGGGCCCCAAACTTTCTCCCTAGCAATCGCATCCGATGGCTACAGGCGGCAGTCATTAAAAGTTTATAAACAGGTATAGGTATTGCAGCGGGTTAACAATGAGTTAATAGGCTAGGCTGAGGTTAAACGTAACTGGGGATTTTAAAAAAAAAAGTATTTTATTGGGACCATGTCACTTTAATTTTTTTTTACTTTTAAAACTTTTTTTTTTTTTTACCTAACTTTATGAATGATTGTTGCTATTGCTAGCAGCAATCATTCACTTTTTACAAAGGATTGTGCACAAGCGTGCCCGATCATGTGCACATGCGGGAGCGCGCATGCACACACACATGCACGCGCTGTGAGTGGTCGTTTTTAATGCAGGACATAGATTCTATGCCCTGAAACCAGAGCTGGATCACCCACCAGGCAACCTAGGCAGATGCTTGGGGCCTAGTGGATGTCAAGGGGCTCAAATGCCACCATCTCTGACCTCTCTCCACTTCAGCTTAACAAAAATACCACAAGAGGCCCCAAATCTCCAACCTTGCCTAGGGCCACATTACATCTTAAGCCATCTCCGCCTGAAACTCACAGCAGCACTAATTAGGACATAGAAGGTGGCTGGATAGTGTAATGGTTAAGGGCTCTGCCTCTGACACAGGAGACCTGGGTTCGAATCTCAGCTCTGCCTGTTCAGTAAGCAAGCACCTATTAAGTAGGAGACCTTGGGCAAGGCTCCCTAACACTGCTAATGCCTGTAGAGCGCGTCCTAGTGGCTGCAGCTCCGTTGCTTTGAGTCCGCCAGGAGAAAAGCGTGATATAAATGTTCTGTGTTTGTTGTTTTGTTAGAATCTACATCCTGCAATGTAAAGTAAATACCAGTTTCCTGGCTGTCCTGTTGATGTTTCCGGCATCAGTAGTTTCAGGCGTGTGATTCAGACACTACTGTAGCCAAAGAGATCAGCAGAACAGCCAGGCGACTGGTATTGTATAAAAGGAAATAAATATAGCAGCTTCCATAGTCTTCTCACTTCAGTTGTCCTTTAAAGGGGAACTGAACTAAGAGGTATACAGAGACTGCCATATTTATTTCCTTTTAATCAATACCAGTTGCCTGGCAGCCCTGCTGGTCTATTTCTCTGCAGTAGTATCTGAATAACACCAGAAACAAGCATGCAGCTAGTCTTGTCAGATCAGACTTATAAGTCTGAAACACCTGATCTACTGCATGCTTGTTCAGGGTCTATGGCTAATAGTATTAGAGGCAGAGGATCAGCAGGGCTGCCAGGCAACTGGTATTGCTTAAAAGGAAATAAACATGGCAGCCTCCATATACCTCTCTCTTCAGTTCCCCTTTAAGGCAAGGGTCAAACAGCAGGTTCGCATGCATTTAATGCAATGTGTATTCACATTGAAACTGACATATATGCTTTCCAATTCTGTTCCTGCCAGGGCCACCCAAGGCCAACTATCACCCCATCACACCTTAGGGCCGGTTCACATGGACGCTTGGCGGGCGTTTACCACCAGCGTCCGGAACTCGTCAGTAAACGCTTCCAGTCTGTATCGGGTGGCATGTATCGTTTGCGCAAACGCAGCTTTCCAATCCCGATTTCCCCATCATTCTCGTCATACATTCAATGAAAAGTATGTGCCACTGTTAATGCCACGAGTTGTGCAGCCATGCACTATATGCATTTCTCCGCTATGTTTGGACTTAGGTATGGCGCCTCCCACCGATATATTGGATTCCCATAGGGAGTTACTGGAGGCAGCAGCGAACAGTTGCCCACCATTCTCATCTGCATACTGAGAGAATAGTTCCCCATCATGTCCTATCAGGGAATAGCTCTAGCAGCTGCTC
The DNA here is from genome assembly GCF_040937935.1 of Hyperolius riggenbachi. Classification (NCBI taxonomy): domain Eukaryota; kingdom Metazoa; phylum Chordata; class Amphibia; order Anura; family Hyperoliidae; genus Hyperolius; species Hyperolius riggenbachi. The sequence continues at coordinate 473,071,265 of NC_090648.1, forward strand.
AGTGATTTGTTCAGTTTACTTCTGCTGCTGTCATAAACACTTGTATCGCTCAGTGTGTCATTTGTAATCAGTCTGAACAGAGCACAACTTCATAAAGGGGCACACCCCCTGAAACGTCAATGTGGTTGCTGTATATGATGTATTTCAAATAAAGAGCATGACTACTCCTACCCAATGGTGTCGACCTCTCTTCTACAATTGATTGGTATGTCTAGAGTGCCGCCAGACGGGCTTGGCGCATCATTCTTGCTACCTACTGGGGTGTGCACTCTCCCCCCTGCTCATCATAGCCTAGGCAAAGCATCACTGGGAGGGCAGGGCTACATACCAATATACAGCAAGAAATAAGATATAAAAAGTGTTTCAAATGCTAAAACCAGGGTAAACACTGAGACAAGAGATCAGCAGCACAGCCAGGTAATTTGCATTGGTTAAAAGGAAATACATTTGGCAGCCTTCACATCCCTCTCAATTCAGGTTCCCATTAGTTTATAGCAATATGGCTTGGACTTAAAGTGGACCCGAACTCAGAACTCCTCTCTGCTCTAAAAGATACACAACAGCATAATAACCTTTACAGAAAAACATGTATTTTACAGCTGATACAAATCCTAAAATAAATCTACACAGTTTCTACTTCCTGATTCATGGAAGCTGACATATTGTTCCTCCAATCAAGTCAGCACCATCGATAGTAAAAATAGCTCTTTATTATTAAAATAGCAAGATCATCATCCCCTCAGCGACAGCTCCGCTGTTTCGGTCCTTAGACGTTCCTCAAGCTGGATAGGATATATCAGACATATTGTTTAAAGCCTGTGCTTTCAAATGAGCTTATCTGCCATAGGCAGTCATGTGACACAGGGGAGAGATCAAATTACAACTAGTGATTCGACATAAATGAGGGGAAATTAAACAGGCTAAACTCTCTAAATACATACAGGGTGCATTTCTTGCATGCATGAAATAGAGGCACTGTGAAAAGAGGGTGCAAGATGCAGCTGAAATCATGGTATTGCAATGATAAGGAAAATCTCGGGTTGCAAGTAAATATAGGTTAAAATGAACAATTGTTTCTAAAGTCATTTTTAATTATTTTAAGTATTGCAAAGCCAAATATTTAGGTTATTTTTATCATTTCTTCATCTTTATCTGAAATAGAATAATAAATATATTAAAATGACGGTAATAAAAAGTGTGCTGGTACACACAGGGGAGAGATCAAATTACAACTTGTGATTAGACACAAATGAGGGGAAATTAGGCTAAACTCTCTAAATACATACATGGTGCATTTTTCTATATTTTCCTTCTGTCCTGTGCAAGAGTTCAGGTCCACTTTAAATGCCTCCAGGGATGGAGCCGTCTTGATTGTAAGGAGTAAGGAGTTCCAAAGCGAAGGAGCAGCATGACTGAAGGCACTGGCTCCAAAGGTTTTGAGGTGGACTCTGGGGGTTGACGAATGTAATCCTCAGTTACCCCAATGGTACAATGTTAATTTAAGTCCAGAATATTAAAAGGGAAGGTCCAGGCTCCCCCCAAAAAAACAAAATCCACTTACCTGGGGCTTCCTCCAGCCCCTGGCAGCCGTCCTGTGCCCTCGCCGCAGCTCTGGTGGCTCCCAGTCTTCTCCACTGCAGAAGCCGACTTCGCCAGCTCAGGTTCCGGGTTGGCTTCTTCTGTGCTCCATCGCGCGGGTCACGTGGTCCGGCCGACGTCATCAGGATTGTACTGCGCATGCGTAGTAGTTCTGTGCCTGCGCAGTACAATCCTAATGATGTCGGCCGGACCACATGACCCGTGCCATGGACCGCAGAAGAAGCCGTCCAGGAAGCCGACTTCTGCATCGCAGGACTACGGGAGCCACCGGTGTTGCGCCGAGGACACAGGGCGGATGCTAGGGGCTGGAGGAAGCCCGAGGTAAGTGGATTTTGTTTTTTTTTTAGCCTGGACGTTACCTTTAAAGTGAGATAATTCTGAAGAACTTGCAAATACTCAGAATCTGAGAAAGTGAAACCTTCTTAAAACAAACAGTAAATACAACAGTGTTTTATTTTCAGAATGTCAGTAGCTGAAGAAAATGCAGAAAATCGGTTAATATTAGCGTGATTAATGAAAACTGGAACTGAAAAGAGGAAGTGATGATAATGATCACGGAGTTTTTACTTTTTTACACCCAGGGTCAGTTTGTACTTTTTACCGCCCAATGCCCACTATCACGAGCTGCCCCCTTATCACCCAACCACCCCAACACCATGGTTCCTATACTGGGGGCACCTATGCCTGGCTACCTACTGTATACTGGGGGGGAGCTTATACTAACAGGACACCTAGCTATCTATACAGGGTGCTACATCTGGCTACGTAATACTGGGGGCCACCATTGGCTAACGCATACTAGGGGCTTCAAATGCAAAAAGCAATTTCGTGCCTATTCGGGGTGAAATTTTGACACCCTCGCCCTGTGAACAATTTAGCCTAGAAACTGCCCTGTTGCCAACAAGTACTAAGTTATCTTTTGAAGAGGGACTGAATACTTATTTCACTCATTACAATGCACACCAAGCATTGACTTTGAAGCACTGGGTTTTTGAGGGTTCTTTTTATGTTATTCTGTCTCTCTTTTCATGTTATTCTGTCTCTCTTTTCATGTTATTCTGTCTCTCTTTTTATGTTATTCTGTCACTCTTTTTATGTTATTCTGCCTCTTAGGGTAGCTCCCATTAGTTCGCATTCACAGTGCCATGTTGCGGAGCTGTGTTATAAAGTCTTATAACGCAGCTTACAGCACTGCAATGATAATCCTATGGGCCGTTCACAGTGCGACGTTAGCGTTGTGCGTTGTTGTAACTCACTGCTTACAGTGCGTTACCTCTAAACACAGATGCACTGTGGCTTTAACGTCACATTAAACCGCAACCTCCCATTGTGAATATGCCCTCATAGTTATAGACTGGTCAATTGTGTGAAAATGCTTTTCTTAAAGCCCAACAAGACCAGCCAAAACATTTTAAAGTGGGGAGGGCTTACTTAGCACCTGCCAGCTTGTTACTCCTATTGGTGACCCTGTTGGGAAGATTTAGGGTGCGTACAGACATGCGACTATAGTCGTTTAACCACTTGCCGACCGCCCCCAGCCGATGGGCGGCGGCAAAGACTGGGCCCAAACGACCGCAATACGCCCATCGGCGGGGGCGGCTGCGGGAGTGGCTATGCGGCGATCGCGTCATTCTTGACGCGATCAGCCGCCGGGGACTGGCTCCGCCCACCGCTCGTAGTAACCCGCCGGCCGTTCGGAAGTGCCGGCGGGTTACTAGCACCCGGATCGCCGCTACACGCATGTATAATAGGCTTTGTAATGTATACAAAGCCTATTATACTGGCTGCCTCCTGCCCTGGTGGTCCCAGTGTCCGAGGGACCACCAGGGCAGGCTGCAGCCACCCTAGTCTGCACCAAAGCACACTGATTTCCCCCCCCCCTGCCCCCTGATCGCCCACAGCACCCCTCAGACCCCCCCCCTGCCCACCCCCCAGACCACTGTTTGCACCCAGTCATCCCCCTTATCACCCATCAATCACTCCCTATCACTATCTGTCAACGCTATTTTTTTTTTTATTCCCCCCCCCCCTGCCCACTGCCCCCTCCTGATCACCCCCCACCCCTCAGATTCTGCCCAGACCCCCCCCAGACCAACCCGTGTACTGTATGCATCTATCCCCTTTGATCACCTGTCAATCACCTGTCAATCACCCGTCAATCACCCGTCAATCACCCCCTGTCACTGCTACCCATCAATCAGCCCCTAACCTGCCCCTTGCGGGCAATCTGATCACCCACCCACACCAATAGATCGCCCGCAGATCCGACATCAGATCACCTCCCAAGTGCAGTGTTTACATCTCTTCTCTCCTCTAAACACCCACTAATTACCCATCAATCACCCATCAATCACCCCCTATCACCACCTGTCACTGTTACCCATCAGATTAGACCCTAATCTACCCCTTGCGGGCACCCAATCACCCGCCCACACGCTCAGATTGCCCTCAGACCCCCCTTTATCAATTCGCCAGTGCAATATTTACATCTGTTATTCCCTGTAATAACCCACTGATCACCTGTCAATCACCTATCAATCACCCCCTGTCACTGCCACCCATCAATCACCCCCTGTCACTGCCACCCATCAATCAGCCCCTAACCTGCCCCTTGCGGGCAATCTGATCACCCACCCACACCAATAGATCGCCCGCAGATCCGACATCAGATCACCTCCCAAGTGCAGTGTTTACATGTCTTCTCTTCTCTAAACACCCACTAATTACCCATCAATCACCCATCAATCATCCCCTATCACCACCTGTCACTGTTACCCATCAGATTAGACCCTAATCTGCCCCTTGCGGGCACCCAATCACCCGCCCACACGCTCAGATTGCCCTCAGACCCCCCTTTATCAATTCGCCAGTGCAATATTTACATCTGTTATTCCCTGTAATAACCCACTGATCACCTGTCAATCACCTATCAATCACCCCCTGTCACTGCCACCCATCAATCACCCCCTGTCACTGCCACCCATCAATCAGCCCCTAACCTGCCCCTTGCGGGCAATCTGATCACCCACCCACACCAATAGATCGCCCGCAGATCCGACATCAGATCACCTCCCAAGTGCAGTGTTTACATCTCTTCTCTCCTCTAAACACCCACTAATTACCCATCAATCACCCCCTATCACCACCTGTCACAGTTACCCATCAGATTAGACCCTAATCTGCCCCTTGCGGGCACCCAATCACCCGCCCACACCTCAGAACGTCCTCAGACCCCAGCCCTGATCACCTCGCTAGTGCATTGCTTGCATCTATTTCCCCCCTCTAATCACACCTTGAGACACCCATCAATCACCTCCTGTCACCCCCTAGCACACCTACCCATCAGATCAGGCCCTAATTTGCCCCGTGTGGGCTCCTGATCACTCGGCCAAACCCTCAGATCCCCCTCAGACCCCCTTCCGATCACCTCCCCAGTGCATTGATTGCATCTATTTTCCCCTCTAACCGCCCCCTGAGACACCCATCAATCACCTCCTGTCACCCCCTAGCACTCCTATCCATCAGATCAGGCCCAAAACATCCTGTCATCTAAGAGGCCACCCTGCTTATGACCGGTTCCACAAAATTTGCCCCCTCATAGACCACCTGTCATCAAAATTTGCAGATGCTTATACCCCTGATCAGTCATTTTGAGAAATTTGGTTTCCAGACTACTCACAGTTTTGGGCCCGTAAAATGCCAGGGCAGTATAGGAACCCCACAAGTGACCCCATTTTAGAAAGAAGACACCCCAAGGTATTCTGTTAGGTATATGATGAGTTCATAGAAGATTTTATTTTTTGTCAAAAGTTAGCGGAAATTGGATTTTTATTGTTTTTTTCACAAAGTGTCAATTTTCACTAACTTGTGATAAAAAATAAAATCTTCTATGAACTCACCATACCCCTAACGGAATACCTTGGGGTGTCTTCTTTCTAAAATGGGGTCACTTGTGGGGTTCCTATACTGCCCTGGCATTTTAGGGGCCCTAAACCGTGAGGAGTAGTCTAGAAAACAAATGCCTCAAAATGACCTGTGAATAGGACGTTGGGCCCCTTAGCGCACCTAGGCTGCAAAAAAGTGTCACACATGTGGTATCGCCATACTCAGGAGAAGTAGTATAATGTGTTTTGTGGTGTATTTTTACACATACCCATGCTGGGTGGGAGAAATCTCTCTGTAAATGGACAATTGTGTGTAAAAAAAATCAAAAATGTGTCATTTACAGAGATATTTCTCCCACCCAGCATGGTTATATGTAAAAATACACCACAAAACACATTATACTACTTCTTCTGAGTACGGCGATACCACATGTGTGACACTTTTTTGCAGCCTAACTGTGCTAAGGGGCCCAAAGTCCAATGAGTACCTTTAGGATTTCACAGGTCATTTTGAGACATTTGGGTTCAAGACTACTCCTCACGGTTTAGGGCCCCTAAAATGCCAGGGCAGTATAGGAACCCCACAAGTGACCCCATTTTAGAAAGAAGACACCCCAAGGTATTCTGTTAGGTGTATGATGAGTTCATAGAAGATTTTATTTTTTGTCACAAGTTAGCGGAAATTGATATGTATTGTTTTTCTTTCACAAAGTGTCATTTTCCGCTAACTTGTGACAAAAAAAAAAATCTCCTATGAACTCACCATACTCCTAACAGAATACCTTGGGGTGTCTTCTTTCTAAAATGGGGTCACTTGTGGGGTTCCTATACTGCCCTGGCATTTTAGGGGCCCTAAACCGTGAGCAGTAGTCTAGAATCCAAATGCCTCAAAATGACCTGTGAATAGGACGTTAGGCCCCTTAGCGCACCTAGGTTGCAAAAAAGTGTCACACATGTGGTATCGCCGTACTCAGAAGAAGTAGTATATTGTGTTTTGGGGTGTATTTTTACACATACCCATGCTGGGTGGGAGAAATATCTCTGTAAAAGGACAATTGTGTGTAAAAAAAATCAAACAATTGTCATTTACAGAGATATTTCTCCCACCCAGCATGGGTATGTGTAAAAATACACCCCAAAACACATTATACTACTTCTCCTGAGTACGGCGGTACCACATGTGTGGCACTTTTTTGCACCCTAAGTGCGCTAAGAGGCCCAAAGTCCAATGAGTACCTTTAGGATTTCACAGGTCATTTTGCGACATTTGGTTTCAAGACTACTCCTCACTGTTTAGGGCCCCTAAAATGCCAGGGCAGTATAGGAACCCCACAAATGACCCCATTTTAGAAAGAAGACACCCCAAGGTATTCCGTTAGGAGTATGGTGAGTTCATAGAAGATTTTATTTTTTGTCACAAGTTAGCGGAAAAGGACACTTTGTGAAAAAAAACAATTAAAATCAATTTCCGCTAACTTGTGACAAAAAAAAAAATCTTCTATGAACTCACCATCCTCCTAACGGAATACCTTGGGGTGTCTTCTTTCTAAAATGGGGTAATTTGTGGGGTTCCTATACTGTCCTGGCATTTTAGGGGCCCTAAAGCGTGAGGAGTAGTCTTGAAACGAAATTTCTCAAAATGACCTGTGAAATCCTAAAGGTACTCATTGAACTTTGGGCCCCTTAGCGCAGTTAGGGTGCAAAAAAGTGCCACACATGTGGTATCGCCGTACTCAGGAGAAGTAGTATAATGTGTTTTGGGGTGTATTTTTCCACATACCCATGCTGAGTGGGAGAAATATCTCTAAAAAAAGACAATTGTGTGTAAAAAAAATAAAACAATTGTCATTTACGGAGATATTTCTCCCACCCAGCATGGGTATGTGTAAAAATACACCCCAAAACACATTATACTACTTCTCCTGAGTACGCAATACCACATGTGTGGCACTTTTTTGCAGCCTAACTGCGCTAAGGGGCCAAAAGTCCAATGAGCATCTTTAGGCTTTACAGGGGTGCTTACAATTAGGCACCCTCCAAAATGCCAGGACAGTGAACACACCCCACAAATGACCCCATTTTGGAAAGTAGACACTTCAAGGTATTCAGAGAGGAGCATAGTGAGTCTGTGGCAGATTTCATTTTTTTTTTGTCGCAAGTTAGAAGAAATGGAAACTTTTTTTTTTTCTTTTTTTTGTCAGAAAGTGTCATTTTCCGCTAACTTGTGACAAAAAATAAAATCTTCTATGAACTCACCATGCCTCTCGCTGAATACTTTAGGATGTCTTCTTTCCAAAATGGGGTCATTTGGGGGGTATTTGTACTATCCTGGAATTTTAGCCCCTCATGAAACCTGACAGGTGCGCAGAAAAGTCAGAGATGCTTGAAAATGGGAAAATTCACTTTTGGCACCATAGTTTGTAAACGCTATAACTTTTACCCAATCCAATAAATATACACTGAATGGTTTTTTTTTTAATCAAAGACATGTAGCAGAATAACTTTCGCGCTCAAATGTATAGGAAATTTTACTTTATTTGAAAAATGTCAGCACAGCAAGTTAAAAAAGTCATTTTTTTGCCAAAATTCATGTCTTTTTTGATGAATATAATAAAAACTAAAACTCGCAGCAGCAATCAAAAAAGCAGCAAAAGAAAGCTGTATTAGTGACAAGAAAAGGAGGTAAAATTCATTTAGGTGGTAGGTTGTATGACCGAGCAATAAACCGTGAAAGTTGCAGTGGTCTGAATGGAGAAAAAGGCTCTGGTCCTTAAGGGGCGAAAAGACTGTGGTCCTCAAGTGGTTAAAACGATCGTTACCGACGGCATTGCCCGACGATCGTTCGTAAAAAGTGCACGAACGATCATTAAAACGACCGACCAACGAGATATGTCGTTGGTAAAGAACGATCCATTCTGCGAGATCTTTTCCAACGACCATCGTTCAAAAAGTAATGTCTGTACAACGATCGGTCGTTGATCGTTCGTTCTCAAAGCTTTGCACATGCTCAAACAGTTCTTTATGACACTTGTGTTTGAAATCAGTTTATACATCATGTTGCGCACGCAACGCTCGTTCCAAGATCGTTCGTACACGAACGATGTTCAAAGTAGCCTTTCTTCAAACGATCATCGGCCGATACCTCCTTTAACATCGTTCGTCGTTCAGAACGAATGATCGTTATCGTATGTCTGTACGTACCCTTACTCTCCCTCCCTGTCTCCCTGATATCCACAGTTCTAAAGTAAGCCTGCTCCATAACGTGAACAGAAAATAACAGCAATAAAAGCCTGATGGAAGCTCTAACTGTTCTTGCATGCTCTTCCTGCATCTGACCCCTTTGGACACTATTATCGCATTATTGAGTAATGTGGCTCATTGCGAAATTTTGTAGATTGCTGACACAAGAGGAAATGTTAACTTACTTCTCTTGCACCAAATTAGTTTTTGTCTAAACATACATTAGATGTTATTTTGAAGGTCTAATAACCCCCATACCTCCTCCTCCACACCCACAGGGGAACGCGGGAGCGCGGTGGTGAACGATCCTTGAAGTAAGTGCACAGCGGTAACGACGTTTGATTTTTCTGGCAACGGATGGATCTGATAGACCCCTGGTTGGTCTCCTCTTAAAGTGTATGTGTGTTGTCCTCCCCCCGTACGCTAGACACAGAAGGAGGCGAGGAGCCGCGCTGGCTTGACAGCAATACTGAAACTTTTTGTAGTAATACTGCGACTTTCCAACTTGAGACAAGTATTTGGAAGGACAATATTGTGACAATCCTACAATCTTCCTGATCTGCAGACTGTCTAGCCAGGGAGCGCTGTGGGCCACCACTGACCAGGGAGAAATCGGAACCACGCTGGAGAGCAACACCGGCGTCAGCAGGAAGTGAGGCAGGAGATCACATGATCGGAGCCTCGGGAGCCGGCTAGATCGCTGCACGGAGTTACTGTCACTGGCCGTGACAGGAAGGGTATCGGGATTACTTCAAAAATCAAAGCTGAAGACGGCGCACATCTTATCTTCACATGTGCATAGCCGGCCTTTGACCTGAGCAACTGGAGCGGTCGCTCAGGGTGGCGGCTTCCAAGGGGGCGCCTATAGCTGGTTACCTATACTGAGGGCACCTACACCTGACTTCCTATACTGGGGGCACCTATGCTTGGCAACTGGCAACCTATATTGAGGGCACCTACACATGAGATCCTATACTGGAGGCACCTATACCTGGCTACCTACCTATACTGAGTCTGAGGGGGGGTTTTCTGGGGGGGGCGCACTGCGGCTAAAACGCGTGGTGCCAATTGTCGGTGCTATCATTCTAAATGGGGGGGGGGGGCATCTAACTGTCCCACTGATTGTTTTTATTAATATTCCTGAAAGGTTTTAGCCTTTGTTTTTAAGTATATTCAGAATAATCCACACTTTCCATCCAGTCTTGGTTATTAATAGTATTATATATATATACATATGTGACGTGTCATGGAGATCTGAGCATGTGGCGTGATGTGTCACGATGTCAAACAGGTTGGGACCCACTGGCTTAGGAGATATCTCAGGAGAAAAGGTGAATTGCATATGGGCCTGTGTATGTGTGCGTGCATGCACACATGGGAAGAGGATGAAGGGGGGCACAAAAATCAGGTTTCGTTTAGGGCGCTGTGAAACCTAAGGCCGGCCCTGCACATGTGTGCTTGGTAACCAACGATTAAGGTACTGGACTGCGCAGGCACGCACCTGCGCAGTCCGCTGTGGCCCATGTGGCGGTGAATGACAGCGCCGCTCGTGCAGGTGCAGTACAGGCCTACCTGGAGGTCGCCCTGACGTCATCGCCGGGGACCGGGACGGAGCTGTGGCGAACGGCTGAAGGGAGAGCTGCGGCGAGGGAAATGCTGGAAGCTTGGGGTTGGAGGAAGCCCCCAGTAAGTAGTAGCACTTATTTTATGTATATTGCCTGATGACTTCTTTAATTTAAAATCTGTAAATAAAAAATAAAAAAAAATAAAAAAAATTGTGCAGTGTATCTTAAAGGGGATCCATCTGAAAATGGCACCTGCGAATAATGGCGCACAGCGTTGCCGCTAATGCGTTTGCCGCTTATTGCTATTTAACGTTAAAGCCTTATTGTTATTTGGCGTTAACACACAGAACCCTCTCTGTACCTATCCTTAACCCCTAAACCCCCCCTGGTGGTGCCTAACCCTAACCACCCCCCTGGTGGTGCCTAACCCTAACCACCCCCCTGGTGGTGCCTAACCCTAAGACCCACCTGGTGGTGCCTAACCCTAAGACCCCCCTGGTAGTGCCTAACCCTAACCACCCCCCTGGTGGTGCCTAACCCTGAGACCCACCTGGTGGTGCCTAACCCTAACCAACCCCCTGGTAGTGCCTAACCCTAACCACCCCCCTGGTGGTGCCTAACCCTAACCAACCCCCTGGTGGTGCCTAACCCTAAGACCCCCCTGGTGGTGCCTAAACCTAAGACCCCCCTGGTGGTGCCTAACCCTAACCACCCCCCTGGTGGTGCCTAACCCTAAGACCCTCCCGGTGGTGCCTAACCCTAACCTTGAAAGTGTTACATTAAATCCATTCACCGTTTTGCAGTTAAATAACGTCTGCAGTTTGGCTAATGTAGGGCACTATTGATAAATAACGTTACTGTGCACAATAACGTCTGCTGTTTGGCATATGAACGGCACTATTGATAAATAACGTTAGTGTGTGCCACTATTGGTAAATAACGTTAGTGTGTGCCACTATTGGTAAATAACGTTAGTGTGTGCCACTATTGGTAAATAGCGTTAGTGTGTGCCACTAGTGATAAATAACGTTACTGTGTGCCACTATTGATAAATAACGTTACTGTGTGCCGTTTTTCTTCATTTTTCCCTGTGCGCCATTATTATGCAGTACTAACGATAAATAGCAATAAGCGTATCTTTTTAAAGCGGCGCCATTTTTATGCATAGGCGCTGTGCGTCATTATTCACTGATCCGCTTAAAGGACCACTATTGTGAAAAAAGTAGGCAGGTAAAATCTGACAGAACCAACAGTCCATCTCCTCGTGGGGGATTCTCAGAGTTTTCTTTGTTTTTAAAAGCATTTCCTGAACAGCAGTTTACCTGCCAAAATAGTAAGATACCAGCCAGCCTCCCTACTCACTGGAACACTATTTTGTCAGTTAGACTTTGCAACTGCTGTTCAGGAAATGCTGTTGAAAACAAAGAAAACCCTGAGAATCCCCCACGAGGAGATGGACTGGCCCAAAACCTGTCAGTTCTGCCAGATTTTAACTGCCTAGTTTTTTTGTGATAGTGGTCCTTTAAAGGATACTCGAGGTGACATGTGACATTATTGAAGCTCATACATATGCCAGGATGCCAGGCATTACCATATGACCAGTGAAGATCGCCTGAATGGCTCTGTATCTATCCTCCTTCTCCCTAAAATGACTTTTTAAGATTTTTCACGGTTTTATTTTATATTTAACCTCTTCCCGACCGTGTCACGCCAACGGGTGTGCCCGTGGTGGCAGCCCCAGGACTGCTTAACGCCGATTGGCGTAAGGTCCTTGGGGCGTGGTTTAAGGGTGAAACTGTTAGACGGCGAAACTGCCGTCTTTTATTGCTGTACAGCGCTGCGATCTAAGGCAGCGCTGTATTGGGGACAGCCGTGTGACACGGCTGTCTCCTCCAGAAGCAGGAAAGTGATCGGCGATCACAGTGATTGGCTGGGGGGGATGGGGGAAGGGGGGGATGGGGGAAGGGGGGGGGGACATACAAAAAAAATAGTAAAATTGAATAGTAAAATAAATAAATAAATATTGACAAAAATAAATAAACGCTGGGGGAGTGATCAGGTTCCCATCAACAGAATTCTCTGTTGGTGGGGGGGAAAAGGGGGGGTCACTTGTGCGCTGACATCTGCGGCCCTGCAGCGAGGACTTAAAGCTGCAGTGGCCAATTTACAGAAAAATCGCCTGGTCTTTAGGAGGGTTTAACACTGTGGTCCTCATGTGGTTAAATCTACTTTTTAAGCCTAAAGGCCCCATTCACACTCGAGCGCTTTTCAGGCGATTTCAGCATCGCTAGAAATCGCTAGCATTTTGAAAAACTTGTGTACAATGAAAGTATATTGAAGTGTTCTCATCTAAGCGATTTGCGTTTTGCTGAAACGCAAACTCGTAGCCTGCAGCATTTTCTGAGTGAATCTGGAGCGATTCTGCAGGCTTATATTGAACTAGAAATCACAAAATGCTAATCGCTGAAAAAAACGCTGGAAAAACGCTCTCTATACAGTGAGAAATCGCTGGTAAATCACTAGGAAAACACGCCAGAAAATCGTTCAGCGTTTGCGTTAGCATTTAGCGATTTCTAGTGTGAATGGGGCCTTACTGTTTTTACTCAATGACACACTCATTGAAGTATGCCGGAGCTAAAATCTATGAACTATTAACCCTTTTTATCTCTTTCCTGCTCTCAGAAGACATTTTCTGCTAGGAAAGTGTTTTATAATTGTATTTTTTATTTAGTGAGGGTCACACTGTAGTCTGACCCAGTCCTGACTCAGACAAGAACTGCCACTTGCATACCTGATGTTTAACTCTTTCAGGCAAAGAAAGAAAGGAACACAGCATAGTTATTTGTGTGCTTGGCACTGTACATACAGATGTCTACCTCATCATGTCACTTGTCACTTCGGGTGTCCTTTAAACTCGAACTAGTGCTAGTACAGCCACACAATGTTAGGTAGGGACGGTCAATGAGGTGAATATAAGACTGAGTTAATGCTGAATTATGCAATTGTATAATGTCCATTTTCAAGTTGCATAAATAACAAAAAGTAAAGAGATCGCGGCTCAACTCACAGACAGACAGCGGATTAGCACTACACCCAGGGCCGGATTTAGGCAAAAGCCACCTAGGCCATGGCCTAGGGCACCACAGGAGGAAGGGCACCAAAGAAGAGGGCTAAACTGGTGCGGCATTTACAAGCTTGCAAATGCTGCAATGCAGGGAGATCAGGCGAGCGCCTGACCGCGGTACTCTGCTGCCAGCCACTTGTGTCAACAGCCACCTTGCTCTCTGTGCACGTTTGCATTGTGGCCGGCGGCTATGGATTTGGGCAGCATTGGAGATGGAAAGGCAGAGGAAGCTTCTGCACTGGAGATGAGTGGAGAAATGAGTGACACTGATGGCTGCTGTGGTGTGAAGGTGAGCTGGCTACCTATACTGAAAGGTGGGGGGTAGGAAAAGGAGGGCTTAAGTGAGTCATCTGACTACATATACTAGAGGAAAGGGGGAGGAGTCATCTGGCTACTTATATGGGGGGGGGGGGGGGGAGGGTCATCAGGCTACCTATACTGAAGGGGGGTGGCTGGTGGCAGTGGCCTAGGGCGGTAAAGAGTACAAATCCAGCCCTGACTACATCGCAATAAGCAAGATTATTGGTTCTGGAGCAGAGTGCTCTGTACTTGCAGATGGGCACCCAGTATAACTCTTTACTGAAGAAAACGTACAGAGAATATATCATTCACCACCATCAGGAAATGCAGTTTACTTAGTTGGAACAGAGAGAAACACAGAGTGAATACAGGAAATAGCAATGCCATAGAGATCATTGCAGCACTTTACATTTTACAGTGACATCTTGAAGGTTGCTTTACTATACTGCAGTTTAATTAATAACGTTTTTATTACCAACAGGTTCCACATATCCACAGGCATGTGTGTAAGCTCCTCTTAGAGGGGTCCCTACGCTAACAGAGGAGGCAATCACTGATGTCCAGCCCAGCACTGTGGAGAGATGACCTTCTATATCTGAGATGATTTTCTCTTTTTCATTTCCGTAAAGCTAAAGGGTTTTCACCTAAATTTCCAAGGAAGAAACGCTGCAGAGTAGGATGTGAAACCACACAGTATGAACCGCTGAATGAGTCATTTAAAGGAGAATGCAAAATACCTGTGTAGCTAATTTCACTTGGAAGCAGACATTGCACAGTTGCTAGTGTTTTTTCACTGGTGGGGTTAAAATAGCATCAAGGGTAACTTGACTGGATGCAACTTAATGAATAAAATTGCTAATATCTGAAAATGCAGTATTACTTTTCAAATTATTAAAGGGGACCTGAACTCAGAACATCCTCTTTGCTCTAGAAAATACGCAACAGCATAATAACCTTTAACCCCCCTGGAAGTAACATTATTTACAGATTTTAGGGTCTTTTAAAAAGGTTTCAGATCCTAAAATCGGGAAAAGAAATTATGCCGTCAGAGTCTCTGCAGCAGCCCCTGCTCTCACTCATCTCCCTGGGCTCCAGCGCTGCAATTTTACCTCCGTCCTCCAGGTGGCGCTGTAACTCTTTGGTGAGCTCATTGATGGCGAGGACAGGAAGGAGAACGGCTACCAATGTCTGGATCCCCCAGGAGGTGAGTAAAAGCTCCCGCTGCGTGCTGTATTCTGCATAGAGCTCCCGGCAGCTAGATCGAGCGTAGCTCACGATTACCGCCACGGAGGTTAAAGTAAAACCATTTCTGTGTTAAAGCGGATACCAATCCTGCAATAAGTCAGCAGTGTGACTACTTCCTACTTTCATGGAAGCAGACATAGGGTTAATTTGTGCTTTAAAATGAGCTTATCTGCCATCCCTGCTGCGGCAGTCATGTGACACATGGGAGAGAATAAATTACAACTTGTGATTAGACAAAAATGAGGGGGAATTGATCAGGCTAAACTTTCTAAATACATACAGGGTGGATTTCTCTCTGTTTTCCTTCTGTCCTGTGCAAGAGTTCAGGTCCACTTTAAATAATTGTTTGCCCATTGTAAAATCTTTCCTCACCCTGCTTTACATTCTTAAATATATCACAGGTGGCAACATCTGTACTGCTGGCAGGTGTATCAATGCGGAATGTTTGTTCACTGTGTTTTTTTAATTGTACAGAAGCAACACCTGGACTCTCAGAATGCTCTAGAAGCTGAATTCTGCATATGTACAGTAAGTAGCCTAGGCTGAGCATCACTGGGAAATGGTGGTTACGTACCAACATACAGCAACCGATATAAGTCTAAGGCCTCTTTCACAGTGCGACATTAAAGTCGCACGTTAGAAAATGTTTTAACGTAGACTAACGCACAGCAATATTAAGTCTGTGCAACATTCACAGTGCACACGTTGCGTTGTGTGTAACGTGTAGCAATATATGTAGAATATTCTTAAAGTAACACACTTTTTTTAATAAAAACAACAACAAAAATATTTGCACCAAAAAAAATAAACAATCTGGGGGCGATCAGACCCCAACAACAGAGAGCTCTGTTGGTGGGGAGAAAAGGGGGGGAAATCACTTGTGTGCTGTGTTGTGCGGATCTGCAGCTTAGTCTTAAAGCTGCAGTGGCACATTTTGCTAAAAATGGCCTGGTCACTAGGGGGGTTTAGCACTGCAGTCCTCAAGAGGTTAACCTAACCCTACTCCAGTGATGTTTAACCTTGGCACTCCAGCTGTGACAAAACTACAAATCCCATCATGCCTCTACCTCTCCGAGATATGCTTAGAGCTGTCAGAGTATTGCTCATGGGACTTGTAGTTCCACCACAGCTGGAGTGCCAAGTTTAGCCATCACTGCTGCCTACTCTCACACAGAAACCTCCCCCCTCCGATGTCTAACCCTAAAACCCCCCTGTTGCCCACATTGACCAGTGTATGGGCACCTTAAAGGTGCGTACACATGCACTACTGTAACAAACAACGGGTCCGTCAGACCCTCCTGCTGGGCCGACAGTAGGACGTGTGTACACACTGTCGGCAGACTGATAAGACTTTCTGACAGATCCGCTCAGCAGACTTATCAGTCTGCCGACAGCGTGTACACACGTCCTACTGTCGGCCCAGCGGGAGGGTCTGACGGACCCGTCCTTTGTTACAGTAGTACGTGTGTATGCACCTTTAGCTTCCATATCTCTCCTTCACTTTAATTATCTCAGTACAGAGAAGGAAAGTGAAGCCACTTCAGGATAATTGGAAGTTTGGGAGTGTTTCTGTTTGGTTTGCTGAGATCAGATGTTTATCTTTAAACAGATCAGTGAAAGGGACTTTCCACAAACCGGCAGGCTGTTTTTTCCCTCATCCTACTACACCAATGTCTGATTTCTACAGAAACAAAATTGCCACACACTTCTTCTCATGGTTGCCCACTGACTGAATGAGACCTTATCTTAAGACCATTGTTATTCAATCTCAGCTAAATACTGCTGGATAGAATGTGATTTTCTATACCAATGCTCCTCAAACCTGTCCTCGTAACTCCCCAACGGAGCATGTTTTGCAGGCAACCTCAACTATGCACAGGTGGAGTAATTAGTGTGTCAGGGGTGTAACTAGACATCACTGGGCCCCCCTGCGAAACTTTGGATGCCCCCCCCCCCCCCCCCCCCCACACACACCTCCCTCGCTTTCTGCACAGGAAAACTGAGGACCAATGTGTTTTCCCCATGCGTTTGCGGTTTGCATATAGAAAACTCATACGGGGTTTGTATGCATTTTACATGCGTTTTTATAGTTACATTTATGCAAATCACTTGGAAGACAACAGTAAATAAAAATTCAGCAAAAAAAAATATTTGGGGGAAAAAACGCATATAAAAACGCATACCATTGCGTTCCCTTTGACTTTCATTATGTTGGTTTTGGCAGCCATCCTGCATAATATGCAACAAAACCAGCGTTTTTAAAAACGCAGGTTTGAAAACGCATATGCGTTTTTTATATGCATTTTTTCCTGCGGCCCATAGACTTCCATTAGCGGCAAAAATGCAGCGTTTTATCCAACACTAGCGTTTCTACTACATGTCCACTCCGCCTCAGACACTAATTACTCCACCTGTGCATAGGTGAGGTTGCCTGCAAAACATGCACCACTGGGGAGTCACGAGGACAGGCTTGAGAAACTCTGTTCTATACAATCACCAAAGCCAGAACACAATCTGGAAAACAATTTGAGTGTTCGTGGAACTGGATCACAGATTGTACTGCTGCTGTGCACAGCTAGATTGTCGTTCCACAGTAGAGATGCAGTGGGGAGGGTTGATGACAATTGTGTCTTCAAAGTCAACCTAAAACCAACTATGAAATGCTCTGACACGCACCCCTCACCCTCACCCCTCACCCTGTCTTGTCTGAGAAAGTACCCAATACCCACAGTGGCTGGACAGTGTAATGGTTAAGGGCTCTGCCTCTGACATGGGAGACTAGGGTTTGAATCTTGGCTCTGCCTGTTCAGTAAGCCAGCACCTATTCAGTAGGAGACCTTAGGCAAGTCTCCCTAACACTGCTACTGCCTATAGAGCGCGTCCTAGTGGCTGCTGCTCTGGCGCTTTGAGTCCGCCAGGAGAAAAGCGCTATATAAGTGTTTGTCTTAATATAGTGCAGATACCACCAACTCAGAGGACATATGATGGCCATACTAGGCCAGTGAGGGTGGCTGACCAGGTCATACTAAGAGGGATGGCTAACCTTGGCACTCCAGCTGTGACAAAATTACAAATCCCATCATGCCTCTGCCTCCCCGATCACTCTGATCTTTAGCTCCCTCCACAGATTCTCAATTGGATTTAAGGTGCATACACACGCACTACGGCTGCCAACGACGAATCCGTCAGATCCTCCCGCTGGGAGGACTTTCAGGCGACAGTAGCGCGTGTGTACGCACTGTCGGCGGACTGATAAGGCTGTTTCTGAACGATCCGCCGGGTGGATCGCTCAGAAACAGCCTTATCAGTCGGCCGACAGTGCGTACACACGCGCTACTGTTGCCTTAAAGTCCTCCCAGCGGGAGGGTCTGACGGACCCGTCGCTGGCGGCCGTAGTGCGTGTGTATGCACCTCTAAGTCAGGACTCTGGCTGGGCCATTCCAAAACGTTAATGTTGTCAGCTAACCATTTCTTCACCACTTTTGCTGTGTGTTTTGGGTCATTGTCATGCTGAAATGGCCAAGTTTCTCTGCAGACTGCCTGATGTTGTCGTTGAGAATCCTCATGTATTGCTCTTTTTTCATGGTGCCGTTTACAGTGATTAGGTTCCCTGGTTGATTGGCTGAAAAACACCCCCCAAAGCATTAGGTTTCCACCACCATGTTTGACAGTGGGGATGGTGTTCTTTGGGATGAAGGCTTCTCAAAAAAAAGGGAACATCATTGTGACCAAACAATTCAATTTTTGTTTCATCTGACCATAACACAGAAGACCAGAAGTTTTCTTTGTCCAGATGAGCATTTGCAAAGGCCAAGTGAGCTTGTGCGTGCCTTATCTGGAGAAGTGGTGTCCTCCTTAGTCTGCATCCGTGGAACCCAGCAATGTGCAGTGTCCGTTGGATTGTCTGCCTTGAGACATTGCCACCAGCAGAGCCCAGATTCACCAGGATGGCCTTGGTGGTGATCCTTGGATTGTTTTCACCACTCTCACTATCCTCTTGGCCAGCACAGGTGTCACTTTTGGCTTCTGACCACATCCTCTGAGATTTTCTACAGTGCAGAACATCTTGTATCTTTTTAATAATACTTTGCACTGTAGCCACTGGAACTTGAAAACATTTAGAAATGGCCTTTCTTGACTTGTGAGCAGCCACAATGCGCAACCGCAGGTCCTCACTGAGCTCCTTTGTCTTAGCCATGACTGTCCACAAACCAACTGCAGAGATCCGCTGATTTTCACTTGAGTTGAGTCGATTAAAACAGCTGTTCACAATTAATCAGGGTAATTAGGATGCTTTAGAACAGCTTGGACTATTTGGAATGATATAGAACTTTGGACTTTTTCCACAGACTGTGACAGTTTGTGAAGGGTATGAATAATTTTGGACTAGACGCTTTTTTCTTAAATGTAAATAAAAGCTGAGAAATATTTTTCTCTCCACAATGATGCCTCTTGTACATTATTGTCGTATTATCTTTTGGGAGACACCTATGTCATTTCCCGTAAAAAAAATACTTACTGGTTGAATAAAAGTAACAGTCAAAATTTGCCAGGGTTATGAATAATTATGGGCAGCACTGTATGTAACACTAGACACAGTAACTTCCTCTGACATGGCAGTGCTGCTGTGTGTCCACTGCCTATTACATTTTTATTTTTAATTGTGACAATACTTATGCTACAATATTCAAAGAGCAATCATTGACCTCATGAATGTTTTGTCAACAGCAATCATTTACCCCATGAACGGAATGTTACAATAGGTTACTGTTCATGTGAATATGTAATTGGCTGCTTTAGATAGTTTTGCAGACCCCCTCAAAAAAGTCAAAGTAAGCTGTTAAACAAGGATACTATTGTCTAATGCAGGGGCGTAGCTTGGGGGGCAGAGTGGAATATGTGCCCCCGGGCGCTCGGTCCCTAGGGGTGCCCAGCCGTGACCGTTAGGTGTTTTGTTTTTTTCTAAGCGCAGAGAAGGGGGAGCAATAGGCACAGCGGTGGGGAAGGGGGGAAGTTTCCCCTTCCCTCACCTTAGGGCTCCCCCTCCCTTGTTCCCCCCTCCAGATATGAGCAGCGAGCGGCGGCAGAACACTTCCTCTATTCCGGGCGCAGTAGAGAGATCCGTGCGCTGCTACTCGGCGCTACTCTGATCTAGACTAGACCAGAATAGCGGCGCACAGATCTCTCTACCACGTCGGGAATAGAGTAAGTGTTCTGCCGCCACCCGCTGCTCATATCTGGAGGGGGGAACAAGGGGGGAGGGAGCCCTAAGGTGAGGGAAGGGGGGGGGGGGAGACGTCCCCTCTTCCCCACCGCTGTGCCTATCGTTCCCCCTTCTCTGCGCTGCCACCCCTCCTGCTGGGGGGACACCTGGCTACCTGTTCTGGGGACTACTACACCCCTGGCTATATATGCTGGGGACATATACCCCTGGCTACATATACTGGGGACAGCTATAACCCTGAATACATATAGTGGTTACATATACACCTGGCTACATATACTGGGGACACCTATACCCCTACTTATACTGGGGACACCTATACCCCTGGCTACATAAACTGGGAACATATACACCTGGCTACATATACTGGGGACACCTATACCCCTGGCTACATATACTGGGGACATTTATAGACCTGACTACCTATACTGGGGACATTTATAGACCTGACTACCTATACTGGGGACATTTATAGACCTGACTACCTATACTGGGGACATTTATAGACCTGGCTACCTATACTGGGGACAGCTATACTCCTGGCTACATATACTGGGGACATTTATACACCTGGCTACCTACTCTGTAGACTACTATAGACCTGCCTATTTATTCTGGGGACACCTATACCCCTGGCTACATATACTGGGGACACATATACTGGGGACACATATACACCTGGCTACCTATTCTGGGGACACCTATAGGCCTGGTTACTTCCACTGGGGACACCTATACACCTGGTTACCTATACTGGGGGCACCTATTTTGGGGTACAGCTGCCAGATTAAGTGTATTTTGGGGTACAGCTGCCAGATTATACGTATGTTTGGGGAACCACTGCTGCCATATTGTCTATTTTGGGGAAACCATTGCCATATGATCTGTATTTTGGAGGAACCTCTGCCAAATTGCATGTATTTTCGGTGAAATGCTGTCAGATTACATGTATTTTGGGGGAAACACTATGGCAGAGCTCAAACTTCCCTGGCAGACCTTTTACACCACTGCTAAGGTCATGTATATTTGGCCCCACCCATTACCACGCCCACATTCTGTTGCGTGGCCACACCCATTTTTTGCGCAGCGCTGCAGGACCCTCCTTGGAGGGCACATTAATAGTCTTTGTCCCCGGGCGCTGAAAGCTCTAGCTAAGCCTCTGGTCTAATGGCCCAATGCATTTCACAGACATCAAAACTTGAACTGTTAACTAAACAATTTGTAAGTATACATGGGGTGGGGTTGGCAAAGGGTGTCTCACCTAGGGACCCCTACATGGTTCAAAAGTAAGGATTTGCTAAAAAGGCTATAAATGACCTGTGTTGGTTCCTAAGAAACAGTAATGGCAGGGGCGTAGCAATAGTGGGTGCAGAGGTAGCGACCGCATCGGGGCCCTTGGGCCAGAGGGGCCCCGGAGGGCCCTCCCTCAACTACAGTATTAGCTCTCTATTGGTCCTGTGCTGGTAATAATCACTTCTAAACATACTGTGAATAGTGGTAATCATTAACACACTGCTCCCCATCCCCTTCTTGCACCTCTGACACTGTAGTTGCCATTGGCAGATTTTGGTGCGACATATCAATTGTTATGTATAGAGTGCTTGGGGGGCCCCATTGTAAAACTTGCATTGGGGCCCACAGCTCCTTAGCTACGCCACTGAAATGGCGAAGAAGGATATTTATCAGGACTTAAAGAGAACCTGTACTGAGTAAAATTATTTAAAATAAACACGAGGTAACTTCAAATCAACATTACATAGTTACCTTGCCATCAGTTCCTCTCACAAACTCACCATTTTCTGCTGACAGTGATCCCTTCCAGTTCTGACAACACTTTGTCAGAACTGAAATATATCAGTTGCTGTCGGTTATATATCACATCGGACTGATGTGTCCATGTTTCCCAATGGCTCAAGTGGGCGATGTTACAGTTTAACTGTGTGCTGACCAGAAAGCTGTTATGGTGTAATGCAGGGATGCTCAAATTCAGATTCGGAAGATACCCGGATAGTTGCAATCCGGATATCTCCCAGTAATGCTGTGCGGGCTGGGCGGGGGGGTCAAGCTTACCACTCTGACGTCTTCTTCGCTTGTCCCTCAGCGCCTCCCACGATGCGGTCCACGCGCATCACGTGACTACAAACGCTTCCTCCTTCAACCCGGAAGGAGGAAGTGTTTGTAGTCACGTGACCGCCGCGTGGACCGCATCATGGGAGGCGCCGAGGGACGAGCGAAGAAGACGTCAGAGAGGTAATCTTGACCCCCCCGCCCAGCATTACTGGGAGAAATCCGGATTGCAACTATCCGGGTATCTTCCGAATCCGAATTTGAGCATCCCTAGTGTAATTGCCATTTTACAAATGGAGGACGGAGAAATCCATTGATCACAGTGGACAAACAGGATGCAGGAGAGGAAAAAGAGATTGAGGAGTAGACTACACAGGAGGTAAGTATGACTTGTGTATGCTTATTTTGACTTTTAATTTTCAGTTTAGGTTTTCTTTAACAATGGTATGTTGCGCCATCTCCTGGGGAAAAATAAAAGTTCATCAGCCAGAAAATACTGCAGATAGCATTATAGTTACAGAGTACTCAGCAAGCTCATGGTGAACCAGACCTCCTAGGAGTGTGTAAGGGGCTACAAAGGACCAAAAAGCCTCCATAGGGCCCTTTTCCACCAGCGCGTTTGCGCTGGCTGAATCGCAAAAACGCAAACCGCTAGCGATTTTACAATCGCTACGGTTTGCTTTTTAACATAGGAATCGTGGTAGGTCATTTCCACTACCGCGATTTGTTTTTGCCGGGAACGCAAACGCGCGGCGGAGCGATATTTGCCGTGATTTTGCTATGCAGTGCATAGCATAGCAAAATCGCGGCCGCGAACGTCGGGGAATCGCCGGTAATTGCGATTCAGCAATCGCTAGCGTTCAGCGTGAACGCTAGCGATTGTTAGTGGAAAAGGGCCCATACTAAAATGTTACACAAAACAAGCTTGCCTTCTTAAAACAGAAGGTATTGGTGAAAATTCAGGTTTGCATTGGCGATTATTATCCCTTGTTATCCCGGTAAGCTAGACACACCTTCAGGGTTCATTCACACTAGAAGCGTTTTTTGTCCATTTTTAAGCACGGGCGTTTTTTCAAAAAACGCCCTGAAAGCGGTCACACCATGCTTCTCTATGGTGTCGTTCAGATTGGACCGTTCCGTTCGTGTTCAGGTCAGAAAAGTGGTGCCTGAGCCATTTTTGAGGCGATTTTGCCTCAATGGAAGGTATAGGAAAAACGCAAACGATCACAAAATCGCTTTGTGCAGCGATTGAGTTCACGTTTTTAAGAATAAATACATTGTATTTATTCTTTTCCGGATCAAAGAGTTCACTTCCTGACTGACATCAGCAATTGAAAAAACGCAATCGCTCTGCAAAACCGATTAGAAAAGCGGTTCACAAAAAAAAAAAAAACAGCACTCAGGTAATCGCTGGAAATCGGGAAATAAAAACGCCAGAAAAACCCGCCCAACGCGGACGGACACGCTAACTGAATGCAATGTGAACAAGGCCTCAAAACTGCTGGAATGCAACAATATGTTAGCTTGCTATAGGACACCCAAAGTGAAAATAAACTGATCATTAAAGATAAACAAATGGCTTCTCAGAGCAGGCAAGAGATAAAAAGGGTTAATGGTTCATAGATTTTAGCTCTGGCATACTTCAATGAATGTGTCATTTAGCAGAAACAAGGAAACAGCAAAAACTTAAAGAGGAACCGTAACCAAGAATTGAACTTCATCCCAATCAGTAGCTGATACCCCCTTTCTCGCAAGAAATCTTTACCTTTTCTCAGATACATCAGGGGGCTCTGTATGGCAGATACTGTGGTGAAACCCCTCCCAGTATGATGTCAGGACCATGGTTCTGACATCGCACTGTGGGAGCATTGTTGCATTGTGGGAAACAACAGCTGTTTACAGCTGCCAAAAAAGCAAGCAGCATCTCTTTCCACTGACATCACCTGCCAGCATTAAAAATGTCACCATGTGATAAATTTCAGAATGTAAATCAGGGAAAGAAAAGATTTTACATTGGGCAAACACTGACTAAATCATTTATACATAATTATTGGAAAAATAAAGCACATTTTTATTACATTATTTTCACGGGAGTTCCTCTTTAAGTAAGGTTAACTTGTGGACTTCTTTCCAGAGCAAAAAAGCAGTGGAGCAACAGAAAAGCAGAATGCTTCCCTTCACTTGTCTGCCTGCACGGTGTCCAGGTCTGCCCGAAGTGTTTCCTCGTACTGATACAGTGTCTATTCTGGCAGCCCATAGCAGTGCCTGCCACACTTCCTGACAACAAATGTGCCGTCTGAAAAATGTGGCGATAAGGGTTGTGGCATTGTGGAAACTCAGGCAAACCATTGCATTGTGATGACACAGGATGGCATAGGCCCATTCTGCATGTCTTTTGGGTCTGCTGCTTAGGAAAGCAGCCTGGCAGCAAACCAACAGATATGCAGAACAACCCCCATGCTTTGCTATGGGCCCGTTTACATACCAGGTTAATCCAATGCATTTCGGAAACACAAACCTGGTCTGCACAATTTATTTTTTTTACAGATAGCTGATGCATTGCCCTATTTGTAGGGAGCCAATTTGGATTGGTGTATAAACTAGACAGAAATCAGGGCTGTAGAGTCAGTACAAAAACCTGACTCAGACTCCTCAGGTTAGGATTCCACCGACTCCGCCTCCTCCAATTTGCATATTACAGTTTGTTGATTGAAAGTATGTAACATGAAATGCATCTCTTAAATACCAACGTTTAGGAATTTTAAAATACAAATGAAGTGAGAGGGATATGGAGGCTGCCATATTTATTCTCTTTTAAACAATACCAGTTACCTGGCTAGCCGGCTGATCTTCTGCCTCTAATACTTTTACCAAGGACTAGTTTTAGTCTATGACTAAGAGTACTTGTGAAAGGTACAGACAGGAACAAAGAACATCTATCAGGCCCTAGGCAATGTAACTGTGGGTACATGTAAGAGTGATGTGCAGGTACTCTGCAGGGGAATGAGGAGATTCTTCCTCTATTACACATTCTTCATGTACAATCTAAACCAGGTTTATGGGTGACAGACAACACCTCTGTGTTCAATGTGCACAACATTCTCAGTGGATTCCCTGCAGCTCTGTGGAGAGTGCATATGTAGAGTATAGTACTACTATGTAACAAAGTAAACCTGAGACAGATGAAATTAAAGTTTTATACATACCTGGGGCTTCCTCCAGCCCCCTTCAGGCTAATCAGTCCCTCACTGTCCTCCTCTGCCACCTGGAACTTCTATGGGTCCGGGTACTTGAGCCAGTCTTGCGTAGTGCGCATGCACACACTCCGCCGCTGGGAGCGTACTACACCTGCGCAGCACTATTGCGCAGGTGCGGAATGCTCCTGGCTGTGGGAGCGAACTGCGGCCTGACTGGCTGAATTACCGGGACTCATAGCAGATGATCCAGGTGGCGGAGGAGGACAACGAGGGACTGATTATCCTGAAGGGGGCTGGAGAAAACCCCAGGTATGTATAAAACATTTCTTTTCATCCGTCTCAGGTACCTTTTAATTCGTAGTCTTCAAATCAAATTTTAACATATCAAGTTATTTGATTTCATGAGCAAAGGGAGTGCATACATTTGCATAAACCAGCATCAACACAGAATTATTTCCATCTCATTGACCATCTCTATTAGTGACACTGCTACACATCAGGCTTTATTTTGACAGCAAAGATGTTATTTAGTGTATGTATATAAGATTCCTGTGTATACATCATATATACAATCAGATATGTATATCTGACTTATAATAATATACAGGGATTGCTTTATTGAAGCAGCACAACTATTTTTTGATTGGTTTATTTCATTTTTGAGGACTAAGCACAGCTATTACTGTATATATAAAATTATTTATGATGACTATTATATGAGAAATAGAACATTTTATCATATTTTCTATTTTAATTACATTAAGGCTACTTGCACACCAAGACGTTGCGTTAGGTGCCATGTTAAGGTCGCACAACGTGCACCTAACACAACGTATGGTGCTGCAAGAGCCGACGGTAGAGTGAGCCGCGTTAGGCGGCTCGATTCCTATAATGTCTCCCAGAGTGGCGCTGATTGGCCAGCGGGACCACGTGATGTGGAGCGAGACACTCCGCATCACGTGGTCCCGCCGGCCAATCAGCTGCCGCCAGTGCAGTGAATATTAAGTAGCCATGTGCGCGGCTACTGTAGCTGGCTCTCCCCGCCTCCTCTCCGCCCCCCACTGCGCATGTGCAAACAATCTAACGCGGCTATAGCCGCTCTAACGCCGTAGCATGCTGCACTTTCCGGAGAACGTGCAGCGTTACATGTAACGCAACGTGGGCTGCGTGAACAGCCCACTTGTGTTACATTGCTGTGCGTTGGGGGAGCGTTACAGGCGCACTAACGTGCGCCTGTAACATCCCTGTGTGTAAGCAGCCTTAAGCAGGCCATACACTGGCCCGATTTGCGCCCGTTTCGACAGCAGATTCGATCACTGGGATCGAATCTGCTGCCAATCGTTCACGCTACACGCCGAATTTCGATCCATTTCGTCCGATCCCGTCGATCGTGCCGTGCGGAAAATAACCGTCGATCGCCCGCGGGTAAAGAGCGCATCGCTAGCGGCGTTCGAGTGCCCGACGACCGACGCAATAGAGCCCGCATACATTACCTGCTCCGCCGGCGCGACTGCAGTCTCCCGGTCACCGCTGCTCCGTCTGCGCTCTGGTCTCCAGGTCCGGCATGCCTCACTTCTTCTAGCCCGGCAGGAAGTTTAAACAGTAGAGCGCCCTCTACTGTTTAAACTTCCTGCCGGGCTAGAAGAAGTGAGGCATGCCGGACCTGGAGACCAGAGCGCAGACAGAGCAGCGGTGACCGGGAGACTGCAGTCGCGCCGGCGGAGCAGGTAATGTATGCGGGCGGGCGGGGGCAGCAGCAGCAGTACCACCACAACAGATTGTGAACGGTTTCAGGCTGAAATCGGTTCACAATCTGTTTGCTGTAAAGGTAGCCATACGATCCCTCTCTGATCAGATTCGATCAGAGAGGGATCTATCTGTTGGTCGAATCTGATGGCAAATCGACCAGTGTATGGCCACCTTTAGTGTATTGTTTTCCCAACTCCGACTCCAGGTACCCAAAAATTGCTCCAACTCCACAGCCCTGAAAGAAATCACACTGTGAAACGATTTATCTTCTCAACAATTCTTCCTCATCTGTCCAAAAACTGAGCAATGTGGACAGCTTAAAGGGAACCCTAAAGAGTAACTGTTAGGTATGAAAAACAAAATCAATTCTCTATTTCTATCTGTTGATCATATAAAGGGAATGCTAAAAAGGCAATGCATAACTTTAAAATCAATCTTACTTTTTTATTGCAGAGATTAATCCTCATGTCCTCAGCTCCTTAGTACACAGCCAGTAATCAGCCGCTAAAGAGAAGTTGCAGTGCAGGCTGGGGGAGTTTCTGCACAGACACAGCTAGTTCAGCCTGATTGGCTGCAGTCTGTGTCACTCTTAGTCCTTTTCCTCTCATTGGCTGCCTCCCATGACTGTCCGTGTCTGCCCCCTCCCCACAGGCATCTCCGCCGTTTCATGTGCGAAGTGGCCCTGTCCCTGCTACCATTTCCTTAGGGATTCCCTGCATTTACAATCAACCCTGTAGCATCCCCGGCTCGGCGCTCGTCCCACAGCATTGTAGAACTTAGCGGGGAAGAATATATGCAGCGCACACAGACTCGCCTCAACATGGTTCCAGGCGATGGAGCTGCATTTATTCTTCCCCACTAAGCGCTGTAATGCTGCGGGATGAGTGGGAATGCTGCAGGGTTGGAGGGTAAATGCAGGGGGAATCCCTATGGATATGGTAGCAGGGCTGGGGGGGTTTTCCATGGATGTGGGGGTGCCTTTGACATAACACTCGCTATTCGTGTGGGGAGGAGGGGGGAGTAAGGGAGGAAATCACTTTACCATTGGCTTCAGCTAGAGGGAGTAAAGATGGCCCCTGCCAGCGAACAGAATTCTCTCCATTAACCTTTTTTTTTTTATAAAGTTCACTGAAATCAACACTTGGACCGTGCAATACGCATTATGTAAGTAGAGCTAGTATTTATCTACTTATATAGGTCTTTTTTTATCTGTCATAGTATGGCTGACAGCTCCTCTTTAAAGGACAACTTAAGTGAGAGGTATATGAAGGCTGCCCGTTTACAGTACTGCGCTGTAACTGATCACATTTTGTAACTCGCTGCATGAAGGCTTTGTATTTAAAGGACAACTGAAGTGAGAAGAAGAACATGGAGGCTGCCATATTTATTTCCTTTTCAACAAAACCAGTTTCCTGGCAGCCCTGCTGGTCTATTTGGCTGCAGTAATGTATGACTAACACCAGAAACAAGCATGTAGCTAATAGTCACATCTGACAATGTCAAATACCTAATCTGCTGCATGCTTGTTCAGGGTCTATGGCTAAAAGTATTAGAGGCAGAATATCAGCAGGGCTGCCAGGCAACTGGTATTGCTTAAAAGGAAATAAATATGGCAGCCTCCATATAGCTCTCACTTCAGTAGTCCTGAGGCCGACGTTTCCTTTTAACCACTTCACCCCAAAGGGATTTTTACCCTAACGCAGTGTTTCCCAACCGCTGTTCCGCGGCACACTAGTGTGCCGCGGAACGTTGCCTGGTGTGCCGTGCTCTTATCCCCCCTCCCGCCCGTCCCTGCGGCCGCCGCTGTTATTACCTTAGCAGCGGCCGCTCTCCCCTCTCCAGACCATGTATATGCTAGCAGCGTATCTCCGGCTGCTCTGTGTGATGCACTGATGCGGAAGGAGGCAGGGCTCGGTTACCATAGTAACGGCGATACATATCGCCGTTACAGGAAGCCGCTGCCCTCCTTTCTTCCGCATCAGTGCATCACACAGAGCAGCCGGAGATACGCTGCTTGAATATACACGCGCCGGAGAGGGGAGAGCGGCCGCTGTTAACAAGGTAATAACAGCGGCGGCCGCGGGGACGGGCGGGAGGCACTAAACTGGCTATACTGGGGCACTATTCTGGGGTACTATACTGGCTATCCTGGGGCACTAAACTGGCTATACTGGGGCACTATTCTAGCTATACTGGGGCACTATTCTGGCTATACTGGGGCACTATACTAGCTATACTGGGGGGCTATACTGGGGCACTATACTGGCTATACTGGGGCACTATACTGGGGCACTAAACTGGCTATACTGGGGCACTATACTAGCTATACTGGGGCACAATACTGGCTATACTGGGGGGGCTATACTGGGGTACTATACTGGCTATACTGGGGCACTATACTGGCTATACTGGGGCACTATACTAGCTATACTGGGGCACTATACTAGCTATACTGGGGCACTATACTGGCTATACTGGGGCACTATACTGGGGCACTAAACTGGCTATACTGGGGCACTATTCTGGGGCACTATACTAGCTATACTGGGGGGCTATACTGGCTATACTGGGGCACTATACTGGCTATACTGGGGCACTATACTGAGGCAACTAAACTCCCTACACTGGGGCAACTATGCCAGCTATGCAGCCGCACCCCAGCCCCCCCCCCCCCCATAGCGGCACTGTCCACTAGGTCGCGCAAACAACCGGGGGCCACATCGCCCCCACCGCGCGCGCGCCGTTCCCCGGAGAAAAATTTGGTCAGACAGTGTTCCCCGGGCTGGAAAAGGTTGGGAAACACTGCCCTAACGGACAAGAGCGATTTTCACCTTTCAGTGCTCATCCCTTTAATTTGCCAATAGCTTAATTACTACGAATCACAATTAAATGATTTTTTTCACTACCAATTAGGCTTTTTGGGGTTATTTGTTTTCAGTACCGTATTTTTCGGAATATAACACGCACTTTTTCTCCCCCAAAAATAGGAAGAAAAAGTGCCTGCGTCTTATATTCCAAAGGCAGGGAATCCCCGACTTCAGAACTGCCTGCCGATGCCAACCGCCGATCCTCCGCATTGTCGGGGACTCCCTGCCTTGTCCCCCTGTGTGGTCTGCCGGTCCGCTCCCCCGGTAACAATAACTGCAGAGCAACTCACCTTTCTATGGATTCCAGCGCTGTGTGGTCCTTCGCCTCCAGCATGTCAGCTACACCTGTAAATGAAAAGTTAGCGCAGACACTCACCTACTCAGCGGCAGCCGCTGCAGTGGCAGCACGATCTGCAGACATCTCTCCCGGGAGGCTTCCCTAGTGACGGCTCCTGCTAATGACTCATTGAGTCATGGGGAATGACTCATTGAATCATTAACAGGAGCCGTCACTAGGGGGAGCCGCGCAGCTTCCCCTAGAGATGGCTCCTGTGAATGATTCAATGAGTCATTCCCCATGACTCAATGTGTCATTAGCAGGAGCCGTCACTAGGGGAAGCCTCCCGGGACGAGATGTCTGCGGCTGCCGCTGAGTATGTGAGTGTCTCTGCGCTAACTTTTCATTTACAGGTGTAGCTGACATGCTGGAGGCGGAGGACCACACAGCGCTGGAATCCATAGAAAGGTGAGTTGCTCTGCAGTTCTTGTTACCGAGGGAGAGCTCGACATGGGGAAGGGGGGGGGGGGGGGCAGAGGACAGGATGGGGACTGGGGGGGGCACACACATGGACATGCACAGGAGGTGGCACACACAGGAGGACAGGAGGGGGACACAGGGACTGGAGGACCACACAGGGGGGGTGAAGGGGACACAGAAACACACACAAGGGGGGCAGGAGTGGACACAAGGGGCCTGGAGGACCACAGAGGGGGGCTGGAGGAGACACACAGGACATGAGGGGACACATGGGGCAAGAGGATCACACAAGGTGGCAGGAAGGGATGCCACACACAGGGGGACAGAAAGGGACACAGTGGACACAAGAGGACAATGGGGAGAACATGTACTGTACAATACGCTCCTGGAATATGGACGCACCAGGTTTAGTATATACTGTATACATTTTTTTCCCAGATTTTTGCCCTCTAAACCTAGGTGCGTCATATTCCAGAGCGTATTATATTCCAAAAAATACGGTAATTGCTTTATTTTAATGAAAAAAAACACAGTATTTCTCCAATTTCATCCCCTATAGTTTAAATATGCATTGCTACTGTGTAAAAAACCCACACATTTTATCTGCCTATTTGTCCTGGTTTTATCACAAGATTTGAATTATGTCCCTAGTACAAAGTATGGTGACAATATTTGGAAATAAAGGTGTATTTTGTCTATGTTGTGTTTTTTGTTTTACTGTTCTCACGTGCGCACATACGGGAGCGCGCACGTGCACAGTGGCAGCAGCGCTGCTTAAAGAGAACCTGTACTGAGTAAAAATATTTAAAATAAACACGAGGAAACTTCTAATGAACATTGCAGTTACCTAGCCACCAGTTCCTCTCAGAAGCTCGCCATTTTCTTCTGACAATAATCTCTTCCAGTTGACAATATTTTGTCAGATCTGAAATATATCAGTTGCTGTCAGTAAAATATCAGTTGCTGTCAGTTATAGCTGAGAGGAAAACTGATGTACCAGGTAATGTCCATGTTTCCCTATGGCTCAAGTAGGCGATGTTACAGTTTAACTGTTTGCTGACCAGAAAGCTGTTATGGTGTAATAGCCATTTTCAAAATGGAGGACGGAAAATTCCCTTGATCACAGTGAACAAATAGGACGCGGGACAGGAGAAAGACACCGAGGAGCAGACTACATGGAAGGTAAGTATGACTTGTGTATGCTTATTTTTACTTTAATTTTCAGTTCAGGTTTTCTTTAACTTATAAAAACGTTTTAATACGCTGCTTGTCTAAGTGGTTAAACAATAGCAGAGGATCAGGACAGTTAGATAACCAATATTTTTAGCCATAGACCCTGAACAAGCATGCAGATCTGGTGCTCTAAATGAAGTCTGACTAGATGAGCCAATGCTTAATCTAGTTGTGTGATTCAGACACTACTGGAACCAAACATTCAGCAGAACTGCCAGGCAACTGATATTGTTTAAAAGGGAATATGGCAGCCTCCATATCCCTCATCTCATTCATTTTAAAGTGATCCTGAGCCAAAGCTCATGATCGAATACAGATAGCTTAAAAGAGGGAAGCCTCAGGATGCCATGGAGGCTTCCCTCGCTGCTGTAAAGACCCCCCCGTTGCAGATCACGGCCCCCTTCACATGGGGGCTGCGCGGCTCTTCCTTCGGGAAGCGAGTAGACGCGGTAGCTGTGCGAGACCCCCACGCATGAGCAGTAGCCTACAGCTCCAGCTTACTGCACACGCATGGGTGGGCTGAGTCGGCTATTGCACAGCCACACTGGAGCAGGAATGCATTGTCACTAATCTTCTGGGGGCCGCACTCAGAAACAGGACAACACAGCATGGAGGGAAGCCTCAATAGGATCCTGAGGCTTCCCTCTCTTTAGGCAAGTATCTAATTCTGTGTACCCGAGCTGTGAAAATGCAAATGGTTTTCATACCAGTGTGATCCCAGCCTACGGCATCTTTCTTCACACAGGCAGCTGCTGGTGGTGAATTCACCCATCTGCTACCATGCACTGATCAGGCGCTTGCAAGTAATCAGAACAGGCAGTGGAGAGGCAGCCATGGAGGCACATCATACGGTCAAGGCAGTTTGGCTTCCCCTTCCCATTGTAATTGGTGTTCTCTGTGCTCCCATTAGTGTGCCAGCTTAAGATACTGATCTCTTCAGGTCACTTCCTATTGGAAGCCTTTTTTCTCACTGCTGCCCACTAAACTGCACTCCAGAGCGCTAATGGACAGCTCCCCCTGCTGCAAGAGTACCAGTGGCTTAGCTGGAAGTGTCCTTGGTGGCACTGCCTGTTGTGAGAAATCACGGCAAAACCACTAAGGAAGCTAGCAGAGGGTGACTAGGTCTATAAACCACGAAATTGACAGTCAATAAGACCAATCACTCTTCTATGACTATTGCACACTCCTGACTTTTTGCAGGGGAAAAAAAAACAACAACTTTTTTCTGTACAGGTCTTTATCAAAGTGCCCTAAAATCGGATATTTTTTTTTATTGTAGTGTGGCCACCATAAAGCAGAACATATTCAGCTGTTATTGGCCAGTTTACACCAGATTAATGAACAATGGGACCCAGCTGACCAATGTAATGGCCATGATTGGTGCTCTAAGACTAAACAGGGCTCAGCCCATTGGGCAGGACAGTGGGCGTGTACTCTCTGCAGATCATTCACCTTCCTTCCCTGAACAACAACAACCAACACACAAATGTTTTTTGGTCTGATATTTTTTATTAACAATTGAAAGACAAAGTTGGAGAATTACAGACGACGACCACGGCGACCGCCCTTTCTGCGGGTGCTGTCTGAAGGGATGGGGGTCACATCCTCTGAAAAAAAAAACAACAACGAACACTTGTTAGGATAAAGAAAACAAACCTTTCATATGAAACTTACAATTTATATCTTTGCAAGCATTCATCATTCATTTCTAGAAAACAGTGCAAGAGCCACCAGTCAACACTAATTTCCAGTTACCACACCCATAGTTTGCTATGCTGACAAACACAGGAAGTGCATACAAAGAAGCATGCACACCATGATGTGTGATATGAACACCGATCCTAGAGCAGAAATACAAACATGCTTTCCTCAGAGCAACTATCATGTACTCCTTCCACAATGGCATCAAATCAAAGATTTGGGTTGCATAGACAGCACAGAACAAAGCGACCATTTCCTACAGCAATCAGATCCCCATGTCTCCATACAATCTGTTTCCTACATAGCCTGATCCGTTAGAGAATGTAACCTGGCCAACATGTCTTAAAGAGAACCACAGACAAAGCACCTTCATGTATTTTACCATATATATCAGTGGGAACATTAGAGAAAACACCTACCCTGCTCTGTTTCATTCTTCACTGCTCAGTCTGCTTGTTATCAGCCCTGATAAAATCCCTGACTGAGTTCAGTCTGGCTTTGCTCAGGAATCATAGCAGAGTCTGTCTTCTCTGATGTTTTTTCATGCCCAAGCCTGCCCCCTTCTGGCTCAGCTATAATGACTCAGATATAATGATTCCTGAGCAAAGCCAGACTGAATGCTCAGTTGGGGATTTTATCAGGGCTGATAACAGGCAGGCTGAGCAGTGAAGGATAAAGCAGAGAGCAGGGTAGATGTTTTCTCTAATGTTCCCACTGATAAATATGGTAAAATACATGAGGGTGCTTCGTCTGGTTCACTTTTAAGTGTATACTCAACTAAAACCTTGTACACACCATGCAATTTCCCATTGAATTTCCGCCAGGTCCGATACGATTTCCGATCGGTTTACTGATTTGCAAAGAAGTGATCAGAAAATCGATCGGATCTGTCAGAAATTATCTATTGACTCATCTATCTAGTGGGAAATTGCATGGTGTGTACCAGGCATTAGAGGGATGCCTCTGGATCTTGCAGGGGTCCCCAACCCCTGGTCCGCAGCCCACTGCTGATCCGTGGGCTGTTTTGTGCTGGACCGCGGGATAAGCCTCTTCTCACTCTTTTCTCCTTCCAGCAGAGCAGCATGCATCAGAGTGTCAGTAGTTGGCGCTGTTCTGAGGAAGCACATGTAATGAGAACAGCTCCATGTTGAAAAACTCTGCTGCATGCTGCTCAGCTGAAAGGAAATAGAAGATGAAAGACCCGCAGTGGTAAAGCTGACTGGGGATGGATGGGGGCACATACAGCTACCTAACCTGGGAGGGGAGCTACAGAACGCTGGGGGCACATCTAGCTGCCTAACCTGGGAGGAGGGCTTCAGAACACTGGGGGTAAATTTGAATATGAATACTTGGGAGGGGACTACATAACACTGGGGGCAAATCTAGCCATCTAAACTGGGGAGGGTGCTACCTAATACTGGTGGAACATCTGTGCCTGTGTGAGATTGGTTTTGAGGCCCAGTGGTTTTCCATATGCCTGCACCATAGCCCTGTTCCCTGCCCAATCCAATTTGCTGACAACAAAGTCACTGCAGTCCGCTCCGGTCCATGAGGCGGTGACCGACAGCACCGCTCGCGCAGGCGCAGTACAGGCCGACCTGACGTAATCGCCGGGGACCCGGGGGGAGCTGCGGCGAACGGCTGTGCGGCAATGGACATGCTGGGAGCTTGGGACTGGAGGAAGCCCCGGGTATGTAGCGCTTATTTTGTTACTTTTACCTTGATAACTCTAATATCTTTAGCTAACATTGTGTGACTTGTTGTACTTGTGTTTTGCTGTGACTACAAAAGTAAAGTTCAGCTTTCAGATTAGGCCAGAAGGGAAAAAATACAAAATACAGCCTTGGAACTACTGGCCGAGCATGACTAAACCCTACGGCCCCCTCCCTTTTTAAAGAGTAACTGTCAGGCTGCAAAAACTAATTTAAACCTCTATTCTCCTGTGTTAAACAGTTTAGAAGGAAGCCAAAAAGGCAATACTGAAGTTAAAAATCTCTCTTACTTTTGATGTGTGCTGACAGCAAGGCTCTGTATTCCCAAGCCCTTAAAAAGGACGAGAGGCCGCATACCATACAGCAAAGCATTCTGGGGCCCTCCCCTCGGCTGCTAGTGAGAAGTTACAGGCTCAAGTTACAACAGCCTGTAACTCAGCACTGATAAATCTCCAGGCAGAGTACACTGCAGGAGTCCGCTATTGTTCCTAGCCACATGGCTAATTAATATTCACTGCACAGTAGTGTTATTCATTATGAGCTTTTTTGTGAGTGTAATCAGGAAGCAGGGAGGACATGACGACACAATTGGCTTCATAGGAGACAGACAAACATGGAACCTGCCATGAGCTGTCAGGAGCATCATTCTCTGCAAATACTATATAAAAATTCTGTGAAGTACAAACATGGACAGTGAAATGCATATGTAATGTAAGTACAGCCAATATTTAGCTACTGATATACGTGTTTATATAGAGACCCTATACCTAACAGCTCCTCTTTAAGCTTTATTTTCCCGAGAGGAGTCGTTCATACAGGAGGCTACAGTCCAGAGATTTTTTTTTCCACAGAATTCTTTCTGTGATCACGGTGACTGGCTTTCAGTGATCACAGGGTCAGAAGCCAATGACAATCAGCACCTGAACGGCATACGGAGCTCAGCTGCAGGCAGCAGTGGCACCAGCGCCACACAAACAGCAAAAGTGACGGGACAGAGCAGCAAAAGTAATTGAAAGCTAGCAAGGGGTAACAGGACATAAACAGGGCATAGATTTCAATTGCTTCGGTTTGGAATGGGCTAGAAGAAAAAAACCCTATATTCTGAACTGTTGGAAGGATCTTGTGGGCCTCAGTCACTCACAGATCTGTACCTGAGCCATGCCCTACATACTTGGACAGGCCATTTATAGTCAAACTTTGAAGCACAATTATTTAGCCAGGTCAGTGGTAAAGCACTTCTTGGTAAACTGAAATCTAATAAAAATTGATTTAACCATTTCAGCCCGCGGGGATTTTTCACCTTATGCATCAGAGCAATTTTCACCTCCCATTCATTCGCCAATAACTTTATCACTACTTATCACATGGAAAGGGTTCCTGTTTAACCTTACCTGTCCCTTCTCAGCCAAGTGCTGTCACCTCCATTGCATGCATTCAACCAGTTGGTTGGATATGCCTTTGCGAAGCCTTAGAAGGCTTTAGGAGCACCTGTGCTCAGTATGCACACAGTACGGAGCCATCAGGAATTGGGTATAAATGTATCGAATTTTATTTTTTCAATTATAATACACCAACTACTCTTGTACCGAGCAATAGGAACAGGAGTTTACATTTATAATTGGAAGTTTGACCCCACTTTAACAATCCTGTGAAACAGTTGATAGCATTCAATGGGCAAGAGTAAAGCACGTTTCTTACCAATGCGGCCAATCTTCATGCCGGAACGAGCCAGGGCTCTAAGCGCAGACTGTGCACCGGGGCCGGGGGTCTTGGTCCTATAAACAGAGGATTATGTCAGATGAGGATTTTGCAAGAGGCAGCCACACATCAATCCTACAATATACACCTATAATCCACCAGTCACTTTTCTATAAGCTATCATCAGGCGCTACAAATTATACACTGCGTACCTATAGCCAAATTATACACTGGGTACCTATAACAAGATCATCAATGCAGTCTATGGCATCTGCTTTGTAAAAAACACACCTTTTCATATCCACAGATACAAAAGGTTTCCACAGAGGCCAGTTGCTGTAAAGAGTCTGAAGCCATTTCCTTAACCTTTTTATTGCCCAATTATCTTAAGCATTAAGATCAAAGCTGATTTGCTGCATCCCTGAGGCAGAATAAGGCATTTATCCCCCCGAAATCCTGAGATTGCAGAATTTTGCTTCCTGGAAAAGGCAGAGATGTGCGCAGTAGCTCTGCTTCTGCTTCAGTCAACCTCTGCCTCTCCCTGCCCCTCTCAGTCTTCTTTCACTGAGAGGGGCGGGGAGAGGCAGAGATAAACTGGACTGGAGGCAAAGCAACTGGACACAGCTCTGCCTCCCCCAGGCAGCAAAATCCATGACCTGGGAAAGTCGTGCGGCCGGATCCTGTCTGTGGTGTGCTGGGCTGTGTGTCCCCCATGGAAGCAGGTGTCCCCCCCTGTAGCTGGAAGCCATCACTCACCTTCCAGGCTCCAGCAATGAGCCACAGAAGCCACCTTCTCCAGCCGGCATCTCCACTCCAAATGACGCTCAGGTTGGGTCGCGGCTTGATGACGTCATCAAGCCGGGACTCGGCGCTGACGTCAGACGGAGCAGAGATGCTGGCCAGAGCGGAGGGGGCGCCGATAGTCGCTGGAACACCAGGGAGGTGAGTGGATTCTCTTCTTTTCCCCCCTGCCACCGCTGTCAAAGTGATCACTACAATCCGACGCCGATCGTAGTGATCACGTGATCAGCAGCAATACGCGATGGCTGCTGATCACTCGGGGGAGATGCCAGCTGTCATGACAGCTTAATCACCCCTCTCGGATGCGCACGATCGCGCCGGGAGCAGTTCTTTAGTGCGGACGTTGAATCAACGTCCGGTCAGAACGCTACCACCACCTGCCGGACATTGATTCAACCTACGACGGTCCCCAATAGGTTGAAGGACACCTGAAAGAGAACCCGAGGTGGCATTTCATTACGTTAGTGGGGCACAGAGGCTGGTTGGGCACACTAACACCAGCCTCTGTTGCCCCATCGTGTGCCTCAAAGACCCCCCTGCTTGCCGCTATAGCGCCTGTAGTGCTGGCGACACGCAGCGCGTCGCCAGCACAATGTTTACCCTAGTGCTGTCTATCAGCGCCGCTCCCCCGCATCGCCGCTACCCCGCCCGCGTCCCTACCCTCCTATCAGCTGGAGGGAAGGGAAGAGGGCAGGTAGCGGCAATGCGGAGGAGAGGCGCTGACAGACAGCGCTTAGGTAAATATTGTGCTGGCGACACGCTGCGTGTCGCCAGCACTGGGGGGTATAGCGGCGAGCAGGGGGGTCTTTAAGGCACACGATAGGGCAACAGAGGCTGGTGTTAGTGTGCCCAACCAGCCTCTGTGCCCCACTAACGTAATGAAATGCCACCTCGGGTTCTCTTGAAGTGAGAGGGAGAGAGGCTGCCATATTTGTTTCCTTTTAAACAATGCAGATTGGCTATCCTGCTGATTCTCTCTAATACTTTTAGCCATAGACTCCGAACAAGCATGCAGATCAGGTGCTCTGACTGAAGTGCAACTGGATTAGCCAGGGACCTGATTCAGGTGTGTGATACAGACACTACTGATGCCAAAGATCAGCAGGACGCGGAGCAACTGGTATTGTAGGAAATAAAGACGGCAGCCACCTTTTTGCCACTGACAACCTCCCTAGCGGTATTGACGGTTATACACGTCCATACAAAACATGCTGTGAACAGTGAGTGCATACACATGAATACTCTCCTGCACTATATACTAGACCCTTGCTTGACACATTTTGACAAGTTACACGAAAATAAAAGGTTATGAAAATTAATTGGATCACTTTTTGCACAGAAATCCTGGGAAAATTGAACGCCAGGAAAGTTAAGGTTCCTTTAATTATCTGAACTAATTTCAATTCATAAACCAAATGATATTTACTGCACCCTTATCCTCCTTGTCCAATAAGGTGCCTCTGTTGCCACTAGTGTCTGAATCAACCACTTGAAACAAGCATGTGACAAATCTAGGCATCTGATCTGCATGCTTGTTCAGGTCTATGACAATGTATTAAGAGGCAAAGAATAGGCAAGACAGCCAGGCAACTGGTATTGTTAAAAAGGAAATAAATATGGCAGCTTCTATATGCCCCTTACTATGGGTGTCTAACAGCGGATGGGAGCTTTAAGTATATATGTAGTGAAAAAGAGTGCCCAATTTGGGTACTTCAGTAGAGGGAAGCCTCTGGATAATGCTTGGCTGCACTGCGCAGGTGTCTGAACACTAGCATGGAACTGAACGGGTTCAACTTCTGCCGGCAAGCCAGAGTGATGGATACATGCTACTAAACAGGGGCCAACTGTCCTGAGCAATGCGGATGTGCTAGTTCTCATATGGGAACACCGCCGCGAACTTCGGGAGTTCCAGCAAAGTATTTTTTGCCCTTAAAAAAACAAAAACAAAACAAAAAAGAAAACAGGTTTGTTTCTAAGGAAATACACTTACGGCTGGATAGTCTAGTGGCTATCTCGATACAGGAGACCTGGCTTCAAATCTTGTCTTTTCCTATTTAGTAAGCCAGCACCTATTCAGTAAGGAGTTCTGGGGCAAGACTCCATAACGCTGCTACTGCCTACTCTAGTGGCTGCCTCGCAAGCACTTTTAGCCCGCCAGGACAAATGCGCTATACAAATATAGGAATTATTACTACACTTTGTTGGCCACATACATTGCTGAGAAATGCCACATCCAGGAAAAAATTTAAATCAGGGATATGACAAGTGGTTTGCACACAAAGGCTCACCGGGAGCAGATTACCCAGAATGCCAGCTCTTACCTGTTTCCGCCGGTGGCGCGCAGCTTGATGTGCAGAGCGGTGATGCCGAGCTCCTTGCATCGCTGGGCTACATCTTGTGCAGCCAACATAGCAGCGTAGGGGGAGGATTCATCTCTGTCGGCCTTTACCTTCATACCGCCAGTCACACGGCAGATGGTTTCTCTGTAATGGGACACAGGCCAGTGAGAAGATGCAGCAGAACTAAACCTTTTCTATTCAGTTACAGAACCATACAGCGGTCAACTAACATGACAAGGGTAGGTTAGCCTGACTATGCCTAAAGATAGCCATTCTCAGGTCAATAATGCCCTGATTGAGGAAATGGATCAGGGTTCTCCCCAGGCTCTTTTAGCCGGGTGCTCCACCTGGCTAGTTTTGGTTAGCACCCGGCTTTCATTGGTTCACTTCCTATGCTGTAAGCAGAGTTGCGCACAGAAGCATTCCCTGAATCTCGCCCCACTCGGCTACTTTTGCATGCCACCCAGCTAGAAATTTTTTTTTACTGGGGAGTACACTGGATAATTAATTACCCTCAAATTGTAAATATACCATGCAGTACGCTATAAGCCACATATAGCAGCATTACATTCTGATCACATTTCAGCAACATTTTAATTTGTATCCACTGTTAGGGCTGGAACCCACAAGAGCGGTTTTTTGAGCATTTTGGCAGCGCTGCGATACGCTAGCGTTTTGCCAAAACGCTCAGCTGATGTTAATGGATGGAGCAACTTCCACAGGAGCGTTTGCGTTTCCCAGAAACGCAAACGCAGGACCTGCAGCATTTTGGGAGCGTTAGCGCTTCAATGTAAAGTATTGAAACGCTAGCAGAAACGCTCAGCAAAACCTAAACTGAGCGGTTTTGCTAGCGTTTTGCGGTTCAGCACACTGTAACAAAATTAAAAATAATTCACAGGACCAATCAGGATAAAAACGCGAAACGCAAAACGCTACACAACCGCTGAGCAAAAAAATACACTGTTGCAAAACGCGACCGAAAACGCGCATGAATCCGCTTGCAAACCGCTCAGACAAAACGCTAGCGGATGCGTTTTGCGTTTGCGGATTTCAGTGGGTTCCAGGCCTTAGGCTGGGTTCCCATTAGAGCTAAAGCAAGACAGCATGGTAAGCACTGCAAATCATCGTACACCTGCCCTATCCATCCGTATCGACCGCCAACACTCACGTGACCCGGCTGCTGCTGAGTTCTCACTACCGAAGTTCACAGACGCGAGCATGGGACTCCACATAGGAATACAATAGACCAATTCTTCGCGGCAGAGAGAATTTTCATTCGTCAACCATGAACCAATGAGAATCCTCCCTGTTGCTGAAGATTCCCATTGGTCTTTTGCATTCCAATGGGGGAATCTCCATGGTTCTGCTCAGCACCGATCTTTAGCGGGAACAAGTGGAGGAGTCAGCAGAAGTGGAACCAGGGAACAGGAGTATCCTTGATTTATCCCCAAGCTGTTACTCCCAGCAGTCTTATAACCCAGTTAGGGCTGATTCACATGGGTATTCTGTGGCTCTAAACGTGTGAGCGTGTGTGTGTGTGTCATTTGGATAAGACACTGCAAGATGTCCATGTGATTCGAGCCCCAGTGCTGTAATGTGTGATCAATGCAACAGTAACCAGATAAGACTCTGGAGGTACAGGAGCACATGAAAAAAGCATCAGAGTATTTAGAGGCTAAACCAGGTATGGGCAAACTTGGCCCTCCAGCTGTTAAAGCGGACCCAAACCAAACTTTTTTTAATTTAAAATATTTTGTTGCACCCCTGACACATACAAATATAAATAAACACTCCTTCAAGCCTATGAGCATTTCAGTGCATGCTTTTCACCCTCCTCTTTGCATAATTAGGGTTATACAGGTAGCAGCCATTAGCAATTCCTCCTTTGCTGGACACCATCTACTCCACCAGTTTGCCGGATTCTGTCCTGGCAATATGAAAGGAAGGAAGGGGGGGTTTCTCCAATAAATTAAAATATTTTACATTTGTCATCATGCAGCTAAAAAAAAGGCTGCTATTTATTATTATAATTTAGAAAATAGATTTTATTTCTGAAATCTTGTATTTTTAGTTTGGGTCCACTTTAAGGAACTACAAGTCCCACAATGCATTTGCCTTTATGAGTCATGACTGGCTGTAAGACTCATGCAATGCATTGTGGGACTTTTAGTTCCTTAAAAGGGAAGGTTCAGGGAGGGTGGGTAAAAAATAAAAATCAAATTCCACTTACCTGGGGCTTCCTCCAGCCCGTGGCAGGCAGGAGGTGCCCTCACCGCCGCTCCGCAGGCTCCCGGTGGTCTCCGGTGGCGCGCCCGACCTGGCCAGGCCGGCTGCCAGGTCGGGCTCTTCTGCGCTCCAAGGCCCGGAACTTCTGCGTCCCACGCCGGCGCTCTGACGTCATCGGACGTCCTCCGGGCTCTACTGCGGAGCGGCGGCGAGGGCACCTCCTGCCTGCCACAGGCTGGAGGAAGCCCCAGGTAAGTGGAATTTGATTTTTATTTTTTACCCACCCTCCCTGAACCTTCCCTTTAACAGCTGGAGGGCCAAGTTTGCCCATGCCTGGGCTAAACCGAGTGGAGAATCCTGAACTGCTGCAGCTAGCTATACCTCTCCTTGTTTTGTACTCCAGATGTTTGCAGAGAACACTTGGATGCAGCACTTACTTGCCAGACAGGTCAGTGACATGCACGAAAGTGTCATTGAAGGAAGCGAAGATGTGGCAGACTCCGAATACATTCTCTCCTTCGGCCACTTGTGGGCCCAGGCTGATGACCTGCTCTTCCTTCTTTTCCTTACCCTTACGTGGAGCCATTTCTGAAAACAAGACCAAAGCAATTCAATCATCAGTTCAGCTGGAAGATAAGGTCCAATGCCCTAGATGCATATTATTGCATGGGGACACAATGCAAATAACACTTCCTGCTGTTTGGGAACACCCTGGAGAGATTTATTGGTGCTAGTCTACTTCAGGGAACCCAGTAGGAAACCTCATAGGGAAATTCAGCTAACCTGATTGGCTGGATAGCACCCTCACAAACTGCTGGGTTTCCAATAGGTTGCAGTGAACTACACCCTCACTATTTGGCCAGTCACAACGCTTCATGCTGTGTAGAGGGTACTGTGATTGGAGAACTGTTACCTGAGAGGATTCCTGCTGGGTCCCCTAAAGTAGACTAGCATCAGTTTCTCCTTATTTCCTGTCTCTGGGCCCCCATAAGCTTTGTGATTTTCTTCACTGCTGTCCTTAGCAGAACTGCCAAATTTCTTGTCTGAACAGGCGGTGATTGAAATTCTTATAGTGACACCAGCAGATAAATATATAAAGAACGTTTAACCCCTTAGCACGCTGTCCAAAACTGATCAGTTCCTGGAACTTGGTTTAAATATTTCCTCCTAACTCCAAAAATGACTGTTACCATTCCATATACTGGAAGATCTGAAACAATCTAAAATTTTGAATTTGCCATTTTTTCCCCATTGGGTAAACAGGAACTTGGCACAAGGCTAATTGATGCAGAAACCTAAAGATTAAATACTTGAGCTTCATTGCTCAATCTTTACCTCTATGCATTTAATTAATCCTTTGATAAGGTCCAATTAAGCCACTGCTTATTGTATTTATTGTATTAAAGAGTAACCGTCGAGAATAAGATAAAAAAATCAATTCTTTATTTTTATGTGGTAAACAAGTAATAAGGATGCTAATCAGGCAATCCAAAAGTTAAAATCACTATTACTTTTCTTGATGATAAATTATCATTCCCCAGTTTACATGACTTATTTGGTACACAGAAAATTTGGTACACAAAAGAGAAGTTGCAGGGCATGCTGGGTTGTCTTTTTTTGCTTCTCTACTTCGCCTCAGACTTAA
Source organism: Hyperolius riggenbachi (assembly GCF_040937935.1). Taxonomy (NCBI): domain Eukaryota; kingdom Metazoa; phylum Chordata; class Amphibia; order Anura; family Hyperoliidae; genus Hyperolius; species Hyperolius riggenbachi. The sequence goes on from NC_090648.1 coordinate 473,115,438, forward strand.
CTAATGCAACCTGATTGGCTGAAGCATCTTTCCCTCCTGTTTTCCCCTCCCACTCCTCTGTTCCTCTCAGATTGGCCAATATTTCTCATGCTGAAACAATGCACTTTCTATAGTGAAGGGCGGGCAAATCAGGTAGAGGAGACTAAAAGTGCCATACACTCCTCAGATTAGCAGGAGATAGATCATCAGATTAAATTCTTATCTATCTGATGTGTAAAAGGAACATTTTTTACTAGAATAGAATTCCAATAGATTTCAGTTTGAAATCTATTGAAAAACTATCTGATGGCATTGTTTTTGCCATCAGATTTCCATTAGGGCCAATGCAAAATGATAAGCAATCTCAACAGATCGACCTAGATTTTCCACCCTGCCAGTTCGATGGAAAACGATCGAAATCGGCCGATAGGCCAACCGATTTGCGATCGATCTTGATCGGTTGGCCAGAAAATCAGCTGAGTTTATGGGCCCCTTTAGGGTGGATATTACATAACGACTGGCTTTAAAATAGCTACAGTAAATATGGAAACTGTCTAGAATAGGATTCTCTGCTTTTCCTTTATAAAAATCACAGAAATCATAACGTGGACAGTGCAATACATGTTATGTAAGTAGAGTAAGTATCTACTTATATATATTTTTTTTTTCCTGAGATAGTATGGCTGACAGCTCCTCTTTAAGTACCAAATTGTCACTCAGCACTGGACAATGAATACTAATCCCACTTTGTACTAAAGACAGAGTTCCTGTTGACATTCATCAAAACACTTGTGTGAATGTCACATTTTGGCGTCACAATCAATGTTGTATACAGACTTTTGGCTCTGAAAATACCATGCAGTGTGAGGCTCTACTGAAATAACCACATGCACAGCAATGCCATGGTCTACACACAGGAAAAACAATTCAAATACTTGCAGAACTCATGGATAAAAGCATAAAAAGGTCTGCATAAACAGAGGCTTTTTAAAACCTTCAGAAAAGCCATACAGCACTTGTATACAAATATTGTGGCATCTTTATAGCAGCCTTAGATCACTGAGGACACAGAGTTTGCGCTTAGACCCAATCTTTCTCCATAAACATTCTCTGAATGCCCTATGAAACCTTAATGAAGCAGGTAATTTAGATGAACCAAGTGCTTTGAACGCCACATAGACTACAATGTTAATAGCGGCTAAAGCGATGCCAGTTTATGGTCATATGCTAGAAGATGATAAATAGGGCAGAGCAGGGACAAGAAAAAGCAGCAGCATGGGTAAGCAACATGTTGCACATCAGCATGCAAATCCCCACTGCCTGGCACAGTTAGAGGAACCGCATGCCTCCTTGCATTGCAAAACATGCCGATGTACGTTTCGGAGAAATACACCAGCAATAGTGTAAACATTGCCTAAGCCATGCAAGGAGGGTTACGGTATGGAGTAGGTGTTAGTATATAGTATAGTAGGTAGAGGGGAGAGTTAGTGTGCAAAGTAGGTAAGTAAAGTGTTAGCAGAATATCAGTAAAATGACCATGTTCTACTATCCGTGTCTAACAGCGGCCAATAGTAGAAATATGGGTAATATTACCAATAATCTACTAGCAGCTTCACCTGGCACCCAAATAGCCGGACTCCCTTTATCAGTACACACAACCTGATGCTCTAAAATGCACTTCTAGGGTGAAGCAGCACATTGCCAGAGAGGGGATTTCTCAGCAGAGACTTTTAAGGAATATAATTAATAATGCACATTAATACCAGTCCTGGGCACAATGCATTAGAGTCTAAACCATAATATAATGATAAACAGCCCCTCAGGCCGTGCAGGAGATGGAGCTACAGGAGAGCCTCGGCCAGGCAGGCTTGTTATGGAGGCTCCAAGAGTCACCCTTCTATCCCCCCAAACTACAGGCTGCACTCCCTCTGCTGCCCCAATACCCCCCGCCACAGACAGCCAGGACTCCCCCACACTCCAGTACCGGCGGCCGGCCGCTCTCCCCCCTGCTGTACGGAGGATGGAAGCGGATTTCAGGAGCAGGCCACACTCACCGATACGTCTTCTCGAGGAGCCGCTATAGGAAAGGAAGGAAGAACTCTCGCACGGTCAGAGGTCACTTCCTTCCCCGGAAGTACATGTGCAGCTGCCCTCACTGCCCCGTGTCCGTAACAACGGCCACAGCGGAGGTTCTAAGTATGACGTCACCCGAGCACGGAAACCGCCTGTAGAACAGACTGCTGAGTTTATGTGTTAAACTGAAACGAACTGATAAAAGGATACCGGCGGGTGTAGCGAATTGCCAGGGACCAAGATGGCGGATTTGGCAACGAAGGTGAAAGCCAATAGAACAGCCTGGCCTCCCTTTTCACCAGGGCGAGGGCGTAAGTGACGTGGGAGCACGGATAGTACACAGTTTGTAGTGTAGTGCATAACATGCAACGTGCATTATTATCTTTTTCTTAGGCCGATGGTACTGGTTATTACTACTATATATATATATATATAAATATATATATATATATATATATATATATATATATATATATATATATATATATATATATCTCCTACCTAATAAAGTACAAGTGTCCCTGCGTAACATGTCCATGTGTCAGTGCTTTCGCACTACTGCGCATGTTCTGCACTGACACAGCCGTTGGAGTAGGACGGGCCAGGAGGCGGGCGTGTGTGCGCGTAGCAGGCGGGTGCGCACACACATTGGGCGGGTGGGTCCGTGTGTGCGGCGGTGACAGACCTAGAGCCCATTTTTTAACCACCCTGGCGTTCTGATAAGATCGCCAGGGCGGCTGCGGGAGGGTTTTTTTTAAATAAAAAAAAAACTATTCCATGCAGCCAACTGAAAGTTGGCTGCATGAAAGCCCACTAGAGGGCGCTCCGGATGCGTTCTTCTGATCGCCTCCGGCGGCCAGAACTAACACGGAAGGCCGCAATGAGCGGCCTTCCGTGTTTCGCTTACCTCGTCGCCATGGCGACGAGCGGAGTGACGTCATGGACGTCAGCCGCCTCCGATCCAGCCCTTAGCGCTGGCCGGAACTGTTTGTTCCGGCTACGCTGGGCTCGGGCGGCTGGGGGGACCCTCTTTCACCGCTGCACGCGGCGGATCGCCGCGCTGCGGCGGCGATCAGGTAGCACACGCGGCTGGCAAAGTGCCGGCTGCGTGTGCTGCTTTTTATTTCATTAAAATCGGCCCAGCAGGGCCTGAGCGGCAGCCTCCGGCGGTGTTTTGGACGAGCTGAGCTCGTCCAGACCGCTCAGGTGGTTAACGGGCTTAGGTCACTAGTATATCCTCTATAAAACACCTGTGTCCCTGCATGTTCCTGTCTATGTCCTTGGGTCCATTCTTTTTGCTACTGCGCATATGTGCAGCACGGACCAGTGTTGCCAACAGTCAGTAAATTTACTGACAGTAAAAAAGGTCAACAAATCTGGGCTGTCAGTAAAGTCCATGAAAAACTTTGTGGTGTCAGTAAAAAAAAACCCTCTCTCTTTCTTGAAAAGATCACAGCACTTACCGCTTGAGTTCACGTACCACTCTGGAATGTACACTGCTCTAGCTAAAGGTGACCATACATCTGTAGACTTGGCGGCCGATCAACCATCAGATAAGACAATTTTTATTGATATTATAAAAATCAGTGTCATCAAGAGCATGCCTAGTTGACAATCAAACCAATTTGGGTTGGGGCCGAAATCCATAGCTCCGAACTGTCCCTTTTTCGGAGGGACAGTCCCTCTTTGGTAGCCCTGTCCCTCTGTCACCCTCATTTGTCCCTCTTTCAGGACTTTGTCCCTCTTTCTATGTAAATATATATATATTTATATACTAAAAATGTGTTTGATTGACTCTAAACTTTATTCCCATTCTTTAAATTGATATATTACTAATTGTAAAATGTTACTATGAAGGAAAATGAACCAGGATAGAAAGGACCAGTGTGGTTTAAATTATAAAACAACATATGTTTCTTATGAAATCTTTATGGTATGTGTAACTGAAGGCGTGGTAAGGGCATGACCAGGGATGTGGCAGGGGCGTGGCTTAAGTGTCCCTTTTTCTCATCTCAAAAAGTTGCATGTATCGATCACATGTAACAATCGGACATGCTGGAAAAGCTCAGGTTGGCATGCTCGATAAGGTGTGCAGCGGTAAGGGCTGCGATAATCTAGAACAAATGTGACGGAAACCCCTGGTGGCATCCCCAAATGTAAATGTATCAAAGTCTCCCCTCCCCAGATGCCATGCATTAATACTTCACCTGTCCGGTGTCCGCCACTGCACTCTTCCTCCTAATTCGCACCCCACGTGGTTGCCGGTGTATTGCACGTAAGGGCGCATGTGTGATATCTTTCATTTAATTTCAATAATATTAGATGTCAGTAAAAAAAAGTGTTCTGTCAGTAAATTTTTTGTGCTTTGTCAGTAAAAATTTATTTCTGAGGTTAACAACACTGGCACGGACCCGGACAACGGTTGAGACAGGAGGACAGGGCCAGTGAGCCGGGCAGGTGTGTGTGGATGGGTGCGCACGCATGCGCAGTTAAAAAAAAACAGACCTAGAGCCTGTTTTTAAACGGGCTTGGGTCTACTATTATATATATGGTGGTGGGAAGGAGGGTGACACTAGGTGTGAAGCAGGATGACACTGACTGGGTGGGGGGAGGATGACACTAGGTGGGAAGGAGGCACTGATACTTTGACCCTTTTTTTCTTCTGTTTCTTGTCTCCTCATGGTGGCAGGTAGATGGGCAGAACGCTTGGGGCGGGGCTGATACAGGCAGGCGACAAGCTAATTAGAGGGTGGGCACGGCAGCACTCTAGGGACGGAGCTGATGTGGCCAGGAGGCCGCTCCGATTGGAGGGTAGGCAGGGCAGCAAGCTGGGGGCACAGCTGATGCGACCTAATGGCTGCACTAATTGAAGGGTGGGCAGGGGAGCAAGCTGTGAGCGAGGTTGATGCGGTCGTTTGGCTGTGCCTACTATAGCCTGAGGGAGGTCCAGGATATCCGGCGGGATGTTTCGTGGGACACAATGTCCAGGCTAAATCGGGACGTCTGATCACCATACATTATTGTAACGGGGCTAAGGTCTCATTAATTACATTCCCACTGTTCCTTCACTGATCCTCTGTGCAGCTCTGAGTGAATAAATCAAGTCTATTTGCCTTACCAACTTCCTTTTCCTATTTGGTAAGGCACACCTCCCAACTTTTTGAGATAAGAAATAGGGATACACCTCTAACCACACCCATCACCATGCATAGCATAAAATATTGTCGCCACTAGGGATATTATTTAAACACTAGGCATTAAGCCTGCCCATTTAAAACGGGCGCTAGGGCTCAGCCGCGACCCCCCTCACCACCACCTTGCCCGGCGTGCAAGCCGCGCGCATGGCCACACTCCCCCTGGGAAAAAGACTAACACTGCTGCCTATAGAGCACGTCCCAGTGGCTGCAGCTCTGGCACTGAGTCCGTCAGGAGAAAAGCACGATATAAATGTTCTGTGTCTGTGTGAGCGAGGACCCTTCTACATTGTGCCTGCTGTGTTTAGGTCTGAATAGAGCAGATAGCTGATGTGCAGTAGACATGGAGAACATTGCCTTTGCTTTCCTGAGTACTTTCTGACATATCCGTTGCATTACTGTCTGAAGTGTTACAACTCCGCAGTGCTCATTTTTCCAGACAACATGTGGCCATTCATGAAACAAACAGGTGTCCACACCACACACCCAATAGATCACCAACAGAGGCGATTGTAGTTAGCACCAAGTATGTATGTATATAAAATGTGCCTGAGCCAAAGGCAGAAAGAGCTAGAGGAATTGCTCAATGAAGCTGAGGTTGGAGCAGTTTACCCCAAGTAATCAGGGAGCCCAGCAGTTGGGGATGCACAAAAGAGGAGGCTGGCCTCTAACCTCCACGTGTGGCAGCCAGGGGACAAAAGTCACTAAGCCTGTGAGCTGCAGTAGAGCTGGTAGTAACTTAGGAGGTCAGTGGTTTGTTAGCTTGGATTCTGTGAGAGCTGTAGGACAAATGAGTCCAGCAGTGCAATTGATAGTGGTAACTTCAGAAGTAACCCATCAGTAGGTCGGCCCCATTGCGGAATTCGTCTCAGGCAGATTCGATCACTGCAGATTTGATCACCTTAACGTGATAAGATTTTAGGACTTTAAGGACATTATGACTTACCTTCACTGGAATAAAGGAAAAAACACCAAGGCCATTATTACACCACCAAGCTTCACAGTTGGCATTATACACGTAGATAGCATTCTGGATTCAGCCAAACGTATCTTCATATATCATAATCCCAAATGCTGGAGTATTTTTCAATTACTTTAAGGAAAGGGAGAAGTATCATTCTGATTCAAAACTTCTTGCTTTTTCAGGGAAAGGATTGAATATTGTATGTGATAATCTGTTTATTTGTACTGTTAGGCGAGGTTCACAGTGGTCAGTTGCATAACACACACGTTATACAGTATAATACCGTTATAATAAATTCTGGTATAGTTAACATTTGGGTTTAGTAAACTAACTCTCCAGGTCCCAGCTAATCTCCAATGCCTGGTATAGTAAACTCGGAAGTAATAAAACTTTAAAGTAAACATGTTTTTTGGCCCCTATGTGATGCTGACTCTGGATATACCGTAGTAAAAAGTGGGCGGTACATGCATCCTACGTCAGGCTGGTTGGTCTGCTGCTCTCTTCAGGCTGGTTGGTCTGCTGCTCTCTTCAGGCTGGTTGGTCTGCTGCTCTCTTCAGGCTGCTTGCAGGTAAGCTGATGCTTGATAACATTTGAAAGACAAGAAGAATGGCACCGGCGCTGGATATACAGTACAGTACAAATAAGCAGCCTGGGGAAAATGAGGAATAATGTGCACATAAACAAGAGGATGCAGCGTTTCCACTTCACAATCACCGATAAAAGTATCATCACAGTCCTCCCACAGGATTGTACGCACTCCTGGGCATTTCTTCCCTCGTTAGCACTGACACTCCTGGTAGCCCATGGAGTGCAGTACAGGCTACTTTCACATGTAGTGTGGATCAGAGCATGCCGTCTTGCTGAAAAACTAAAGCTGGCCACTAACGGTCCAATTTCTAGCGAAAAATTGTTCGAGCGATCAGAAATTCTGATCAGATTGGTTGTAAATAATCTCCATTGGTGGACACAATCGATTATGAACGAGTGAAAAAAATGTTGCCCGAATGAATTTTCGTCTAATGAAAATTTAGATTTTCTTGGTGGTCGTGATAGATAGGAAGCAATGATCGGTTAGTTGATGGTGTAGTGAACGATTTTTCGTCCGATCAGAATTTCTGATCGCTCGAACGATTTTTCGCTAGAAATTGGACCGTTAGTGGCCACCTTAAAGAGAATCTGTATTGTTAAAATCGCACAAAAGTAAACATACCAGTGCGTTAGGGGACATCTCCTATTACCCTCTGTCACAATTTCGCCGCTCCTCGCCGCATTAAAAGTGGTTAAAAACAGTTTTAAAAAGTTTGTTTATAAACAAACAAAATGGCCACCAAAACAGGAAGTAGGTTGATGTACAGTATGTCCACACATAGAAAATACAACCATACACAAGCAGGCTGTATACACCCTTCCTTTTGAATCTCAAGAGATCATTTGTGTGTTTCTTTCTCCCTGCAGTTCTCATGCACTGAAGTTTCAGGCTGCTCTTTTTTCTCCTGCAAACAGCTTTGCCCTTGTCTGTAATTCTTCAGTATGTGAAAGCCCAGCCAGCTCAGAGGACGATTTATCCAGCTTGTAAAAGATAAGAGAGAAGCTGCTCTAATCTAAATAATACACAGGCAGTGTGCATAGAGGGGCCTGGAAGGGGGAATTCATAGCAGAACCACAACACTGAAGAACTTGGCAGCCTTCCAGACACAGGCTGACAAGTCTGACAAGGGAAAGATACATTGATTTATTACAGAGACTGTGATAGTACAAAGTGCTGCAGTAAGCCAGAACACATTAGAATAGCTTTTGGAACTTGTAGGATGATAAAAAACAGGATGCAATTTTTGTTACGGAGTCTCTTTAAGGAGAGTGGAGAGGAAAAAGCCAAGTCCCCCCCTCCACGGAGGTATCAGAGCCACTCGCATTACAGATGCGAGTAGATTATCATGATTGGCTGCATTTTGAAGAGAGGCTTCATGATGGGCTTAAAGTGGATCCGAGATGAACTTTTACTCATTGCATAATTGTGTTCCTTTCCTATTGTTTACAGGGCATTCCTCAAGCCAAATACTTTTTTTTTTTTTTTTAATACTCTAATTCCCTATAAACTAAACAAGCCACACCCACAGGTCTTCAGAGAGCCAAGGCACTTTCAGACAGTAGCAAGGGCTCATGGGAGCTCAGTCTGGGCAGGAGGAGGGGGAGGTATTACTAGCCAGAGATTTCAGAGGCAGAGAGGAGGAGGGGGGATTATTTTTATTTTTTTTTGCTCAAGATGCAGATAAGCCTGCCTCTGTGTAAAGTTTACAAACAACATGGCTGCTGTCACTGTATCACAGGAAGAAATAATCTTATTCTATTAAAGCTGTTTTCAGATTGATATGCTGTGTAAACTATCTAAACTTTAGATAAGATACAGTATATAGACAAGTTACTTGTTATAGTTAGTTTTTCATCTCAGATCTGCTTTAGGGCCCGTTCACACTTAAAATCGCAGAACGCCAGCGTTCTGCGGGAGTGATTTTCCCGCGATTAGCGCGGAAAAATCACTGGACACTGCGGTGGTTTTGGAGCAATCACGATTAGCATGCTATGGACGCTAATCACGATCGCAAATCGCGGAACGCTCGTCGCCGGCAAACCGTTGCATGCAGCGCAGTTGCGGTTATCGCTAACCGCAACCGCGGCAGTGAGAACACTGCCACTCGCTACATTGTGTAGCGGTTCTTGCAGAACCGCTAGCGGTTTGCCGTGAGCGGGAATCGTGCGATTCCCGCTCAGGTGTGAACGGGCCCTTAAATGTGAGCAGAAAGTATTGCAAGACATGTGCTGCAAGTCCCACCCATGGAGGTATCGGAGCCTCTTACAAGAAGCGAGTGGCTGCCTCTATTCAGTGACTGCTGCAATTTTTAAGGAGCCGAGCCCTGGATACTGTACCAGCAATATGTCCAGCCTGGCTGTGCAGCCCTAAAGTATACTTAACCTTGTAGTCCACCAAATGTGCAAGTGCTTGTACTGTACCACCAATGGGAGGAGAGAGTTGTTCATTTGCAGCAGAGTATGTACCAGGGCATGCTGGGCCACTTCTAGGACAATTTCTGATATCCTAAACCACTTTTCCTGTTCCCTTGCAGTTTACTATAATGAGAGTATACTGTAATGACTGTACTGCAATGGAGACTGGACATGGACTTAAATACAAAGCCTTCATGCAGTGAGTTAGAATAATGCAATCAGTTACAGCACAGTACTGTGAACAGGCCCATTGAATTGTGTGGGCATCGAGAAATAGCCCTTAGTCATTTATTGAAGAATTACTTCAGGAGCATATCCTCCTATTATCACACCTATACTAATTTTATTTCCAAACCTTTCTAAAATATAACATGTTCTGACAATTAATGCAATGATGCAAGTTTTAAAAAGTCAAGATCCCGGCTTGATCTCAGGTCATCTCGTTTCATCAATTAGAAAACATAATATGTATAGTGCAAAGATGTAAACATTACTTTCCCAAGGACTGATCAAAATTGAAGATATACAAATTGGACATCATATTAAGATACCTTCCGACTAAGTCCAAAAACTCAGTGGCATGCACGTTTTCTAATGGATGAAACAAGAAGTTGGCCTAAGAATTTCCCAAGCCAGGATTTTACTCCTAAAGAAGTAAACATTATGTTACTGTCCAAGTTCACAAAACGTGTTTAGTCTCCCTTTGAAAACCTTGCCTGAAAATAATGTAATATTTTTGATATATATGATATATATATGAGATATATATGATATGATATATATATATTTATTTTTTTCCTCGTTTTGGTGATTCTTGTATGGGCCAAGAATACCTAGGTGAGAAGAAGGGAGAGACCGGGAGCCCAATGGTGCAGTATCATTGGGTATAGGGAGGATAAAATCATATAAATATATATAGGTGGGTTGCAGTTCCTGCAACCACCGTAAAGGGCCTGCAGGGAATTAAAAGTCCCTGCTCGGTACTCCAGGTCCTGCTGGATACTGGATGGTCGCTCTCCTGTAGTACGATATACTTTCCAGAAAAACTGTAAAGCTATTACCTCCAAAGGAGGTCTGACTGGTAGTGGGTAAGATGGAGGCATCCAATGTATGTTCTATTTTGGTATTTTATTATAGAATAAAAAGAGAGGTAATTGCTTACCTCTCCAGAAGATATAGACACCAGTTCAACTGGAAAAAAAAGTTGTTATTCAAAAAGTAATCTGACAACGCGTTTCACGGGTCATGGCCTACTTCCTCAGGTCAATACAAAATGCCTTGATAGCATAGGAGAGAGTATATTAGATGGATAGATTAGAGGCGCCTATACTCTATCCCCTATGCGATCAAGGCATTTTGTATTGACCTGAGGAAGTGGGCCATGACCCATGAAACGCGTTGTCAGATTGCTTTTTGAATAAAAACTTTTTTTCCAGTTAAACTGGTGTCTATATCTGCTGAAGAGGTATGCAATTGCCTCTCTTTTTATTATATAATTTTTTATTTGCATTTAAAAATACCAAAATAGAACATACATTGGGCGCCTCCATCCTACCCACTTTTGATATATGATTGACTGATTGGCTCATCACTCTAAACTAGGGGTGACATAATTTTGCATATGCAACCTTTCATTAGGAGAATATACACTTTTGACCTGTAGCAACAAGTGTGATGCAGGGTAATCAATATTTGATATCCAATTACGTGTAAAAATTACTACTGATGGCAATGTGCTGTTTTGCTGTTCTGTCATGTCTCTGGCCTCGATTCATAAAGCATTTCCGCATGAGGAAATGCTGAAAACGGCTCACTTTACCGACCACACAGCCAAATCTGTATTCATAAAGGCTTTTTCCGCATGAAAAGCCGACATCCACGAGCAGAGTGATAAATCACCGCCTTGCGCGGTGATTATCACAGCAAAAGTAACAAATGTCAATTCATAAAGATTAGAGGTAGCGGTATGCGGACGGGTATTACCGCTACCTCTGATGTGGCGAGAAGCGTGCGGAATCCGTTGCAGTGAATGGAACAGACCTCCCAAGCAGCTGCAGAGAGAACACCGCACGGAGGGATTCCGCCTGCTTCTCCTGTTTCCGCATGTCTCCCGACAGCCTAACGCCTGCCTACAGCGGAGTATCTCCGCACGCCTGTCACAACAGGCAACATTTTTATGAATTACCACCCTGAAGGCGGAAATACCGACAGCGGTGTTTCCCCGCTCGACTTTCCCCGCTCGCAGGCACTTTTATGAATCGAGGCCTTTGTGTTGTCTTTGTTATTAATTTTTTTTTTTTTACCTGATCCATGATCTACTTCACTCTGATTATTTTCTAATGTTACAACTGATCCCCGTTAAAAATCCTATTTAGCTATTATGATCAACTATAGAAGTATAACAGGATGTGGAGATAATATTGATTCTAATTGTTTTGTGTGGGTCTATTTTTATCTTAATTTTTTCCTGTTACATATACTTGATAATATCACTTTAATTGGGATTTTCCAAGGTTCCTATGTGGCTGCATGATTCGAAAGATGAGGGCTTGACAGGCAAGAAATATGAAGAGGTGGAGGGAAAAGAAGTAATAGTGAGGGTAGGAGGTAAAAGTAGTCATGTTGGGCGATGATTTTAAGTGCTCAAACCAATATGGCATCCAGTTTGTCTTGCACAGCATCCTAGAAGTTTGTCTTGTACAGCATCATTGCCACATGAGCGGGATCGAGGGCTGTGCGCAGCGGGGACCACGCATGTGCAGTGGAGCGTGACTGGTTTGGATTGTGGACCTCACTGTGGGAAAACAGCAACGTGAGAGGAAAGCTATTGAGCCCACAGACTACAGGGAGCTGGAGGAATCCGCAGGTAAATATAAATACCAGGGGTGGCCAAATTTTTTATGCCAAGGGCCATATGGCCGTTCTTGACAGTGCAAGGGAGCCGAACCACTGAAATTACACTTTTGCTGTTTGCCGTGCCTGTGACATTTTGCCAAAACATTTCCATAGGAAATAACCCATATACCTTGTGCAGTTAGCACAGTGACTGCTGCTAATCAGTGGCTGTTACTGCTGCTGGCCCTTGAGTGCAGGACCACAGCTATGGCCTGCGGGCCCCATGGTATTAACAACCATAGAGAGCTTTGGAGGCCACCAGAAATGGCTCGAAAGGCCACACGTGCCCCCGGCCGGACTTTGGCCATGCCTGATTTATACCATATTTTATCTACAGTTTCCTTCAAGTGTTTTGAAACTCCCTTTACTTTCTTAATATCAACGTCCTGACAAAACTAGCATAACTAAGGTGCAATAGCAACTTTGCCACTTCGCATGTGGAAAAGTTTACCAAACTAGGGTGAAGAGGAGGCAGGCAAACTGCAGAGAAGAAGAAGAAAATAAAAAGTGTGTTTCTGTTTATGAATTGGTCATTGAATCCCAGGTAAACTCTGACAGCAGGCTTCTATCCCAGGGGTGTTGCCAGACAGGAACAGATACGGAGGACATCTGTAGAATGTTAGGGAAGCATTTTTAGTAGATACGGTATGAAGAAGTACTGTATCTGCCGCCGTGTAAGACGCTCCGGAACATAAGACGCACCTAGGTTTAGAGGGAAGAAAAATATTTACTAAACCTGGTGCATCCACGTTCCAGGAGCGTCTTGTACATGTTCCCCCCTAAATGGCGTCGTCCTGTGTCCCCCATGTGTCCTGTCCTAAGTTGGTGTCCCCTTCTGTTTCCAGTGTGCCCACTCCCCCCCCCCCCCCCCCGTTCTTCTGCTACTGTGTAAGTGTATCAGGCAGCTGTCTTACCTAATCCACCATGCCCACAGAGATTACAGTCCTCCCTCTCCTCCGTGCAGCTCTCTCTAGTGAACGGCTTGTACTGATCGCATCATCAGTATAAGCTATCACTAGAGCAAGGCGGATTAGGTAAGCCAGCCAGCCTATACACTTACACAGGAGACACAGCGAGGGAGCAGAGGATTAGCAGGATAGCCAGGCAACTGGTATTGCTTAAAAGGAAATCAATATAGTAGCCTTCTTAAGAACTAGCATGACTGATCTTTAGTGATACCTGAGCACTGCCTTTTTTCCCCACACCTCCACCTATGGTAAACTTTTCTGGCGCATGCTGTCCTTCTGCCCCCACCCCCTCCAGAGCAATACACCAGTCGCTAGTGTAGAGGCTAGTGACGCATTTGTACAGTGTCAACACTGCACTGTCACCCAAGGTTTTGAACAGGGCTGTGGAGTCGGAGGTTTCATAAAAACGGAGGAGTCGGATGATTTTTGTACCAACTCCACAGCCCTGGTATTAGAGGAAGGAGCCAGAGTCGAGGAGTGGGAGTAATTTTGGGTATCTGGAGTAAGAGTCGGTGGTTTCATAAACTGAGGAGTCCGAGTTGAGTCGGGTGACTTTCATACCAACTCCACAGCCCTGGTCAGTATTATGCCTGGTACACACCATGCAATTTCCCGCCAGATAGATGGGATGAATAGATAATTTCCAACAGGTCTGATCTGATTTCCGATCTCTTTCTGATCAATTTTCAAATTATTTCTATACAAAATCGATCAGAAAAACGATCGGAAATCAGATTGGATCTGACGGAAATTATCTATTCCACTTATCTATCTGCCAGGAAATTACATGGTGTGCACTAAGCATTAGACAAAGGTGTCGGAGTCTTGGAGTTGGAACAGTTTTGGGTACCTGGAGTCGGAGGTTTCATAAACTCTGTCTGTGTCTGAGTTGGGGTTGGATAATTTTTTGCACCGATTCCACAGCCCTGGTTTTGAATACCAATTCCTACCAGGCGACAGAAATGGCTTTGTGCATGCAAGGCACAAGAACTAATTCTGAGCTGAACCCTGAGGCTGAGATATGGACTCATTTACAGCAATCTCCATTTCATGCAGGTCTCTTAGTGCAGGGCTTTTCAACCTTTTCACTAATTGTACCACTTTCTATCTCCTGAAAAATTTCAAGTACCACCAGCCTGCCTGCGCAGTAATCAGACCCATACAGGCTCAAATCGTTTCCACTACAGCTGAGAGCCAGTACTGCGCATGCACACACGTTGACAAGGAGCTCTTCAGGGGGTCCCAGCGCTGGATTTCTTCTACTGAGAAGGAAGGGGGAAACCTCTTTAGGATCCTGAGCTTTACTATAAGTAGCCTCCCACCGCCACCAGAGAACTGGGCAGTGACTCACTACAAAATTCGGCTCCCCATCACTCGTTCCTCACTGTGCTGGCCTGTGGAATAGTTCAGACCTCAGTTCAGTGGTAACCTGGCCACGGTGAAGAGACAGCCAGGCAAACAGTGCACAGTGACAGCTCGTATACATCAAATACCGGAAGTGGCCAGTGATGTCTGGACTCTTCTCCACCGATCTGAGGTTTGAAGTGTGCCACAGGGCAGCAGGGCGAGGAGTGAGCAAGAGGGGAGTAGAACTTTGTGGAGGTAGGACAGGACCAGGACAAGCCACAGCCAGGCAATTAAGTGGCAGGCAAGCCTGGTGCGTGCCATCTGGCCAACAGCAAAGTACCACTGGTGGTACGTGTACCACAGGTTGAAAAGCCCTGCCTTAGTGGACCATCTCGTCTGGCTGCCCCAAGGCAAAAGTCCTCTTTTCTGACCCTTCATGACAATCTCGCTGAGTTGCATAGATTCCGATGGCAGATTCGGTCCACCGGTGAGGATAGACGCTACAGACGGTGGAGGCAATACACAAGATACACAACAGGGGAGATACATCAGCTGTCCATCCAGGGGTTTAATAATATTGAAAGGTGCAGTTCCACTGACATGGAAAAAGGAGGAGACCGGACAAACACGAGCTTCAGCTTATCGTTATACCATTCTTCCCACAAACAAGGTTAGCCAAAAAGGAAGGGGAGGAGTTAAAATGTGTCCACCATATTTTTTTTTAGTTAAAAAAGTCTGTTAATGTCAATATAAATTACAAGTAAGAGCATTTAAACAGGCATTATTTGTTGCATTCTTTGACATTCATTATTCAACAATCTAAGGCTTTCAGGACAAATTCTGAAAATTATCATTTTACCGGGAAATTTCACCCTTGTTAAAAAAATAACTGTGCGTTACCACCTTGACTCTCTATAATGAGCGGATTATTGGGAAACATTGTTTTGGTTGCTTAGTTGTGTTTTTTCCCCCCTGAATGTAAACTTAGCCATTCTGCCTGGTACACACCTCACAATTCACAATAGATAGATGGGTCGAATCAATTATTTCCGATAGGTCTGATTTCTGATCGATTTTCCAATAACCTATAAACAGAAGCGATCAGAAAAAAAGATTGTCGGACCTGGCAGAAATAATCAATTCGACCAGTCTATCTGTAAGGAAATTGCATGGTGTATACCAGGCGTTACATAGTGTTCCTAAAGGCTCGTACACACATCGGATTTTTCCAAACGACCGCCAAGCGGATCCGTCAAAACCAGTCTTATCAGGTGAACAGCCGACCGTACACATGCCCGATTTGACGTCCAAACGACCGGTTGTTTGGAAAAATCCGACTTGTGTATGCACCTTAATGGAAATTGGGAGATAAGAGGGTCAGAGTTTGTTGTCAGTCAACAGATCAGTCCAAGTATAGAGAACAGTGACAAGGTCTCCTGTAGGGGGATGGTAGCTTCTGCACAATGGTCTCATGGCAACAGTATACTAAACAGGAAATGAGTAGTGTTGCCAAGGTTGCAAGGAAGGGGCAAGTTGAGCTTCCTGTCAGTTGTGGGAATTGTTCTCTGGCTGCAGAATGAAAATATAATTTTTAATAACATTAATTTGAGTGTCGCCAATCTACAATTGTGACAATTTTATGACAAAAGTGAAATTTCCCTTTAAGTGGAACATCTTGAGGAAAACATTTGAAATTGTAAGGCAGGTTTTTGCAATCGTGAACAATTTTCTGAATTATTAATCATGTTCTGTTAGGCCTGAACAGACTCTTGAAGTATCAATCACATCCTATGAGAAATAGTCCCATTTAACTTGATTACTGGAATCGATTTCCCATAATCCTCTGCACAACAGGGCTAATCCCAGCCACACAGGTTAAATGCTCTGATAGTTGTCATATAGATTAGGAAGTTGCAATCAGTGCAGCATTGCTGCAGTATTAAAGCACACCCGAGGTGAGAGGGATATGGAGGCTTTTTAACAATACCAGTTGCCTGGCTGTCCTGTTGATCTATTTGGCATTAGTAGTGTCTGAATAACATGAATGCGGCAAATCCAATCAGACTTCAGTCAAACATCTAATCTGCATGCTTGTTCATTGTCTATGGGGAAAAGTATTAGAGGCAAAGGATCAGCAGGACAGCCAGGCAATTGGTATTGTATAAAATATAATCCAAAAGGCTCACACACTCAGAACAGTTTAATACCTTGGCAAAGGGGACGCGCCACGGCTCCGAAACTTCTGATGGTTATTTAAATAGACACCTGGCACATTATGTGATTAAACAACTTTTCTTCTACTGAATGCACCGGTGCAGCACCTCGCAACTTGGCATGGTGTGTAACACTCTTCTGGTTCTTGTATTGTGTAAAAGGTAATGATTATGGCAACTACCATATTTCTCTCACTTCAGGTGTCCTTTAAGTTAATTTTCTATGGAGTCCAACATTTTGTATGCATGGCCCCGATCATAAGATCTTAAAGGGATACTGTAGGGGGGTCAGGGGAAAAGGAGTTGAACTTACCCGGGGCTTCTAACGGTCCTCCGCAGACATCCTGCACCCGCGCAGACCCTCAACGATGCTCAGGCCCCGCCTCCAGTTCACTTCTGGAATTTCAGACTTTAAAGTCTGAAAACCACTGCGCCTGAGTTGCCGTGTCCTCGCTCCTGCTGACGTCACCAGGAGTGTACTGAGCAGGCACAGACCATACTGGACTTGTGCTATACACTCCTGATGACATCAGCAGGATCGAGGACATGGCAACGCAGGCGCAGTGGTTTTGAGACTTTAAAGTCTGAAATTCCAGAAGTGAACTGGAGGCGGGGCCGGAGCATCGGTGAGTGGCTGCGCGGGCACAGGATGTCTGCGGGGGACCATTAGAAGCCCCGGGTAAGTTCAACTCATTTTCCCCCGACCCCCCTACAGTATCCCTTTAAATCTCTTATCATCTTATGTCTACAGTTACATTTATCTTAGAAGTTTTTAAAGCATGCAAAGCTAATTCTCACTAGAGTAACATTTAGAAAACAATTCTTAAAGGATGCCTTAGTCTTTACTCGATTTGGAGATCAACAGGGCTGTGGAGTTGGAGTCTGAGCCGAGGAGTCGGAGCAATTTTTGGTATCTGGAGTCGGCGGTTTCGTAAACTGAGGAGTCGGAGTTGGATGATTTTTGTTCCAACACCACAGCCCTGGAAATCAAAGCCGTGTGTGTGGGGAGGTGCGCATAGGCTTACCGCACCTCCCGTGGCCCAGCATCTGCCTCTGTTGACCTGTAACCAGCCCTGTTCCAAAGCCCTGGTCTGCGGGTGTACGTGCACATTCCCATGGGAAGACGGCGGGTGTGGTCACCAGGTGTGATAGCCGATATACTGCGCCTGTGCACGTAGTATGTCCAGGTCAGATGACCCCGCGCACCGGGTACATCTTCCCACGGATATACTGCACCTACCCCCACCCAGGACTTTGGAACGGGGCCGGTTACAGATCAACGGAGGGAGATGCCGGACCACAGGAAGTGCGGTAAGCGTATGCGCACCTCCCCACACACACACAGTGTCGATTTCCGAATTGATTAAGGACTAAGGTATCCTTTAATGAATCCATCTCAACTTTGTAGAATTAGATGTCCTTTCAACACGTCTTATAGGTCAGATTCACCATGTTTTTATTTGCCAACACATTTGCCGCTAGGAGAGACCGGCAAGTAAATGGTGGGCAAATCCAGGTAGGGAAATATGAGGGGGTGTGCCCAAACTTTATCAACAGACCCGCCCCATCTGTACATTTTTCATAAGCTCCTCCCCAGGTCTACATTTTGTCTTTCAGACATCCAAAAATTCCTAATTGGGCATGAAGACACTTCAAGAGCATATAAAGGCATAGCGGGACAAAAGACATGATTAAAATTCATTAAGTATACCATTTTGCCATCTTGTCTCATACAGATGCAGACACCGAAGAGCAACTTTTCAGAGCAATATTATCAGCAGTTCTGTTCCTTTGGCTTGTAGGAAACTAAATCGCCAACGAATATGCTCTCCTTGTGCTGGATTCATCTCCCTTTATTACCACCGACTTTCACATTAACCTCCCTGGTGGTATTATTTCCAGATTTTAGGGCCTAAAAGCGGTGCAATTTTTTCACAAGCTTTTATACCCTAAAACGGGGAGCTCTGCGGCAGCCCTGCACTTACCCACCTCCCTGAGGTCCAGCGCTGCAATTCTCCCACCGTCCTCCGGGTGGCGCCGTAACCCTAGTGTGAGTTCACCGTCTGTCATCATGACGACAAACGGCGTTCTCACCTGAGGCTTTCATAGCCTCTGAGGACCGAAAGAAGAATGGCGAAAAGAATGGCGGGATGGCGTCTGGATCCCGAGGGCGGACAGTTGAAACAGCGCCATGCTGACTCCCTACACATCCCAACAGCTACACCAAGTCAGGCTCGGGATTACCGCTCCTGACTGTTTTTTTTTCACCCACCTGACTCGAGTAGGCCTGAACGATTTTAGGAAAAGATTGAATTGCACGATTTCTGTCCGAAATTGCGATTTCGATTTGGTTCACGATTTTCTTTCAATCAAGCTTTAGTATATCACACAGTCCAGCTCAGTCACCTCAGCTCAAATGCACAGTGCCCACAGCACACATCATCTTGCACACACAGAATTAGTCGCACAGGGTGTCAGAGTGATCTGGTGTGCATTGTGCAGAGTTGCAAAGGAGGCAGGGGGCGGAGCCATGATAAATCTTAGCCTAGATGCCTGGCTCGTAGCTCTTAGTCGGTAGTGGTACTGTCTGTCACTGCCTGGCCAAACTCATGACTGACAGGCCTTCCGTGGCGCGCTAGGCTAGGAGCAAGAGAGCACGAGAGTCTGCGGGAGAAGAGAGAACCGAGAGCCTGTGGGCAGAATCTACTGCCCGCCCAGCTGATGAAGTGCCAGGCTGGGCGGAGCGAAAGTGTGAGAGCCTGCCGCGGCCGCCCGCCCAGTCAATGATGCGCTAGGCGGAGGGAGAAAGTGAGAGGCTGAGCCCTGTGATGACTTCAGAGGTGGAGGCGGCACTAGGAAGGAGTAAGGAGCTGGTTAGAACCGCTAAGCCGCCGCTACTTACACGGAGCGGCATGTGGAAGATGGACTGACTGCCTCTGCCTGGCTGAACTGATACACTGCAGGAGGGCGGGAGGGATATCGTGAGAAATCGCGGCATTCACGATCACGGAATCGTCATTTCCGTGATCGCGATTTCGGTTTTAAATCGATAAATCGTTCAGCCCTAGACTCGAGGTTAATATCCTGACTATGTTTTTACGAACTGCAGAATCAATGGGTCTAGGATTTCTCCAACTCTAGTATCTGAGGCAGGAAATGAGAACAATGATAGAGCAGCTAAATGTTATAGCAGATTTAAAGCCTCAAACAAATGTATGAGCAGGGATCGGGACACAATCGCTGGGGCGACAGTTTGAGTGCTGTGGAGGTGGGCTGAGGGAGAAGGAGGGAAGACTCATGGTGCATGGTGGATTGGCTTTCAGCAGGTGGGGGTGAGGAGTACAATGTGATGGGGGACAGTCCAACATTGCTAAAGGTTTGGCATGCCAGATCTTTACGTGAAGTTGGAGAGCACCGGTACACATGTTAGATTCTCGGCTGAGGCAGTCCTCAACACCAACCTTTGCTAAGTTTCATCCAATGTATGCACATGGCTTAAAGTGTACCCGAGCCAAAGCTCAGGTACAAATTCACATACTTACCTAAGAAGAGGAAAGACTCTGGATCCTAATGAGACTTCTCTCGCTATCCTCTTGCCCACCATCGCAGAGCGTAGACCCTCCAAAGATTGTCAGTAATCTGATTGAGGCCACGCCCCTCTTCGAGCACGAGCGCAGCTGCACTGTGCCTGCTCAAGTACGGTGGCCCCTGCGCAGTAAGCTGCTGCAGCTCGGACGTTCTCGGGCTAAAAGAGGTAGGCAAACCCGACTATCTGAAAAGCCAGCGGGCAGCAACAGGGGATCAGAGGAAAGTGAGGGAAGCCTTATTAGGATCCAGGGGCTCTTCTCTCCTTAGGTAAGTATCTGGATTTTGTTTTTGTTTCTATTTAATACATTTTGGCCTTGGGTTCTCTTTAAAGCAAACCTGAAATGAAAGGGATATGGAGGCTGACATATTTATTTCCTTTTAATCAATGCACATTGCCTGGCTGTCCCGATGAATCTCTGCCTCTAATACTCTTAGCCATAGACCCTGAACAAGCAGATCAAATGCTCTGACTGCAATCAGACTAGATTAGCCACATGCTTGTTTCAGTTGTGTGAATCAGACACTATGGATACCAGAAAGATCAGCAGGACTGCCAGGCAACTGGTATTACGTAAAAGGAAATAAATATGGCAGCCTCTATATACCTCTCACTTCAGGTTCCCTTTAAAAGTCGGGGTGAGAAAAATAAACCCAGCACAAAGAAAAAAAAGCATATGGTCATATGTAAACAAGCTTCCCAGCGCAAAGTGTCTGTAGAGGGCCAAGGGAACAGAATACCCCAAAACATTCAACACAAAAAATTGCACTCCTAATACTACTGGGCTGTCTAGTAACTGCGTGTGCATCATTGCTGACCCACTGTAACTCTCATCCTCGGGGCTGGGCACACGACTGAGAAGTTCTGTTACAGTGTGTACATACAGCAACATGGTACTGCACCTTTAAAACATCAGCCTATCTTGAAAATGCGCGAGTGGTTACAGAACCAGGATATGTACAGAAGAGCCAATGATACGGGGTTCACAGAGATTCTTATAGGCAATACTGTACAGCAGGTTTAGGCAGATGTGATTTCTGTCTAGATCAGCAGAGCGTTACTGGGGACATTTCGACGTCACAGCTAAGGTCACATGACCACCCCATTCCGCCATTCGCAGTTTGAAAACTCCGATATATAGCGACTTTTCCATCCCGGAATCCCTGAATTTTTATTGCTACAACATAGTCGTCGTCAGATTCCCATAAAGGCAGAGTCACAGAATTGAAGTCCTGTCTCCCAACGGCAGAGCTAAAGGGCCAATACTTTCCTTTTTTTTTGGGATAATCTGCATCGACCCTGGATAGGCCCCAAAAGCTTTTTTGAAAAGCTTTTGTACCTTTAAAAAAATCGACAACAGTACCCTAGTAGGTGAACTCATTAGTAAATAATTCAGTACAATGCTAGCACCAAACTGTACACTAAATACAATGAGGTTTCCCCAACCAACCCAACGTCTTCCTCACTTCGCTATTAAACCTCTAGATTCCAAGACAGGACTCTTACGAACTGCCATGAAAATTGCTGCAAACTCTCTTGGGAAGACCAGGAAATATTTGTGAAATACATGGTATTTCATAGCTTTGTGGCACTTCCGTCTATAGCAGGACAGGCATGTTAACCGTTCACCAGTCCACGCAGTCAGAAAGTTTGTTTTGTTCTTTGATAGTTGTTGTGGTGGACCTTCCACACCTATCCAGAATTCACATGTAGCCCGGTTTGCCAGTCACCGGGGCTCGTTCCATAATAATAAGTGGTTGAGTCCATGTACAACAGTCAAACGAACGTGTGGAACCCAGTAAAGTAGGGATCCCACACGGAATAAATGAGGCCTCTAAAACAGGCCTTTCAGGATGAGAAATTGGTGGCTTTGCAGTGCCTTCAGGAGTAAAGGGGTCTCAGATGTTCCTCCGAAAAGGAGTCTTTCCGTCACAGTGACCAGGTGTCACTTGGCAAGCGTAAAGGCTGGAGATCCTTGGTGGTGTCTCTGCTTGGCCATCGCTGGAAAACTTGTAAGACCATAACCTCTTCCTAAAAGCAGCAGCCAACAGCTACCTCGTGCTCTGGAGCTCCTCGCGTAGCCAGGTGGGTAATGTTTGGCCCATCTTGTAGAGCAGCTTGGACAGTTCAACATTATGGTCCCTATAATAGTCTGTCAGAAAGGCTCGAGACTGAAAAGAGAAAAAAAAATAGAAACAAAATCACATACTTGAAGTCCATTAAAATAACCAGTTATGGATGCATTAGGTATTGGAATTATCTATATTGATGGTCTTAAAGGGATACTTAAGTGAAAATAAAAAAAATGATTTTTACTCACCTGGGGCTTCCCTCAAACCCCTGCAGCTGTCCGGTGCCCTCGCAGTCTCGCTCCGTTCCTTCTGTCCCCGCCGGCGGCTACTTGCGGTTTCGGCGACAGCCGCCGACAGGCTGGGAACGCGAGTGATTCTTCGCGTTCCCAGCCACAAAATATCGCCCCCTATGCTGCTATTGCGTCAAGAAGGCCGCAATAGCAGCATAGGGAGATATTGTGGCAGGGAACGCGAAGAATCACTCGCGTTCCCAGCCTGTCGGCGGCTGTCGCCGAAACCGCAAGTAGCCACCAGCGGGGACAGAAGGAACGGAGCGAGGCTGCGAGGGCACCGGACAGCTGCAGAGGTTTGAGGGAAGCCCCAGGTGAGTAAAAATCATTTTTTTATTTTCACTTAAAGAGACTCTGTAACATCAAAAACCTCCCCTGGGGGGTACTCACCTCGGGTGGGGGAAGCCTCTGGATCCTAATGAGGCTTCCCACGCCGTCCTCTGTCCCACGGGGGTCTCGCTGCAGCCCTCCGAACAGCCGGCGACAGAGCCGACTGTAGCTTCAATATTTACCTTTGCTGGCTCCAGCGGGGGCGCTGTGGCTGCTTTCGGCACGGAAATAGACGGAAATACCCGATCTCTGTCGGGTCCGCTCTACTGCGCAGGCGCCGGGTATTTCCGCCTACTTTGGAGCCGACAGCCGTCAGAGCGCCTGCGCAGGAGCCGGGAAGGTAAATATTGACGTCACCGCTGCATGGAGGGCTGCAGCGAGACCCCTGAGGGATGGAGGACGGCGTGGGAAGCCTCATTAGGATCCGGAGGCTTCCCCCACCCGAGGTGAGTACCCCCCAGGGGACGTTTTGTCGTTACAGTTCCTCTTTAAGTATCCCTTTAAGCGGTTATGTTGCAGACAAGCACCTACAGTGGCCATTTGGTAAGAAATGCTGTCGCTATGGTTAAAACCACTGGACTGTTCAGACTGATGCAAAAATCCACTAGTAGAAAAAGATCCTTTTTTTTCCAATAAGCTCTAGACTATGGTGGCGTATTGATTAGCACTCTCGACTGCAGCGCTGGGTCTCCAGTTCAAATCCCAGCCTGTATCTGCACAGAGTTCGTTTGTTCTCCCCGTGTCTGCATGGGCTTCCCCCAGGCACTCTGGCGTCCTCCTACATCCCAAAAACATACAGATAAGTTAATTGGCTTCCCCCTAAAATTGGCTCAAGACTACGATACATACTAGCGTATGTACCCGATATATACATAGACATATGACCATGGGAGGGGTTAGATTGTGAGCCCCTCTGAGGGATAGGAGACAAGACAATATGTACTCTGTACAGCACTGCAGAAGATGTTGCTTCTGCTAAATAATAATAATAATTATATTAAAAAAAAAAGCATTAAAGTGAACCTGAGATGAAGCACCCTCGTGTATTTTACCATATATATATATATATATATATATATATATATATATATATATATATATATATATATATATATATATATATATATATATATATATCAGTGGGAACATTATGCTGGGCATACATGGTGCGTTTCTACGGCTGAATCGAGCCATTAGATTTCAGACGTGTCCGATCACCCGCCGGATCGATTCCGCCCTCGATACCGCGGGCGGGACAATGGGAAAAACGAGCAGAAGATAAAAGATGCTCCCGCAGGGACGATCGGGAATCGATCCAGGCACGCACGGGGACGCGCGGGAGTCGATCCGGCGGCATAATCGAGCCGCAGAAACGCACCATGTATGCCCAGCATTAGAGAAAACACCTACCCTGCTCTCTGTTTCATTAATTACTGTTCAGATTGCTTATCAGCCCAAATAAAATCCCCAACTGAGCATTCAGTCTGGCTTTGCTATAATGATTCCTGAGCAGAGCCACAAGGGGGCAGGCTTGGGCTTGAAAAGACATCACAAAGGACAGAATCAGCTGTAATGATTCCTGAGCAAAGCCAGACTGAATGCTCAGTTGGGGATTTTATCAGGGCTGGTAACAAGCTGAGCAGTAAATAATGAAACAGAGAGCAGGGTAGGTGTTTTCTCTAATGTTCCCACTGATATATATGGGAAAATACATGAGACTGCTTCGTCTCTGGTCCACTTTAAAGAAACAAAAGTAATATTTTTAATGAAATATTTAGCCACTCTCTACAGAGCAGCTCCACCACAGGTTAATGCTCCCTGCCCTTCCCCCACCAAAAGCCCACAACATTTACAAACCTTTCTTAGGTTTGTTTGATAGATTTATTGAACTTAGGAGCACCTGGATGCTCACTTTAGGTAAAAATAAAGGGTCACACCTACATAAAAAAAATGAAGCATACGTAATCTGTGAAGAATTATTATTATTTAGCACTTATACAGTACTGACAACTTCCACAGCGCTTAAGAGTATATAGTATATAGTCTCATCTCTAATGGACCTCGGAAGGGCGCACAGTCTAATCTCTAACATAGTCATATGTTCATAGTAGTCTAGAGCCATTTTTTTTAGGTGGGAGCCAATTAACGTATCTGTTTGTTTTTGGGATGATGGAGGAAACTGGAGTGCTGGAGGAAACATACACAGTCATAGGGAGAACATACAAACTACGTGCTGATAGTTTCCTCGCTGTGATCCGTAATGCAAGGGGAGGGGGCTATCCACTACACCACCATGCTGCGCATTGCCCAAGAATGGAGACGGAACGTCATCAGATTATCAAAAGCAAAAGTCCAAAAGTTTTCAACTTATTGAATCAAACCGAAGGTATATCAATCGCTTTCTGGATTCTTCTGTTTATCAGCTCTATAAAACAACAATCTCAAGGAAATCTATGTGTGTGGCTGGCATAAGGATAGGAGTGTACAGAGTATAACCCCGAAGGACAAGATAACTTTTTCTTTGATAGGAAAAACTTACATCTGAGTTCATATCTGGGTACTTCCTCCCTTTACTCTTTCCCAGGCATTTGGTTTTGCCCCCGTCCAGGAGTTGGCACCAGAATCCCTTCTTGGAATCGAATCTGGAAAAAAATACACCAACGCTAATATTATGGATGTGAAATAACTGCCCTAATTATAAGCGGACTCTGCCAAGTGAGAGGGATGGAAAACGTACAGTCTTCTTCAACAGACACATTACAGCCATTTAAGATTTTATATGAGAAATAAAAGGCAATCTGATGTGAGAGTTCAGTCCGCATTATCGTCTCCAGACATCTCTTCATGCGTCTGACAAGCTCATGACTTCAGATCCCCGGAATCTCAGCCAACGAAACAGCTACATAAAACCCAGCAAGGAAAAAGCAGCTCGCTGAAAGCCAAGCTATATATAAAAGACGGGCATAGCTTCAATCCATGAATATGTGCGAATGTGAAGCTAAACACAGAGTTTCTATTTTTGTCGCCGGAAACCATCGGTTTAAAAATATTCTTTGGCTCCTACACCTAAACAAATTTTAGAAAAAAAACTATCGAAAAAAATATGTTGAACATTCAATTTCTCTATACAATCGATTTTATTGAAAAACGTGAACATCAGTTTTATTGCATCGTGTGCGACTACCTTAACCTATTCCAGACCGACGTAGTTGGAATTTATGTCCCCCAATGGCTGTGCGGCTCTGACAAGACAGATTTTAACTATACACTGCCGCACACTTACGTTGGTCCTTAACCTCTTCAGCACCACGGTCTTAAAGCCATTTTTTTCTACTTAGGCCACTGCAGCTTTAAGGCCTTGCTGCAGGGCCATACAACTCAGCACACAAGTGGTTCCCTTACCCCCCCTGCCCCCCCTTTTCTGCATCTTCTGTATCTTTTTTTTTTTTTTTTTTTTTAACCCTCCCTCCTTCCTCCCGCCAGCCAATCAGCCTGATCGGCTGTCATAGGCTTCAGCCTATGACAGCGGATCACTTTTCTGCCACCCAGGGGGACAGCTGTGTCACACTGCTGTCCCCAGTACAGCGCTGCTGTAGATCGCAGCACTGTACCATGTAAATAGACGACGGTTTCACCGTCTAACAGTCTCCTATCGGCGATTGCCGCTGGGAGGCTAATGATGGAGCGATCCTCTGCAATCTACGCCCCTAGCACTTCATGCCAATTGGTGTGGAGTGGTGCTGGGGCTGCCGCTCTGCTCACGCCAATCGGCGTTGAGCAGTCGTTAAGCAGTTAAAGTAAACCGAGCACCATTTTTAGCACCCAGGGCATCTCAATAGTACATTTAATATGCACGCCAACAATGTGGCTCACTAGTAAAAAATAAAAAACAAACAAACAAAAAAACCTTACATTTTATCTTTTTACATTTAAAAGTTTAGCAGAAGCCTTTATTATACTATTTCCTCCCACTTCCTAGGCCTGTCCGACGGCAGAAATTTCAGGCAGATAAGGAGCAATCAAAAAGCTTTTGTCAGGAGGGGGAGGGGGGGTAGATTGTACACTGTGCCTCAAAGAGTTTACAGAAGTCACAGATACTATCTTCACACCTTCCCCTGGATAAATAATTGGCAGCTAGAAGGGGAGAGGGGAACATGGCAGCTCCAATAACTTTTAGAAACCAAAAGTAATGCTTGGTTCCCTTTAAGGAGCCACAGCGGTCCGGTCCCAAAACGGTTAAGGCGGGCAGCACCTGCTGCAAGTAATTAGCAGTGACATGGGTACTAATTCTAAAGTTACTGACCCCTGCCTGGGAGCAGTAGCGTAACAATAGCCCCTGCAACCCCTGACCATGTGACATGCTTGCAGCACGGAGAGAGTGGCTGTCAGGAGGAAGAGGAGATGTGACAGCGGGAACAGGTCAGTATTTGTACACAGCTCCACTTTGCCAACTCTGGGGGAGGTTGGGACTAAAGTACCAGTTAATTCACTGGCCACCACGCGGGGCGGGGGGTGCTGCAGGGACCCCAGGATCATACACTGGTCACTACACAAGGAAGGGAGAAGGTGTCTGCAGGGGGCCTCAAGGTCATTATATATGCTGGGGGAGGGGGGGCGTTGTTATGCCCCTGCCTGGGTGGGGTCATACACACTCCACCAGCTACAGAAAGGACCGGAGGAAGTGGTGAGCATTTTAGAGGCAGTGCTGATCATGTCAGCACTACGTCTGCTATGCTTTATTTTTAATACAGATTGGATGCAGTTTAAAGCAAACCTGTTGCTGGCTTTGAATGGAGATGTTTCACCAGACCATACTGACCACCATGTCAGTTGCTGTAGGACAAGTACACTACGTGAACTAAAGGAAGTCTTGCGGTTCCTCCTAGCAGCTCAACCAGCAGTTATGAGGACGGATACTCACGCCAATGCCTTGTGATAGTCCATGGCATTTGCCACACCCAAGAATTTCTGCACAGAATCCATGATGTTGGCAGGCTCGGTGCGCAGCAACTTGCCATCTAAGACCAGGATCTGGAAGACAAACATACAGCATTGCTCACTCTCTCACAGTGTAAGGTGGCTAAAACAGAGGCAGCTTCCTAAAGAGTGGGCTGGAAGAGGGGATGGTTATGTAGTGCTTAAAGGAATCGTCAGGCAAATAAAATAAAAAAATGAGTTTCACTTACCTGGGGCTTCTACCAGCCCCATGCAGCCATCCTTTGCCCTCGTAGTCACTCACTGCTGCTCCAGTCCCCTGCCGCCAGCTTACGCGTTGCACCACTAACGCATAAAAATATATGTGTTAATGTACGCGATAGCTTCATGCACCAGCGGGAATGCGTGCAAATGTATGCGTGGCGGCCCGCCAACCCCGAGGTCGGCAAAAATGACACTGACGGAGCTGAGAGAAGCCCCAGGTAAGTGAAACTTTTTTTTTTTGCCTGCCGATTCTTTTAAAGGGAACCCAAGGTGATAGGGATATGGAGGGTGCCATATTTATCTCCTTTTAAACAATGCACATTGCAGCAGATCAGGTACTCTGACTCAATGCCAGGAAACTGGCATTGTTTGCAAGGAAATAAATATGGCAGTCTCCATATCCCTTTCACTTCAGGTTCCCTTTAGGGCCCATTCACACTATAAATCGCAAAACGGTAGCGCGCATGGGTGATTTTACTACGATTAGTGCGGTAAATCACTGCTCACACTTCCGCGATTCAGAGGAATAGCGATCAGCACTTTATTAAGCACAGTACCGTGATGGCTCCAGAATCGCGGCAAAACGCTGCATGTAGTGCGCTGTGCGATTGGCGTTAATCACAAATCGCTGTGAGATCACTGCCACATACTTTCTATTGCGCTAGCGCTTTGGCGAATAAACAGGAATCACCCGCTAATTGCTCAAGTGCAAACGGCACTTAAGCGAGTGTAAAGGCAACAGTAAAAAAAAAAGTCAAATACTTACCCATAGACAGGGAAGGCTCTGGATCCTAGAGAATTCCCTGTCTTTTCTTGCTCCCCTTGTTCCAGCATTGTTACTAGGAATAGTCAATGAGATGCAAATTTCG
The DNA here is from genome assembly GCF_040937935.1 of Hyperolius riggenbachi. Taxonomy (NCBI): domain Eukaryota; kingdom Metazoa; phylum Chordata; class Amphibia; order Anura; family Hyperoliidae; genus Hyperolius; species Hyperolius riggenbachi. The sequence goes on from NC_090648.1 coordinate 473,144,421, forward strand.
AGTTGTTGCAGCGTTTTGAAAATTGTGTATGCAAATGTATGCACCTTGAACATGAACCAATCAGATCCTGCTGAGGTACAATTCAATTGGTCCATTTTCAAGTTGTATAAATTGAGGTGCGCGACCTCTATGCCATTTGCTGTAGGAAAAGTACACTACTTGAACTAAAGGAAGTCTTTTGGTTTGCAAACTGTGGTGCAGATTGAAGACTTTAGTATGATGTTTGCACAGCCCATTTTTTTTTTAATGAAAACATTATATATACTGTGAATCCGAAAAGTATTCACAGCGCATCACTGTTTTCACATTTTTGTTACGTTAAAGAAGGGGTCTCAAACTCGTGGCCCATTTCCGGCCCTCGATACAATATTTTGTGGCCCGTGCCGGCAAACGCTTCCTTATAGTTCGCTTCAGTGCTCCCAAGTAATCCGCCGCATCCCCGCCGCTAAACGAGGGCTGCAGAGCCCCCAAATTGCCTGGGGGGCAATCCGCCGGCATTTCCTGGAAGGGGCAGAGCTTTCAGCTCTTCCCCTCCTGACGTCAATCGCCGCATGGATTGCCGCCTCTCCCCGCCCCTCCCCGCCCCTCTCACTCTTCCTTCACAGAGAGGGGCGGGGAGAGGCGGCGATGCGTCGCAATTGACGTCAGGAGGGGCAAAGCTGAAGTTGAAAGCTCTGCCCCTTCCAGGAAATGCCGGCGGATTGCCGCCCAGGCGATTTGGGGGCTCTGCAGCCCTCGTTTTGCGGTGGGGACATGGCGGATTACTTGTAAAGGGAGCACTGAACCGAACTCTAAGGTAAAATAGGCAAAATGGTTCGCTTCAGTGTGAATTCGATTTTGAAATAAAAATCAATGCAAGGGACCGGGGGGGGGGGGGGGGCTTGCGGATAGGGGAGCTGCTCATTGACTTTTTTTGTGAAATCCCTTATGCAGCCCAGCCTCATCCTGACTTTGCCTTCTGCGGCCCCCAGGTAAATTGAGTTTGAGACCCCTGCGTTAAAGCCTTATTTCAAAGTAGATGAAATTCTTTTTTTTCCCCTCAGAATTCTGCACACAACACCCCATAATGACAACATCAAAAAAGTTAAAATTTTGGCAAATGTATTAAAAAAAAAAAAAAAAAAAAAAAAAAAAAGTCACATGTATTCACAGCCTTTGCCATGAAGCTCAAAATTGAGTTCAGGTGCATCCTGTTTCCCCTGATCATCCTTCAGTTCTATCAGCAGCTTTAATTAGAGTCTACCTGTGGTAAATTCAGTTGATTGGACATGATTTGGAAAGTCACACACTTGTCTATATATGGTCCCACACTTCAGGTCAGAGCCCAAACCAAGCATGAAGTCAAAGGAATGTCTGTAAACCTCCGAGACAGGATTGTCTCGAAGCTAAACAGACACATCCTGGATTAAACCACGATCAGGGGCATTCTTAAACTCAGACTGGGAAGACGATTCATCTTTCAGCAGTGCAACAACTCTAAGCACATAGCCAAAATATCAAAGGGGTGGCTTCAGAACAACTCTATGAATGTCATTGAGTGGCCCAGTCAGAAGATAGACTTGAATCCCATTGAACATCTCTGGAGAGATCTTAAAATTGCTGTGCACAGACGCTTCCCATTCAACCTGATGGAGCCTGAGAGGTGCTGCAAAGCGGAATGGAGAAACTAGCCAAGGATAAGTGTGCCAAGTTTGTGGCATCATATTTAAAAAAGACTTGAGGCTGCAATTGCTGCCAAAGGTGCATCAACAAAGTATTGAGCAAAGTTTGTGAATACTTCTTGTATATGCAATTTCTCTGTTTTATTATTTTTAATAAATGTGTCAAAGCCTCAAGTAAACTTTTTTCACACGGTCATTATGGGGTGTGGTGTTGAAAATTATGAGAAAAAAAATGAATCCATTTTGGAATAAGGCTTAAACCTAACATGGAAAAAGTGAAGTGAATACATTCCGGATGTAATGGAAAGCATTCAGGAATGAGTAAACTCACATTATGCATAGGATCCTTGCATACAGTGCCCCGGTGCATCAAACCACATAACAAATACTACAAATTTGGGCAGAACAATGCAAAAACCTGCCCATTTTTCCATAGCCCAACCGGTTTCGGCCTTGCACCATCAGGCTTAACTCCCTTCAAGTCAGTATTTTCTGTTAGCAGTTACCACACTTCCTGTGTTCTAAAAAATGTCTCCTCCTCATGTAAACACCATTTCTCAGTAATGCATGAAATTCTGTTTCCTACATGTTCACACCTAACTAACCTGCCCCACAGCAGAATCCAAGAAGGAAAGAATGCAAGTTGTACTGCACTGGCAAGCACGTCTGGGCCATTGCGCTTACCCAACATTCTGATTGCAATTAGACTTTGCCTTGTGTCATTTTACCTTTGTCATTTTGCAAAAACATATCCTGTGACAGGACACATTAAAAGTAACAGAGGATAGAGCCAATTACCTGGTTAGCATGAAAGTGGTTTAACCAGCGTTCAATATGAGTGGCATACCATCCGGGGACAAGGCACCTGTTCTGCAGAGCTCTCAGCTTGGAAGGAGCATCTGGCCCCGCGGTTATGACTTCTTGGAAGGTGTATTTCAAAGCCACAGGGTCATCATGGGCTCTCTGGTGCTGGAAGCAAAATAACACTTCATGTAAAGTAGGTGATTAAGTAGTATATAATTAGCTGATGGCAAATAAAATTACTTTGAAAGCCCTTAGTCCCTACTTCCTGTTCCACAGACGGCCACTGCCTTCCTGTTCCACAGACGGCCACTGCCTCCTGTTTCCACAGACGGCCACTGCCTCCTGTTTCCACAGACGGCCACTGCCTCCTGTTTCCACAGACGGCCACTGCCTCCTGTTTCCACAGACGGCCACTGCCTCCTGTTTCCACAGACGGCCACTGCCTCCTGTTTCCACAGACGGCCACTGCCTCCTGTTTCCACAGACGGCCACTGCCTCCTGTTTCCACAGACGGCCACTGCCTCCTGTTTCCACAGACGGCCACTGCCTCCTGTTTCCACAGACGGCCACTGCCTCCTGTTTCCACAGACGGCCACTGCCTCCTGTTTCCACAGACGGCCACTGCCTCCTGTTTCCACAGACGGCCACTGCCTCCTGTTTCCACAGACGGCCACTGCCTCCTGTTTCCACAGACTGCCACTGCCTCCTGTTTCCACAGACTGCCACTGCCTCCTGTTTCCACAGACTGCCACTGCCTCCTGTTTCCACAGACTGCCACTGCCTCCTGTTTCCACAGACTGCCACTGCCTCCTGTTTCCACAGACTGCCACTGCCTCCTGTTTCCACAGACTGCCACTGCCTCCTGTTTCCACAGACTGCCACTGCCTCCTGTTTCCACAGACTGCCACTGCCTCCTGTTCCACAGACTGTCACTGCATCCTGTTTCACGGACTGTCACTGAGGCATTGTTTCACAGGCCTGTTTCACAGACACTCACTGCATCCTGTTCCACAGACTGTCACTGCTTCCTGTTACAGACTGTCACTGCATCCTGTTCCACAGACTGTCACTGCCTCCTGTTCCACAGACTGTCACTGCCTCCTGTTCCACAGACTGTCACTGCTTCCTGTTCCACAGACTGTCACTGCCTCCTGTTCCACAGACTGTCACTGCCTCCTGTTCCACAGACTGTCACTGCCTCCTGTTCCACAGACTGTCACTGCCTCCTGTTCCACAGACTGTCACTGCCTCCTGTTCCACAGACTGTCACTGCTTCCTGTTCCACAGACTGTCACTGCTTCCTGTTCCACAGACTGTCACTGCTTCCTGTTTCCACAGACTGTCACCGCTTCCTGATCCACATACTGTCCCTGCCTCCTGTTCCACAGACTGTCACTGCTTCCTGTTACAGACTGTCACTGCATCCTGTTCCACAGACTGTCACTGCTTCCTATTCCACAGACTGTCACTGCTTACTGTTACAGACTGTCACTGCATCCTGTTCCACAGACTGTCACTGCTTCCTGTTCCACAGACTGTCACTGCTTCCTGTTAAAGACTGTCACTGCATCCTGTTCCACAGACTGTCACTGATTCCTGTTTCAGAGACTGCCGCTACTTCCTGTTCCACAGACTTTATACATATTCGAATCAGCAAGCAAGCACAGCTGTGGTTGGCATATCTAGACTGGGCATGTGGGGAGCTTGTGCAGAGAGGAAAAAAAACCTGTGCATGAGTGCTTCCTTATACTAGGCATCAGCAGGCCATACGTGTGTATTCCCAGTGCTTATGTGCTCATCCAGATAAAGATGGATCCTGCGGTGGAACAGTGGGCTCTGTGAGGATTCTGGAAGCCTCTGGACCATCCAAAGGCCCCCCACTAGTAAGGCAAGCGCCTACTTTCTCTCTCTGGCTCCTCCCCCCCAACACACACACTTCAAGTGTGCTTTAAAAAGGGAACAAATGGACAGCCTCCATATCATTTTCACTACAGGATCACGTTAAAGAAAATGAGGGAAATATAATACTACATAGCTAACATCTTAAGGCACACCTGAAGTAAGAGGGATATGGAGGCTGCCATATTTATTTCCTTTTAAAGAATACCCATTACCTGGCTGCCCTGCTGATCATCTGCATCTAATACCCTGAACAAGCATGCAGATCAGATGCGCAAACTGAAATCTGACTGGATTAACTGCATGCTTGTTTCAAGTGTGTGATTCAGAAGGATCAGCAGGACTGCCAGGCAACTGGTATTACTTAGAAGGAAATAAATATGGCAGCCTCCATATACCTCTCGGGTCAGGTGTTCTTTAAATGTAGGGAATGTTGGAAAAGTAAATATTTCAATATTTCTGTCTGAAACTGCAAAGAAGCATTATTAGCTGCAGTGGACAGATCAAGAACCTAATATGGGGAAAAGAACGTTAGCTCTGCGAGCATCTAGCAGAGAAATAACATTTCTATGCAATAAGACAAGCTGTGGCAAGGCTGGTTACCTGGTACCAGGAGTATGCGCGGTCTGCGGGGTTAATGAGGATTGTGACGAGTTTGGCTTTGGGCAGAAGAGCCGCTACCCGCCTGGGCACCACGTCCGAGTCAAAGTAGTTGGCGCTCTTCTCAAAGTAAAAGTCTGAGGTGGTGTTGGATGGAATGGGGAAATACTCCATGTACCTGGAAAAAAAAAAGAATCCAAATATAGCAGGGGTGTCGAACTCAGATACAAAGTGGGCCGAAATTGAGCTCTGGGACCAAGTTGCGGGCCAACCTCAATGTCTACTGGCCACCTCTCTGCCTTTATAAAGTTCCCTGGGGTCCATCTCCTATACAGTTCCCTGATGTTTAGTGGTCCTCCCTTTCCTATACAGTTTCCTTGTGTTTAGTTGCCCCCTCCTTCCCCTATACAGCTCCCTGGTGTCTAGTGGCCCCCTTCCCTCTCCTATACAGTTCCCTGGTATTCTAGTGCTGCCCCCTCCCCATATGGCTTCCCTGGTGATCTAGGGCTTACTATCTGATATAGCTTCTCTGGTGGTCTACAGTGGGCCAAACATAATGCAAACTGGGGAAACCACCTGAGGCCCAAATCTGATGGCTTAGAGGGCCAGATTTGGCCCACGGGCTGGAGTTTGACATGTATGAAATATGGTAATACCTATAGTTCTGCCTATTTTACAGACCTCTATTTCCACTATACGGCAGCATCTCAAAAGCAGTATAAAAGCAATTGTGCAAGTACATTGCATTACTAATAAGCATCCCATTTTAAAGTGCTTTAACCAAACTTAAATAGAAGTCCACTACTACTTGAATAAAAACTTTACAGTTAATGGTGCTGAATGGCGTATATATACACACCGCCGGTGAGCTGGGCACAGGGTGCCGAATGATGGCACCGTATGACCCTGCTGCCGCTCAAATCCCCGGAGGCATAAAATACTCTTCCAACTCCTCCCCCCCCCCTCCCAAGTCGTATCAACTCGCAGGGAGGTCCGCTCTACTGCGCAGGCGGCTTGCCTGTGCAGTAGAGTAGAGCAGAGATGACTGGGATCGGCTATTTACACCTGATCCCGAGCCGAGAGCCGCTACTGCGCCTGTGCTGGAGCCGGGAAAAGGTAAATATTGCAGGCGCTTCTGCACCTGCGCCACAGCCTCGCAAATTGTTGGCTGTGGCTTACAAGGGACACAGCGAGACCACAGTGGGACGGAGGAGGATGGGGGAAGCCTCGTTAGGATCCAGAGGCTTCCCCCTCTCAATGTAAGTATGCCCCAGGGTCACTTTTTAAAGTCAAAGAGTCTCTTTAAGTAAGTAAACACTCCCTGACTCCGTCCGCAGGTTCAGTGCTAAATGGTCACTTCGTAATAACACACTTCCACACCAGACAGGTCTGCAGCTCAAGACCCGGAAGCCTGTACCAGAATCCTGCAGGGACACCACTCCCGCAACCAACAGTCTATACAGCAAAAGAAGGAGACGGCACACTGTTCGCTTCTTCAAGTAAACTGTATTGTTACAACTACACACAGCTTACAGAGCAGACCAGACATACGACATGTTTCGGGCTACGTCCTTCCTCAAGTGTGACGCCTGAGGAAGGGCGTAGCCTGAAACATGTTTACTTGAAGACGCGAACAGTGTGCCGTCTCCTTCAGTGCTGAATGGTGCTGAAGTGTGGCGTTCTGGTGAATTTGGAGCCATGTTCGATTCAAACACCGACAATACTGACAATGTTATTACAACCAGCAGCAAGGCATGCTGAGCGACATACCAGTCTATCCCTTTGTGGTAATTCTGTCCGTTGAAGAACTGGATCTCCTCAAAGGTCTCAGAGCTGGGGTAATTACTGCTCAGGTCCGGGTGCATTCCTAGGAAGAGGTACAGAGCCGTGGTTCCTAGGGCAGAAAGAAAGGTACAAAGACATTGTAAAACCCGACAACATCCAAAACCGAACACGGAAAATTGTTAAAGCTCGTCATGTTGATTAGTGTAGATTAAAAGTGGAATTTAACTTTTAATATTTGAGAACCAATGGTGAAGTGGCGTTTGCCTGCCACTGTGCACCTATCCACACAGACATAAGACCTCTTGTAACTTAGTAGTTTCCAGTCTTCAAAATGAGGTTCTACAACTGTCACTACCTACTTCCACCATTGAATCTTTCCTGTGCTCTTCCATCATTGGTACACAGGGACAAAGGCAAGTGAGAGGCACAAATTCCAGAGAGTAATTGATGCCGCGGAGAAGATCACTGGGTCACCACTGCCACCGCTGGACCTCCTCCACACATGTAGAATGTTGTCCAGGGCATACAAGATAACGCTTGACCCCTCCCACCCCAGCAGTTGTTTCTTCACCCTCCTTTACTCAGGCCGATGTTGTGTCTGATTATGCTGCCTGTGGATTTGCGCTGCCCCGCATGCGCAGTAGGAGACTGTGCGGCCACATTTCCTATAGAATGATGCTGCTGGAGATAAAATACGAAATATCTCCGCTCCCACACCTCTTACACTCCCCAAATTTTCAGGGTAGGGAGGGGACCCCCCGAACGACCTCTATGCCAAATTGCAGCCCCCAAGACCCGCTGGTTCCCGAGATACATTTCTCTAATCTATCTCCTGAACTTCACACTGAGCATGCGTGCTACTCAGTGTGGAAGGGAGCTTCCGGGCAGCGCAATCAGACATTACACAGACATTACAAGGCCATCCCCACCAAGACCTCCAGTCACAGGGTCCTCGTCCTGAACTCTAGTCCCCTCCCGAATGCAACCCCCTGCACCTATGTCTTCATCGTGCATGCCTTACATTAGTCTTCCAATGGTTGCACTGTGTCACATGTTATGTCCTATGTTGTTTGTTTACTATGTTATGCATCTGTCGCATTTGGTAAATAAAGAGGATTCTGATTCCTGTGAACTAGAATCCTTCCCCTACTCACATGGGACACCTGGTTTCTACTGTTAAAGAGACTCTGAAGCCAATAAAAATAGTGCTTTTTATTTACCAGTCCTCTTCTGCAATATCAGCTAAGATGAACCGCCGCATTCCCGCGACAAAACGGGGTCTGTAACCCCCCGAACTCCCGGGGCAAAAATCCATTACTTTCAAAGTCGTGGATTTTGCTGCCCGGGGAGGCAGAGCTTTGAGCTGCAGCTCTGCCTCCATTCGCGTCAATCTGTCCGCGGATCTCCGCCTCACCCCTGCCCCTCTCAGTCTTCTTTCACTGAGAAGGGCGGGGAGAGGTGGCGATCAGCGCTGATTGACTAAACTGCAGGCAGAGCTACATCGAAAAGCTCTGCCTCCACCAGGAAGTAACAGGGGATTTTTGCCCTGGGGATTTTGGGGGGCTAAAGACCTCGTTATGCCGTGGGAATATATATGGAGGCTGCCATATTTATTTCCTTTTAAAACAATAGTAGTTGCTAGGCGTCCTGCTGATCTCATGCATCAATAATGTCTGATTCAACCACCTAAATGCAGTCAGGACATATGATCTGCACGCTTGTTAAGGGTCTATGGCTAAAAGTATTAGAGGCCAAGGGTCAGCAGGATGGGTGGGGGTGGTAACAGGTAACACAGATAATCTTCTATGAGGAGGATGACTAGTGCTGAACCTGTTAGGCCCAATTCACACTAAACGCGCTGCCGTGCACATTTTGGAAGAGTTTGGTGTGCAACACGCAAGAACGTCAGAAGTGCATAGACAGCACTTATGATGTTCAGACTACATGGGAATGGGATCAGCAGTGCAATTATTATTATTATTAATTTATTGTATTTATAAAGCGCCAACATATTACGCAGCGCTGAACATTAATTTAGGTTACAGACAATATTTAGGGGTGACATACAGCAATATGACAATACAGGAATAATAGAAAACCAGATCACACAGCACAGTATGAGTACAAGGTAATGCTTAGTCAGTCACTGGATGGAGCATGGAGATTAAAGAGACACTGAAGCGGAAAAAAAAATTATGATATTATGATTTGTATGTGTAGTACAGCTAAGAAATAAAACATTAAGATCAGATACATCAGTCTAATTGTTTCCAGTACAGGAAGAGTTGAGAAACTCCAGTTGTTATCTCTATGCAAACAAGCCATTAAGCTCTCTGACTTATGCTGGGAATACACGTTTCGTTTTTGCCTTCGTTTAAACCTTCGTTTCGATTGTGCCTTTTGTCCTTTTTGATCCTGAAATAATCGATCGTACGGTTAATATTACCACCCACGGTTTCGTTTTTTTTTCTCGATTCTGATGGTTTCGTTTTTCCAATGATCGAAGGCTGCAAAGAAACGAAACGTAGTACAGGGACGGACGGCATAAACGAATATATAATCGATCTGAACAGCCATCAAGCCTACCAATCACTCGATTAGATGGATAAAGAGAGATAATATCAAACATGTTCGATCACTAGTCGTTCGTTTTTGGGGTCTATTAATCGAAACTATAATGAGATCATGACTATTTTCACATACGTTTTCAACACTCGATTCGTTTACCGAACTAATCGAAGGCTAAAACGAAGGCAAAAACGAAACGTGTATTCCCAGCATAAGTAAGTCGTGGAGAGGGCTGTTATCTGATTTTTATTATCTCAACTGTAAGTGAACTGTTTACTTTTTCTCTGCTAGAGGAGAGGTCATTACTTCACAGACTGCTCTGAAAGAATAATTTTGAATGCTGAGTGTTGTGTAATCTGCACAAATTATAGAATAATGCAATGTTAGAAAAAAACACTATATACCTGAAAATAAAAGTATGAGAATATTTTCTTTGCTGCTAATGTTCTAGTAATTATTCATAGTACACAACCAATTCATTATATCATATTTTTTTTTTTCGCTTCAGTGTCTCTTTAAGCAAGTTAGGTTCACTCAAGTGCATAGCATGGGTGCACAGTAATGGAGGTGCATGATCAGGTACGACACAAAAGGAGGACCAACGCAGTGCGATTGCGTGCATTGCGTTCCAAGCACACAGCCATCTGCGTTGTTTAACAATTTCTGCCGCTGGGATGTGAGCCTCATGTCCGCAGCGGCAGCTGCTACAGCCGCAGGGTTGTGATAGTCATGTCCCTGCACTTAGGGGGCCTGTGTGGGCGATCGTGCGGGCAGATGCCCACGATCGCGATGTTGCTGTTAACAGGGGGGATTGGCTGCAGGGAATAAAAGTCCCCTGAGCCAATTTGTTCTCGTCCACAGAGAATAAACACTGTTTTTGTTTAAAAACAGAGTTTATTCTTAGATAGAGTTGTCGCACTTCCTCCCGCTGCCGCTCGTTACATTTATTCCCTATTTACAATGTAGCAACACATTGCTTCCTACAGCATACTTATTGTATGTGAATAGGAGGCGCTCAGCAGGAACATCTTGTGGCCAAATAGTACAATTACACCTACTGTGTTTAGGGAATTAAAATGTTTTAATATATATGACAAGAGGGCATATTATTATAAAATTAAGGGGTAAAAATTAGTGATGAATGTAAATTTTAAAACTATATTGGCCGAAAACTGAGAAATAAGATTTTTTTCCATATTCCCGCTAAAATGCATTTACAATAAAATAATTCTTAACATAATGTACCACCCAAAGAAAGCCTAATTGGTGGCCTAATTGGTGGTGGAAAAAGCAAGGTGTAGATCATTTCATTGGAAGATTAAACCGTGCTTAGAATATATATATACCAGTCTCAAAGTTCTAGTAGTGGAGCACAATGATAAAAGTCACTTAAAACTTCAAAATAATATAATTATAAAATGATCGCGCTACAAGCTCACAGACCCATTGGATGTAGAAACTTCCTGATGACCAGAATATTCCATCCACGACCACTGTGTCAGACACCAGTGTCCCTCTCAAACAAGAGGTATACAAGCGCTTGTGGGGGTAGACACCTGGTCCTATAAGCAGGGGCTGATGAGACTTCCGGGTCGAAACGCGTAGGACGGAGCGTGGAGAGGGGCGAGGAGTGGGATTGTGGTTGTGGCTTCGAATCAGCGGAGGTGGATACATTGGGAGCGGTGTCCCGGGAACACCACTTGTGATATGCTTGCCTATCTCCGATGTTTGTAAGTGTAATACCGCTTGCCTTTGAATGTATTAAACTGTACTTCACTATATGCAACTTGTTTGAGTCCTGGTGTTGGGATCTGATTGAGGTCTGTAACGGACCCCCTCTAAAGACAAGGCTGCTTACAGGACCAGGTGTCTACCCCCACAAGCGCTTGTATACCTCTTGTTTGAGAGGTTAACTGGTGTCTGACACAGTGGTCGTGGATGAAATATTCTGGTCATCAGGAAGTTTCTATATCCAATGGGACTGTGAGCTTGTAGTGCGATCATTTTTAATTATATAGATCATTTCATAGTGATAAAGTTATTGGGGAATGAAAGGGAGGAGCGCTGAAATGTGAAAATTCCTCTCGTCCATAACGTGAAAAACACTCGCGGGTTGAAATGGTTAATGTGAATGAGGCCTTAGATCTTTCAGCGTTTTACTACCTATTGTAAAGGGCACCAACACAGAAAAAAGTAATCTAGAGAGCATTTTACTCTGGGAAAAAAATGTATATTTTATATGTATGCATTTTTAAATTTTTTGTTAGGTACACACTATACAATTTTCTGTAAAGCCCCATCTACACCATACAATTTTTTGTCCGAGTCGATTCAACTCAATACATTGATTCGATTCGATTAGACATGTCAGATCGGGATTCGATTTGTAATTGCAAAACAATGGCAAATGGAATTGAATCCCGATTGGACATGTCGGATTGAAAAGAATCGAATCAATGAATCGAACCGGACAAAAAATTGTATGGTGTAGCAGGGCCTTTAGATTTTCTGTTAAACTTTGCATGATGGTGGTCATTTAAAAAAACAACAAAAGGCTAGGTTTATAAACAATCAGAGCAGGTATAAAACAATGCCAGCGCTCCTTAAATGGGCAGCAACCCCCTCCCCCACCCCTCTTTATATATGTACCCCAACCGCCCAATCTTTAATCCTTCCAGAAGTCTAACTCTTCTGTGTCTGCTCTCCCTCTCTCCTCGCATCCCCTGCAGCTGCCTCGCTAGCACCTGTGGCAGCCAATCACAGGCTCTCGGCTTCTCGTTCACTCCGCTACATCTCGGGCAATTTTTAACTTTGACAAGTCTTCTTTTCCCACATTAATTCCACCCACCTCCTGACATCCTGTGTTAAGCTCGGCTCCCGCTGTGCGCACACCACATCCTGTATTAATCTCACTTTCCTCCCTTTTCATAACCTGCATCAAGAAGTAATCCTTCCTCCGGCTTTCCTCTGAAAACCCTGGTTAATAATCCTCCCCTCTGCTGGGGGCCAGTATAGCGCTGCACACTGTAAGGTGTTCCCGACTCACACACAAAGTCTGATCCTCTCAGCTACACGTGCAGCGCGCTGTGCGGACGTACCAAGGCCAGATGTATACATTTTTTGCCCCAAGGCCAGGTATGTTGTGACTCCCCTTTCTTGTGTAGAAGTGCCCCTCCTATTCCACGTGCAGCCCCCCCCTCTTCCATGTGTATCATGTACAGCAGCCCCTTCCATTCCATGTGCAACCCCTTCTTCCATGTGTATCACCCATTTACATTAGCTCATCCCATTCCATGTGCAGCCTCCTCTTTCATGTGTATCCTCCATGTACTGTAGCCCCTCCCATTCCATGTGCAGCCCCC